>NC_088691.1:50238063-50862229 GCF_028017835.1 Emys orbicularis
CCAGAGTCCAAGCAGCATAGAGATCCTTAGGTCCTTTTGTTGGGGGGTTTCATCCCCCTTCTGCCATGTGCTCTCAGCTGATGGGAAGAGTCCATTCCTGTGATTCATCTTCATGGGGAGGGGAGCAGAACAATGAGCTTTTAGTCCTTTTGTTGACAATTTCACAATCCAGATGTAGGGAGTTTCCAGTTGTAAGATCCACCCAGAGCTGGTCTGGTATTGCTGGGTCTCCTCTTTTGGAAGGGGCGTAACAGTTTCTACAGAAGAGCAGCTCTTCACGCTAATTAATGTCCTCTCTTGTGTGGTGATTCATTTGGTCACAGAGGCTCATGCAAGTCCTCCAGGATTGTCTTGGAGTCTCAGGAATTAAAGAGTATGTTTTGTGATGAAATCTCCAGCAATACGTCGAACCAAAATTACAACCCTACTCATGCTACACCTGCACAAATATTACATTACAGATATTACAAGTGAGCTTAATGTAGGCAGCAACTCACAAGCATTCGATAGAGTCCAGACAAGAAACACTTTCTTATCATTCTAATACCTGTCCTACCAATGCAAACCCCAGGTGAACCAGACAGATTCCAGCTATGTATCTGGCAGTATTCAGCTGAGCCACGGGGACCTTGGCATGAGCTGGTGCCTGCTAGGCCAGTGTCACATTTGTGTCCTACCTTCAGTGGACATGGAGGACAATTGAGCAACAATAATACGTGTAGACAGTGGAGGTCCATAGTGCTGAATGGCCACGATCACAGTCTTCTTTATAACAACTTTTTACATAGTTGAAGACTGTTGTCAGGGTCCCCTCTTCCCCCCGCCCAGTTCTCCCACCCCAGCCTTCTCTTCTCTGGACTAATCATGTCCAGTTCTTTTAACATTTCCTCAATGGTCATGTTTTCTAAACCTCTGATCATTTTTGTAGCTCTTCTCTGGACTCTCGCCATTTGTCCACATTTCTTGGCATAGCTCTGGAGGTCTGGGGTTCAGTAATTGGAAACAATTGAGATGGCCTTTTTGACATTTCTCCTGCTTGTTCTCAGCCCAGAGATGGTCTTGGGTGTTAGGTTTGCCTGAGTTTGGTTATCTCATAAACGACCACAATGAAGAATTTCACCACGTTTTTGTGCTCTGATAGCTCAGTTGGTTTCTATTAAAACTTCAATTTACCATGGTTTGATTCTCAAGCCTTGGGCCTGTTTTGAAGGAGCCTGGTATAAGACAGAAAAATTCTAAGCAGCCTCCAGAGGTATGGAGATCCAAACCTACACACTGCCTTGTAATCATACGTAGTTTGATGCAGTCAGGGCCAATACATTCCTGATGTTACTCCACTGAAGTAAGCAGCGCTACACCAGGGATGGGTCTGGACCCACGTGTTTCAGAATAACAGTCTATTTGATGTGCCTACGCTGAAACGGGAACACAGGAATAACTTGTACCTAAAGTGTAAAGTTTGTCATAGCGATTTGCCAACAACCAGACAAAATTAGTCACATATTATTTGCAACAGGCTGGATCTTCAGTTGGTGTAAGTTAGCACAGTCCCTTTGACACCAGGGGAGACTGTCCAGGTGACTTCAGGAGAGCTGTGTCAGTTTGTACCATTGGAGGATTTGGCCCTATAGTTTAGGTTAGAACGCAGTCTCTCCCCCAGCCAGCCTACTGCCATAAGGTGACTGCCAGAGCTCCGAGGTGAAGTTCTGGGTCGCTGGCAGCTCCACGCACCCGCTCACCCCGTCCCTGCAGGGGAACAAGCCGCAGGATTTTCAGCAGGCACATATGCTCCTCTTGGATCCCTGACCTTGGCTTCAGCAGTTTCCCCAGAGCATTGTGAGGTACTTCCCTCACTCCCCACAGTTCCTGAACAGCAGTGGTTCTCCATCCTGGAGACCAACCTAGAGCTCCCTTACTTCCCATGTGCTACCCAGCTGACTTCAAAGGATTCATTGACTTCAGGCAGTGTGTGTCAGCACTGAATGAGTCCCTTGTGAGCGGGCTTGTGGGGATGATATCCCCTAGCTAAGTTCCCTCTAAGCTGCACAGCTGCACTGCTGCCTATTAAGTGCCATGCAGGCGTTCAGGGCTGTGGCGGGGAGGGATGCCTCTCCCCAAGCCCTGGGCCTGCCACGGAGCCCCTCTCCTGGCCCCAACCCAGCCCGGCCCCGAACCTGCTGGGGCCGGGGGACAGGCGCCCCTCCCCCAGCCTCAACCCAGACCCGGCCCTGCCGTGGCCAGGCGCCCCTCCCTCGGCCCCACCCAGCCCGGCCTGGACCTGTTGTGGCCGGGGGAGAGGCGCCTCTATCCCGCAGCCCAAGTGCTGCTGCAGGGAGAGAGAGCTGCGGGGGAGTCCTCTCTCCCCACCGTAGCCCCGAGGAACCCCACTGCACCCCAACCCCCTCATCCCCAGCCCACCCCAGAACCCGCACCCCCCAGCTGGAGCCCTCACCCCCCTGCACCTCAACCCTCTGCCCCATCCCTGAGCCCCTCATCCCTAGCCCCACCCTAGAGCCCGCACTCCCAGCCGGAGCCCTTACCACCCCGCACTCCAACCCTTTGCCCCAGACCTGAGCCCCCTCCCACACTCCAAACCCCTCAGCCCCACCCATGTGCGGAATGAATTTTGTTATGTGCACCAATATGAAGGTGATGGACACATCACCTCCATATTGGTGCACATAACAAAATTCATTCCGCACATGGGTGGGAAACATTAGAGGGAACATTGCCCTACAGGTTCAGCTGGGCTGAGAAAAAGGGGCATCTGGGCAGGTTCACTGATCAAATGGGAGGGGAGGCGATGGAGCTGGTCTTCTCTCCAAAGACAGAAAAAAATTATGACATGTATAGAGGGTGTGGAAGGGCAAAATAAACCAAGTGGCAGGGACACAGCCCTTGTGAGCATAGTTACTGGGTGGAGGAGCTGCCCTTGTTGTCGAGGGTTGTGGGTGCAGCTGCAGAGATCAAAGGTCTGTCATCTCCATTTTGGAAGGTGGAATTCTAATCAGCTTTCCATTGCCAAATGTTGTGATTTGATCATGAGTGTTTTTCTTAAAGCCCCAGCTCCTGGGGTCATGCTTACCTGAGATGCTCTGCTTTCTTTTGTAAAAAAGGAAGTTTTGCATCCTGGGGGTTGCAGAGAAAAGCTTGAAAACGTGAAGCGAGAGAACTCTATGGCTCAGGACCCAGTAAGCAAAGAAAAATAACCAACGTTTAGTATTTTTCATAAATACCTCTTGATTTTTAAGCCAATCGCATGATTTTTGGGGCTTGACTCTGTATTTTTGAGTGCTCTGGGCTGGCACTTCTGTAGCCTGCATGGGCAGGTCAGAGAGCAGCTGGCTGCAGCTTATTACAGCAGGCTCTAGTTGCTGTTGTGTTCGAGTTATGTGAGGTTTAAATTAAAAGAATGTAACTGTTAAAACACAAGTGCTCCTGCTTTACTGCAGAGAACAAGAGTTATCACCAGGGCAGGAGAGGCAGATGCTGATCGCCGTACTTACGCTATCTAACAACATGGAGAAGCCAGAAAGGAGGCAGCTGTAACAGCCATTAAGGGATTGTCTGCACAAACATTTAGCTTGTGACAAGCTGGGCTGTAAATCTACCCCTCTCTGGCCTTCCATGCACTAACTGGCCGTGTGGACCCTGCTGACGTGAACTAGCAGTTCCCTAGTGCACTTCAATCAACTCCCTTTTCAAAGTGGGGTAGCTCCTCTGATTGCCAGACACTGGGAATGGACGACAGGGGATGAATCACTGGAAATTGTCCTGTTCTATTCAGTCCATCTGAAGCACCTGGCACTGGCCACTGGCGGAGACAGGACACTGGGCTAATGAACCATTGCGCTGACCGACTCTGGCTGTTCTTATCAGATTGCACAATGGAACTTTAATGTGTGTCAGCAGGGTCCACACAGACAGTTGCATGCAGCAGGCTAGGGGGACAGATTTACACCCAGCTTGCCACAAACGAAATGTTTATGTAGACAAGCCCTCAATTACAAAGAGTGGCCGGAAATTTGGTGTGGTTCGAATTGGGAGGACATTACATTTTATTTTGGACTCACTGGATCTCTGTTTCTTTTGCAGGCATTCCAGACTCCTGGGGTTTGTTACTCTTTGGCTGGGAGTCATTTTTCTAGCTGGGTTCTTCCATATGAATGTAAACATCACCTCGTAAGTCCACTTTCTACTGTGATAGAACGAGTAAGGAGAACTTGCCATGTGCCCTGTCTGTGCAGGGGCAGCAAGATGATCCATCATATCTTATATTTTTGGATTGCTAAATGTAGCCCTCAGCAGAGACTAGGGCTAGGATTTTCAAGTCTGGGGCCCTGAAGTTGGGCTCCTAAATCTATATCTAGCACCTAAATAAGTGATCTATCAACAGTGTAGAGCGCCCAGCAGCTGGGAGTAGCTGCAACAATACTAACACAGCAAGGGGAGTGAGCAGGAGAAGCCAGAGCCCCTCCCAACCCCCTCAGTAACAAATAAGCTGATTATTGTGTGGAGCTGAAAGAGCCATGCAGACTGGCATTCGGAGCTAATGAGGGCAGAAGAGGGGTGTGGCTCATCTGTGGTTTCTAGAACTACAGACAAAGTGCTGGATCTTTAGCTGGTGTCAATTGTCATAGCCCCATTGACTGCAAGGGAGCTATGCCGATTTACACCAGCTGGGGATCTGGTCTTCAATAGAGCTATGGCCAATTTACACCAGTAGGGGATGTGGTCCATTGACTTCAATGAGGCTATGCTGATTTATGCCACCTGGGGAATGGATCCATTGAGTTCAATGGAGTGATGCTGATTTATGCCAGGTGTGGAGCTGGCCCCAGTTATCCTAAGGAAAGGTAGTTCAGGTTAAACTTTGGTGGCTCTTTGGAAAAGTAAAGTGAGGGGGGCAGGAGGTAGGAAATGGCAGGGGAAAGCAGCACTGTCAGGTGGAAGAAATGGATTACAACACTAGAGAAAACATTTCCCATGTGCTTTAAGTTCATACAGAGTGTGGGGGTTTTCCACCAAGCACCTGAGACCCAGTCACCCCCAGACGAACGTGATGTTTCTCAAGACCCACAAAACTGCCAGCAGCACCGTCATGAACATCCTATTCCGGTTTGCAGAGAAGCACAATCTGACCTTAGCCCTTCCTGCTGGCCAGAACTACCACCTGGGCTATCCTCATCGCTTCATGGCCCAGTTTGTAGAGGGATTTAAAACCATGGGACAAAGCTACAACATCATGTGCAACCACATGAGGTTTAACCTCACAGAGGTGAGATCCTGGAAAGTAGCAGTTGGGTATGCATCCTGTGAAATGACTGTGGTGCCGTTATTATCAGGGATCCTAGTTTTCCATGATAAAAACCCAAAATTCTCCAATAAAAAAACAGAAATCCATGTTTTTTCCGTGATTAAAATGAAATTCTGAACTTTAGTTACCCTGACCACAATATATATAGGTATCAGTTGAACAGGGTGTTTTATTGATATATTTACAATTTTAAAGCAGGCTTGCAGTCAGAGCCCTGGCCATTCTCCTGATTATCTGAATTTTTTATGATCCGATCTGGCCTTGGTCCCAATTAGATTGGATAATCAGGGTTCCACTGTATATGTTTTTATTTTCTCACAAATGTAAAAACTAAAGATTCTCTGTAAAAATGCAAATTTCACGTTTTTCCGTGGCAAACCGATTTCTAGGATCCCTGGTTATTAGCTAGCACTAAATATCACTCTGCAGAGGCCTTTCCCTTCATGAAGCGCATTGCAATTGGCATGTAAAATGTTTTCTGAGTTAGGAATTAGTACATCTGCCTTCAGTCACAAAGATCACTAGTACTGGGGAATGACCATAGTTAGCTGGCAATCCCTCTAAGAATCTTAGGACTGACAATTATTTATAAAACAAACAAACAAACAAAAAAGACTGGAGTTACCTTGTTTGGCGCAGGGAGGACCCTTTGCTTTGGAAAATAGAGAGTCAACTTCTAGGCCTGGCCATGATCTCTCTGTCTTTCTCTCTCTTCTTGATGGAGTAACTGGGGGTGAAATCCACTCCATGCTCATAAATCCCAAGCATTCAGACTCTATGTGGAGGGCACAAGGAGCGATTTGGGAGATGAAATCCACCCTTCACCAAGGGCCAGGGTGCAGGGTTTGTTGCACAGCCCTCTTCCCACAGCTGCTGATCCAGCCAATGGTCTGGAATAACAGCCACAGTCTCACTGTAGCAGTTGGGTCTTCATAAATGTGGATCTTCACCCCACCACTGGCCTGAACCCAATGTGTCCTTCAGCATCAGCCAAGTGGGGCTGGCCTTGAGCCCACATCCATGGTGTTTAGGGGTGCACAGGTACCCAGAGTACCATATCCCTCTGTGATTGTTCAGCCAGAAAACCCCTCATGCAGCCCAGCATAACATGCCAAACTATTCACTCAGCCCTAACAGGAATGAGAAAACTCCACTTCCATATGCTTACTATAGTGAGTGGCCAAGGGCCATGTGTGCTGGTTTAGCTATACCAGTACAGCAGTGATGGCAAGCCTTCCTAGCATAGAGAGAGAACTGGACCAGTTGCCTACAACCTTTCAGTACAGTGCTTGTACTTAGACTTTCCCACCGTGACTATGTTTTAACCCCCTGCAAATGATCTACACTATGCTTGTTCTTATAGCCTGTTTACCCTTAAAATCAAGTAGGAGCCATTTTTGTACCACAAAACCTCTCCTGTGCATAAGCAAGAGATACATTAATGGCCACATTGTGCTGTCTCCTTATAAACAGGTCCGAAAAGTAATGCCAAACACCACCACCCACTTTTCCATCCTGAGAAACCCAGTTTCACTGATGGAGTCCTCCTATGCCTATAATAAATTTTTTACACCAGCATTTAGAAGGTCAAAGGATGTGAATGAGTTTCTGGCATCTCCATGGACATATTACAATATGAGTGAATACACAAATAATGTTCATGCAAGGAACTACATGTGGTTTGACTTTGGCTATGATAACAACGCAATGGACACTGAGGACTATGTTCAGCGTGTCATAGCGGAGATTGAACAGGCTTTTCAGCTGATGCTGCTAACCGATTACTTTGATGAGTCCATGGTCCTGCTGAAGGACACTTTGGGCTGGGAGCTGGATGATGTGGTTTACTTCAAGCTGAATTCCCGAAGCCAGGACACTATCGAAAGCATGACCCCTGAGAGCAAGGAAAAGGTAAAAGAATGGTGCTCATTGGACTGGAAGCTCTACCAACACTTCAACAGGACCTTCTGGAGGAGAATTCAGGAGACAATAGGGCTAGAAAAATTGGATCAGGAGGTGAATCTCTTGAGAATGAGACAAAAGGAACTTATGGAGCTGTGTCTCTTGGACCCAGTGCCGATAGATAAGACCAAGATCAAAGACAAAAAACTTCAGCCCTTCCAATCAGGGCGTGCAAATATTGTGGGCTATAATCTTAAAGAAGACATGGCTAATGAGACTCTGAGAACCTGCCTGAGATTGATCACACCTGAGCTTCAGTATATGTCATATCTGTATGCTCGTCAGTTTCCAGAGAAGAAGAGGAAGAGCACAGCCTTTTCCTTGTGGCGGAGGTGATAGTGTTGGTGGATTGTTAATATCACTCACAGAGCAATAATGCTTATAACATTCCTATCACCTTGTTCATGTACCTCCCAGAGATGTGTGTTTACATTTTTGTGGCCCAGTGGAGTTAACCCATGAAATTTCCTTACAGAGATTTCAGATCCGTGAGTGGGGTGGGGAGACAGAGCGTGTGTGGCAGGAACACAGCACTCCCCAGCTGACTCCATCTGGCATATGGGACAAAGAGTCCTGTGGCACCTTATAGACTAACACGGCTACTCCTCTGATATCTGGCATATGGTTCCCTGGACGTCTTTGCTTGCTCCAGCCTACACCAGGGGCTGGGCTGGAGTGAAGTTGGCTAAAGAACCAGGGAGCTGTGATTTGTTCCCTGACCGCCTACTATCTCTGCTGCACCGAGCAGATACCGGCCTTTCCTCTGTGGGTGAAATACTAATTTAAATCACAGCATCAGGTTTAGTACAAATGCCTGCATTGATCTTGTTGTAAATGGAAAATGCTGCAGAGAAGTGACTCTGCAGGAAATTCCCCTTTCCCATACTAGGCTAACGCAGGGATTGCCAGTGCAGTACAGGTCAGTTTCATGCATGCAGACATTGCAAAGACTGACAGCATGCTTAACAGGCCTGAGAGAAAGCTTTATATTTCAGTTTATTTGATTGTACTTTATATCACAAGTCAGTGGAACTGAGCTCACAGGATGTAACATGCTGGTTGTTGGAAACACAGGAACAGATTCCTGAGATACAACATCCCTTTGAGTCTGGAATATATTAGCCCTCTGCTCTAAGAGAAGTCAGACAGAACTCGCCAGCCATGCCCCTCTGTCCTGGCTATTCGACAGGAAGTGGAATGGTCAATCAGAATGAGACACAGGCTTCAGAACTCCCACTAACGATGTAAAATATTTTGGCCACATAGTTTTGTCCCATTTTACCTCATATAAGAGACAAAAGGCTTCCATGGGAATCATCATTGTGTCAGCAGTTTAAATAGCATGGTTACATGAGGAGCTCTTCTCTTTAGACACACTCCATTATGTTTAACTCAAATCAAATCAAAGCCTTCCCTCTGTAAGGCCTCACTGTCTCCTTGAGAATCTCCATGAACTGTCTCTCCCTGCCTTTCCTTTCCAATAATGGTTCCCATCCTCCATCCCACCCCTCCATGTAGTAGCTGCAGAGAACAGACTATTCAAGGGCTCTGGGCGGGTAATAGGTTGTATCTATGATGTAGAGGCAGTGTGATCATTAGCAGGGCTACAACCTGGGACCTTCAGAATCAAAAGCACAAGCCCCACCTAGCGGAGGTAAAGGAGTTATGCCATGAGCCATCGCTAAGTTGCAGGCTGTGCCGCTCAGTGAAGACAAGAACATGACCACACACAGGCACTAAGCCAGGCTTTCGTACTCAGAATTAGAACCTCCACAGACAGACCAAGCCAAGCCCCAAACGTCAGCCCAACTCAGAGAAGCCAATAGACCACTGTGATTTCAGTCAGCAGAAGATGCTTCAAGCTGGACTCGCCTTTTCCTGCCAAATGAGACCAGAGGGCAACGTGATTTTACACAGCAGCTGTCATCCTCCAGTTACGTGTGTCAGGTAGTACAGAGCACAGTGAGGCAGAGTATTACCATCAGCTGGGGAGACAGACGTCAATGTCATTATCCACCACTGGAGATTTAAGGAAAGATGTGAGATTATGAAATGTTCCTTTTGAGGAGGCAGCGTGGTCTAATGAATAAATCATAGAATCATAGAAGATTAGGGTTGAAAGAGACCTCAGAAGGTCATCTAGTCCAACACCCTGCTCAAAGCAGGACCAGCACCAACTAAATCATCCCAGCCAGGGCTTTGTCAAGCCGGGCCTTAAAAACCTCTAAGGATGGAGATTCCACCACCTCCCTAGATAGCCCATTCCAGTGCTTCACCACCCTCCTAGTGAAATAGTGTTTCCTAATATCCAACCCTCCTCCACTGCAACTTGAGACCATTGCTCCTTGTTCTGTCAAGTCATACAACTGGGCATCCGGATACCCAGCTCTGCCACTGACCTGCTGTGCAACCTTGGGCTAGTCACTTCTCCCTCCCCCGTACTTTGTCTGACTTGTCTATTCAAATTGAAAGTTCCCTGTGACAGGGCCTGTCCTTGATTATGTGTTTATTCAGTGGGACCCCCGCCTCAGCTGAGGCTTCTAGCTGCTACTGTAATAGAAATTACACTACTAATTAAAGATGAACCCCGTTGATCAATTTGGTAACAAAACCAGCTGGCAGCCAGCCCACTCTGGGCTCTGAGCATGCTGGATCCACCCATTATCAAGTTCAGGCTTAGGCAATATTTGAATGAGAGGCCGCCAAGGAAAATATCGTTGCTTCAGGACAGGGCATTGGGGTTTCAGTAGGTTACACTCTTCCCCATATTGACTCAGTGCTGAATCAGCCCCCCACCGAGTTGTGAAGGAGCACGGCACTGCTAGAGGAGCTGGGGTAGATACTCACTTGTCACAGCTCTAGGGAGTTCAATGGATCAGTGACATTTACCCCAGCTGGGAATCTGCCCAACTGTCTTTGGTATCAAATGAAGGCATTAAAATGTAACACCCCCCCAGCTTCTTTTGCAGGAGAGAAGGTCTTACTTCTGCTGTTCTGGTCAGTTTCCAGGGTAGGGGTTACATTCCTTTTGTCTTGGGCATTGGTACGTGTGCAAACACTTTGTGACAGGACACAGCGTTCAAGTAGTACAACTCTTCCAGTGCAACGGCATTGCTACAGTGCTTAGAATGGTAAATAAGACACCCCTCTCCCTTATCTGTCCCATGTCAAGGGCAGGAATTTTAAGTGTGCAGTAAATCAATAAGGGTGATATAGTTCATCAACTGTTTCCTACCTCAGTTACTGTATAAACATTGATTACACAATAAACCCATTGAAAACAGGTGACACCCGTTCCTTCCCTGGTGCACTATGGCTGCTAGGTCTTATTCCACCTGTGAGCCAGAACTCTTCCATGTGTGCCATGTGTCCTTTCCCACTCAGCAGCACTGCAGTGCGTATAATGGAGAGGGTTAATAACTACAGTGCAGTGGGCTCCATGTTTGCTGGTGTAACTATACCGGTACAGAGATGCTGGCAAGCCCTCCTTGCATAGCTGTAGCTATACTGGCATAAATGTGCCTTTGCTATTATCCTGGGCACCCAAGTAAAATAAACTATTCCCCCGATAGCACTTTTAGGTTGAGATAACGGGTCCACCGTAGGGCTTTTGCTGGTATAGCAATATCACAGGAAATCACACTCCTAAGTGACATTGTTATACTAACAAAAGTTTCTGGTGTAGACCCAGGGACGGCTCCAAGTTTTTTGCCGCCCCAAGCAAAAAAAATTTCCCGCACGCCCCCCCCCGGCCCCACCCCAACTCCGCCCCTTCCCCGCCCCATTCCAACCCATTCCCCAAATCCCCTGCCCCGCCTCCTCCCCCGGGTGTGCCGCATTTCCCCTTCTACCCCTCCCTCCCAGGCTTTCCTGGGAGGGAGGGGGGAGAAGCGGAGCAGCGGCGCGCTCGGGGGAGGAGGAGGAGGTGAGCTGGGGGGGAGCAGTTCCTCTGCCCCACCCCAGGGTTACTTCCTGTGGCCCTCCCCGTGCCCCCCACCGCCGCAGCTCACCTCCGCTCCACCTGCTCCCCAGAGTGCACCGCTGCTGCTCCGTTTCTCCCCGCTCCCTCCCAGGCTTGCCACAAAACAGCTGATTCGCGCAGCAAGCCTGGGAGGGAGGGGGGAGAAGCAGAGCAGTGGCGGCGCACTCTGGGGAGCAGGCGGAGTGGAGGTGAGCTGCGGTGGTGGGGGGCACGGGGCAGGCTGTAGGAAGTAACCCGGGGGGGTAGAGGAACCGCTCCCTCCCCAGCTCACCTCCGCTGCCTCCCCCACCGCCGCAGCTCACCTCCGCTCAGGGCCGGCTTCCGGCTTTTTGCGCCCCAAGCAAAAAAAAAAAGGAGAAGGAGTGCCGCCCCTTGGAAAGTGCCGCCCCAAGCACATGATTGGAGCGCTGGTGCCTAGAGTCAGCCCTGTGTAGACCTGGCCTAAAACTAAAACCACTGTGGATGCCTTGGTTAATTGGGCATAAAGAGAGAGCATAGAGGTGGTGGAAAGGGAATTAGTCTGGGGAAGGGAAAAGGGTGATTGCTGAGCTTTACAAATTAAATAAAAACACAGTGCAAGCACAAGTGCGAGTCTCCATTACAACCCATGCTGATGCGGGGCTAGGAGTGCATGCAGTAGCTACCAACAAACTCCAGAATCTATAATCTGGAACAGTGCCACTGTGCCAGTGGGTTGTGATGCCTGGGGCATTAGCAATCAGAGGAGTCACGAGGTGGTGGAAATGTTACTACAGCCTAAGGCAAAGAAAATCTCGCTGCCCCACTCTCCACACATCCTGTATCCTTCAAGGCCTGGTATCCCTAACTCATGCACACACTCGTACATTACACTGGCTGATCACTGTTACCACAGAGACAGATTTTACTTTTATAGTAAATGTCGGGGGAGGGGTGCAAACATTCTTGTCTTTGAGTAAGGGGTGACCAGCCTGACTAGGCTGAGAAACCCAGAGCTGGAGCAAAGGAATGAGGTCAGCACAGAACAAACACCTCTCATCTCCACACCTGGAGAGTGCTCTCCCAGGGGCCGAATGGGGCTCTCTCCCTGCTGGGGGCTCTGTGGAGTCTGCAGACCTTGTTATCCGTCCTCCACAAGAGAGGAAAACAGAGGCTCTTCCTTCACTTCCAGAGGACACACTCAGGCTGTCTTTTGCCAGAGAGCAACATTGGCTTCCCCCTGCCCCCACCCCTGGTGGGACGGGTTTCCTGCCTTCATCTTTACTCCCTCAGGAGTGGAGTTCCCAGCAATGAGTCCTTCTGCATCCGGTCCGGGGAGGATCACTCCAAGCCTCAGCTCTCTCTTCAACTCCCAGTCCAAGAACAGCTCCCATCACTAGCTCTCTCCTTGCCCCTTACAGGGAAGGCAAGTCCCTTTGATCACCTTCCCCTTTGTCTGTTTAGCATGGACCCTAGGGCTAGGCTGAAGGAAGCTGCTTGCATTTGCTTTACTTCCTGTAGCCAAGGAGACCTGCCATGTTGTTTTCCTACAGCTGAGGTAGCTATTCTCTGTCCCTTTTGAATCTGCACTAGAGGGACTGTGACCCTCCCGCCAACCTCTAGCCAGGACTGGTGCTCCTAATCCAATGGGCTATTCCTTGTCTCCCTAAACCTGGTGACAAGAAGGATTTGAAGACCCTTTTCTACAAATCTGGTGTCTGTGCCTGCCTTTGTAGGGGGTGTGATAGCTAAAATGAATAAGGGACATGTACTATCTAAAGTGAACCTGGATGTCCTGATTCGCAGAGGGGAGGGACACAGAATACACAAATACAACCCCTGCCGGAAGGTACCGTACCATCTTCCAAGTCATAATCATGTATGAGCAGGCAAACACAGGGCACAGGAGATCCAACAGGGAGTCCAGGACTGGAGACTAGGAGACACCAGTTCCACAGAGATGCCTTCTACATGGCACCAAAGAAGAGGGACCTCTCTGCTGTACTAGCTTGTGGCCCTGTAAAGGTTGGGGAGGGTGGAGAGAAAGGGTGGCAGCTAAAACAACAAGGGGATTAGGAAGATGTGACCCAAGGGTGAGAAACATAAATCGCTGTAATTCCTTCGATACTATAGTATGGTGGGAAAACATTCCCATTAGTCCCCTCATACAAACAGAACTACCCACTCTTAATGTCAAAGGCCACGTGTTCTTAATCTCCCAGAATGCCCTGGGGTTTCCACTTTGTGGAAACACTTGAGGCTCAGACAGAGAAACAGGGCAAGAGACCAGGACAGAGTTCTGAGTAATGTTTAATGGAGGCCCTGCTACCAGGGCAGCACATGGTCACAGCCATCTGCGGGGATGGGAAGGGACCTTTTCTCCTCTGCTCTAGGCACTGTGAGAAGCGTTGGTATGCTGTGCCCTCCCTTTCCTACTGACTTCCCCTCACCACACTGCAGACCCCAACAGGAGGAGGGGCTGGGGCATCGGTAGGGCTGAAGAAGTACTAGTGTGTGTGCACGGGTGATTTGGGGGAGGGAGGGAAAGAGAGACAGAGTAGGTGTGAGTATGACTTAAAGGAATAGGGCCAGGAGTATATGATTTGGGGAACAAGATCAAGTATGTGAGTGGGACTTAGGGAGCAGGAAAGAATGTGCTAGTGACTGGAGAGCGTGTGTCGGACGCTCAGGTTAGTGTTAATAAAGCACTTACCTAGAGCAGAGTGCAGGATGCATCTCTCAGTTCAGGGGCTGATCTGAATAAACAAAAAGCCATTTCCAACTGAACGGAAACAACTTTTTTCAATTTTTTTTTGTCAAATCGAAAAACAAAACAACATTTGTTAGTATTGACTGGAATGTTCTGAGCCAACCCAAAACAATTTTTTAATTAGTTTTGAGTCAATCAAAACATTTTGGTTGATTCAAACAATTCCCCCCCCCCCCCCGAGTTTTTCTATTGATTCAGCTGCCTCAGGTGATTTTCATTCCTTTTGTGTGTGTCTGTATTGTTTTTTGTTTTAAACTGGCCACATTTAAAATCAAAATGTCATTTTGACTCTTTAAAAATTGTTTTTTCCAAACAAAACTGTACCTCAAATTTGACCCAGGATGGGTGAATAATTTTGAACCTGGAAAAATTCATTTTTTGGGGAAAAAACAGTTGAAAAAGATTTGCCCAGCTTCACACTCAGCTTTCTTGTAACCAAACTGGCCTTTCCATGCTCCACTGCCTGCTTCACCACTGCAAAACTTACTCGTGAAGGCATTCTGCACCAAAAAATAAAAAATTCTGCGCCAAAACATTAAAAATTCTGCACAGAATACTTTTAAAATTCTGCAAATTTTATTTGTCAAAGTAACAATACATAATCATGTCAGTTTCAATTATTTTGGTAATTTATTTCAAAATACCTGTCAGCAAGTATGTCTATAGCAATACAGACACACACAGAAATTCCCAGGAGTAGAGAGTTAAAGAAACCCCTATGACAATCCAGTTCCTGTTTCTCTGCCCCCTTCCCCACCAGAGCCCAGCTGGGGGTGGCAGACACTCCCCCCCAGAGCACAGCCACGCCCCCAGCCAATACACTCAAACCCTCTCCTTCCCAGAGCCCAGCCACAGGACCCCCTTGCCCACATACCTGCACCCTCTCCCCCCCCAGAGCCCAGCCATGCCCCCCCAGCCCAGATACCTGCCCCTTTCCCTCCCCCAGAGCCCAGGGATCCAGAGGGAGAAACAGCCTGATGCTGGGTACCAGGCCTGTATGGAGTTTCATGCGCGCTGCCCTCTCCTTCCCTCAGGGCATGCTGGGAACTGCAGCTGCCAGGAACACTGTAGCTCCCTCCCCCCCCCCCCGCAGTGTCTGACCTGCCTGCGCTGCCAGGGAGGGGCAAGTGACCGCTCTTGTGGCTTCCTTTTGCTTCCCCATCAGAAAGTGATTTTTCTTCAGGGAAGCAAAGAAATCTGCGGGGAGCATGAATTCTGCACATGTGCAGTGATGCAGAATTCCCCCAGGAGTAAAAACTACACCTGCATCAGCATGGGGCCCATCAAAAAAGGGGAGGTATAAGTAGTTGGGGGTCTAGAATCCAAGGTGCTAGGAACAATAACACCACATCACTAGAAGGGAGCCACACCAACTTACACCTTACAATTACTAGAGGGTTAGGCCCTACAGGAAGTACTGCCCAAAAAGACGAGGGTGAGAGAACCCTGCACCCATCTGATTGGTCCTCACCAACTATTTAAATCAGGAAGTTGGGCTAGGGAGCTGTCTGAATAACCATGCAGGCTCTGGCTTGCTACTTGTCTTTTGCCCTGTCTTGGTTCTGCCTTTGGCCCTGGCCAGGCTTGACCTTGGTACCCATTTCCTGACTTGGCTTGGGAATTGGGCCTAACTCCTGCCTCTGATCCTGGTCCAGCAGACACTACTGCCTTGGCCACCAATGCCCTGGTCACTAAAGGAGGAAAAAGAGTTAGGCATGCAGAAAGCCTCAAGTATGGAAAAAGTCCCTGGCTCTGGTCATGAGGTGGCAGCAACTGGGGGGACTTGCAGTCATTTCAAAGGTAGATATTAGGTTGACCAGCTAGCACAGGAGTCTGGGGAACTTGCATCTATTAAAGCAGATTTTTTTTTTCATTAGATGCTGTGTTTGACACAACAAGACATTTTTATTCACCCTCATTGAGTTCTTTGACATAAACCCAACCCTTATCTTTATGGATCTGTGAGCATGCCTCACTCAGTCTAAAGTCTGATGCAAGCTGTAACTATAATTTCAGGCAAAGCAGAACTGAACAAGGTAAGTTCTGGGCTTTTTAACAATCTGCTTCAGAACTAGTCTGAGCAGCATTTGCCTGAGTGAAACCTGGAGTTAACATAATAGTGCCAGGAAGGGTTCTCCAGCTGTTGCATAATTTGGAATAAACTTGGCACACTGAGTCCAAGAGAAGAAGCTGAAGTGGTTATGTCTTCTGGTCTGTGTGTATGAGTGGATACTGCAGGTTGGTCCAGGTTGGAGTTTGTGCCTACCTTCCTCTGAGATCATGTGTCCCAAAAGAGAACGAGCCAAATCAAGCTAGCTACATTGACTGTAATGAAACTCCATGGATTTACACCAGCTGGTAATCTGTGCCATTGATCTCAATGGAGCCATGCTAACTTATACCAGCTGGGGATCTGGCCTGTTGACTTTAATGGTGCTATACTGATTTACACCATGAGAAACTGGGTAATGTTCTGTCTGTCTAAGGGCACTTGAACTAAATCAGTTCCAAACCAGCTTGCTTTGTTTGTTCAAGCACAGCTTTGCCACTGCCCCTGTGGCGCTGTGGTCTCTCTACACAGTCTAATATTGTTTAAATAACACAGGACTCCAGACTGGCCTTCCAGCACTGATAACGCTGCCCCCAGAAAGCACTGGCCTGAGCTGTTACTGCAACAAAGGATCTTGGGGGTATAGTGGATTGCAAATTGAACATGATTCAACAGTGTGACAATTGCAAAAAAGGCTAATATCATTCTGCGGTGTATTAACAGGGGTGTCACATGTAAGACACAGGAGGTGATGTTCCACTCAGTACTGATGAGGCCTCAGTTGGCATATTGTGTTCAGTTCTGGTGCTGCACTTTAAGACACTTTCAGTTCTGGTGTCACACTTTAAGACAAATTGGAGAGTCCAGAGGAGAGCAACAAAAAAGACAAAGGTGTAGAAAACTTGACATAGTGGAAACTGAGCATGTTTAGTCTTGAGAAAAGATGACTACGAGGACTGAGGGACCGGATAACAGACTTCAGATATGTTGAGGCCTGCTATAAAGAAGACTGATCAATTGTTCTTCATGTCCACTGAAGGGTTGACAAGAAGTATTTGATGTAGCCTACAGCAAGGGAGATCTAGGTTAGCTATTTAGGAAGATATAAGGCAGGGGTGAAAGTAAGTCCAGTGACTTACCGGTACGCTGGGGCCAGCTCTGGCCCCCAGAAGGGGTGGGGCCTAAGGCGGAAGGGGCATGGCTGAGGGAGTCAGAGCCAGCCCCAGCCCACCCTGTAAGGTAAGTGCCCCCCCCCCCCGGGTAGCAGCAGCAGCCCGGGGCTCCGGGGGCTATTTAAAAGGCCTGGGGCTCCCCTGCTTCTACCGCCCCGCCCTGTAAATAGCCACGGGAGCCCTGGGGAAGCAGTGGGGTTCTAGCAGCTATTTAAAGGACTGGGGTGGCAGAGGCAGCTGGAGCCCCGGGCCCTTTAAATAGTCCCTGGAATCCCCCGCTATCCCAGGGCTCTGGGGGCTATTTAAAGGGCCCGCGGCTCCCCTGCTTCTACCGCCCTGGCCCTTTAAATAGCTGCAGGAGCCCTGGGGAAGCAGTGGGGCTCCCGCAGCTATTTAAAGGACCGGGGCAGCAAAGATAGCTGGAGCCACGGGCCCTTTAAATAGCCCCCAGCTATGCCTGGGCTCCAGGGGCTATTTAAAGGGCCCGGGGCTCCCCTGCTTCTACCGCCCTGGCCCTTTAAATAGCCGTCGGAGCCCTGGAGTAGTGGCGGTGGGGCTCCAGCGATTATTTAAAGGGCTGGGGTGGTAGAAGCAGCGGGAGCCCCGGACTTTTTAAATAGCCCCCAGAGCCCTGCAACTCTACCCCAGGGTTCCAGCAGTGGGGCTCTGGTGGCAATTTAAAGGGCTGGGGCTCCAGCCCCTGCTGGGAGCCCCAGGCCCTTTAAATTGCCCCCGGGGAAGCCGGGCCACCCCGGTATGGCAAACCAGCTCTTGCCGGTACGCCGTACCGGGGCGTACCAGCTTACTTTCACCTCTGCTATAAGGATAGTTAAGCACTGGAATAACTTCCAAGGGAGACTGTGGAATCCCTGTCATTGGAGGTATTTAAGAACATGTTAGACCAGGGGTAGGCAACCTATGGCACGCGTGCCAAATGCGGCACGCGAGCTGATTTTCACTGGCACTCACACTGCCCGGATCCTGGCCACCAGTCCGGGGGGCTCTGCATTTTAATTTAATTTTAAATGAAGCTTCTTAAACATTTTAAAAACCTTATTTACTTACATACAACAATAGTTTAGTTATATATTATAGACTTATAGAAAGAGACCTTCTAAAAACATTAAAATGTATTACTGGCACGCGAAACCTTAAATTAGAGTGAATAAATGAAGACTCGGCACCCCACTTCTGAAAGGTTGCCGACCCCTGTGTTAGACAAACACCTGTCAGGAATGGTCCTGCCTTAGCACAGGGAGCTGGGCTTGATGACCTCTCAAGGCCCCTTGCAGCCCTACATTTCTGATTTTATGGCATTCGCCATCTATTTGACAGCAGTTCATTTTTATATATAGCAGGGATTTTCCACCCCAAGTGTTGTAAAGTCATTCGTTAAACTTTATGGCTTTGAATTCTTTGAACATAGTTACTGTTAGGACAGGAATTCTATTCTTTCTAGTATCCTAATGTTCCTTTAATTTCTGCACCCCCTCTTTTGTTAGCCCCCTTTGTCTTCATTTTCCCCTTCCTGGCTTTTTTCTCTAAAAGCAGAAAACTGGGACATGGTCCAGTGAGCTGTGACTAGTACACATGGAGACAATTAAATTAGTCACCAAATGCAAATAGAGTTATTAGTCCAGTTAAGAGGCAGAAAATTCTAACCTACTATGAAAAACTGCCTGAGTTCAGGAGACACAGGGCCTCCTGCCCCATTACATTGCTGCAATGTTACATCAGTGTAACTTCATTGAAATCAAGGGAATTTACTGGAGCTTTGCATGGGGGTATGTAGCGGGAAATTGGGCTGATATACTTCTTGCTATAACACAGTACATGCAGATGTAGCTGGGTAAATGTATCACTCTGAAGTGGACCTTTCACAAGAATGCATTTCTTTGAGTAAAATATGTAACAAATGACATTGCTGCTGACATCATCCTAGGCAATCACACTCATCTGAAATTCAGATGCACAGTGGCCTTAAGTGAATAGAGCAGCAAGAGGACCCTCAGCAAAGAAACCTTGCAATCAAGAAATCTGTGGGGCTGGTTGAAAATGTGTGTGAGTGCAAGGAGGTGAAGTTCTGAAAACTTTACTGGTTTTTCAAAAAATGGATAAAATGTTGATGGAAAATGTCACCACAATTTTTAATGGGGGAGGGGTGTTTTTAAAAAATTCAAGTTTTTATACCAAAAAAATCAATTTGAAAAACTTTGAGCAGGCCTACAAATCTGTAGCATCTCTTATGATGCTTTGATTCTAGGCATGCATTCTTCTAGCATTTGCAGTGCTTGCTGAGTCACCGACAGCAGCTTCATCAACAGAATGAAGGGCCCTAAGGCCACCATGAAATCTAGTCAGCTGACACTTGTTAACAACATGTGCCATTGTCTGATGGAGGCCACACTGACAAAGTGGGTCATCGCGCAGACCCCATGGGTAGAGTTTGGCTGCGCATATTCTTTGGCCAGTTTGGAACCTGTTCAGCAGAGTCCAATGGTGACGTTGCAGGTCAAATCCTGGCAGTCAAATGGTGGGATCAGCAACAACAAAACCATTGCAAACGTCTATAGCTGGCCACTCATCGTACCAAAAGGTTGCTGCTGACAGATTCCGATCTGGCAATTGAGACCACAATGGACGCATCGACATAAGTCATGCTCTAGGGCAGTGGTTCCCAAACTGGGGTTCGCGTTGGGGTTGGGACTGGCAGCCCGAGCCCTGCCCCCATCAGCAGGGGAGCCGGCAGCCCGAACCATAGCGATCCGCACGGGGGTGGCAGCCCGAGCCCCAGGAAGAGGGGGGCCGGGCAGTTGGGGCTGGCAGCCCGAGCCCTGCCCCCGTCAGTGGGGGAGCCGTCAGCCCGAGCCCCAGGAAGAGCGGGGCCGAGCAGTTGGGGCTGGTAGCCCGAGCCCCGCCCCCATCAGCGGGGGTGCCAGCAGCCCGAACCCCAGCGCTCCACGCTGGGCTGGCAGCCCGAACCCCAGGCAGAGCGGAGCCATCAGTTGGGGCTGGCAGCCCAAGCCCTGCCCCCGTCAGCGGGGGAACCGGCAGCCCGAACCCCAGCCCGAGCCCCAGGAAGAGCGGGGCCGGGTAGTTGGGGCATCCATCACACTGAGGAAATTTAAACTTAAACCCCTGAAAATATTCATTTTTAGGAGGGGGTTCACGAGATTTCACAATTTAGTGAAAGGGGTTCGCGGGCTGTTAAAGTTTGGGAACCACTGCTCTAGGGTGACTAAAGATGTCCATGAACAATGGGAGACCTGGATTGGCATGTAGCTTTTCCACCAGCCTGGCTGTAGACCCTCTGTGCTGAATCATGTGTGGATGGGCTATGTTGCTCAGAACTGGTAGTCATGGGATAGGAATGGGGCGGAGGGTGTGTATGATGATGCGTATGGTCAAGTTCAATTCAGTGTCGACCAATTTAGTGTGAGGTGAACGACACCACACAGGGGCACAGTATTCTGCTGAGGATGTATGGAAAAAATGGTAATTTAAACTAGGCTAGGCTGCTGATTCCAGGCTGTTTCTTCTTGGGAGTTGATTTGAATTACCTGCTGCTGAGAGGAATTTTCTCAGTCTTTTGCAGAGAAAAATCACTGGGATTCAGCCTGAGCTGTTGACATCTGTGGAAGGAGAGCAGGATGTTGAAGAGATGGAGGTGAGGTCTCCTCAGCTTGATTTTTTTTATTAGATTGGTGTTGCTTGCTGGGGTTCTAGAAGTGCTGCTGTTCCATAGTTAATTCTGTGGACTCATTCTTTCTGGCTAGTGGAAAAGTACTTAGTCCTTTGCTGATGGAGATTGTCAGAACCTACTTTAAGGCAGGCAGGCTGCCAGGTGTGCTTAAGAAAATGTGTGTGTCCTCTGCTGAAGAAGTCATCACTTCACAATGACAGCTTGGCCTCTTTCTTCCAAAGACACTAATGTGACTAGATTCTTGCTCTGGGGTCTCAGATCCTTAGGGAAAGATAAGCAAAACCTTCCCCGGTTCTCAAAAGTCTGCTCCTATGGGGCTCCAGTAATTCACCTCATTCTAAGACCACCTGCCAGTGGCTCATGGCCATCTCCAGAATATTCTGTTTAAGTTCCTCTCTGAGCCAGATCACAGAGTTCCTCCCCTTCGCCCCATCAGAGCTCATCCCAGCCCTCGTTGAGCAGCTCTTCAGTGCACTGCTTTGTATGAGCTGAGTGTTGATCTTAGTGTCAGGTTCCTTGGTGTCATGAACTGGGCATGACAATCATGCATTCCCCCAGCCTTGTGACTCTCCACATGCTCTGAAAAAGGTTTGTGATCATAAACAGTTTTTTTTTTAAAAAGGCATCTCAGCTCACCTTTAAAGGGAAGGTGTGACACTCTGCACCCCATATTCACCATTGTGGTATGATTATGACATAATTATGATGCATCTTGTACAAAATATGTCATGTGAGGTGCCAATGGAAAGGTTATGATTTGCTGAATATGATTATCCTATTTGTGTGCATGTATCATTTTTGTATGTGGAGTTATGAATATTGACTATGTATCTGTATTTCAAATGTGTTTACTCCTGGGGTAACACCCACGAGGCAGTTTACTTCTAGTCTGGCCAGTACATTGTGAAGGGACTATTCAAGTTAAATGGCCCATCAAAGAACATTTAACTCACAGTGGACCATGGAAGAAGCTTATCCACACATGATGGACTTTCTTGAAGACGTTCTAGCTAGGATATGGGCAATGGCCCCTGCTATGACTTAGCAAAGCATGCAAGGCCATGTGACTAGATCACATGACACTGAACTCCATTTTAGTACCTGTATTTTTCCACAAGCTGGGCTGGGAACTTGGCTTGGAACAAAGGGGTTCCCGCCATATGGAATAAGCTATACAAGGGGGAAGTGACATCATCATGGGGCCTCATTCCCCTTACAACACAGCACCTGAAAACACCTAAGGACTGAACTGGGGGAAGTGCTGGTCCCAGGCAGGAAAGAAGGAAGCCTGCCTGTGTATGAAACCTTGGTGGACTGTTTATACTATCTAACAGAGTTAGACACTGCTTAATACAAATCCTAGCTAGTATATTAGGCTTAGATTGCATTTTTGCTTATTTTCTAGGTAACCTACTTTGATCTGTTTGCTATCTCTTATAATCACTTAAAATCTATCTTTCTGTAATTAATAAATCTGTTTTATATTTTTACCTAAAACTGTGTGGTTTGCTTGAAGTGCTTGGGAAATCAGCTCAGAAACAAGAGTTGGTGCACATCCACTTTCCTTTGTAGAAGTGGTGCACTGGGTAATAAATTCATACTGGTCAGGCTTTTGACCAGGGCAGGACAGTACAGCTCTGGGGTCCTAGGCTGGGGGAATTTTGGCTGGAGCCTCTCTGTTGTTGGTTCATGCAATGGTTGGCAGAGCCTTCATGTAACTGCAGCTGGGTGTGTCCCTGCCTGTGTAAAGATCCGTGTAAGTGCAGGATCAGGAGCAGTCTGCAGCTTGTCACAGCAGCACAGTGTGCGAGGGAGCAGAACATGTGCTGCATTCAGGTTCTGATCTTTTAAATCCATGAGGTGCACTCTAGATTTGTGCCATTTTTAAAACTTTTATTTATGAAGAGTATTACAGTTCAGAGCCACTGACATAGCTTCTGCCACTTGTGGAGGTGAATTTTTTATGCTGATGGGAGAGCTCTCTCCCTTTGGCATAGAGCGTCTTCACGAGATGTGTGCAGCGCTGTACGTATAGACATGGCCTAAGATACATCCCAGTTTGTAACCAGACACCTGTAGCCAAGTGGTGCAGAGGGATGGTCTCCGCCCATCTCTACACAGGAGGTGTGAGTCACATTGGCTATGATGCTGTAACCAAGGCAGCAAGTTTGCTGTCTACCATCAATGGGAAAGTAAAGACAGAGCTGAGCATGGTGGTAGCTGAGACCCCAGCTAACTGTGGGGAAACACAGGCAGGGCAGGGCAACTGCCAAAATGCTTGCCTTGCCCAAGGGTGAGAGACGCTCCAGGGAAGGGAGAAGCAGCAGAAAGGATGCTGCTGGTAACAGATACACCTGGCCAGAGGGTGGCCATGGTCATGGAGGACTCTCTTAACCAGGGAGCCCAAGTCATAGCCCTCCAGAAAAGGGGGCTGGGAAAGTACTCAATCCTGCGGGCAAGGGCAACAGGTTGACCCCACGAGGGGAGATGGGCATCTTGGATCCGCATAGCCCTGGGGTTGAGGGACAACTCTAGAAAGGGCCTGCTAATGTGCAGGAGCACCCTGCATCCCTGGCTCACTAGACCCTGCGATACCAAAGCCCCGGGAATTTGGCTGGATTAAGGACCAGTGCTGAAGAGAACACTGAAATAAAAGAAGAACCAGTAACTGAAGATGTGCAGAGGTTCAGGAAAGAGTTAAAAGACACAATAGGTATTGTCCAAACCAACCTCAAAGACAATCAATCTAAACAAAAGATGTGGTATAATAAAAATATTTGTAAAAACTTTTTTGCAATAGGAGACTTGGTGTTAATCCCTGTGAAAAGATGCAAAATTCTTGGAAAGAACCCTTTGAAATGAGAATACATGTCATGTTAAAAAGCCTCATGGTAATGCTGTTTCACAGCTAGTGCATGTAAACACACTTAAAGCTTATCACTGTAGAGAAGCCATGGTAAACATGATCTGTTGTGTAGAAAGGGAAACAGAGGCACACCATCTCATTGATTTGATGGCTAAATGCCAAGATAACTCCACTCTGGAAAGTATTAATATCTGCAGTGAGCCAACACCAGTTGAAAAGGGCAGGGAAGATCACAAAGCTGGTCAAAGTGTTAAATAGTTCACAGAACTTTGCAAGAGCACATGTGAATGGCATTGCAGTGTTTAGCAACACTTGGGAATTATGTTGCCAAAACTCAAGAGGGCCCTGGCCTACTGCCTATGGCTAAGCCAGTGGTTGACACTCCTGCAGCTTTGTAAGGGGAAGTGGGGATATGACAGTCTATACCATTATGTTCACCACTTTTACAGAATTATGAAAAAGTTTGTACAAAGTATGCCTTGAGAGGTATCATTTGAAAACTCATAATCTGCTGAACATTATTGTTCTGGTAAAGTGTGTGTACCAACACTGTATGTAAAGTTAAAAGATTTTGCTGTATAACATTACTGTAACATATTCCAAGTTAGAAAAGCAGGCCCAAACCAGTTCTTCAGAGAAAAAGACATACTGGCACCCTGTGACGTTCCCCTTTGGTGTTATCTGGACTGGTGATCTGCTAGGTCATTCCAATCCTTGACTCTGCGAGCCAGCCTTACCCTGCTCTGCTGTGAGAACTCCCACTCCTGGGTTGTTCACGCACAGCCTCTGGCATGTAAGCTGCTCCTTGGATTGTGCAACCGAATGACATTAGCCAATATCTCTAGTCCCAGACACAGTCCTATGAACCTCCGTCTTGCAGTGTCCAGTTATGTCGGCTGGATGCTGCAACCTTATATGAGTTTGTCAATTTAACAAAGAAATTGATATATACCAGGCTTGTTATCCCAAGAGGAGTCTCTGAAACGCTTCAAACCAAATGCATTGCTTCAGGTAGAATAAACAAACAGATTTATTAACTATAAAGATAGATTTTAAGTGATTATAAGTCAAAGCATACAAGTCAAAGTTGGTCAAATGAAATAAAAGCAAAACGCATTCTAAGCTGATCTTAAGACTTTCAATGCCCTTACAAACTTAGATGCTTTTCACCACAACCTGGCTGGTTGCTCTTCAGCCAGGCTCTCCCCTTTGATCAGCGCTTCAGTCGTTTGGTATGGTGTCTGTAGATGAAGGTGGAAGAGAGAGAGAGAGAGAGAGCATAGCAAATGTCTCTCCCTTTTATCATGTCCTTTCTTCCCTCTTGGCTTTGCCCCCTCCACCTTCAGAGTCAGGTGAGCATTATCTCATCACAGTTCCAAACTGACCAAAGGAAGGGGGGTGACTCCCTCGAGAGTCTAACAGATTCTTTTGTTGCTGCCAAGGCCAGTGTCCTTTGTTCCTGTGAGGCTGGGTTGGGTTTGTCCCATACATGCACTGATGAGGTGTGAACTGCCTCTCTGTTCTTGGAGAGTTTTTGCCTGGGCTTGCTGTAAGCCACGAGGATACATTTTCAGCCTCATAACTATATACATGAAATTATAACCTATAACCTATAACTATAACAACCATGCATCGTGAGCCTTCTGAAGACACCCGACATGACAAACTTTGTATTGGATACCACACAATCATTTTACAAGGATGAACATGGGGGTGCTGGGTATTCCCCCAAGGTACAGAGCGTCACACACCCCACCAGGTGTTAATGGACCATCACCTACTTAAATGGCCATTCCTTGGCAGGGGGAAGTCTGAACAAGACATTTACATTGCATCACAATGATGGTTCAAACCTCATGTCCACAAGAGGTTTTTGGTCACCATGACTCAGCAAGGATGTTTCTAGCACAAGGAATTGAATTATAAAGAGGGGTGAAAAACACTTGACGACACTCTTGTTCTTCATCTCTGTTTATAGCAAGGACTCTTAAAGAATTGATCTTGGGGTGGGAGGCCTAGTTAGGATGCTTTTAATCTAATACAGACTGCTGTAAGATTATGGTGAGAAAAAACTTTTGCTTTTAAGTTCACTTAATTTGTTAAGTTAGGCATTTAGCTTGCATTTTATCTTTTTTTTTTTGTAACCAATCCTGACTTTTATGCCTCATTACCTGTAGTCACTTAAAATCTTTATTTTCTTTCTGTAGTTAATAAACTTGTTTCACTATTTTAGCTAACCCATGTGTATGGATTAAAGAGTGTGGGGAAACTCCATGCAGAATAACAAGGCTGGTGCATGTCATTTTCCATTGATGAAATGACGGGCTTTATATGAACTTGTGTTGTGCAACTGTGCTGAGCAATAGAAGAGCCATATTTCTGGGGGAAAGTCTTGGACTAGAGAATCTGCTAGTGGTCTTCTGCAGTGTAATTCATGAGTGGCTAGCTAGTATCACTCAATACTGTGTAGCTGAGAGAAAGTTACATGCTAGAGGCTGTGGGTTAACTGGCAAGGAATGGTTGTTCACTAGTAAAGCAGTGTAAAAGGCATCCCTGGTTGGACAACTGAGGAGACACAGCTATTCAGCAGTCCATATTGTACCATGGGTTAGATGGACCATTGGCTATACTGTATCAGTCCACTCATGTTCTTATAAGATCACACCCAACTCAAACCTTGATCAATCCTTCAAATACCAGACAAGGTTTTTTCCATGGTTACCAGTTCATAACAGCTTTTTCTCAGAACAAGAACCCAGACTGTGTAGATCAGCCTGTTTCTTTATACACTTGGGCCTCTGATCTTGTCCTTGTGTAACAGGTGATCAGCAGACAATGGTTGTCTTCTCAATGCATAGCTTTGAGATGCTGGGTTTTTTGCACAACGGGGTGGTACGTTTGCATTCACCTGTCACTAGAGATTTCCTGGGAAACCCACTTAATGTTGTTTCTCCCAACAAAGGGACATTGATGCGGACATGGTGGTGAAATGAGAACACACATGGATGGATTTTAAGTGGCAGGCTGCAACTCTTATTAAATTTAAATACCCGTTACCTGTCCATCACCCATATTCTCCTATAGCAGACATCTAACTGGTTTCAATGTGGGGGTTACAAGGCTCCTACCAGATATCCTGTAACTCGGGGTAGGCTTTCCTCAGCCTGTGCCCCAGGACTCAGCTCTGAGTCCTACCATGCTTCCTGCCCAGCCAGGGGGACAGAAGATGCAGAAGGGTGGTGACCTCAGCCCATGAGAGTCACAAGGTCACACCCAATCTCACGAGCCCAAGGCCCCTCCACAAAATCCTAGGTCTTTTATCTCTGGGAACCATGCATATCATCCTTTTAACCACCCTGGAAACTGGTCACAAGCTGTGACGAATTAACTGTAACCCTTCTGCCCATTGGAATGGACAGCAACCAGTGACGGGTTCAATATCTAAGGGTATTTCTTCAACAATACAACACAAAAACCAGCTCATGCCCGCACCCAGTAACCTGGGATAATTACATACCACCCCCTGGGTACCTCTAAGAGGCAATACTTTCCTTCTCGCAAGCACAGAGTCTGAGTGTAGAAAAGAAACTTTTAATAAAAGGTAACCCAGCATCAATTTGGGAAAACACCACAAAGAGGGTTCACAAATATAAACCATGAGCAAAAGACCAACCCTCAAGTAAGTTGGGCAGTGACCTTTTCCGTCAGATTCTTAAGTCCAGCAACCAAAAGTCCCTTTAACATGCCCATCCCTTCTCTGCACCCCACTCACAGTTGTTATCCTTGGTTAGTGCAGACCCAGAGTCCAGAGATGCACCTGCAGAGTTCACCTTCTGCCCTGGGTGGAGGGGGGTAAGAAGGCACTTGCCCTGCTTCCCAGGCACTCGCTCGCTGCTCCTCTTCACTGGCCAATCACCACACTTATCCACCAGTCACCTTGCCGGCTGATCACCACACCTCTCTCCTAGCCACCCTGCCAGCCGCCCACCAATCCACCTGGATGTCTTCAGATCCCACTGCTTAACACAGCTCTCAGTGATTTCAGCTGTTAGTGGGGGAGCCTTACTGCTGGCAAACAGTGGGCAGTCTCTTGCATCAGAGCCACTGTCCCAAAGCAGGTCAAACACTTAGACCTCAATATCAGTGATTTCAGCTCTGCAGTGTGTAACAAGACTCTCAAGTGAGTTTAAATTAGCTCTGTCATTACACAGTGGTAAGAGAAATGGTCAAATGATACCTGAAACCCTTAGGCCATGGCCACACCACCCAACAAAGATACCTATCCCCACCACCTCTCAACTCACTGGGCTTTGGAACCCATGTTCCCTGCTTAGTGAGTGCCATTTAGTTGAGGGTGAGTCCCTCCATCAGGCTATGCCGAGTACAGTTCTGCTGCCCTTGATTAATACAAGGATAATAACCCTTTATTACTCCTGCCCCAATAACATGGAGACTGGGGATCCCACACCAGCCAAAAGTGACCATTTGGGCAAGCAATCCCATCATGCTGAGCATCTAGGCAGGGTGAATGTGCCCATGCAAACGAGATCAGTTCCTGAAGTCCTCTTCCACAGCTCATCACTAGATGTCAGGTGAGCTCATTCAGACTCTGCTTACATGACAATTCAACCAAGTGCCAGAGGCCTGCTCTACACTACGAGTTTAGGTCGACTTTAGCAGCGTTAAATCGAATTAAGCCTGGACATGTTCACACGACGAAGCCCTTTCTTTCGACTTAAAGGGCCCTTTAAACCGGTTTCTTTACTCCACCTCCGACGAGGGGATTAGCAATAAAATCGGCCTTAGCGGGTCGGAATTGGGGTAGTGTGGACGGAATTCGATGTTATTGGCCTCCGGGAGCTATCCCACAGTGCTTCATTGTGACTGCTCTGGACAGCACTCTCAACTCAGATGCACTGACCAGGTAGACAGGAAAAGCCCCGCGAACGTTTGAATTTCATTTCCTGTTTGCTCAGCGTGGAGAGCACAGGTGACCACGCAGAGCTCATCAGCACAGGTAACCATGATGGAGTCCCAGGATCGCAAAAGAGCTCCATCATGGACTGAACGGGAGGTACGGGATCTGCTCACCATATGGGGAGATGAATCAGTGCTAGCTGAACTCCGTAGCAGTAGACGAAATGGCAAAATATTAGAAAAGGTCTCAAAGGCCATGAAGGACAGAGGCCATAACAGGGACGCACAGCAGTGCCGCGTGAAAATTAAGGAGCTAAGGCAAGCCTACCACAAAGACAGAGAGGCAAACGGAAGGTCCGGGGCAGAGCCGCAAACATGCCGCTTCTACACGGAGCTGCATGCCATGCTAGGGGGTGCAGCCACCACTACCCGAACCGTGTGCTATGACTCCCTCACCGGAGAAACACACAGGGAAGCGGGTTCGGGGTACGAGGAAGATGAGGATGAAGATAATGTAGATAGCTCACAGCAGCAAGGAAGTGGAGAAACCGGTTTCCCCAACAGCCAGGATATGTTTATCACCCTGGACCTGGAACCAGTAACCCCCGAACTCACCCAAGGTATGCTCCCAGACCCTGAGGGCACACAGGGGACCTCTGGTGAGTGTACCTTTGTAAATATTACACATGGTTTAAAAGCAAGCGTGTTTAATGATTAATGATTAATTTACCCTGGCAATCGTGGCCAGTACAGCTACTGGAAAAGTCTGTTAACGTGTATGGGGATGGAGTGGAAATCCTCCAGGGACATCTCCAGAAAGCTCTCCTTCATGTACTCCCAAAGCCTTTGCAAAAGGTTTCTGGGGAGGGCTGCCTTATCCCGTCCGCCATGGTAGGACACTTTACCACGCCAGGCCAGTAGCACGTAGTCTGGAATCATTGCATAACAAAGCATGGCAGCGTATGGTCCCGGTGTTTGCTGGCATGCAGACAACATCCATTCCTTATCGCTCTTTGTTATCCTCAGGAGAGTAATATCATTCACGGTCACCTGGTTGAAATGGGGTGATTTTATTAAGGGGACATTCAGAGGTGCCCCTTCCTGCTCTGCTGAACAGAAATGTTCCCCGCTGTTAGCCACGCGGTGGGGGGGAGGGGTGAAGTGATCATCCCCGATAATTGGGTGTGTGTGGGGGAGGGGGGTTAGTTGGGTTTGTACTGCATGTTAACCCGTAAACCGCAGCCCCTCCTTTTACATTGCAAACCCATTTTAAATGGCCAACCCAACGGGTGCTTGGTATGGGAAATGAGGGCGCTACTGTTTGAAACCATTCCCACATGTTAAGAAGGTTAAAAAAGCCAAAAGACTGTGACTTACCATGGCTGCCTGCAAGCCGAAATCTGTGGCCTGGCACTGCGTGAGTGATCTCTCACACCAAACCGGCAGGCCCTCAATATAAGAGGAAAAATGCGACCTTGTAACGAAAGCACATGTGCTGTGTAATGTGAACAGCAAAATTTAACGTGAAAGAGTGTACCCATTGTTCTCTAAAATGTGTCTTTTTTAACCACCTCTCCCTTCTCCTCCACCAGCTGCAAATGTTTCTCCTTCACAGAGGCTAGTGAAGATTAGAAGGAGAAAACGGCGGACTCGGGATGATATGTTCATGGAGCTCCAGATGTCCTCCCACGCTGAAAGAGCACAGCAGAATGCGTGGAGGCAGTCAATGTCAGACTACAGAAAAGCACAGTATGAACGAGAGGAGAGGTGGCGGGTTGAATCGCGGGATGAACAGAGCAAGTGGCGGGCTGAAGATGATAGGTGGCGTCAGCTTGCAGACAGAAGGCAAGAGTCGATGCTCCGGCTGCTAGAGCATCAAACTGATAGGCTCCAGCGTATGGTTGAGCTGCAGGAAAGGCAGCAGGAGCAGAGACCGCCGCTACAGCCCCTGTGTAACCAACAGCCCTCCTCCCCAAGTTCCATAGCCTCCTCAGCCAGACGCCCAAGAACACGGTGGGGGGGGCCTCCGGCCACCCAGTCACTCCACCCCAGATGATTACCCGAGCATCAGAAGGCTGGCCTTCAATAAGAGTTAAAGTTTTAAACTGCAGTGTGTCCTTTTCCTTCCCTCCTCCCGCACCCATCCCGGGCTACCTTGACAATTATCCCCCTAGTTGTGTGATGAATTAATAAAGAATGCATGAATGTGAAGTAACAATGACTTTATTGCCTCTGCAAGTGGTGCTCGAAGGGGGGAGGGGAGGGTGGGGTGGTTGGTTTACAGGGAAGTAGAGTGAACCGGGTGGGGGGGGGGCGGAGGGTTCATCAAGGAGAAACAAACAGAAATTTCACACCGTAGCCTAGCCAGTCACAAAACTCGTTTTCAAAGCTTCTCTGATGCGCACCGCGCCCTGCTGTGCTCTTCTAACCGCCCTGGTGTCTGGCTGCACGTAATCAGCGGCCAGGCGATTTGCCTCAACCTCCCACCCCCCCATAAATGTCTCCCCCTTACTCTCACAGATATTGTGGAGCGCACAGCAAGCAGCAATAACAATGGGGATATTCTTTTCGCTGAGGTCTGAGCAAGTCAGTAAGCTGCGCCAGCGCGCTTTTAAACGTCCAAATGCACATTCCACCACCATTCGGCACTTGCTCAGCCTGTAGTTGAACAGGTCCTGACTACTGTCCAGGCTGCCTGTGTACGGCTTCATGAGCCATGGCATTAAGGGGTAGGTTGGGTCCCCAAGGATCACGATAGGCATTTCAACATCCCCAACGGTTATTTTCTGGTCTGGGAAGAAAGTCCCTTCCTCCAGCTTTCGAAACAGAGCAGAGTGCCTGAAGACGCGAGCATCATGTACCTTTCCCGGCCATCCCACGTTGATGTTGGTGAAACGTCCATTGTGATCCACCAGGGCTTGCAGCAGCATTGAAAAGTACCCCTTGCGGTTTATGTACTCGGTGGCTTGGTGCTCCGGTGACAAGATAGGGATATGGGTTCCGTCTATGGCCCCACCACAGTTTGGGAATCCCATTGTAGCAAAGCCATCCACTATGGCCTGCACTTTTCCCAGAGTCACTACCCTTGATATCACCAGGTCTTTCATTGCCCTGGCAACTTGGATCACAGCAGCCACCACAGTAGATTTGCCCACTCCAAATTGATTCCCGACTGACTGGTAGCTGTCTGGCGTTGCAAGCTTCCACAGGGCTATCGCCACTCGCTTCTCAACTGTGAGGGCTGCTCTCATCCTGGTATTCTGGCGCTTCAGGGCAGGGGAAAGCAAGTCACAAAGTTCCATGAAAGTGCCCTTATGCATGCGAAAGTTTCGCAGCCACTGGGAATCATCCCACACCTGCAGCACCTGCAGCACGATGCGGTCCCACCAGTCTGTGCTTGTTTCCCGGGCCCAGAATTGGCGTTCCACGGCATGAACCTGCCCCAGTAACACCATGATTTGTACATTGCTGGGGCCTGTGCCTTCTGAGAGGTCTATGTCCATGTCAATTTCCTCATCACTCTCGTCGCCGCGCTGCAATCGCCTCCTCGGCTGGTCCTGGTTTTGCTTTGGCATGTCCTGGCTCTGCATATACTCCAGGACAATGCGCGTGGTGTTCATAGTGTTCATAATTGCTGCGGTGATCTGAGCGGACTCCATGATCCCAGTGCTATGGCGTCTGGTCTGAAAAAAGGCGCGAAACTAGTATCTGACGGACGGAGGGAGGGAGGGAGGGGCGAGTGACGACATGGCGTACAGGTACAGGGAATTAAAATCAACAAAGGTGGCTGTGCATCAGGGAGAAACACAAACAACTGTCACACAGAATGGCCCCCCCCCAAAGATTGAACTCAAAACCCTGGGTTTAGCAGGCTGTTGATTTCACGGAGGGAGGGGGAAGCAAATGAATACAGAACAAATCTATTTTTTACATCTTAAGCTGGCAGACGACGGTGCAGCATGACTGATAGCCCTCGGCATCTTCTGGGTGCTTGGCAGAAAATACTGGGCGCTTGGCAGAAAATAGCATACTACGACTGATAGCCATCATCATCAAGACAGTTCGATAGGACTGAGCATGTCTGCCCAGGTGCCCATGATTGACAGCCACTGCAGTACGATGACAACGGATACCAGTCGTAATATACCATCTTCTACCAAAAGGCAAGGGGCTGCTGCTGTGTGCAATGCAGCCCCACGTCTGCCAGCACCCAGATCGCCGATGAAGGCTACCAGTCATACTGCACCGTCTACTGCCAAAAGGCAATTAGCTGCTGCTGTGTAGCAATGCAGTACCATGTCTGCCGGCACCCAGAGGACATATGGTGACGGTGAGCTGAGCTGAGCTGAGCGGGCTCCATGCTTGGCGTGGTATGATGTCTGCACAGGTAACCCAGGTAAAAAGGCGCGAATTGATTGTCTGCCGTTGCTCTGACGGAGGGGGAGGTGCCTGACGACATGTACCCAGAACCCCCCGCGACACTGTTTTGCATCATTCAGGCATTGGGATCTCAACCCAGAATTCCAATGGGCGGCGGAGACTGCGGGAACTGTGGGATAGCTACCCACAGTGCAACGCTCCGGAAGTCGACGCTAGCCTCGGTACTGTGGACGCGGTCCGCCGACTTAATGCACTTAGAGCATTTTATGTGGGGACACACACAATCGGCTGTATACAACCGATTTCTATAAAACCGGCTTCTATAAATTCAACCTAATTTCGTAGTGTAGACATACCCTCAGTTAGGTACTAAGTATCAGAGAGGTAGCCGTGTTAGTCTGTAACCACAAAAATAATGAGGAGTCCAGTGGCATCTTCAAGACTAACAGTTTTATTTGGGCATAAGTTTAAATAAATCTGTTAGTCTTTAAAATGCCACCAGACTCCTCATTGTTTCAGTTAAGTTCTATGCATGTTCCTACTTAACCCACTGTGGCTTGAAGGGGCTGCAAGGAAGGCGAAAAACTCCCTGGCCCTCTGTCACAACAGATCCACTCTTTTCATAAAACAAGTTAGAAGATTTCTATTATAGACACTAAGTTTCTCTATTTACATTATTTGATTATAAATTACCCTATGGAAGTCCCTAAAGCTGTATTGATGAGACCTGTTACAAGTTGCTTTCTTCAAATTTGTGATATTGCTCACATATTGTGATTGATGCTTTTCTACTCTGTCTTCCTCTTCTGCTTTGTCAGTTGATAGTATCAGTTCAAGTGTTTCATTAGCTCATGTTTATGTCCAAACTTCTGTTGTTCTTACATTTAGATGCATAATCTGTTTGTTAGCGGTCCAATCAAAACTCTATGCAACATTAAGCTTGTCTCTTCCCATACCCTCTATTTTCCTTCTTTTAATATCTTAAATTTGAGTTTAATTTTGACTAATGTTGAAGGAGTTTTTCCCTTCCTTAGTATTCAAAAAAAAGTTCTCAAATTATCAGAATTGATGGTGTATGATGAACCTCTTCCAGCAAACTCCAAAATGTCCACTGGATTTTTAAAGAGTTGTCTTTTTTCCTTCTCCTCTGTAAGACTCTGACTTGATGGATTAACATGAGTGAAGTTTTCCAGTACCAGAATTTCCCACACTTCCTGAGATACGTCAATAGATTTAGAGGAGTCACTCTTCTTCCACGAGCTTGCTATGTGGTATTTCTAGGAACAACTAGGAGGTGAGTGAGCAAATCTTTATGACTTTTGTAAGGTGCAGCGTTTTCAGGACAATTCTATAAAAATAATAAGAGGTTATTTGATAGCTGACGGTGTTATCTCCCTTATGCAATCTCAATGGCTGTCCAAAATGTCAGCTTTTGGGCACGTCCACCATATGTGGAGAAACCCTCCCATTTCATTACATTCTCTTCTGCATTAACCTGTTCCTGTACCATAAATTAATTTAATTTTAAGGGGAGTTAGGTACCACTGATAAATAATTTTAATGTCATTTTCTTTTATTAATGGGTTTATTGATGTGAGCGAAGCATTGCTCCATATGTTCTTCCATTCCTCAGTTTTGGTATCTGTGCCTATGTCAACTTGACAGCTTTTCATGAACATAGTTATTTCCTCTAAGGAACAGTTAGAGATTACTCTGTATATAATAGAGCATAAGCTTTGTGTTTCATGGGTGTAGTGAGTAGTTTTCTAAAATCTATCAATTTTCTGCTTAGGTTTGCCTCTTTGAAAAATCTCAGTTGTAGGTATAGGTATACTGGAATTTTGGTGCATCTTGGAAGTTGTATTTCATAAAGTTATCTAGATGTATTGGCTCTAAACAGTTAGCTACATTCTGATATACCTATAAGTTCCCAAATGTCAAAACTTCCCAGGCTTTTATTGCGATTTAATTCTATATTATCTACTTTGGGTATGGGTATGGGTTTAGCTTTCTAAATAAAATAACCCAAATTTCTATTGTTGCTTGCATAAAAGGGTGATTATATACTGACTTTTGGCCTATATGTTTTATTTACCCAAAGGGTCATGTGGTGTTTGATTGCACAACAGGTGGGCTTTATGCAGTGCTTATCGGGGTTTGGTATTACCCAGTACATCAAATTTCTGTTATGACTAGCTTAATAACAGTGGTTAATGTTTGGTAGAGTCAATCCTCCCTTTTACCCTGGCCATGGTAAAACAGATTAGTTAACCCTGGAGTTCTTATTTCCCCCAAATGATTGCCACTGATCTAAGACTTTCTGGATCTGAAACCAAGAGTGCCTCTAGAAACAGAAACTAATTAGGGGTAAGATATATATTTTAAAAATATCGCTGCAATTTTGCCTAACAATGAAATCTCATTTTGGCAAATTCTCCAGATCTGTTTTGATATTCTTAATTAGAAGAGTATAATTAATATGATACAAGACTTGCCATCTTTTAGAAATGCATATTCCCAGGTACCTGATTGAAGTAGTTACCCATTTGTATTTATCTTTTGGATATTTCTCCCACACCTACAAGCAGAAGTTCTGACTTGTCATAGTTTATTTTAAATCCTGACATGTCACCAAATTTTAAGATTTCCTCTTGCAATTCTAGTTGTGTGTGAGCTGGATTAATAAAAAATACCATGACATCATCTGCATATAAGGGAATTTGTGTTCTTTGATTCCTATTCTAATTATTTCTGATCAATTGACTCCATTAGATTCTAAGACCAGAAGGGAGCATTGTGACCATCTGTCTGACCTCCTGTATAGCAGAGGCCATAGGACTTCCCCACAATAATTCCTAGAGCAGATCATTTAGAAAAAAAACCAATCTTGGTTTAAAAGCATCCACCACCTCCCTTGGTGAATTGTTCCAATGGTTAATTAATCTCACTGTTAAATCGCACTTTATTTCCAGTCTGAATTTGTCTAGCTTCAATTTCCATTGGATCATGTTATACCTTTGTCTGCTAGATTGAAGAACCCATTATTAAATATTTGTTCCCCATGTAGATATTTAGTCTTTAATCAAGTAACCTTCTCTTTGTTAAGCTAAATAAACTCATGGATAGGGCCCTACCAAATTCATGGTCCATTTTGGTCAATTTCATGTTCATAGGATTTAAAAAATCATAAATTTAATGATTTCAGATATTTAAAACTGAAATTTCACAGTGTTGTAACTGTAGGGGTCCTGACCCCAAAGCAGTTTTTTTGGGGGTGCAAGATTATTGTAGAGGGGTCATGGTATTGCCACCTTTACTTCTGCACTGCTGCTGCTGGTGGCGGCACTGCCTTAAGAGCTGGGCGGCTGGAGCACAGCAGATGCTGGCCGGGAGCCCAGCTCTGAAGGCTGCGCCACCACCAGCAGCAGTGAAGAAGTAAGGATGGCATGGTATGGTATTGCCACCCTTACTTCTGTGCTGCTGCCTTCAGAGCTGGGCCCTGAGCCAGCAACCGCCACTCTCCAGCTGCCCAGCTCTGAAGGCAGCAGCACAGATATAAGAATGGCATGGTATGGTATTGCCACCCTTACTTCTGCACTGCTCCTGCAGGGGCACTGCCTTCAGAGCTCGTGCCTGGCCAGCAGCTGCCACTCTCCAGCCATCCAGCTCTGTAGGCAGTGCAGAAGTAAGGGTGGCAATACCATGGCAGTAGTATATACCTCAATAGCATTCATCACCATGTATTTTTGACAGGTTTCCATGCCCCATTTAGGCCTGATGTCCCACCCTCTGTTCCTATTTCCATTGGTGTCGAGGTTTACCTGATTATTTTTTACGTTTGAATAGGTGTAACCGTTCTGCCCATCTGAGTTGGCAGCAACAAGGGCCGGGTTCAGTATCTAGGGGTTCCGTTTCAATAACGCAATGCAAAACCGGCTCGAGCCCCCACCCAGTAACCTGGGACAATTACATACCACCCCCTGGGTGCCTCTAAGAGGCAATACTTCCCCTCTCGCAAGCACAGAGTCTGAGTGTAGCAGAAAATGTTTAATAACATGAGGTAAATGACATCAGCATTAAATTGGGAAAACACCACAAACAGGATTCATAACACAAACCATGAGCAAAAGACCCACCCCCAAAGTCCCAAAAGTCCAACACCCCAAAGGTCTCTTGAGCCCAGCAACCCAAAAATCACCCAAAAGTCCAACAACCCAAAAGTCTCTGTCCCTGGTCAGTGCAGCCCCAGAGTTCAAAAGTTGGGTGGAAATGGGGGGCGGGGGGAGAAAGGGGCACACGGGGTATTAAGGGGCACCTTACATGGTCCGAGGCTGACTGCCCTGCCTCTCCATGGGGTTCTGCTGCAGCCTTCACCACGAGCCACTCCACTCCACCAGCCACTCCACGCCTCCAGCCATCCCCTGAGCCGCTCCAGCCATCCCACAAACTGCTCCGCTCCGCTCGGCTCCACTCGCCGTCCCATGGGCCACGCCAACCATCCCGCAAACTGCTCCGCTCACCGTCCCATGGACTGCACCAACCGTCCCGCAAACTGCTCAGCTCCGCTCACCGTCCCGTAGGCCACACCAACCATCCCACAAACTGCTCTACTCTGCCAGCTGCTTAGCAATAAATCTTCAGGCTCTCCCACTAGTTAACACAGCACTCGGTAATCTCAGCTTGTAGTAGGGAGCCCCAGTGCTGGTGCACCATTGGCCCAAAGTGAATTCAGCATAGTAGCCTGTAACTAGACTCTTAATGGAATCAAAATTAGCTCTACTATTTAACGGTGGAAAGAGAAGATGGTGCAATTGATGTTTCAGGCCCTCAAAAGGGACCTATGCCATCAGAAACAAATATCTGGCCCCAGCCTCTCACAATGCACTGGGTTTTGGAACCCATGCCCCTTGTCTAGCAAGTGCTACTTAGTTAATGGTGAGTCCCTCTGTCATACAACAGTTCCACTGGCCTTGATTCACATAATCAGGGTAACAACACTTTATTCTTCCTGCCCCAATAACAGAGAAACTGGGGATCCCACACCAGCCAAAGTAACCACTTTTGGATGCTGTGGGCTCATGCTAGGCGGGTGGGTGTGCCTATGCAAACAAGATCAGCCCCTGAAGTTCTTTTCCACACTCGCCATAATTCACCACCAGATGTCAGGGTAGAGCTCATCCTGACTCTGCTTACATCCTCCCCCCAGCCGAGAATTTGTCGTCCCGACAAATCACACTCCCTATTATACCAACTAACTGGTTCCCTCCAAAGGGCCTCAGATAGCCCACTTCAGCTTCCACAAGCCTGTGTGCTAAATGTATTGGCTCCTCACTAGTCACCCCAGGTGCATCATAAGTTAACCGTTTTACTGGTCTTATTACCCTGTCTCATCTATTGAGAATCTCTGTTGCCATGGTAGGGGGGACATCCTCTTGAGTGACAGATGGAGAGGTTTCCTTTGAGGGCCCCTCGGCTACTGGCATAGGCCCCTGCATTTCTAGTTCTAACAGTGGAGGGTCCAAGGTGCCCAGGACATCCTCCACCTGTATGTCTCCACTGTCCAATAACCTGTGTGTGTCATCACACGGGGGTTCCACCAGTGCCTCAGGGCTGTCAGGAATGGGCCTAAATACTTCTGCCATGGGGTTTAGGGCGGAAGAGGAGGAGCTCTCTTTTGATTCAGCTGATCGAGACTGAAATCTTGTCTCCATCCCAGGATACACCATGGTTGTGTCTTCCTCTTCAGACTCACTCTCGGATGTGCTGCATAGGGGTAGGTTAGCTGTAGGGGGCCGGCTGTCCACGTTGGAGGTTTGGTCCAGCACCTTCATTCTGCCCGGTTGCCCTGTTGTGGCCCATCTCATAAGGGGTGCCTACCAATTCCCCAACAGGGAGCAAAAGGTTTCTATGCACTGTCTTTGTCTGCCCTTGACCCTCTTCAGGTTTGATCTTGTAGACCGGCAGGTCTCCTAGCTTTTCCATCACCAAGTAAGGTATTGCCTTCCATCTGTCAGCTATCTTGTGTTTGCCAGCAATACCCAAATTTCACAGCAGGACTCTGTCCCCCGGCTGGAGCTCTTGCAGACGTACCCTAGCATCATATCGATGTTTGTTGCGGTCTGTGTTCTTCCAAGCCGCAGATGTAGCTAAGTGATAAGCATCCCGCAGCTTTTCTCTTAGTCGGGATACATATTGCTGATGAGTTTCATAGCTATCTCCATCCTCTGATACACCAAAGCACAGGTCTATGGGTAATCTTGGTTCTCGCCCAAACATTAAGAGTTATGGGGTGACTCCCGTAGCATCGTTCTTTGTGGCATTGTAGGCGTGCACCAAAAATGCGACATGTTTGCTCCAGATTGCCTTCTGCTCTGGCCACAAAGTGCCCATCAAAGTGCCGGTTGAACCTCTCTGGCTGGGGATCACCTTGCAGGTGATAAGGTGTTGTTCTAGACTTTTTAATTCCCGCTATCCTCAGCACCTCCTTCAGAAGGTGACTCTCAAAGTCCCGCCCCTGATCCGAGTGTATCCGGGCTGGGAATCCATAAACTGAGAAATATTTTCCCCACAGTACTCAAGTGACAGTGGTGGCCCTCTGATCATGCGTGGGATATGCCTGCGCATATCACGTATAATGGTCAGTCACTACTAGAATGTTCCCAATATTCCTCTTGTCTACTTCTAAAGACAAGAAATCAATGTATACCATCTCCAGAGGTTTGTTGCTGGTAATGTTCTTCAGATATGCAGCCCTCGTGGGCAGAGTTTTCCTTTGAACACATCGAGCACAGGTCTCACATTTCCTGCGAACATCTTCAGCCATTCGGGGCCAATAGAACCTACTACGAATAAGTTCCAGGGTCCTCTCCATCCCTAAATGTCCAAAGTCATCATGCAGGGCCCTCATGGCCAGGGCTCTGTACTCTTTCGGCAACACTAGTTGAGCTCATTGCTTTTGTAAAGGGTCGGTGGTCACTCGGTGTAGCACTCTCTGAATCAGTTTTAGTTTGGTCCATTCTCTCAACAGTAGTTTACCCTCTGGGTTAGGTGGGACAACTGCAGCTGGGCTTCGCCTCTCCCTTTTGGCAAGTAGTGTATCACGAATGTCAATATCTTACAGCTGGGCTTCCTGCCAGTCAGCCGCATTGAGCATGGGCAATGGAGATTGGTCCAATGCAATATAGTTCACTAAAGCAGAAGGCACGCATTCAGGGGGAAGGCCCAAAGCTTCTGCAGCACATCCATGAAGGCTCTCATGTGCCTCTGGATCTTGGTGACTCACACTGCAAATAGCTTTCACTCCATCTGTGGGTATCACAGCAACTCCTGGTGCCTGTGGACGCCTGGACAATGCATCTGCATCTACATTGCTTCTCCCTGATCGGTATTGAATGCTGAAGTCATAGCTAGCCAAAGCAGCCACCCATCTTTGCCCTGTAGCATCCAGCTTAGCACTTGTTAACACATAAGTCAGTGGGTTGTTGTCTGTCCACACCTGGAACTGAGCACCATACAAGTAGTCTCGAAATTTCTCAGTGATGGCCCATTTCAAGGCCAAGAACTCCAGCTAGTGGGTGGGATAGTGAGTTTCACTATCAGACAGTCCTCGGCCGGCAAAGGCTACAGGTTTATGTTTGCCTTCCACCTCCTGGTACAGTACTGCTCCCAGACCCTCCAAACTGGCATCAGTATGCAGGATAAATGGCTTGCTTGGGTCAGCGAAGACTAGGACCGGAGCATGAGTTAGGCAAGTAATGAATTCTCGAAAAGCCCTTTCACATCTCTCATCCCACCGTGGCCCAAATGGTTCAAAGGGGCCATAGTGTCTCTGCACCAGGAGGCTTTGGGGATCTCCCCTTATTCTTGGTCTTAGATTTGTTCTTGCTGGACTGGTATCCCCTGGTAAGATCATTCAGAGGTTTTACAATCGTAGCATAGTTTTTCACAAATCTGCGGTAGTAGCCACTAAACCCAAGAAAGGTCTTGAGTTCTCTGTAGTTACTTGGACATGGCCATGTAGTGAGTGCTTCCATTTTATCGGGATCAGTACTCACACCCTCTTGGGACACGATGTGACCCACATACTTCACTGAGGTCCTGCAGAACTGGCATTTGTCAATTGAAAGCTTCAAACCATAATCCTCCAACCTATCAAGCACTTTAAGAAGTCTTTCTTCATGCTCCTCCAAGGTTCTTCCAAACACAATCAGGTCATCCAAATAAACTAACACTTGCAGTAAATTCATGTCTCCCACAACTTTCTCCATAAGACGTTGAAATGTGGCAGGTGCTCCAGAAATCCCTTGGGGCATGCGTTCGAACTGATAAAATCCTAATGGGCAGATGAAGGCTGTCTTCTCCTTATCTTCTTCACCCAGAGGGATCTGGTAGTATCCACTCCGAAGATCCAACACAGAGAACCACTGGCTTCCCAGCAAACAGTCTAAGGCATCTTGGACTCGGGGCATTGTGTACTGGTCAACCACAGTACGGCGGTTTAGGGTGCGGTAGTCAATACACATCCAGATTTTCCCATTCTTTTTATGGACCACCACAATGGGTGAGGCGTATGGGCTGCGGGACTCTGTAATGATGCCATTCGCAGCCAGCTCCTGAAGATGTTGTTGCACATCTTCCACCTCGGAGAGAGCAATCCTCCTAGATCTCTCCCTGAAAGGTCGAGAGTCATGTAGTCTGATGTTGTGCTCTACTCCTTTTGCACATCCCACATCCCACTCATGCAATAAGAATACCTTGGATCTTTCACAAATTTTTCTCCTCAGGCGATCTTTCCACTCCTCGGACAATGGTAAATCTCCAAAGTCAAACTTTGCTGGGTCTATTGTCTGAACTTGAGTCTCACACTGGGGTTTTACAATTGATTCAGGCTCGAAGAGGTCTGCTATCTTTTGTCCTTGCTTCACAACAACATCTCGACTTGTTTCATTAGCAATCAGTATAGTCACCTTTTCCTGGGCTTCAGCAGGTAGGGTTATGACTCCACTGGGGACCAGCACTCCTTCTGGGAGCTCTCATTCAACCGGCTGCTCTACCATTGCTAATGCCCCTTTACTGCCTTTCAGCCTGGTACTCATGACAAGCACTTCTTGCTCCGTCCTTGCAGGCACTACTAAGGGGGTTGTGCCCATGTACTTCAGTGCCCCAATCGGTAGCTCAGATGTCTCCTTTTTAGCACTCTCAAGCTTCCTATAGGCTTCAGCACAAAGCGTATGGATCATCAGGGTATACAGGTACTGGTCCCCAGCCCGTCGTCTGCAGTAATCCGCAAGCACCTTGAAGAGACTGGAGTTGGTCCCTATCAGCACAGACACATCAGAAGTCCCTTTAGGGTCAGGACATATTAAGGCAGCTGTGTCTACCTCTTCCCTTACCCCAGCAACCACCTCTGGGAATTCTAGGTGCACTATGACATACCCTTGGTAGGGGTATTCATCCATGCTGAGGCCACACAGACCACTGCCAGTCAGTGGCTGTATAGGCAGGTGCCTAATCATCTGTTGGTAGAATGACTGAAATATAATAGTCACTTGAGATCCAGTGTCAAGCACGGCTTTACACTCCGCCCCTTCAATCCTCACCGTGACCTCTGCTCGAGGCCCTATCAGTCCTGCGGGGATCCCAGCTGGACGGTCTTTTCTGGGGGAATCTTCAAATCCTGCAGGCCTGGGTGATCCCCATCCCCAGACCCTCTGGCAGCTACCGGATCTCTCCCAACTGATTCTCAGCTTTCCATACACTAAGGAGGGGTTTTCTTCATTATGGCACTTGGCAGCACTGTGTCCATCCTGACCACATCGGTAGCAGAAGAATTGTCCTTTCCATCTTCGCCTGGGTGGGATGGTGGCTCTAAATGCTGACTTCTCCATCACCACAGTCAGAGGCTCCTTATTCCTGGAAGTCTTAGCTCGGTCAATGGTGCATTGCAGTTCAGCTATCCGTTCTGTCAGGACCTGCATTTGTTGGGCAAGTTCCTCTGTGGTGCTCACCATCAATACACTGGCTGTTTGCAGTTGTGTTGTGCTGGCTGGCTCCAATGTTTGGGCTTCCCAAAACTCGCTGGCAGCTTGCCTTTCCTCCTCTTCTCTGACCCCCTTTATCAGCTGGGAGTAACTTGGGGGATGTTCCTGTTGTTCTCTTAGTCGGAGATGAAGTAGAATCAGGTTCTGATACTGAGTCCCTCTTACAACTTGAGCCAGTCTGGTCTGATCCATCTGTTCAGCAGTCACTGCTCCCCTCATGACAGCTCTCTGAAGTAGTCTCTCCAGCCTCTGTATATAGGCTGAAATCTTCTCACCATTTTGCTGTTGGGAATTAAGGAACTTACAGTAACTGTCTTCAGGGCCCTCTACGCTCCCAAAGGTATGATCAAGGGCCTCTAGGCAGTCCTTCACACTGACCCCAGGGTCAATGAGCTTCAGGGTGCGAATCACATCTAATGCTGGGCCACTAAGGCTCTCTATTAGACATCTTCGCTTTTCTGCATCGAGTACGGCCCACTCCTGCAGCATTTCAGTGGTATGCTCCAACCAGGGTTCAAACTCCTCTTCCCCAGCAAATAACCTTAACTTACAACAAGAGTTTGACGTAGCATGGGACAGCACAACCTTTTCCAACATTTGCCCCAGTGCTTTTGCCCAATCATTGGCTGAGGCTGCGGCTGCGGCCCCTGAGCTAGAGGCTGCAGGGCCGGGGCCCAACAAACCTGACATATTAGCCATTATACAATCAGTAATTTCCTCAAAATATAAACACAATTGTTTCCCAATGCAGTGGAACACTCAACAGGTGCTTGCGAGGGGTACTGACCCAGGGATCCCAGACGAGCCACCAAAAATGTAACTCTTCTGCCCATCTGAGTTGGCAGCAACAAGGGCCGGGTTCAGTATCTAGGAGTTCCGTTTCAATAACGCAATGCAAAACCGGCTCGAGCCCCCACCCAGTGACCTGGGACAATTACATACCACCCCCTGGGCACCTCTAAGAGGCAATACTTCCCCTCTCGCAAGCACGGAGTCTGAGTGTAGCAGAAAATGTTTAATAACATGAGGTAAACAACATCAGCATTAAATTGGGAAAACACCACAAACAGGATTCATAACACAAACCATGAGCAAAAGACCCACCCCCAAAGTCCCAAAAGTCCAACACCTCAAACGTCTCTGTCCCTGGTCAGTGCAGCCCCAGAGTTCAAAAGTTGATCTGCAGAGTCTTACCCCTCCTCCACCCTGGGTGGAAATGGGGGGGGAGAAAGGGGCACACGGGGTATTAAGGGGCACCTTACATGGTCCGAGGCTGACTGCCCTGCCTCTCCATAGGGTTCTGCTGCAGCCTTCACCACCAGCCACTCCATGCCTCCAGCCATCCCACAAACGGCTCCACTCCGCTCGCCGTCCCACAAACAGCTCCGCTCCACTCGCTGTCCCATGGGCCCCACCAACCGTCCCACAAACTGCTCTGCTCTGCCAGCTGCTTAGCAATAAATCTTCAGGTTCTCCCACTAGTTAACACAGGACCCAGTGACCTCAGCTTATAGCAGTGAGCCCCAGTGCTGGTGCACTACTGGGCCAAAGTGAATTCAGCATAGCAGCCTGTAACTAGACTCTTAATAGAATCAAAATTAGCTCTACTATTCAACAGTAGAAAGAGGAGATGGTGCAATTGGTATGTCAGACCCTCAAAAGGGGACCCATGCCATCAGAAACAAATATCCATCCCCAACCTCTCTCAATGCACTGGGTTTTGGAACCCATGCCCCTTGTCTAGCAAGTGCTACTTAGTTAATGGTGAGTCCCTCTGTCATACAACAGTTCCACTGGCCTTGATTCACATAATCAGGGTAACAACACTTCATTCTTCCTGCCCCAATAACAGAGAAACTGGGGATCCCACACCAGCCAAAGTAACCACTTTTGGATGCTGTGGGCTCATGCTAGGCGGGTGGGTGTGTCTATGCAAACAAGATCAGCCCCTGAAGTTCTTTTCCACACTCGCCATAATTCACCACCAGATGTCAGGGTAGAGCTCATCCTGACTCTGCTTACATAGGGGAATGTTGCATGCTTGTGCTTTGATACATTTTGGTTGACTGTTTAGAGAAAAAGGTTGAAAGAATAGAGTGTGAGAGCTTAAAGATTAAAAAAAGAAAGCTTTGGTAAGGTTTAGAGGAAAAAAGGAAAGAAAGAGAAGAAAGATTGTTTGGTTAGGTTTAGTAAGGAGAGATGATTTTTAAATAATAGAAAGAAAGGAAAAAATAAGCACAGAGCAAAGAAAAAAGTTTTAGAGAATAAAAAAATATAAAGCAATAAGAGAGGCTGTGTTACTGAACACATGCAGAGCGAAACATCCTACCCCACCTACTGGCGGTAGTGAAATGAAAGCTGTTCTGGGCGGTGAACCTTGGGAGCTAGCCCCACCTTTCGGTGGACCAATCTGTAGCTGTTTTACAGCTATATCACAGAATGCACTTTTTGAACCAATCCTTTCATACCAAGATTTTAAAACAAGAGCCTTTCAGAAACGGACTATTGTGAGGCGGATTATTTGAAAAACTCTTGCCAATGAGCATTTGACTGTGTATAAAACCACATATTTTTGCAAAAGGGGGTTTTAAAATTGGAAGCCTAGACACAACGGCTATATCCTTTTAAAGATGCCTACAGACACCAAGAAGCTGGAATTGCCCGTGGGTGCCCCAGCTCATGTTCAGAAGAGAAGACCCATTTACACTTATTTTGCTAAAGAGGCAGACCTGTTGCCGAACTCCGCGTTTCATCCTGAAATTGAACCAAAGAAACAAGAAGACTTTATGGAGTCATGGCCATTTGTAAAAGAGGAAAAGGATAGCATGCGAAAAAATTTGTTGCCGGCTTTAAAGGAAGGCCATTTTTATAACAAATTGATGAAAAATTACAAATGTTCTATAAATATTTATGGTTAAATATTTTTGTTTTTTATAGGTAGGAATGGAAGAAGAGTCAGAGGATAGCCATGAATTCATGGACCATGAATTTGGTAGAGCCCTAGTTATATCCTAAAACATTTGTAAAATTCTGGAGGAAATCAATCAGGGCCTGGCCATTTACCTATTGAAGGGACTTAATAGCCTCTTGGACTTCCTCTTGTTTAATATCTTCCTCCAGGGCTTCTAGGTCTGTGTGTTCTAGTTCTGGTATGTTAGCTTTAGCTAAATATTCCTTTATTGGCTTATGGCCAGCTGACTCTCGGAAATAAAACCCCTATCATCATCATCATCATCATCATCATCATCACTCCCATAACTGCATTGGTCGTTGGGGCACCATCATTGATGAGCAATCAACCAATTGTCTCCACCCCTGACAATTGTGACAATTCTCCGCGAAGTCCATTCCTGTCCACTCTTTTATGTTGTCAATCTATCTCTTTTTCTGTCTACCTCTTCTTCTGTTCCCCGGTACTGTCCCTTGGAGAATCATAGACTTTAAGGTCAGAAGGGACCATTATGATCATCTAGTCTGACCTCCTGCACAACGCAGGCCACAGAATCTCACCCACCCACTCCTGTATCAAACCTATGTCTGAGCCATTGAAGTCCTCAAATCATGGTTTAAAGACTTCAAGGTACAGAGAATCTTCCAGCAAGTGACCCATGCCCCACGCTGCAGAGGAAGGCAAAAAATCCCCAGGGCCTCTGCCAATCTGCCCTGGAGGAAAATGCCTTCCCGACCCCAAATATGGTGATCAGCTAAACCCTGAGCATGTGGGCAAGACTCACCAGCCAGATGCCCAGGAAAGAATTCTCTGTAGTAACTCAGATCCTACCCCATCTAACATCCCATCACAGGCCATTGGGCATATTTACCGCTAATAGTCAAAGACCAATTAATTGCCAAAATTAGGCTATCCCATCATACCATATTGGATAGGCCAGATGATCTTGTTACATGGCCATATCACTTCAGCTTGTGCTTCTTCACGGTTGTCAGGAGGTCTTCATATGACCCAGTGCATTGGGTGATAATGTTGTGGACCTCTTCATTAGTGACGTGGTCGATGTAGGAGATGCCCAGGATTTTACAGAAGGATTTCATCTCTACTACCTGTATTTTCTGTTCAAGTTCTGCCATAAGGGTCCATGTTTTGCACGCGTACAGAAAAATGGAGATGACCAATGCATGCAGCAGTTTTAGTTTGGATTCCAGGGAGATGTTCTTATTCCTCAAAATTGGCTTTAGCTTTGCCACTGCTGCTGTCGTTTGCGCAGTTCTTGCCCGAATTTCTGCCTTGGTTCCTTCATCAGTGATGACTGCCCCCGAATACTTGAACCGTTTCACTGTCTCCAGCACTTGTCCACTGACAGTGATATGTGAGCTGATCCCATGACGTTTGTTTGTCATCAGCTTGGTTTTCTCTGCACTGATTTCCATGCCATATTTTGTGGAGGTTTCATCAAATCGTTTCACAAGGTTGGCAAGTTCATCTTCGTTGCCTTCCAGGCCATCAATGTCATCAGCGAACCGAAGATTTGAGATTGTTCACCCCCCAGTGCTGACTATGCATATGTGCTCTTCTAGGGCGCACATCAGTCATTATGCGCTCCAAGTAGATGTTGAACAGTGTGGGCGAAAGAAGGCAGCCTTGCCGTATTCCAACAGTGGTGCGCAACCACTCCCTTATTGTACCCTTGACAAGAACTGCACTGCTGGCCTTGGCATATAGTTGTTTAATGGTAAGAATAAGCTTATGACCAACATATGACCAAGGAGATTGGAATGCTAAAGTGGGTACAGGCAGATTGGCGAGATTATTGTGGCCCTTTCTGTAATGCGGTAACCAACGAGAGGATTGAGACTTTTGGAGTTTGCCAGCTATAACAATCTGGTTCTTGCAAACACATTAGAAGCACATAAAGCATCCAGACGATCAACATGGCACGCACCTAATGGTCTACATCACAGCCAGATCGACTACATCATGGTGCAAAACCGATTTTATTCTGGGTTTAACAGAGCTAACACAAGGAACTTCCCTGGTGCTGATATTGGAAGTGATCACGACCTTGTGATGCTAAATTTTTGGCTGCAGCTAAGGAAAATCATCAAGCCAAAGTTCACTAGAACCAAGTTTGACTTAGAAAGACTCAGAGACTAAAACATTGTAGAGTCATTCCAAGCAATGATCGGCGGAAAATTTGCCCCGCTGCTTGTTCTAGAGGAAGACATAGAAACAATGACCAACTTAAAGTCATAAGGGGGAGGAAAATTGATTAGGAGTAATTAAGGCGTAATTTAGGAGTAATTAAAATAAAAAATCTTTAATTCAGAACATTGTTTGGATCTAAAGAATGAATTAAAGATTTTTTATTTTAATTACTCCTAATCAATTTTCCTCCCCCTTATGACTTTATCTCCCCTCCCGCTTTGCCTTGATACCAGTTGCTAACCAGCCTGTCCACTCCCCCTTCAATCATCGAAAAGTGACACATTCAATATAAAGATCAAGTTAAACATTAGAACATTAGTCTAATTGCCCCAATCCCTTCTCCCCACCCCCCCAAAAAATCCCTCAAGCCTCTACTGGGGAGAAAAATCCAGCTAACCTGCCTGCTCCTCCTCCTTATGGTTATCTCTAGGGGGATGTTACACTGACCCACCCCGTGTGAAACTGCGGCACTGTTCCTTTTTGAAAAGGACCAATATCTGGCGGTGGGGGGAAAGACACTAAGCTTCATAAGCAAAGTGGACACACTGCTTTGTTTCTTGTGCTCTCATTACTTTCCTTCCTCTTCCTCAGATTCATCTTGGACATCCATCTCCTTATGAACCTTTTTCTTGAATTTCCTGTTCCTGCTTTTTTGGTGATTGTGACACTGTACCTCAAAGTAGCACCCTGGGCCCCCATATTCACCATTGTGACATAACTATGATGTGTTTTGTACAATGCATGCTGGGTGGGGGGGTAGCTCAGTGATTTGAGCATTGGCCTGCTAAACCCAGGGTTGTGAGCTCAATCCTTGAGGGGGCAAAACAATTGGTCCTGCTAGTGAAGGCAGAGGACTGGGCTTAATGACCTTTCAAGGTCCCTTCCAGTTCTATGAGATAGGTATATCTCCATATTTTATTATTTAAAAGGTTGTGATCTGTTACAATTCAACAGGATATTAATTTTTATGTACTATCATTGTATGTGAAGTTATGAAGTTTTGCTATGTGTGTGTTACTGAAACATGTTGTGAGGGTGGGAGATGCCCACAGCCAGGCCTTCAGTGGCAACAAAGGAACAGTTACTAAGCCAGATTTACATCAGGATCAGTCAGACATGTGCTGATGGCCCATCAAGAAAAATCCACTCTCACAGAGACTCCTTAGAGAGGGCATGTACACAGTGGGGGCTGCCTAAACCCCACGTCACAGCAAGGATCTTTCTAGCATCATCATTTGGCCTCTCTCCTCCCCCATCTCAACACCTGAAAGATCAGCTAGAAGACAAAGAGTTTGAACTGGGGAGACTGGTCCCAGGCTGGGAACTGGGATCCAGCCTGAGTATTAAGAGCTGTAGATTGCCTGTAACATCTATTAGGGTGAGAAATTACTTGATTCAAATCTTGCTTAGTCTGTAGAATCTAGACTGCAATTTTATTTTAATTTCTTATGTAACCAACTTTGATCTTTATGTCTGCTAGTTATAATCACTTACAATCTATCTTCCTGTAGTTAATAAATCTGTTTCATATTTTACCTAAAACAGTGTGGTTTTGGTTGATGTGCTTGGGGAATCTCAGCTCAGGTTAAAAATGGCTGTTGCACATCCACTATCCTTTGTTGGAGTAGTGAACTAATTAATGAGCTTGCACCATCCAAAGGAGTCTTGAGCAGTGTAAGATGATATATTTCTGGGGTGCAAGGCTGGGGTCTGGGGTGATTGGCTGGTGCCTCTCTGTGATTCATGAGTGGCTTAGAGAGCATTCATGTTATTTAGCTGGGTGTGGGTCTCCACATGCTGATGGCTGAGTGATCACAGAGTCTGGAGGACTTTGTGGCTTCTCACTGGCATAGCATTGTAAGAGACAGCCCAGGCTGGAAAGTTAAGGGCACAGCAGTCCCACAGTTCCAGGTGGTTCTCCAGGGATCCTGTCACAGCAGTCTCTTTCTTCTAGGTTTGACTAACTGCTAATCCTTATCTTGGTTTGCTGGTTTGATGTCTGTCCCCCAGAGAGTCTGGACAGCCTTCTGCAAGGTTTACTCTTTTGAGGGTCCTAATCCCTTCTCTTTTGTCTCTTGTATGCCTATCCCTTGTGGATGAAGAGGAGATAAAAGGTGTCATACTCCCGTACCAGAGATGGGCTGGTCACAGACCTAGCTTCTACACCTCAGCTCTTCATCATAAGGTTCATTAAGGATCTGCCGGGTACAGCCGAGGTTTGTTTAAAATCAGTAAAAAGCAACAGAGGGTCCTGTGGCACCTTTAAGACTAACAGAAGTATTGGGAGCATAAGCTTTCGTGGGTAAGAACCTCACTTCTTCAGATGCAAGAAGTCTTGCATCTGAAGAAGTGAGGTTCTTACCCACGAAAGCTTATGCTCCCAATACTTCTGTTAGTCTTAAAGGTGCCACCGGACCCTCTGTTGCTTTTTACAGATTCAGACTAACACGGCTACCCCTCTGATGTTTAAAATCAGGTATTTTAGCACACAGCGCCACCTAGTGGCTGAACAGCATAATACAGTTTAGCATTCTATTACAAAGGGAAAAATCCATCTGTATTTTGAGTTTCCCATAACGCTGCTATGAGTTCAGCTAGCTCCCTTCTGTGTTTTGGAGTGGTGGCTGCCAGATCCTGGAAGATCAGTAGTTTATGACCCCCTAAAATTACTACAGTGACCTCTCTGACTTTTCTATACCTGGTAGAGCATCAAAGGATCTTATGGAAGATATATTTTGTGCATCTGTCCATATCTGGTACAGAAGCCTGACCTGCTAGTAACAGCCCTGTAACCTACCGTATACAAGAAATATATGACTGCCACCATCTTGGATTTTTCCAGCTCAGCCTGCTCTGCAATCTCTCTACCTTGTAAATTCCTTTTCTGGAAATGGAATCATAGAAATGTAGCACTGGAAGCAGGGCCGGCTCCAGGCACCAGCGTAGCAAACAGGTGCCTGGTGAGGCCAATGAAGAGAGGGGTGGCACGTCCGGCCCTTCGGCGGCAATTCAGCGGCGGGGCCGTCACTCCCTCTTGGAGTGAAGGACCTGCCACAGAATTGCCGCTGTAGAATTAAGCGGCTGTAGAGCTGCCGCGGACTTGCCGCCAATCGCTGCAATTGCGGCTTTTTTTTTGTTTGTTTTGCTGCTTGGGGCGACAAAAACGCTAGAGCCGGCCCTGACTGGAAGGGACCTTGATACTTCTAGTCCAGTCCCCTGCACAGAGGCAGGACTAAGTACTATCAAGACCATCTCTGATAGGTGTTTGTTTAACTTATTCTTAAAAATCTCCAGTGACAGAGATTCCACACCTCTCTAGGTAATTTGTTTCAGTGTCTAACTACCCTGTCCCTGACAGTTAGGAAGTTTTTCCCAATATGTAACCTAAATCTCCCTTGCTTCAATATAAGCCCATTACTTCTTGTCCTGTCCTCAGTGGTTAAGAAGAACAATTTATCACCCTCCTCTTTATAAAAAACCTTTTATATGCTTGAAGACTATCATGTCCCCTCTCAGTCTTCACTTCTCCAGATTAAACAAAACCTATTTTTTCAATCTTATTTCATAGGTCATGTTTTCTAAGCCTTTAATCATTTTTGTTGCTCTCCTTTGGACTTTTTCCAATTAGTTTACATCTTTCCTGAAGTATGGTACCCTGAACTGGACACAATATTCCAGTTGAGGCCTTATCAGTGCTGAGTAGAATGGAAGAATTATTTCTCGTTTCTTACTTACACCACTTCTGCTAACACATCCCTTTTGGTGCAACAGTATTACATTGTTGACTCATACTTAGTTTGTGATCCACTATAATGCCCAGATCGCTTTCTGCAATACTCTGTTCTAGGCAGTCATTTCCCATTTTGTATTTGTGCAATTGATTATTCTTTCCTAAGCGTAGTACTTTGCATTTGTCCTTATTGAATTTCTGCCTATTTATTGCAGACCATTTCTCCAGTTTGTCAAGATCTCTTTGAATTCTAATCCTGTCCTCCAAAGCATGTTCAATTCCTCCTAGCTTGGCATCATTCACAGACTGTGCTTTTTATGCCATTATCAAAGTAATTTATGAAGATATTGAATAGAACCAGACAGTGTTCCCTCTAATCCATGTGTGGAATGAATTTTGTTATGTGTACCATATCAAGGTAATGTGTGCCACCAGTAGAAACAAAAAACCTAGATATAATATATATTTTTAAAAAGTTACCATAGGGATAAGTACTCCAGCCAGGACAGGTTAGGCATTTTAGAACTCACTAATCAAAGAATTATATTTAAGTGTAAGAAAGAAATAAAAATTATGAAGTGCATAGATCAGTCAAAACACTAAAATAACACACTTTGAAAGAAGTATTAAGTAACAACAACAACAATAATACAAGTATGTGTTGGGAGGTGAGTGTGAAAGACAGAGTGTTTGTGCGTGTGTGAGTGAGACTGAGACACACACTGTGTGTGAGACAGACACAGTGTGTATGTGTGTTTGTGTTTGTGTGTGTGTGTGTGTGTGTGTGAGAGAGAGAGAGAGAGAGAGAGAGAGAGACTGCCCTTTTAAGTAGATCACACTCAGCAGTCTGAAGCCTGCTCCCTGCTTGTTCAGACCCAGCAACAGCTGCCAGCCAGCTCTGTCCTGACCCCTGTCGTGTCCCCCCGGCTCTATGGAGATGGGGTACAGGGGCGGGAGGAGGGGACACCCTGACATAAGTGTCCTTCCTTCCCTCCTGCACCCCCTCCCGCACAGCAAGCAGGAGGCTCCCAGGAGCAGCTGGCCAGGGGCTCCAAGGCAGAGGGCAGGAGTAGCAAGGCAGTGGGGGGAGGGACACCTGAAGTGTGTGGCACTTGATAGCCTGCTGGGCGTAGCCAGGCATCTAAGGGTATGTCTACACTATGAGAGTAGTTCGCTTTTACTTAAATCGAATATGTGGCATCAATATTACAAAGTCAAACGTGTGTATCCACACTAAGGGCAGTAATTCGACTTTGTGAGTCCACACTAACGGGGCAAGCATCGACATTGGAAGCGGTGCACTGTGGGCAGCTATCCCACAGTTCCCGCAGTCCCCGCTGCCCATTGGAATTCTGGGTCGAGCCCCCAATGCCTGCTGGGGAAAAAAATGTGTCGAGGGTGGTTTTGGGTAACTGTCGTCATCCAACCGTCACTCCCGCCCTCCCTCCCTGAAAGCGCCGGAGGGCAATCATTTCATTTCGTGCGCTTTTCTGGTGAGTGACAGCGCGGACGCCACAGCACTGCGAGCATGGAGCCCGCTGTGACCATCGCTGCAGTTATGGCCGTTGTCAACACCTCGCACCTTATCGTCCACCTTTTCCAGAGGCAGATGCTGAGAAATCGGGCGAGGAGGCTACGGCAGCGCGGTGAGGACATGAAGTTTGAGAGTGGCACAGACCTCTCACAAAGCATGGGACCCCGCGCCGTGAACATCATGGTGGCAATGGGTCATGCTGATGCTGTGGAACGGCGATTCTGGGCCCGGGAAACAAGCATGGACTGGTGGGACCGTATAGTGCTGCAGGTCTGGGATGAATCACAGTGGCTGTGAAACTTTCGGATGCAGAAGGGAACTTTCCTGGAACTTTGTGAGTTGCTGTCCCCTGCCCTGAAGCGCAAGGACACCCGGATGCGAGCAGCCCTGACTGTCCAGAAGCGAGTGGCCATAGCCCTCTGGAAGCTTGCAACGCCAGACAGCTACCGGTCAGTCGCGAACCACTTTGGCGTCGGCAAATCTACCGTGGGGGTTGCTGTGATGCAAGTAGCCAACGCAATCGTTAAGGTACTGCTCTCAAAGGTAGTGACCCTTGGAAATGTGCAGGTCATCATAGATGGCTTCGCCGCGATGGGATTCCCAAACTGCGGTGGGGCTATAGATGGAACTCACATCCCTATCCTGGGACTGGACAACCAGGCCAGCCAGTACATTAACCGAAAGGGCTACTTTTCAATGGTGCTGCAAGCACTGGTGGACCATAGGGGACGTTTTACCAACATCAACGTCGAATGGCCGGGCAAGGTTCATGACGCTCGTGTTTTCAGGAACTCTGGTCTGTTTAGACAGCTGCAGGAAGGTATTTACTTCCCGGACCACAAAATAACTGTTGGGGATGTGGAGATGCCTATAGTGATCCTCGGGGACCCAGCCTACCCGCTAATGCCCTGGCTCATGAAGCCCTATACAGGCGCCCTGGACACTGAAAAAGAACTCTTCAACTACCGTCTGAGCAAGTGCAGAATGGTGGTGGAGTGTGCTTTTGGATGTCTCAAGGGCAGATGGAGTAGCTTACTGACTCACTCTGATCTCAGCGAAACCAATATCCCCATTGTTATTGCAGCTTGCTGTGTGCTCCACAATCTCTGTGAGAGCAAGGGGGAGACCTTTATGGCGGGGTGGGAGGTTGAGGCAAATCGCCTGGCTGCTGATTACGCCCAGCCAGACAGCCGTGCGATTAGAAGAGCCCAGCGGGACGCGCTGTGCATCCGGGAGGCTTTGAAAGCTAGGTTCCTCAGTGAGCAGGGTAACCTGTGACTATTAAGTTTGTTTAAAGAGAAGCTGAACCTGCCCCCGTTTCTTTACCCAGTTAATGTTGACTATCCTCTCCAGTTACATACCCCGTTCACCCCGTCCCCCCCCTTCCAACACACGTTTAAAAATAAAATAAATGGAACTTCGTTAATGAACACCGTTTTCTTTATTACGGGTTTAGTGGTAAAGTGTTGAAACTGGGACGCAGACTGTGGTGGGGAGCGGGCGTAGTGCTGGAAAGAATGCTGCTAAACTCGAGGAATGACAGGCTCCTGCTCCTAGAGTGGTCCGCAGTGGTGGACTGGTTGTTTCAACGGAGCCTGCCACCCCTCCTTTTCGGGACTCTGTGTGGGGGGGCTATGTGACTTTGTGGCGGGGGAGGACGGTTACAGATCCCCTGCTGCGTGGCTCTGTGATCCAGGAAAAGGACCGCTGCATAAGATCTCTAACCGCCCTCCCCCGCCACAAAGTCACATAGCCCTCCCCCACACAGAACATGAAAACCACCTCCCAGACTGACCAGGGTGCCTAGTGACTGCAATGTGTGTGTGACCTGCTGCTGAACCTGCCCCCGCGTCTGTACCCTGGTAAAGGTGACTGTCCTGTCCAATTACCAACCCCCTTCCCCCCCTTCAAACACACTCTCCTCTAAAAGAACATGATGGAAACAGTAATTAACAGAAATGTATTTTTTATTAGCAACTACACAGTTAGGGGATGAAACTGGGACGGGGGCTTGGGTGAGGCGGGAAGGAAAGGACTTATCAAATTTTTGGGAATGAGAGCCTTCTGGTACTTGAGCAGTCTGCAGGGGTGGAGTGACAGTTTTCACGGCCCCTGCCGCCCCTCCTTCTTGGGACTTTGGGTGAGGGGGGTATGGGACTTTGTGGCGGGAGAGGGCGGTTAGAGATAGACTGCAGCGGGGCTCTGTCCTCCTGCCTCCGGTCCTGCAGAACATCCACAAGGTGCCGGAGCATGTCTGTTTGCTCCCTCATTAGTCCAAGCAGCGTTTGAGTCGCCTGCTGGTCTTCCTGCCGCCACCTCTCCTCCCGTTTAATGTGTGATCGATGGTATTGCGACATGTTCTCCCTCCACTGGGTCTACTGGGCCGCCTCGGCTCGGGAGCAGCCCATAAGTTCTGAGAACATGTCGTCCCGTGTCCTTTTCTTTCTCCGCCTAATCTGTGCCAGCCTCTGGGAGGGGGATGCCAGGGTAGGTCGGGAGACAGTCGCAGCTGTGGGATGGGAAAAAGGGAGTGAATTCCTCACAAAGATAATTTTGGTGAACAATGAACATAGTCTTTCTCTGTGAACAAGACCATGCACAGCACCTATCACATGCGCACTCAGGACAAGGTCGAATTTTCGGCCTTCGCATTCAGTGCCTGGGGTCTTTCAGTGGAGATCAGACAAGCGGGGCAGGACAGTGGAATTCGGGTAGCAAGCTGACATGGTAAGCCGTAGACTTTTGGCTGCTTAAAACTTAAATTATAGCAGTGCCCTCCTTTCACGTTCAAAGCAATGCTCCTAGCGTTGGCCAGTTCCTGCTGCCGGCAATCCGGCAAGCATGAACTCTGCCCCTGTCCCACCCCCTCGCGGTTGTCCCCGGGAAAGATCCCTGTATGCTGCCCCTCTCCTGCCTCCACCGCGTGGCTGTAAACCGCCGGTTACAGTTCTGTAAAGGAACAGGCAAGCAGTCCCAATAGTAACATTCCCCTAATTCTAAGCAGTTCACTATGAGCGACATCACTCTGCTGAGGATTTCTGAGACAGAGAAAGAACGCATGCTGCGTGAAAGCCAGCAAAAACCAGGGCCGTATGCCACCATGCTCTGCAAGGCAATGATCCCAGAGTACTTGATGATAGCCTGGCGCGGAAACGTTTCCTACCACGGAGGACACAATAAGGCCGCTCTCCCCGGGAACCTCATGCAAAGGCTTTCCAATTACCTCCAGGAGAGCTTCGTGGAGATGTCCCATGAGGATTTCAGCTCTATCCCCGGACATATAGACCTTATTTTCCAGTAGCTGCACTGGCAAGGACTAAAAAGTAGAGCGCCTAGGGCAAACTAATCATGATAAACCGGACATTGTTAGATTCTTTTGCAGTAGTTGCACTGCCAAGGACTAAAACGTTAAGCGCCTACGGCAAAGTAATCATGAAAAACCCATTGTTAATATTGTTAATATTCCTGTTCTGTTCAAAATAAATGTTTACATGTTTAAAACACTTACCGACTGATCCTTCCCCTGATTCTGGGTCCGGGTTAACGCCTGGGGACGGTTGGTAGGGGATCTCTGTGAGGGTGATGAAGAGATCCTAGCTGTTGGGGAAATCAGCGTTGTAAGCGCTGTCGACTGCCTCGTCCTCCTCATCTCCTTCCTCATCTTCCCCGTCCGCTAACATCTCCGAGGAAGCGGCCATCGACAATATCCCATCCTCAGAGTCCACGGTCAGTGGTGGGGTAGTGGTGGCGGCTGCACCTAGAATGGAATGCAGTGCCTCGTAGAAACGGCATGTCTGGGACTGGGATCCGGAGCGTCCGTTTGCCTCTTTGGTCTTCTGGTACCCTTGTCTCAGCTCCTTGATTTTCACGCGGCACTGCGTTGCATCCTGGCTGTATCCTCTCTCTGTCATGGCTTTTGAGATCTTCTCGTAGATCTTTGCATTCCGTCTTTTCGATCGCAGCTCCGAAAGCATGGACTCATCGCCCCACACAGCGATCAGATCCAAGACTTCCCGATCAGTCCATGCTGGGGCCCTCTTTCTATTCTAAGATTGCATGGTCACCTCTGCTGGAGAGCTCTGCATCGTTGCCAGTGCTGCTGAGCTCGCCACGATGTCCAAACAGGAAATGAGATTCAAACTGCCCAGACAGGAAAAGGAATTCAAATTTTCCCGGGGCTTTTCCTGTGTGGCTGGTCAGAGCATCCGAGCTCGGACTGCTGTCCAGAGCGTCAACAGAGTGGTGCACTGTGGAATAGCTCCCGGAGCTATTAGCGTCGATTTCCATCCACACCTAACCTAATTCGACATGGCCATGTCGAATTTAGCGCTACTCCCCTCGTTGGGGAGGAGTACAGAAATCGAATTTAAGAGACCTCTATGTCGAACTAAATAGCTTCGTTGTGTGGACGGGTGCAGGGTTAATTCCATTTAACGCTGCTAAATTCGACATAACCTCCTACTGTAGACCAGGCCTAAGAGGGAATTTAGGAATCAGACCCAGGACAGGTCCCTGCGGGACCCCACTTGCTATGCCCTTCCAGCTTGATTGTGAACCATTGATAAATACTCTGAGTGCACTTTTCCAAAGAGTAGTAGGTTTGTCTAGGCTATAGTTCTCTAGTTTGTTTACGAGAATGTCATGTGAGACAGTATCAAAAGCCTTACTAAAGTTGACATATATCACATGTATTGCTTCCTCCCTGTCCACAAGGCTTGCTATCCTGTCAAAGAAGGATATTAGGTTGGTTTGATATAATTTGTTCTTGACAAATCCATGCTGACAGATGGGTACTCCATATGAAGGAGACCTATCAAAGAATTAGGTGAGGCTTTCTGGGGAGCAGGGCCGGCTCCAGGTTTTCTGCCGCCCCAAGTGGTGGGAAAAAAATAAATAAATAAAGCCGATTGGTGGCACTTGGGCGGCTCCATTCTTTGGTGGCAGTTCGGCGGCGGGTCCTTCACTCCCTCTCTTCCTCTTCGGCGGCACTTTGGCTGCAGATCAAAGAGGAAGAGAGGGACTGAGGGACCCGCCGCCGAATTCCCGCCGAAGACCTGGACGTGCCGCCCCAATAGCGGACGGAGTGATGCCCCTTTGTATTGGCTGCCCCAAGCACCTGTTTCCTTAGCTGGTGCCTGGAGCCGGCCCTGCTGGGGAGTCATGGGAGGCTGGGGAGCAGTGAAGCCTGAGGATTGTGCCAACTTCAAGCAGCCATTCTGCTATGGTGATGTCACTTCTCCTGCCCCACCTCCCCCCAGTTCTTGCTATTTTTTACATTTATGACAATGAAACGGTAGACAAACAACACAGTAATGAGGCATACGAAGACTTGGAGGAAGGATTACTTTCGATGTTGCACTCATTACAGACCCATAGAATGCCTCAGTTCAGATCTCTGCAGTGTCATTGCCTGAGTTCGGCACATGCAAGTATTTTTCTACTGACACCCCTTTTTTGCTAAACGTTCTGGCTGATTATGGCTTCCTTTTTGGGTGGGGTCTTGCCTCTTGTGGTGGGTTGTGTGTATTTGTCAATATTATGGGCCTCAGCATGAGCAACTTTTTACATAATAACTATGTAACTCAGCACCATGACAGTTCTTGCAATGCTATGGTAGATTGGTATCCCAAACTGATATCCTGAATCCCAGCTAATCCTGAACTGCTATTTAGCTTCTCTCCAACCACAAAGGTATTCAGAAATGCATACTTTTCAATCAAAGGTTGGGTGGATTTCAGTGCTTACAAGTCAGATGCTGAGCGCACCACATGGAGCCAGGCATAGTGGAGGCAGGCACTGTGCTAGCTTCCACACACAGCTTTGTTAATGAGCCTTTATCCCTGTCCAGAAACACCCTGTCATGCTCATTTTTCTATTGATAGGTCCTTGAGCTGTCCCTCTTCTCCCTTTCCCCTAGTTATTCCAGGCCTTGGCCCCTCAAACAGATGTTTGATCCAAATTGTGTGGTGGGCTTATAATAGGCACAAATGGGAACTAGGAGACAATTTATCTTGCTTTACACCAAACTGTTTCCTAAGGAGAATCAAACCTGTGGGCCTGGTTCTCATTTCATACCAGTGTAAATCAGGAGTAGCGCCTCTGAGCTCAGTGGAGCAACACAGTTGTAAAACCAATGTGAACGCAGAATTGGACCCTGTGTCTCCAGACATGGAAGGTGCCAGTTGTCTTGCCCCCACATTTTTATAACATGTTGAGTGATAGTCTTTGCCTATGGCCATCTCGCAGGGAACCCCAGAGCTTTGTGGTAGGGAGGCATTATTCATTAGGCATTATGCATGTCCCTGAGATCTCCTCCGTCCCCAGGGCCTCCCTAATAAATGAGCTGCACATGGATGGCTGTGGGGACCTGAACATGGGTCACTGCTGATCACTATTTCACTGCTCTCTGACAATGAGGCCTTTGTTGTTCTCATTTTGCTGTTTGAGCCAAGGGTTGCTGACTCAGGGTTTTTTCCTGATCACTGAAGATCTCTGCTGTCAGCAAGCCATGTGAGTGAGCCACAGGGGGCCAGGCAGGGGAGAGGGAGGCTGGAGTGATGGGTCTAAAGAGAGAACACAATGGATGAAATGCATCCTAGAAAAACCAGGAGATTGGAAGACTTGCTATGATGATAACATTTAAACCAGTTCACAACCAGCGCTCGGGAGAGAGTGCTGGAAGTGTGCTCTGATCTGTCAGTTCTGGCTTTGGGGAGGAACGAGAACACACTAAACTGAGAGGGGAATCAGGTGAGTTTCTTCATTTTTCCACTACTCCTTTAGTGAGCGCCTGATAGATTGGTTCTAAGCACGAGATGAAATGTGTTTCCCTGGCTGTCACAGCTCCCCATTGCTCTCTCTGTTGCATGGAAACTTCTGGTCAAAGACATATTTGCTCAGTAGCAGATTCTACTAACAAACCACTAATTTCCACCCTTAGCCTTCCATTCCATAGGTCACAACAGGACATTTCCTGCCTGCTATCACCAGTTCCCTTCCTACAGGAGCCCCAGGTCAAAGCATTCTGAATCATTTAACCTAGGGGCATTAGCTAGTATTTTTTTCCTGGTTAACTGAAATGTATAATTAATGCAATGAGGTAGCCAGTATTCAAAGCAGAAACAGATACAGTTAAAGGAGACTAAACAAAGAAAAAACCCTAAGTCTCCTGTGACCATCTAAACAGCCCAATATACTGAATGCAGAGAGAATGAGCCAGATGCTCACCTGATGTAAGTCACTTATAGCTCCATTGACATCAGTGACTTACAATAAGGAGCAGAGTATAGAACACTTAATCAAGAATCCCTGTCAGGATTTCCCTTCATCTCTGTAGTGCTTCCGCCTGTGGGAAGTCTGCACCAAAAAATTAAAAATTCTGCATATTTTATTTGCCAAATTAACACAAAATAATCACACCATTTTCAATTATTTTGGTAATTTATTTCAAAATACCCGTCAGTAAGTGTCTGAACAATACAAACAAACAGTCAGGAAATGGCTTTTGACAAATAGATTCCTTACTAGGCATATTAGCAGATGGCTCCACAGTGAGCAAGAGGGATAGAGTCTCCTATGCACACCCAGCCCTGCTACCCCCACCCCGATCCAAGTGTGGGGCAGGCAGGCTCAGCCTGGCAGGATCCAAATGTGAGGGGGGGCTTAGTGTGGGGGAGATACAGGTATGGGGTGAGAGGGCTTTGTGTGGGACACTCTGGGAGTGAGTGGCTTGGTGGGGGATCTGGGTGTGTGGCGGATCTGGATGCACAGGGACTCGTTGGGGGATTCTAAGTGTGGAGAGAATGGGACTCTGTGGGGGTCCAGGTGAAGGTGGTTGAGGCTCAGTGGGGGGGAGTTTGTGGGGAGGAATGAGGCTCGGTGGGGGGGTCTGGGTGTCTGAGCAGGGAGAGAGTCCAGGTGTTGGGGAGTGGGGCTTGGAGGGGTGGGGGTCTGGGTGCAGCTGGTTGGGAATCAGTGGGGTGGGGGTCCAGGTGCCGTGGGCTCAATGGGGTGGTCCAGGTGCAAGGGAGTTGGGGCTCAGCGGGGGGCAGGTTGAGTGCAGGGGGCTCAGCAGGGGGGTGGTCTGGGTGCAAAAGTGGGGGTCTGGATGCAATGGGTGGGGCTTGGTGGGGAGTCTGGGTGCAGAGGAGGGTCTGGATGCACAAGGGTTGGGTGGACGGGGAGGTAGCTCCCTGTACAGTGACCCTTCCCCCCGTGGCTGGGGGCAGGAAGCGGGGTATGTGGGTGGAGCTTCCTGCAGCCAGGGGAGGTTCTCGGAGGTGGTTCTGACCCAGCCCCTGCCCTGGGAGCAGCCCGTGCAGGGGAAGAGGAAGTCCTGTCTCCCCCTTAGCCCAACTGGGACAAGCAGCTGGAGGGTGGCACACGGTAGGAGCCCCTGGTCGGGGTGGCCCCAGTCCTGACCCTCTCCGTCTCTGGGTATACCATGATAGTGAGTGAGAGGGACAGAGAGAGCCCAGCCCCACCTCCCAAGGCAGTGATGTTTGTCTTTCCCGGCTGCTCCCAATGCCCAAACCACACGCACCCCCCCCCACACACACACACCCTGACCGCTGCCCAGAGGGGCACGTGAATCAATTTTTCTGCAAGGAAAGAGTAAAATCTGAAGAGGACATTAATTCTGCACTTGCACAGTGGTGCAGAATTACCCCAGGAGTAAGTGCCCCACATGAAACACATTTGTGAACAAAATGTAGCTTGGTGTAAGAGAGGGATGGGATCTCTATCCTGGAGCAATAAGGGCTAGAGTCACAAATGGAACTTAAATAACTAGCTGAAGTAGTTCATGTGTGGCAGACCCAAAGAAATCCCAAACAGGAATTTACTACGTGCTTTTTAATTGCACCATGTCTGTCTTGCTGATCTGTTTGGGAGCACACTTTGTACATCCAAATTTCACATTAGATCGGGGAGAAACATGGGACACAAAATCACCAACCTTTATTGCTTTGGATGCCTTCTTTACTCCAGGAGCCAAACACCATTTGTAGGTTTGGGTTGAAGATGAGGTTTTTATCCCACGTCTTTCTAAAGGCCAGAGGCAAAGACCATTGTCTTAAATAGGCCTTGGCTCAGACTGAGTTACAAATAACATTTGGATCCTGGAGTGAAGAGGAGATCAAAATCCAGATTTATCATAGTGACTTTTCCTGCCCTTTCTTCCAAAGACCTAAATGGAGCCCAGGGCCGGCCCACAACATTTTGGCACCTGAGGCGGGGAGCTCAAATGACACCCCCATGCTCCCTCACTTGGGCCAAAACGTTGAAAGGTCTCAGTTCTGCCTTCTTCCTGTTCTACTCCTCTCATGGTTCTGTTCTGCTACCTACCCCAATAAAGGAGAACTAACAACTTAAAATGCCTTGTTCAAAAATTTTAAGTAATACTTAATTTTCAAATGCCTGAACAGCAAATGTAACTTTTCTTGTCTGCATAGTAAACACTGGCATTTTTATCTGTTTGAATAATCAAAGTGGTGCTTTCTGTGCCTTCTTGGTTGCAAAAATTTGAACTGCTTCCTGAAGGTCCACAGTCTGGGCCAGCTCATGCTCTATTGAGATGGTTGCAGGGCCGACCAGTGTCTCATGTGTCATTGTGGAGGGTAGCTATGTTTTTATTAACTTCAGCTTGGAGAAGCTATATTCTCCACTGGCAACTGTTACAGAAAGTGGTAGAAGTATGCTCAGAGCAACAAAAGCATTTAGAAAGAGAGTGGTCATCTTATTTGTGCACATATATTCCAGAACAGCCCTTTCAAGATACAAGAAATGTATCTTGAAAGGGCTTTCAGTTCCTCACCTAAATCACTCGCATCAATATCGCGCATGTCATCATGTGTCAACACTGTCTCTAGTGCCCTGCATTGCTGGTGTAGGTCGTCTTCCGGTATAGGGAGGAGTTTTGGAATATCATACAACATCCCAAATATACTGCTGTGTTCCTTGAGCTGCATGAAACGTTCTTCAACTGACTGTATTGCACAATCTAGCACCTGGTTAAAGAATTCAACTTTGAATTGTTGTTTGGGGTCTCTTATGGGATTATCCCGTGCCTCGTAATCAAAATGTCTTCTTCTTTGGTGACTCTTGTATTCTTGAATGGGTGGGAAAATAGCTTCAGTGTGGAGTTCCTCTGCCAACTTCTGTGCACTCTTCAGAACGTTTTGAAATCCCTCATCTGACCGGTAAGACTGTAGGTATGACTTTGCTTTGTCCAGTTGTTCCATTGCTCCAGATATATCAAGGTCAACACCTTGGAGTCTTTTGCTTACAACATTTATTTCAAACAGTATGTCATGCCACAACACTAAGCCACACAGAAATTTGAAGTTATGTATGTTTCTGGTGATTCCATTTCCCTCTGCCACTGTTCTCCCATGAACAGTTACTGTCATAGCATTATCCTCCATAATGGTAACTATGGCATCATCTATCTTCCCAATTTGGTGTTTGATAGGCTTTATCGCCTCCACTCAACTTTCCCATCATGTGGCACTCAGTGGTTTCAGTGTCAGAGAGGATGTTCCCAGATGTTGCTTCAAAATTTGCCATCGATGAGCTGATGCAGAGAAAAATACATAGATGCTTTGAATTACATTCAAAAATTCAGCAGCCTCACTAGAAGCTGATGCTGCATCACTGACCACCAAGTTCAATGAATGAAAACTGCATGGGACAAAAAAAGCTTGAGGGTTTAAGTCTCGGATCTGTGTCTGCACTCCTCTGTTCTTTCCTCTCATGTTGGCACCATTATCATAGCCCTGACCTTTCATGTCAGCTATCGCAATTCCCATATCTTCCAGCTTTTTAAGAAACACATTTGTCATACCAGCTCCTCACTCATTGCCACCTCACTTTTTACCCCTTTCTCCAGATCATTTATGAATAAGTTGAATAGGATTGGTCCTAGGACTGACCCTTGGGGTACACCACTAGTTACCCCTCTCCATTCAGAGAATTTACCATTAATTCCTACCCTTTGTTCCCTGTCTTTTAACCAGTTCTCAATCCATGAAAGGACCTTCCCTTTTATCGCATGACAACTTAATTTACGTAAGAGCCTTTGGTGAGGGACCTTGTCAAAGGCTTTCTGGAAATCTAAGTACACTATGTCCACTGGATCCCCCTTGTCCACATGTCTGTTGACCCCTTCAAAGAACTCTAATAGATTAGTAAGACACGATTTCCCTTTAGAGAAACCATGTTGACTTTTGCCCAACAATTTATGTTCTTCTATGTGTCTGACAATTTTATTCTTTACTATTGTTTCGACTAATTTGCCCAGTACCGACGTTAGACTTACCGGTCTGTAATTGCCAGGATCATCTCTAGAGCCCTTTTTAAATATTGGCGTTACATTAGCTATCTTCCAGTCGTTGGGTACAGAAGCCGATTTAAAGGACAGGTTACAAACCCTAGTTAATAGTTCCACAATTTCACATTTGAGTTCTTTCAGAACTCTTGGGTGAATGCCATCTGGTCCCGGTGACTTGTTAATGTTAAGTTTATCAATTAATTCCAAAACCTCCTCTTGTGACACTTCAATCTGTGACAGTTCCTCAGATTTGTCACCTACAAAAGTCGGCTCAGGTTTGGGAATCTCCCTAACATCCTCAGCCGTGAAGACTGAAGCAAAGAATTTGTTTAGTTTCTCTGCAATAACTTTATCGTCTTTAAGCGCTCCTTTTCTATCTTTATCATCGAGGGGCCCCACTGATTGTTTAGCAGGCTTCCTGCTTCTGATGTACTTAAAAAACATTTTGTTATTACTTTTTGAGTTTTTGGCTAGCCGTTCTTCAAACTCCTCTTTGGCTTTTCTTATTACATTTTTACACTTAATTTGGCAGTGTTTATGCTCCTTTCTATTTACCTCGCTGGGATTTGACTTCCACTTTTTAAAGGAAGTCTTTTTATCTCTTACTGCTTCTTTTACGTGGTTGTTGAGCCACGGTGGCTCTTTGTTAGTTTTTTTACCGTGTTTCTTAATTTGGGGTATACATTTAAGTTGGGCCTCTATTATGGTGTCTTTAAAAAGCGCCCATGCAGCTTGCAGGGATTTCACTTTAGTCACTGTACCTTTTAATTTCTGTTTAACTAACCCCCTCATTTTTGCATAGTTCCCCTTTTTGAAATTAAATGTCACAGTGTTGGGCAGTTGAGATGTTCTTCCCACGACAGGGATGTTAAATGTTATTATATTATGGTCACTATTTCCAAGCGGTCCTGTTATTACCACCTCTTGGACCAGCTCCTGCGCTCCACTCAGGACTAAATCTAGAGTTGCCTCTCCCCTTGTGGGTTCCCGTACCAGCTGCTCCAAGAAGCAGTCATTTAAAGTATCGAGAAATTTTGTCTCTACATTTCGTCCTGAGGTGACATGTTCCCAGTCAATATGGGGATAATTGAAATCCCCCCACTATTATTGAGTTCTTAATTTTGATAGCCTCTCTAATTTCCCTTAGCATTTCATCGTCACTATCACTATCCTGGTCAGGTGGTTGATAATAGATCCCTAATGTTATATTCTTATTAGAGCATGAAATTACTATCCATAGAGATTCAATGGAATATGTGGATTCACTTAAGATTTTTACTTCATTTGATTCTATATTTTCTTTCACATATAGTGCCACTCCCCCCTCCCCCCACACGACCTGTTCTGTCCTTCCGATATATTTGTACCCCAGAATGATTGTGTCCCATTGATTGTCCTCAGTCCACCAGGTTTCTGTGATGCCTATTAGATCAATATCCTCCTTTATCACGAGGCACTCTAGTTCACCCATCTTATTATTTAGACTTCTAGCATTTGTGTATAAGCACTTTAAAAACTTGTCACTGTTTATTTGTCTGCCCTTTTCTGATGTGTCAGATTCTTTATGTGAATGTTTCTCGTCTGATCTGGCCCATACTTTATCCTCTTCCATCCTCTGCTCCTGACTATAACCTAGAGAATCTCTATCAATAGACTCTCCTCTAAGAGAAGTCTCTGTCCGATCCACATGCTCCTCTGCAGCAGTCGGCTTTCCCCCATCTCCTAGTTTAAAAACTGCTCTACAACCTTTTTAATGTTTAGTGCCAGCAGTCTGGTTCCACTCTGGTTTAGGTGGAGCCCATCTCTCCTGTATAGGCTCCCCCCATCCCAAAAGTTTCCCCAGTTCCTAATGAATCTAAACCCTTCCTCTCTGCACCATCGTCTCATCCACTCATTGAGACTCTGAAGCTCTGCCTGCCTACCTGGCCCTGCGCGTGGAACTGGGAGCATTTCTGAGAATGCCACCATAGGGGTCCTGGATTTCAGTCTCTTCCCTAGCAGCCTAAATATGGCCTCCAGGACGTCTCTCCTACCCTTCCCTATGTCATTGGTACCTACATGTACCACGACCACCGGCTCCTCCCCAGCACTACACATAAGTCTGTCTAGATGCCTCGAGAGATCAGCAATCTTCACACCAGGCAGCAAGTCACCATACGGTTCTCCCGGTCATCACAAACCCAGCTATCTATGTTTCTAATGATCGAATCTCCCATTACTAACACCTGCCTTTTCCTAGTAACTGGAGTTCCCTCCCCCGGAGAGGTAACCTCAGTGCGAGAGGATACCCCAACACCATCTGGAAGGAGGGTCCCAACTATGGGAAGGTTTTCCTCTGCTCCTGTAGACTGCTCTGCTTCCCTGGGCCTTTCATCCTCCTCAACAGCGCAGGGGCTGTCTGACGGGAGGTGGGACAATTCTACAGTGTCCCGGAAAGCCTCATCAACATACCTCTCTGCCTCCCTTAGCTCCTCCAGTTCCGCCACCCTGGCCTCCAAAGCCCGTATGCGGTCTCTGAGGGCCAGGAGCTCCTTGCACCACCTGCACACATACGCCACGCGCCCACAGGGCAGGTAATCAGTGCAATAAACTGGATAGCCCCCACTCTGAAGTTTTTCACTTGCTGCGGCCCATGCAGTACAAGGAAATCCCTCAGGCTACTGCTCAAGTGGGTCCACAGTCCTGGATCATCTAGACTTAAGGAACTAAACTAAGCAACAGCTGTTTCTTGCACCTTCATCACACTTTTCTCTGATCTACACTTTTCTTCAGCAATGTGCATGGTTACTTCCATTTGAGATGGAGATATGGATGCTGCAGTAGTTGCCAGGTCACCTGCACTCTGACTAACGGGAAGATCAGGCATCTCCTCACCACTCACATCCTCACTGGGGCCATGAACATTTGTGTCTATATATCTCAGGAGAGCTCCTTCCTGCTTAGATAGAAAAGCTTCCTTTGCTTGCTTTCTTTTTCTGAATGCTGCCCCAGAGGAGAGTTTTCTTCTTTCACTCATGACTGCTGGTCTGTGCCAGCTATAGTGGCTCTCAACACTCAATTGAAGGGGACAAATAAACAGGCTGGTAGTAGGACCTGAGTGAGGGAAGATATCAGCATCTTAAGGCCCTAATTGGCTCCTACTACTTCAGTTGACTGCCTGTTCTCCTCAAGTGGGTTCAGGAAAACAGCAGGAAACGAGAAGCTCCCTGAGAAGCTGGTGTTAATCAGTCCAGGCTCTTGGGGGTGCTAGAGAAGGCACCCCTTCTCCTCCTCTCTCCCTGCAGCTCCTGCTGCTTTTTGTTATTCCCTTTCACCTTTTCTCCTGCCTGCCTGTTATGTCTCTTGTGCCCTCCTTCCTCCAGCACAGCACTCCACCATCTCTGTGCATCTAGAGCAGAGAGAATACATATGCACCAGCAGCAGACACAGTTTTCTACACTCTGGGTCCTAGTGGTACCCCCCCTCCCACAGTGTGGTACCTGAGGCAGCCACCTGAGTTCGCCTCATGGTAAGGCCAGCCCTGATGGAGCCCTTGCTGGCAGCTTTTCTAAGTTGATTCTAGGCATTCCCTCCAGTACAGGACTAAAAGAAATGCAATAAAAGTCAGAGATTCCACACCCCAGCCTGGGAATGCTGTCATGTGCCTTTCTCTCTAGTTTGGAACTAGATATGGTGATTGGGCAACTTTAGATCACATGCACTGCAGTTTTCTGACAGGCCTGACTTTTCAGCGAGCCATTTTCAAAGATCATTGGAAGTCATTATGATGAGCCACTGGAAGCTGTGTTCGTTTTTGCTTTGGGGGTTGGGTTTTTTTCCTCCAGGTCCTATTGCAACAGAGTATGTTCTCTGGGTATGTTCTCCGGTGGACTGGGTGGAGGAAATCAGTTTGTGATTCAATGAACATGAAGGCAGTTCAGCACTGTGCTGTGGGAGGCACGGAGAGCATGACAAGGCACTGATGATGTCCTGGCCACGAGCTGCCGCTAAGGAAGTCCCTAGCCGTAACAACCCTTCGTGCCACTGGAATCTGGTTTCCACAGCCGAGAGAGTGGGGCTGCCCCTGTGCAACGGCTTTCTCACTTAAAAATTTCCCCCACAGGTTTTCTTGCAAATCTCATCCCATTAACAGCATCTTATCAAAGCTCATCATCATCATATCATCAATCCAATCCATGCGACAATGGGGGAGTGGCGAAGCAACAGGTGGAGATGACCACTGGCAGTCATAGCCACAATCCTGCATGTAGGTGGCCTTGGGACTAGTGGCTGTTCAGTTCCGTCCCCGGGGCAGCAGAGAAGTTCAGCAGCATCCTAGGCAACTGAGCAGCCCTTTAAGGATAGCACTGCTAGAAAAGGTGCCCTATACATTGCCTCCCCATAACATCTGGCCAGACTACCACGGCTGGCAGATCATCCTACAGCAGTCAAAAAACAATAAAGAAGAAAAGACTCATTCTAGGAGCATGGAATGTCCGTTCCCTTATGGATGGAGGTGATGCATGAAGGCCTGAAAGAAGAACAGCTCTTGTCTCCAGTGATGTCACCTGCTACAATATTGATATTGCAGCACTGAGTGAGACTAGATTGTCTGAAGGAGGTTCTATCAGTGAGCTAAGAGGCAATTACACTTTCTTTTGGAAAGGAAAAGTAGAGGATGAAGACAGGATCCATGGAGTTGGATTTGCAGAAAGAACATCTTTCCTGAAACAACTTCCTGACTTCCCTGTTGGCCTGAATGAACAGCTCATGAAATTTTGATTCCCCCTGAATTCTTTATGGCATGTTACTGTCATCAGTGCCTATGCATCTACACTGACTAGCACAGAGGAAAGCAAGGAGCAGTTCTACTCTGATCTGGACTCCATCAGATCAGCCCCTGCATACGAAAAGCTCATCCTGCTGGGAGACTTCAACACTAAGGTTGGTAGAGACAGCAGTGGCTGGAGAGGTGTGATAGGACGACATGGAATGGGAAAGATGAACAGCAACAGACTCCTCCTTGTGGGTAAATGTGCAGAATGCAGTCTGCTCATCACTAACACCATCTTTAGGCAAAATGATAAATATCAAATGACATGGATGCACCCACAGTCCAAACAATGGCACCTGATCGTCTATGTTGTCACCTGCCAATGAGACATCTGCAATGTCAGAATTACCAGAGCCATGCGTGACACAGAATGCTGGACATACCACAGATTGGTAAAAGCAGTGCTCAACCTGTATATAGTTCCCTCACAGTGCAAGTGCCCCAAGCTCAACAGAACAGCACGTCAAGCACGTCGACTATCAGGTGCAGTTTCAGCAGTTGATGACAAGCTTTTTTCATGCCCATCAACCCAACAGAAAAATGGAACCTGTTCAAAGATGTGATTATTGACAAAGATAAATCAGTGCTGGGGCCAAAGAAAAGGTTACACCAGGATTGGTTCGATGACAACAATGGGGACATTTTCAAACTCCTAAGTGACAAGCAAAAATCATTTGTTGAATTGCAGAATGATCTCACTTCCATCTCAAAGAAAGATTGGTTTAAGTACTACAGAGAAAGGCCCAGTCTGAACTGAGGAGAATGCAGGATGAGTGGTGGGAGTGGAAAGCTGCAGCAGTTCAGCATTACGCAGATACAGACAACGCAAAGATGCTCTTTGACTCTCTCAAAGCAGTCTACAGACCATTTAAATCTGGCACAGCTCCCCTGAAGTCAGCAGATGGCTTAACCCTCATCAAAGACAAGGAGGGAATCATAAAGAGATGGGCCTAACACTTTTACTCAATAGACTATCCACAGTCAATCGGCGTGTCCTTGATCAATTACCCAAGAAACCCATCAAAGAGGATCTCGACCTCCCTCCATCAATTGAAGAAGTCATGACAGCCATCAAACAATTGAACTATGGCAAAGTATCCAGAAAGGATGGTATTCCAGCAGAATTGTACAAAGTAACAGGCCCAGAGACTATAGAGGTGTTTCATGACATCTTGAGAAGCATTTGGGAGGAAGAAGAAATGCCACAAGACTTCAAATATGCTATTATTGTATCACTGTTCAAAAACAAAGGCAACAAAGCTGACTGCAGAAATTACAGAGACATTTCTCTCCTCTGTACAGCAGGGAAAATACTAGCTCGCATTCTACTGAACAGATTCATTGCAAACATATCTGAGGAGAATCTGCCAGAAGCGCAATGTGGTTTCAGACCAGGTCATAGTACTATGAACATGATCTTTGTCGTAAAGCAGGTCCAGGAAAAATGTTTAGAGCAGAACATAGACCTGTATGCAGTTTTCGTTGACCCGACCAAAGCTTTGGAAATGGTCAACAGAAAGGATCTATGGGCTATTCTACATAAACTGGGCTGCCCAAGAAGGTTCATACAAATCATCCATCTGTTCCATCAGGGCCGGCTTTAGGAAGTGTGGGGCCCAATTCGAACATTTTCGGCGGGGCCCCAACAGGGATGACTTAAAAAAAAAAAAAAAAAAAAGGAAAAAACCCCCTTTCATTTCTTCCATGTAATATTTACTTTCCATAACTATATAAATAATAACAAAATTATATATTACATACATTACGTAATGTATGCGGATGCATGCTAACCCTACCTAAAGTTCTTGATGCCCCCCTGTGACCCCTGCCCCATCCACCCCCCTTCCCTGTCCCCTGACTGCCCCCTGCCACCCCATCCAACCCCTCCTCTTATTCCTGATGGCCCCCTGGGACTCCTGCCCCATCCAACCACCCCTTCTCTCTGTCCCTGACTGCCCCAGAACCCCTGCCCCTGACTGCCCCCCACCGCCCAATCCAACCCCTGCTTCTTCCTGACTGCCCCCCTGGGACCCTTGCCCCCATTCATTCCCCTGTTCCCTGCCCTCTGACCGCCCTGACCCCTATCCACCCCCCCACAATCTCCCGAACTCCCCTGCCCTCTTCCAACACCCCCTCCCTGCCCCCTTACCGTGCTGCCTGGAGCCGCTTGGCCAGGGCTGGGTCCGGGCCGGAGCCGCTCGGCCGGGGCCGGGCCGGAGCCGCGCGGCTGGGGCCAGGCCAGAGCCGCTCGGCCGGGGCCGGGTCAGGGTCAGGGTCCGGGCTGGGTCCGCTTGGGCCGGGCCGGGTCCAGGCCAGAGCCACTTGGCCGGGGCCGGGGCCGGGCCGGGTTCGCTCAGGCCGGGCCGGGTCAGAGGCCAGGTCCAGGCTGGGTCAGGGTCCGGGGCCAGGCTGGAGCCGCTCAGCCGGTCAGGGTCCGGGTCCACTCGGTCCGGGCTGGGTCAGGGTCCGGGTCCGGGCTGGAGCCGCTCGGTCCGGGGCCGGAGCCGCTCGGCCGGGTCCAGGGCCGGGGCCGGGCCGGAGCCACTCAGCCGGGTCCGGGGCCGCTCGGTCCGGGCCGGGTCAGAGGGCGGGTCCGGGCCGGGTCCGAGGCCGGGTCAGGGTCCGGGTCCGCTCGGTCCAGGCTGGGTCAGGGTCCGGGTCCGGGTCTGGGCCGGAGCCGCTTGGCCGGGGCCGGGTCCAGGTCCGGGTCTGCTCGGTCCGGGCCGGAGCCAGGCCGGAGCCTCTCGGGCCGGGCCGGCACCGCAGGGCCCAAGCCGAGCTGGGCCAGAGCCGCTCGGCCAGGTCCGGGGCCGGGCAGGAGCTGCTCAGCCGGGGCCGAGACCAGCGCTGCGGGGCCCGAGCCGGGCTGGAGCTGCTCGGCCGGGATTGGGCTGGGGCTGGGGGCGTTCGGCTGGGGCCAGGCCGGGGTCGGGGGGCCAGGCCGGAGGGAGCCGCGCGCCCGGCCAGGGCCAGACTGGGCCGCGCCGCACCTCCCTGGAACCCTACTCGCGTCCCCCACCCCCACCCCAGCTTACCTCTTGCCTGCTGCTTGTTTCAGGCTTCCCGCGAACATCTGATTCACAGGAAGCAGGGGAGGGGGAGGAGAAGGGGGCAGAGCGTTCAGGGGAGGAGGGGGAAGTGGGCCGGGGGCGGGGTGGACAGCTGCGCGGGGCCCCATTCAGGGGAATCGGCCGAATCGGCCTAAAGCCGGCCCTGTGTTCCATGACCACATGACAGTGCAAGTGCTCGCCAATGGTGACTCTTCTGACACATTTGAAATCACGAATGGAGTGAAGCAAGACTGCATACTTGCTCCAGTGCTGTTCAACTTGTTCTTTGCCTATGTCCTCAGCCATGCTACAAGGGACTTGAATCAGGGGATATACGTGTATATACTCGTTCAGAAGCCGAATATTTTTGGTAAAAAAGTGATGCATCAAAGAGCGGGGGTCGGCTTATAAACGGGTCTACATCAAAATTTGATGATTTTAAACTCTATGGAATCATTAAATTGAATATCTAATACATTGTCGTTTTGTTTACCTGGAGCGTCTGCAGGCATGGAGCCCCTCAGCTCCCTGTGGCCACGGTTCGCCAACCGTGGCCACAGGGAGCTGAGGGGCTCCATGCCTGCAGACGCTCCAGGTAAACAAAACATCTGGACCCGCCAGCGGCTTACCCTGACGGCCGGGAGCCAAAATTTGCCAACCACAGGGTGACTGGGAGGTTGCGGAGCTGGACAGGACTGCTCCGGTGCCTCTCCCTCAGGGGGAGAGCACTGGTGCTTAACCAACTGGTCCTGTCCATGCTCTGCCACTGACTCAACACCCTGTGCCCACCCCCAGGGTTCCTGGCCAATCTCCAGAGGTTGGTTCTGGGGTTTTTTTGGCCGGGACTGCACTGGGTCTCTGCAGGGGTTCTCCATCTCCCCCTGGAGGAGGGCGGACAGGGCCTGACGTGCATGCGCACGCATGTCCATGTCTTCCACCTCCAGGCTCTGCAGAGACTCCTTTATAGTGCAGGTGGCTCGGCATGGAGCATGTTGGCGCACATCTTCCTCCGCTGCCTGCGAGGGCTCCGATACGACGGGCAGCTCTTTTTTCTCCATCTGAGAGGTCTTCCGCGAGACCTCTCCGAGCTGCCGGTCTTCTACCAGGACCTCCTCCGGGCCTGGAGGCTGGTTTCAGCAACCAGGTCCTTTGTGGCCACCGAGGGGGTAGATCTCCTTGCAGATCCCCTGCTACACAATCCCCATCTTCGTGTGCAGGTGGCGGAGTCCTCCTTGGTGCGCCGGAGATTGGTCCTGGTGGGAGTCACCAAGATCGGAGACCTCCTGGACTATGACCTGGGGGGCTGGGTGGATCCCCAGGCGCTTGGTCACTGCATGGGCCTCTCCACCCTTACGACCCCTCGGCGCGTACTCCAGGAGGTGGAGGCAGCCCTGCTTCCCGCGGCTCGGTTTTTCCTCGAGCGGGTCCTGCGAGAGGGTGCACCCCACCCGCCCCTCACTCCAGGCCCTCTGGATCTTTCCATCGGCCTCCTGCCCCGTGATCCTTCCCGGCCTCCCTCCCCCTATACCTCCAGCCAGCTGCGTGACATGCAGCTGGTTCGTTTTGAAACCACGCCAAGGGACCATCTGTACGCGCTCGTGCTACACACGCTTCATTACCCCACCCTCGTTTCCCGCCCAGACACTAAGTGGCGGGATCTTTTGCCAGCAGTGGAGGGTGGGGAACCCCGGTGGGCCAGTTTTTATTCCACCTTAGTCCCGCGGCCTGCCGGGGACATCAGCTGGTGGCTCCTGCATGGAGCAGTGAGCACGGGCGTGTACTTGGCATGGTTTACCATTGTCCCTGAGGCCTGTCCCTTCTGTGGCATGAGGGAGACCCTGGCGCATGCGTACCTTCAGTGCGCCAAGCTGCAGCCCCTCTTCCGGCTCCTCCAGAACCTCTTATTGAGGTTCTGGCTGCACTTTTCCCCTCACTTATTTCTTTACGCACACCCAATCCGAGGCCTCACGAAGTCGCGGGACCGCCTCATCAACCTCCTCCTCGCCATGACCAAGGTGGCCATTCGTAACACCAGAGAGGAGAGGTTGGCAGAGGGGGGGGCCTGCGACTGTGGGGCCATTTTTCGTTCCTTCATCCGTTCACGTATCTGGGCAGAGTTCCTCTGGGCAGCGTCCACCGGCTCTCTCGACGTGTTCGAGGAGCAGTGGGCGCTGTCCGGGGTTCTCTGCTCGGTGTCCCCTTCTGGTTCCTTAGTTTTGGTCCTTTGACCCACACACCTGTTCCTGTTGTTACCTTTGTTGTCCCCCGAACTCAGTTGAGTTCCGGGTTTAGTAGCCCCTACTAGCCCGCCCACATCCCGGTACTCAATAGGACTCTTTTGGGGTTGTTCTGCTGGACAGTTGACCCCCTGGCTGCTGCTGCTGCTGTGGGGAGGATCTTGCTGGTGTGACCCTCAGAGGGGAGTGCGAGGCCCCATTTTTGCCATCATTTCTGGGGCCTCCCCGGCTGGGTTGCTGTTGCCTTTGCTGCCGCTGCTGGGGAGCTGTTACTGCTGCTGGAGCTGAGGAGGGAGTAGAGGGGGCCTTGTTTTGTGGAGGGGGTTTTTAACATCCTTGCTTCTGTGGTGGTAGGTGCCTTTGTTGTGGGGAGCTGGGGGAGTGGCCTGGAGCCCTCTCCCTAGTCCACCCGCTCTCCTATTGCCACCACCACTGCCCCCTCCACTTTTCCACCTGCCTTCTGGTTCTGTTCTCTGCTCCCCAGCCCAGCAGTTTGCTCTGCCTTTCTAACCATCCAGACACCATAGTGGCAGCAAACAGGTATTTGTAATTCAGACGCCCGTGGGTGCTCGTTTCCTTTGCCCTCCCTTGGCTTTGTCCTCCCTCCCCTGCTGCATTTGGCCAGTGGGCCCCCTTTTCCTCTGCCTTGTCCAGTGCCCTGTTCTTGCAGCTGCTTGTCCCCTTTCCCTTTGCTGCCTGCCCCGCCCGTCCCCCTTCTACCGCCCTGTTTGCTCTGGGTTTTTGGTCCTTGATTCGTTTGTTTGCCCCGCCCTTGTCCCATGGTGCAGGCGTGGTTGCCAGCCCCATCTCCCCTTCTTTTGGTTTGGTTGTTTTTGAACCCACCCTGTTCTTTGTTCCATGCCTGAGGCATACCTGATTTAGCCCTCCCCTGCATTCCGCCCCCAAGCTTCTTGCCCTCCCTCCAGGTCAGCCCTTATTGCCTGTGTGCCCACGTTCCGCTGTTGGCGTTGGAGATTCCCGCCCTCTTTTTTTCCCCATATTGACTCCTTCACTGCTGCAAACTCCCCCATGATGTTTTAGTTTTCCCCTTCCTTTCCTTTCCTTAGTGCAGCCGGGGGAGCCGGTTTCTTTTTCATCTTGTGCTGGAATTGTGTTCCTTGTCTTCTTTTGTCCCTTTCTGTTGGTGCCCCTCCACCCTGTTTTCAGCCTAGCGGGTGGGGTGTGGTAGCCGTTCTCCCCCCTCTCCCCTCCCCTCCCACTCCTTCCTTCCATTTCCCTGCCCTAGTGACCATCCTCTTCCCTCCCTTTCTGTGGTGGGTGATTCAGGGGGTGGGACTTCCCTGGACGCCCCTGCAGTTCCCTTCCAGTCCCTCTCCCCATACCCTCCCTTGTGATGGCCGCCTCAACTGCCGCTGCCGGGTTGCCTACCATCGCTGCCATTGAGGCACCAGCAGGCACAGTTAGGGGCTCCCGAGACTCCGCCGCTGCTCCTGCCGTGACCTCGGCCGCTTCCACTTCTGAGACCGCTCCCTTGGCCGGTGGGAAGGGCCGGGGGTCGAAAAAGGGCAAGGGCCCTGCCCGGAAGGTGAAACCCCCGGTGACAGTGGTTCCTTTTCCCGCTGCGGCCCTGTCAACGGCCACAGCTCCCCTTTCTCCCTTGCCCGTTGTTCCCTCCACCAGCTCTGGGGGTGCCGCTCCCTCAGCCCCCAGAGCGTACGCCCAGGTGGCTGCGACCCCTCTGCTTGCCGCCTTGCTGTCTGCTCCAGCCACCTCCCCGAATACCATTCCCGGCGGCCAGGGCCCCTTTTCCACCCTCACCAGGGAGCACGGGGTGCGTTGCCTCCTGGTGTCGGCCTCGCCCCATGTAGAAACCTACGTGCTGGTGTTGGCACGGGTGGTGGGGCCCACGGCTGTGGTGGTGGCCTCTAAGATGTTTGGGAAGGTGGTATTCTTCCTGGCGTCGGAGGCCGCTGCCCAGGAGGCGGTGGAGAGGGGCTTGGTGGTGGGGGGTGTTCACGTCCCCCTCGAGCCTTTGGAGGACCTGGGCATAAAGATGGTGTTCTCCTCTGTTCCTCCCTTCCTCCCCAATGCCGCCCTTTTGCCATTCCTCTCCACCCTGGGGAGGCTCCTGTCTGTCCTCAGCCCCCTTTCGTTGGGCTGTAAAGACCCCGCCCTCTGCCACATTTTGTCATTCCGCCGGCAGGTGCAGGTTCAAGTTCCGCTGGCAGCATGTGACGGGGGGGCTTTGGAGGGGTCCTTTCTGGTGCCCCATCAAGGGGCCCAGTACCGGGTTTATTATTCTTCGGGGGTGGCCCGGTGCTTTCTCTGCCAGGTGACGGGGCATGTCCGGAGGGACTCCATCTTCGCCGGCGGCCCTGATTGCCCAGTCCCTGGGGTCGCTCCTCCTCCATCTGTGACTGTTGTCAACTCCACTCGGGTCTCGGGGGAGGGCCCCCCGATGTGCCCAGATGAGCGTGCGGGCCCTGCCGCTGAGGTCGGTAGTAGACCGGGGCCCGCGGAGGAGAGGGTGGCAGGGCCGGTAGCAGGACTCGAGCGGGGCTTGCCTCAGGGGGAGTCTGTCCCTTTCCCTGTTGTCCTGCCCTTGCCTTCCCTTACCCTCCCGTTATTGCCCTTGCTCCCAGGCCCTGACCCAGCTCTTCGGGGAGCTGGGAGCTTGTGCGGGGGAGATGCTGCAAGCGGGGAGCATGGGCCCAGCACCCCCCCCTCATTGGCGAGGGGGAGGGGACCCCCTGTAAAACTATTAAGGGGGTTGCTGGTGCTGGGCCTTCCGTTGACTCCCCTGCTGACGTTCATTGTTTGGAGTCGGCCGAGGTCGCTGCAGCCGCGGAGGCGGGTAGTACCACCTCTCCTATGGAGTCCCTTCCTGAGTGGGTTATGGACTGCGCCCCCGCTGCCCTGTTGCCATCTGTGCCCCCTGTAGGTGCCGCAATGGCTATTGCCCCGGCTGCTGTTGAGGGGGAACCTGTAGAGGCGGGTGGGGACTTTGCCTCTATTTTCGCTGAGATCGAGGCCCTGGGCTTGACCCCAACCACTGAGGGAGTGGATGCCCCCCTGTTAGAAGGCCTTGTTAAGGGTGATTGCTCTCTGGTGCCTGCCCCTTTCCGCTTCCCTCCGCCTCAGGTGGTTGCCCCCGTTTTGGCCCCTGCAACGCCCCAGGCCATGTTCACCTGTCCGGCCGTGATTGGTAATCTGGCTGACTCCGCCGTACCCATTGTGGGGACGGCCGACGCCGAGCAGCCAGGTTTTGAGCCCATGGGTGCCCTACCCCATGAGGAGAGGCCGCAGCTCTCGCCTCCCCCCAGCGCTGTAATCGTGGGTGCCTCGTTTAGTGGGGCACCTGAGCCTAGCGCTGTGGAGGCGCCCCACTCCCTTGCTGCCCCTTTCACTACCGTGTCGGGTCATGAGGCACCATGCCCCGGAGGCTCTGCCACTCAGGCCCTAGATTTTGTCCCCGCTCCCTGCCCCGACCCTGCTCCCATCCTAGATCTTTGTCCTGTCCCTGTCCCTGTTCCAGCCCTTGTTCCTGTCCTTAACCTCTCTTCCCTCCCCCCTCCTGGGGCTGCCGCCCCCGGGGTTGCCTCATTTTCTTTTTATGGAGGCCCCCGGGAGGCGGTTTTTGTTTTACCCTCTTCTGGCCCATCAGGGGCTGCAGTTCTCCCTCCGCCATTGTTCCTAGGACCAAGTGCTGCATTGGGTGGCGCAGTGCCGGAGGGACGGGTGCCATGGCGGGGCTCTGATCCCTGCGTGCCCGTCTCAATGGGCCACGGGGCTGGCAGGGGGGTCCAATCGGGGGACACCCTGGGGTCCGTGACCCCCGTCCCTGTCACGCAGAGGAGCGAGATGCGCTCTTTCTTGGAGGACACTCGTGGCTCCACGAATAGAGTGCATCTCGCTCTTCAGCACTGGGGCGATTTCCATCTTGTTCTCCAGACCGTGAGGGCCATTATGGGGGAGGGCAAAGGGACCGGGAAGCGGGATGCTGCGGCTTACCAGCGGGCCCGCAGCTTCCATGACGCCCTGCTGGCTTTCGGGGTTGGTCACGGTTTGCTGCGGGGTCTGACGGGAGTCGCTAGTGCCCCAGACCGCGAGGATCATCCCCAGCCCTCCTTATGTCGCCGTCCATCTTTGCCACTTTGAACATCCGTGGCTGTAGGTCGGGTCTCCGCAGGTGCCAGGTGCTCTCCTTCCTTCGGGGGGGGGGGGTACTCGGTTATTTTCCTGCACGAGACCCATGCGGATCCAGCCGCCAAAGCGAGCTGGCGGCTGGAGTGGGGGGACAGGGTCTACTTTAGCCACCTTTCGGCCCGTCAGGGTGGGGTGGCGACCCTGTTCTCCCCGCACCTACAGCCCGAGGTGCTGGGGATTACCGAGGTTGTGCCGGGTCGCCTGCTGCACCTCCGGGTCCGGATGGCGGGACTAACGTTGCATCTTGTCAATGTCTATGCCTCAGCGTCCGGCCCGGTGAGAGCGTGCTTTTTTCAGCAGGCGTCCGCCTTCCTCTGTACTTTGGATCCTTGCAAGTGCCTGGTCCTGGGCGGAGACTTCAACTGCACCCTCGAGGAGCGGGACCGCACGGGGATCGAGCCGAGCCCGACCGCTGCAGACGTCCTCAGGGAGATCGTAGTCCATCACTCCCTGGTGGACGTCTTGCGCGACCACCACCCGGACGATGACACTACGTTCACTTTTGCCCGGGTGGAGGAACAACGGTCGAGCCACTCCCAGTTGGATCGCATCTATTTTTCTCTTTGTCATCTTTCGCAGGCCCACTCCTCCAGCGTTCGGCCGACCCCGTTCTCGGACCACCATTTGGTGGCCGTGACGGCCTCTCTTTCTTTGGAGAGGCCGGGGCCGGCCTATTGGCATTTCAATAACAGCCTGCTGGAGGATGTGGGATTTGTGCGAGAGGGCCAGGGCCCTCTATGCTGGCCTTTTCTTCCCGGATCCAACCAACGCCGATGCCTGCGGAGTGCTTTGGGACAGACTCCCGACGGTCAGCGCGGGCGACCGGGACCGGCTGGAGCTGCCTCACTCCGGCCGAGTTCTCGGAAGCCCTCCGTCTCATGCCCACCAATAAATCTCCGGGCATGGACAGGCTGACCGTGGAGTTCTACCGCGTGTTCTGGGACATCCTCGGCCCAGACCTTGCCACCGTCTGGGCCGAGTCCTTGGAGAGCGGGGTCCTCCCTCTTTCGTGCAGGCGAGCGGTGCTCGCCTTATTGCTGAAGAAGGGGGACATCCACGATCTTCGGAATTGGCATCCCGTCTCGCTCCTCAGCACGGACTATAAGGTCGTGGCAAAGGCCATCTCGCTGCGGCTATGGTCCGTGCTGGCGGACGTGGTCCATCCAGACCAGACCTACACCGTCCTGGGCCGTACCATCTTTGACAATCTTTATCTGATCCGGGATCTCTTGGAGCTTGGGTGTAGGGATGGTCTGTCATTCGCCCTCCTGTCCCTGGATCAGGAGAAGGCGTTCGACCGGATGGACCATGGGTATCTCCTGGGCACTCTGCGGACATTCGGCTTCGGACCCAGGTTTGTGGGGTTTCTCCAGGTGCTGTATGCCTCCGCAGAGTGCTTGGTCAAGCTCAACTGGACCCTGACCACGCCTGTAAGATTCAGGCGAGGGGTGCGTCAAGGCTGCCCGCTGTCGGGTCAGCTATACACTCTGGCCATTGAGCCCTTCCTTCGTCTCCTTCACATGAGGTTGACGGGGTTGGTGCTCCGTGAGCCGGAGGTGCGGCTGGTCCTGGCAGCGTACGCCGACGACGTGCTCCTCGTGGTCCAGGACCCGGACGACCTGGTGTGGGTGGAGGCTTGTCAAGCTGTTTATTCAGCAGCCTCCTCTGCCCAGGTCAACTGGGTCAAGAGCTCTGGCCTGGTGGTCGGGGCCAGGTGGCAGGCGAGCCCCCTCCCACCCGCGCTTCAAGCCATCCGGTGGAGCGCGGGTCCGCTGCTCTATCTTGGCGTTTATTTTTCTGCCACGCATCCGTCTCCGCCGGAGAACTGGCACTGTTTAGAGGACAGGGTGACTGGGCGGTTGCGGAGCTGGACAGGACTGCTCCGGTGCCTCTCCCTCAGGGAGAGAGCACTGGTGCTCAACCAGCTGGTCCTGTCCATGCTCTGGCACTGACTCAACACCCTGTGCCTGCCCCCGGGGTTCCTGGCCAATCTCCAGAGATTGGTTCTGGGGTTTTTTTGGCCGGGACTGCACTGGGTCTCTGCAGGGTTTCTCCATCTCCCCCTGGAGGAGGACGGACAGGGCCTGACGTGCATGCGCATGCAGGTCCATGTCACGTATCCGGGCAGAGTTCCTCTGGGCAGCGTCCACCGGCTCTCTCGACGTGTTCAACGAGCAGTGGGCGCTGTCCGGGGTTCTCTGCTCGGTGTCCCCTTCTGGTTCCTTAGTTTTGGCCCTTTGACCCACACACCTGTTCCTGTTGTTGCCTTTGTTGTCCCCCGAACTCAGTTGAGTTCCGGGTTTAGTAGCCCCTCCTTAGGCTGGAGGAGGGGCTTTCAGCACATCCCGGTACTCAATAGGACTACCCTCTTATATCCTTCTGGCCTGAGTCCATCACAGGCCTTACCATCAGTCTTGGGAAGACAGAGGTCTTGTTCCAACCAGCACCTCATTCCAATACCCCAGCACCAGCCATCTTCATCCAAGGCACACAGCTGGAAAATGTGGATCAGTTCAAGCACCGTCTCAAGTGATGGGTCACTTGATAAGGGAATTGCCTCCAGAATTAATAAAGACAGCCAGGCCCTTGGCCAACTCCAAACAAAAACCCTAAACCAACACAACATTCGTCTCTCCACCAAATTGAAGATCTACAGTGCAGTGGTTCTAACATCTCTCTTGTATGGATCTGAGACATGGACTCTTTATAGATGGCACAATAAACAGCTTGAGCTATTTCACATGCGCTCCCTCCGCTCAATAATGAGCATTCGCTGGCAGGACAGAGTGACCAATATTAAGATCCTTGACAGAGCAAACAACCAGCATCAAGGAAATGCTACTGAGAGCACACCTTAGGTGGTCTGGACATGTCATCAGAATACAAGACCACCGTCTCCCAAATCAGGTCTTGTATGGGGAGCTGAGGCATGGCAAAAGAAAGAAGGGTTGTCCATATAAGCACTTCAAAGATAACCTGAAGAGCAGTCTCCAGTGGGCTGCCATCAATCTCCAAGAACTCGAGTAAATGGCTCATAACAGGGCTCACTGGTGGCCTCTGACAAGATCAGCATGTAACGGGCTTGAGCAGGATCTATGAAATCATCTCTAGGCTGCACGTGAAAGGCACCACAGAGCTGCACCATCAAACATCATAGATGTGGACTTCCCATGTCCTCAATGTAGCCGACTCTGTACATCAGAGTTCGGACTTCAAAGTCATATCATAGAATCATAGATTATGGTTGCAAGAGACCTCAGGAGGTCATCTAGTCCAATCCCCTGCTCAAAGCAGGACCGATCCCCAACTAAATCATCCCAGCCAGGGCTTTGTCAAGTCTGACCTTAAAAACCTCTAAGGAAGGAGATTCCACCACCTCCCTAGGCAACCCATTCCAGTGCTTCACCATCCTCCTAGTGAAATAGTTTTTCATAATATCCAACCTAGACCACCCCCACTGCAACTTGAGACCATTGCTCCTTGTTCTGTCATCTGCCACCACTGAGAACAGCCTAGCTCCATCCTCTTTGGAACCCCCCTTCAGGTAGTTAAAGGCTGCTACCAAATCCCCCCTCACTCTTCTCTTCTGCAGACTAAATAAGCCAAGTTCCCTCATCCTCTCCTCATAAGTCATGTGCCCCAGACCCCTAATCAATTGCATTGCCCTCCGCTGGACTCTCCAATTTGTCAACATCCTTTCTGTAGTGGGGGGACCAAAACTGGACGTAATACTCCAGATGTGGCCTCTCCAGTGTTGAATAGAGGGGAATAATCACTTCCCTCGATCTGCTGGCAGTGCTCTTACTAATTCAGCCCAATATACCGTTAGCTTTCTTGGCAACAAGGGCACACTGTTGACTCATATCCAGCTTCTCGTCCACTGTAATCCCCAGATCCTTTTCTGCAGAACTGCCTCTTAGTCAGTCAGTCCCCAGCCTGTAGCGGTGCTTGGCATTCTTCCGTTCTAAGTGCAGGACTCTGCACTTGTCCTTGTTGAACCTCATCAGATTTCTTTTGGCCCAATCCTCCAATTTGTCTAGGTCACTCTGGACCCTATCCCTATCCTACAGTGTATCTACCTCTCCCCCCAGCTTAGTGTCATCCACAAACTTGCTGAGGGTGCAATCCATCCCATCATCCAGATCATTAATGAAGATGTTGAACAAAACAGGCACCAGGACCAACCCCTGGGGCACTCCACTTGATACTGGCTGCCAACTAGACATTGAGCCATTGATCACTACCCGTTGAGCCCGACGATCTAGCCAACTTTCTATCCACCTTATAGTCCATTCATCCAATCCATACTTCTTTAACTTGCTGGCAAGAATACTGTGGGAGACTGTATCAAAAGCTTTGCTAAAGTCAAGGTATATCACATCCACCACTTTCCCCATATCCACAGAGCCAGTTATCTCATCATAGAAGGTAATCAGGCTGGTCAGGCATGACTTGCCCTTGGTGAATCCATATGCATGGCCATAGATGAGAATTGCATCATCATTGCCAGCGATGGACTACCAACATGTTTTTTGGATGGTCAAAGAACATACTCTGGGAAAATACCTCTTTTTGTGTTCCCAATGTGTTATGGAGGGTGCACCACCTTTAAACATGAACCAAAATAAGTGGGAAGCTCTCTAGGATTTGACTATTTTAAGATGATTCATTCAAAGGATAGCTTTGTTTACATGTGACAAAGATATGCAGCTAATCCTTGGAGTCAACCCAGTTCAGCCATGTCAATATCTCTCAGAACTGATATTTAATGTATTTGACAGAGGGAAGTTCTGAAGGATTTATTACCTTGTGAAGAATACACACAGAATCTGTTCACAAGTTTGTATTTGTGATCTTTAGCACTTTAAATTATTTGCAGGTTCTCCGGATTATCAATATTTGTCTGCTATTGCATGCTGGGGTTGGTTACATACTGTGGGCTAGATCATAGAACTATAGGGTTAGAATGGACTGCAAGGGTCATCTAGTCTGACTCCCTGCCAAGATGCAGGATTTGTTGTTTCTAAACCATCTAAGATAGGTGACTATCCAGCCTCCTTTTGAAAAACTCCAGTGAAGGAGCTTCCACGATCTCCCTAGGTGTCTGTTCCATTGTCCTACTGTTCTTACAGTTAGGAAGTTTTCCCTGAGATTTAATCTAAATCGAATCATATTTAATCAGATCCACAATATGACTACGGTGCCTAAGTCCAACAGTTAGCTGCCACTGACATTCTGAAAACCCCAGCTCAGCTGCCAGCTAAGTTTTGCTCATGGGCATGTGCAAAACCACCGGAGTCCTGCTCCTGCCCCACAGCTAACATTTCATTGGGCATCACAGGACAGGAGTGGGCATATTCATGAGTGACACCCAATGGCCAGGGAACTCACCTGTGAGGTGAAAGACCCAGATTCACATCCCTGGTCTGCCTGACTTGGAGCAGGGTCTTGATCACAAGTCTCCCAGGTGAGTAGGAGGTGGGAATTGTGACAGACATGGCAAGCTCCTGCCACATCCTAGGGAGACCTTATTGAATTAAGTATCTTTGGGGTCCATTGTATTAAATGAAGGGTTTATGTATTATTGTGGGTGTAATCAGGCGTGGACTCACCCCTGCGGCGCCTCCTACTGGTCGTCTCGGGAATTAGCTCACCCAGCATCCGGAGCGCCCTCTGCAGGCCAGGTGTCCCACCTGTCGTTGGCCCCCGTGTCCCTCCCGGACCCCGGTGCCCTTGGCTTGGGTGCTGCCCCCCCGGCAGTACCTCACTCTCTCTCTGGGTCTCCCCACCCAGGGGAACCCCCACCCCCTATCCCAATGTCACCTCAGTTATAGCTACTGCCAGTCACCATCTAGCCCCCGTGCCTTGGGGTAGACTGCAGTCTATCAGCCAATCATCACAGGAAACAAGGGGTTTGGACTGGCTGCCTTTACCGACCCTCAGGTTGCCCCTCTGCAACCCCAATACCTATATAGGCCTCGGACCAGGCCCTGCAGCCTGGGGAGTTGCTGGCCTAGGGCTTCCCAGCCCCCAAGGCCTTTCCCCAGCCCTGCCTCACTCTAGGTCCCCGGGTGAACTCCCTGCAGCCAGGCCTGTCTCTCTCTCCTGTCAGAGGGAGACTCCTCTGCTTCTGGCTACCCTGAGTTGCTCTGTTTGGGGCGTGGCCCCAGCTGCAGCCACTTCCCCAATCAGCCAGAGTTTTGCTCCTTTACACAGTCCCAGCCCTCTGCAGGGCTTTTCCAACCCCTTCAGGGCTGGAGCGGGCGTTCACCCCGCTACAGTGGGCCAGGATTGTATGTAACCTCTCAAGGTAGGAGACATGACAGACGTGAGACCTGGGGGCTCAAAGGACTATACTAAACTATGTGCCAGACAACTATGGCCTCTTGGAACAAAGTATGTTAAGTGGTTTTCCTGGGGAATATCTAGGGGGAGATGAATGCAGATTCCCTCTGATTATGCAAAAAGCCAGGCTTTTAAAGCTACAGAGTGGGTCTTTGTTTGCTGATCACCTATTACCTGAGGCCAGGATCAAAGGCCCAAGCTGTATAAAGGAAAGACTAAACTATTCATGGTTGTTCTAATTCTGAATCGGAGACAGTCATGAACTTGTAACCACAGGAAAAACCCAGTTGTGGATTTTGAAGGACCGACACACACCAGTGACCAAGGTTGGAGTTGTGGGGGACCTGTGGTAAGGTTTTTAGCCTGCATGTAAGTTTTTGTTGTTTTTAATGTTTTCTCTGTAATGCTTTCACCATAAGAATAAAGGTGCTTGCTTATACTGGGCTGTGTGGTAACTTATAACTGCTGGCAATTACAGCTGTTCACAGCCTTCAGAGAGAAAGCAACGTGCAAACACTGGACTGTTTAGGCAGTCTGGCTTGCTCAGAATATCACAGTGTAGGCAGGGAATTGTGCAGCCTGGAGAAAACTCGGTCAGGAGGGAGAGAGGTGCAGGTCTCTAGAGAGGTGATGGCTGAGGAACCTAGAGTGGGTGTCCTTGGTGGACCATGGAGGGGGAATACAGATGCAATTGCCCTAAACTGTGACAGGAATTTCTCCTGCTGAAGCTATTCCACTGTAGTCCAGTGACTGAAGTACTCAGATGGGATGTGGGAAAGTCAGGCTCAAGTCTCTGCTCCAGTGAATATTTATTCATATAAACTGGAATAGCTTCTCCAAGAGAGAGGCCCCTCCTGAATACCCCATAACCTGATGGTTAGGGCACGCACCAGGGAGGTGGGAGACCTGCACTGAACCGTACTCCAAGTCAGTCAGAGCGGGGATTTGAATCTGGGTTTCAGTCAGCTGCCTAGAGGCCCAGATCAATGGGAGTTAGACACCTGAGAACCTTTGTGGATCTGGGCCTTGAGCCCTGCCCCTTTCCTCTGCATTTCACTCTTAACTCCTTGCTCAGCATGCTGGTTTCTGATAATCCCTGTGTTAGGCACCAAACTCACCCTATGCACTATATGGGGAGCCGGGTGGTCTACCTGGGGCCTGAGGAGTCCACTGTGCAGCAGGGGGGCTAGGAACGAGGAGTAGCCACACTGAGCATTGCAACACCTTGGTCCCTTTGTGGTTCTACCCGTGTCTTATGCTCAATAGCTTCAAGGTGTCCACACATGTGTTGTGCTACGCTCCCAGCAATCTCGGCACTGCATCACAAACCACACACTGATTTTGAATTTAACAGGGATTGGTCCAGGTGGTGGTGGCAGCTCTTTTTGTTCACTTGAAAACTTAATACAAATGATCTTTAAAAAAGAGGTGTAAATTGTTCAGTGGAGACTATAGACAATGTTTTGACCTATGCATATGCTACTGGGACCTCATGCTCCCTGGGTTCCATATCAGGGCCTTTACTGTTCCAGGCTGGGCCGAATGAATAGAAGACAAGGATGGCCAAGGTTCTTCCCTGGAGTTCCTGGCTGACATCAGCAAGGTCATTGTCTGGAGGTGCCCCGTGGCCTTGGCAAGCAGCTACCCTGGACATGGCTCATGCATTCAGCTGCCAGGTGAAAGCATTCCCTGGTGTTCTCACTTGTGCTAGGAAAATGTTCCATGCACCATCCTGTAGCACCAAACAGCCTATGTCACGTGCTGAGTAGGTGGTGATTGTGCCAGATATTGCAAGTCCATGCAGTATCTCTGGGGACCATTGTATTAAATTTATAAATGGCTGATGTATAATTATGTTTTCCTCTGTGGAGGAAGGTTACCACAGCACCTCCAGGAACTAAAAATTGGGGGGAGGGGGGGATGATTACCTTGGGGATTGTGCACAATTCTAGGAAAGCTCCACTCCCTGGGATCTCTGGGTCAGACTGGGTTTTCCAGAGACTCAAATGAAGATTTGGTGTAAAAAGGCTGAGTTTAAACTGATACAGGCCTTCTTTTTGTTCCAGCAAATGGCTGGGGCTGTCTGTCCCAGGGGGGCCCAACCCTAGCAGAAGGGTGGGACAAGACTTTGGCCTGCTAGGGGCTTATAAGACTGAGGGGTGATTGTGGTATTAGGTGTGTTTTAAATCTGTTTGTTGTTTTTTACATGTTTTCTCTGTAATGCTTTTACCTGAAGAATAAATGTGTTTGCTTAGGAAGAGCTGTGTGGGACTGCTGACAATACACTGTTCACAGCCTTCAGAGAGACAGCAATGCACAGGTGCCAGAAGTTAGGCAGGTGGCTTGCTGGGGCTATTCCAGTCTAAGGCAGCCTTAAAACCTCTGGTCAGGAGGGAGTGGGACATGGGTCCCTACCCAGAGACCGGCGATGCCTGGAGACCTGAGACCTGATTGGGCACTGCTGGAGCGGACCAAGGGGGGGGGGGATACAGACACAGGTAACTGCACCAGTATTTTCTCCTTTGTTATACCTCATCTATTGGGGGTTTACGTATACCAGTGGGGGGGAGGAGGAGGGATATAGACACAGGTAACTGCACCAGTATTTTCTCCTTTGTTATACCTCATCTATTGGGGGTTTACGTGTTTTTTGTCCCAGGCTGCAGCCGTGATGGGATCGCGCCATTTCCCAGCTCGCACCGTGCTGTTCGAGAGGGAGCCGAGCGGAGTGACTTACCGTGTTCCAGCGCTGCTCTACATCCCCTGTATGGCAAAGCTGTTGGCCTTTGCTGAGGAGAGGCTGAGTATTGATGATGCCCATGCAAACCTGCTGGTGCTAAGACGAGGGACCTTCCTCAGGAACTATGTGGAGGTGAGTGGCAAGGCCGATGCTGTTAAATCAACTAATGGGGCAGATCTGGGGGAGTCCCATGGCTGGCTCTACATCACCCTTTCCCACCCCACTGGTGTGGGGCATGACAGGGGACCAATGGGGTGTGTGGCTGTGTAACATGATATAACTTAGAGCAGCCGTGAGGCTTTTCTCTGTGGGGCTTTAAAATGAGGAAGGATAGATAAAGATGACATGACCTGATCTTGTTCCCACCCATGGGTCCTGCCTTGGGCATGACGTGACCCAAGGAGCAGGCCCAATGTGCCTGTCTGTTGTGCGAGTTGCTGTGAGGCATGCAGAACTCCCATTTTCATAAAGGCAGCAACATCTCCAGCTCCAGCAGGGAGAGCAACCGAAAAGAGGATGGTGACTGGGCAGACCTATGGAGTCAGCGTGGGACAATGGCTGAGGTGACCTGGTTTGTGAGGGAACAGACAAAGGCCACAGTTCAGGAGAAAAGATGGGTGAGAGAGAGTCAGTGAGATCCAGTAACCCCATCCTGCCCTCTCCTGCTAGTGGGAAGACATGAGAGCACTGGAGACTGCGACCTTGAAGCACCATCGGTCCATGAACCCCTGTCCTGTCTACGATGAATTCACAGGCATCGTCTTCCTCTTCTTCACTGCTGTGCTGGGCAAGACTTCTGAGGCCTATCAGATCATCACAGGCCAGAATGTCGCCCGCCTGTGCTATGTGTCCAGTTCCGACCAGGGGCGGAGCTGGAGCAAGGTTACCGACCTGACACAGCAGGTCATTGGCAGGTCCATCACAGGTAAAGATCCCAAGAGCTAGGCAGGGGGCAGGGGAGAACGAAGGGGTTCAGAGGTGGCTGGGGCAAAGTGCTGTCTCCTGGCTTCCTAGGAAGCTGTGTGTGGGCGTCAGTCAGAAGGAAGTGCACTTCCTGCAGCCTGGAGCTTTGCTTGCCCAGCATTGGTAAATGGCCAGGCCCAAGGCAATAGGAACAGCAGGAAAGAAGGAGCAGAGCCACCAGAGTCAGGAGAGGAGGCGAAGCATGGGAGAGAGTCAATATTTGCAAGGTCCTCTCTCTTTTGATCAGTTGTGGCCATGGCCAAGATACTTAGGGGAAAGAGGCTGATCAGCTGGGCTTGCGCCTCCCCTCAGTTGCTGCTGGGGAAGCCTTGCTTGCCTTAGGCTCTGCACCCCATGCTCGGTGGGCTGACGTGACAACACAGGGCTCAATGACATTCTTGGCTCTCAGTTCAGGTGCTAGTGGACAGCTGGGCTTCTCACAAGTAGCAACATCAATGGCATCCTTGGCAGAGAGGCTGAGGAGTGAATGAGTCTGGAGACAGAACTACCCTTTTCCCTGGAGAACTGGTCTCTGGAGCTCAGGATAGAGGCACAATGAAGGGGTGCATAAGGGATGCTGGCACTGCCACATGCTGTGCTGGGGACATCACAGGCTCAAAGGCTCAGCCCCTGGCTCTGGCACTAAGTGCACTTCTAAGGGAAAGACAGTTAGGGGGAGAAGATGGAGAGGGTAGAAGGGAAGGTTCCCGACACTGGTCTTTTCTTTTCTGCACAGATTGGGCCACTTTTGCTCTAGGCCCTGGCCATGGAATTCAGCTCAAGTCGGGACGACTGCTGGTTCCAGCCTACACTTACCACATTGACTGCAAGGAGTGCTTTGGGAAGCTCTGCAAGACAACCCCTCACTCCTTCACCTTCTACAGCGATGACCACGGCCAGAGATGGCGCTTTGGCGAGTTCATCCCCAACCTGCCCACCGTGGAATGTCAGATGGTCTCCGTGGATGAGGAGGATGGCAGCAATGTCCTCTACTGCAATGCCAGGAGCCCCTTGGGCTTCAGAGTGCAGGCGCTAAGCACGGATGATGGAGCAGTTTTCCACTTGGGGCAGCTTGTTCAGCGGCTTGTAGAGCCCCCCTATGGCTGTCATGGCAGTATCATTGGCTTCCCTGCCCCTCTCTTCTATGCCCCAAGCAGCCCCTATTCACGATGGAGCACGCCTTGGTCTATCAATGGCCCAGACTGCCTACTGCTGTCTAGAAAAAACACTAGACACTGTTATCGCCCTCTCTGTGATATGGCTGTTGAAAACCCAGCAGCCATGTCTTTGGGCAGCCAGCTGCAGGACCACCAACAGCCGGCAGGGTCTAAAGAATCCAGTCCTTCCAGCAGCCATCACGAGATCCATGATTCCATGTCCTCAGCTGTGTCATGTGGAGGTCAGGAGCAGCCTGAACCAGGAGCTGCTTCCAAATCCATTTTCCTCTTCCAGACCCCAACATGGGTGCTCTATTCCCATCCAACAAGCTCCAGGTCTCGGATCAACATGGGTGTCTATCTCAGTACGTTCCCCAGGGATGCAGATAGCTGGACAGAGCCCTGGGTTATTTATGAAGGCCCCAGTGCCTACTCAGATCTGGCCTACATTGAACTGACCTACTCTGAGTTCTCAGCCACTGGGATCCCAGCCATAGCCTTTGCTTGCCTGTATGAAAATGGGACGAGGTCCCCCTATGAGCAGATCTCCTTCAGCATGTTCACACTGTATGATGTGATTCAGAACATCCCCCTGAAAGCCACATTACCAGACCCGAAGCACCACTTGTATAAGAAAAAGAGGGGGAGGAGTTGTGTCACCTCCTAAAGCTCCAACTCCACAGCACTCAGGAGCTAGAAGTGTGGGATGGAACTCGCTACACGGTGGCATGAAGGATGCCTAATTATTTGTATTCAGACTGATAGTGGGCCGGATCCACAGCTGCTGTAAGCAAGCACAGCTCCCCTGCCATGAGTGCAGGTATGCTGCCTTACACCAGCTGAGGAGCTGACCCACACCTTCATCAGTGAAAACATCAAAGGCCCAAGCTGCAGACGCATATTCACGTATCCTACAGAAGTCAACGGGACTAGAACATGCATAATAGAGCTTGCTTGTGTAAGCAAACGCTTGCAGTCAGGCTCAAGCCCAATGTATGGTTTAATATCCTAGAAGGATCTGTTATCCATATATTACAGTGCAGCTGTGCAGGAACACGGTACATTTTTACAAGTAATCACAAAACATTGTGCACTTTTACTTAAAGGGGACTCACTTTTAATAAGAGAGAAACATCCTGACGTGCGATTGCTCTAAGATACAGTGAGCCTGATTCAGCAGTGCCTTGAGCTCTGTGCAGTAGTATGCAGCACTGCAAAATGCTCCTACCAGTCTCCGGGGTAACAATATTGCACACCTGCTGCACAGGTGTAAATGATACCACAAGGTGCCATGCAGCATGAGACCCAGCAACCCAATGGCAAGAAAACTAGACGTTACAAAAAATTATCCGTGCTGCTCATTCATTACCAGCTAGAATAGACATGTCCAGTTGTGGCATCCGTACCACTGCGTCAGAAAGCCTGCAGAAAACTTCAGCTGCAACTAGCCATGGCTCCTTTGTATAGGAACTGTGAAAACACCCTTTTTATCTGTCAAGCCTGGGTTTAGTCTCTGTCATGGCCTCATCAAAGGGATGGTTCTGCTATGTAAAATTCCCCAGCTAGTGAAGACTTGTCAAATGAAGTGAACTTTGGCCATAAGGGCAGGCATAGGCCCGAGGAAGGATTAGAGGAGAAGGAACTAGGACTGCCTCAGCATCAGTCACAGCTCTGCCACAGGCAGTGTGTGGCCATGGGCACGTCCCTCAGGTTTGAACACTTTGGCCGAGGTCTGGCTCGACTGCAGTCCGAGGTGTGACTGCAGCACTGTAGTGATCTAGCTTGGCTCAAGACAGCGTGGGTACGGCTAGGCGTGAAGCTGCGGTACTTGCACAGGTGGCAGTATTGGCTAGCTACTGGAGTGGCTCCCCAGGGCTCTGGTCAGGCTTGTACAAGCCAGCCTGCCACTTGTGCCACTGCTGCCGCCCTGCTGTTGCTGTTCAGGACAGCCAGATTAAAGCTGGCTTGGGAAGGGCTACTCGTGCTGCAGGCACCCCAGGGTGGACATACCCAGAGTTTGCCACCTCAAACCAGGCTAATCAAGCTACTTATTTAGGCCCCTAATGATGAAGCTAGGCTGATTTACTTTGTTTGCTCAGCTTTGCAAATGATGGTCTTTAAAGGAGAAGATTCAGAGATTCCAAGGCCAGAAGCAAACATTGTGATCATCTACACGGACCTCTCATATAACACAGGCCATAGAACATCCCTAAAATAATTCCTAGAGCATATTGTTTAGAAGAAACATCCAATCTTGATTTTAAAAGTGCCAGTGATGGAGAATCCACCACGACCTTTGGTAAATTGTTCCAATGGTTAATTACCCTCCCTATTAAAAATGTACACCTTATTCCGAGTCTGAATTTGTCTAGCTTCAGTTTCCAGCCACTGGATCATATTAGACCTTTCTCTGCTTCCTTGAAGAGCCCATTATTAAATATTTGTTCCCTGTGTAGATACTTATAGATTGTAATTAAGTCACCCCTTAACCTTCTCTTTGTTAAGCTAAATAGATAGAATTGGGGAGCTCAATCTCTGTTGAGGTGATGTCGTGGTGGGAGTCTGTTATAGACTACCAGACCAGGGGGATGAGGTGGATGAGGCTTTCTTCCGGCAACTAACAGAAGTTACTAGATTGCAGGCCCTGGTTCTCATGGGAGACTTCAATCACCCTGATATCTGCTGGGAGAGCAATACAGTGGTGCACAGACAATCCATGAAGTTTTTGTTAAGTGTAGGGGACAATTTCCTGGTGCAAGTGCTGGAGGAAGTGTAAGTAGGGGCAGAGCTCTTCTTGACCTGCTGCTCACAAAAAGGGAAGAATTAGTAGGGGAAGTAAAAGTAGATGGGAACCTGGGAGGCAGTGACCATGAGATGGTCGAGTTCAGGATCCTGACACAAGGAAGAAAGGAGAGCAGCAGAATATGGACCCTGGACTTCAGAAAAGCAGACTTTGACTCCCTCAGGGAACTGATGGGCAGGATCCCCTGGGAGAATAACATGAGGGGGAAAGGAGTCCAGGAGAGCTGGCTGTATTTTAAAGAAGACTTATTGAGGTTGCAGGAACAAACCATCCTGATGTGTAGAAAGAATAGTAAATATGGCAGGTGACCAGCTTGGCTTAACAGTGAAATCCTTGCTGATCTTAAACACAAAAAAGAAGCTTACAAGAAGTGGAAGATTGGACAAATGACCAGGGAGGAGTATAAAAATATTGCTCAGGCATGCAGGAGTGAAATCAGGAAGGCCAAATCACACTTGGAGTTGCAGCTAGCAAGAGATGTTAAGAGTAACAAGAAGGGTTTCTTCAGGTATGTTAGCAACAAGAAGAAGATCAAGGAAAGTGTGGGCCCCTTACTGAATGAGGGAGGCAACTTAGTGACAGAGGATGTGGAAAAAGCTAATGTACTCAATGCTTTTTTTGCCTCTGTCTTCATGAACAAGGTCAGCTCCCAGACTACTGCACTGGGCAGCACAGCATGAGGAGGAGGTGACCAGCCCTCTGTGGAGAAAGAAGTGATTCAGGACTATTTAGAAAAACTGGACAAGCACAAGTCCATGGGGCCGGATGCGCTGCATCCGAGGATGCTAAAGGAGTTGGTGGATGTGATTGCAGAGCCATTGGCCATTATCTTTGAAAACTCATGGCCATCGGGGAGGTCTTGGATGACTGGAAAAAGGCTAATGTAGTGCCCATCTTTAAAAAAGGGAAGGAGGAGGATCCGGGGAACTACAGGCCAGTCAGCCTCACCTCAGTCCTGGAAAAATCATGGAGCAGGTCCTCAATAAATCAATTCTGAAGCACTTGGAGGAGAGGAAAGTGATCAGGAACAGTGAGGATAGATTCACCAAGGGCAAGTCATGCCTGACTAACCTAATTGCCTTCTATGATGAGTTAACTGGCTCTGTGGATGAGGGGAAAGCAGTGGACGTGTTATTCCTTTACTTTAGCAAAGCTTTTGATACGATCTCCCACAGTATTCTTGCCGGCAAGTTAAAGAAGCATGGGCTGGATAAATGGACTATAAGGTGGATAAAAAGCTGGGTAGATCGTCGGGCTCAACGGGTAGTGATCAATGGCTCCATGTCTAGTTGGCAGCCGGTATCAAGCGGAGTGCCCCAAGGGTCAGTCCTGGGGCCGGTTTTGTTCAATATCTTCATTAATGATTTGGAGGATGGCATGGACTGCACCTTCAGCAAGTTTGCAGATGACACTTGTCATAAATAGAAAGGGAAGGGTAACAACCCTCCTGTATACAATACTATAAAATCCCTCCTGGCCAGAGGCACCAAAATCCTTTTACCTATAAAGGGTTAAGAAGCTCAGGTAACCTGGCTGACACCTGACCCAAAGGACCAATAAGGGGACAAGATACTTTCAAATCTTGGGGGGTTGGGGGGGAAGGCTTTTGTTTGTGTGCTCTTTATTTTTGGGTGTGTTCGCTCTTAGGACTAAGAGGGACCAGACATCAATCCATGTTCTCCAAATCTTTCTGCACAAGTCTCTCATATTTTCAAACTTATAAGTAACAGCCAGGCAAGGCGTATTAGTTTTATCAACTTGTAAATGTTCCTTTTGCTAGAGGGTTTACCTCTGTTTGCTGTAACTTTGAACCTAGGGCTAGAGGGGGGTTCCTCTGGGCTCTTTGAATCTGATTACCCTATAAAGTTATTTTCCATCCTGATTTTACAGAGATGATTTTTACCTTTTCTTTTAATAAAATTCTTCCTTTAAGACCCTAATTGATTTTTCATTGTTTTAAGATCCAAGGGTTTGGATCTGTGTTCACCAGGACTAATTGGTGAGGGGATATTCTCAAGCCTTCCCAGGGAAAGGGGTATAGGGGCTTGGGGGAAAATATTCTCAAGTCTGCCCAGGAAAGGGGGGTTAGGGACTTGGGAGATATTTGGGGAAAGGCAGAGTTCCAAGTGGCTCTCCATAAATATTTGGTTAAAACGCTTGGTGGTGGCAGTGTATTTTTAACCTAAGCTGGTAAAAATAAGCTTAGGGGGTCTTTCATGCGGGTCCCCACATCTGTACCCTAAAGTTCAGAGTGGGGAGGGAACCCTGACAACACTAAACTGGGAGGAGTGGTAGATACGCTGGAGGGTAGGGATAGGATACAGAGGGACCTAGACAAATTAGAGGATTGGGCCAAAAGAAATCTGATGAGGTTCAACAAGGACAAGTGCAGAGTCCTGCACTTAGGACAGAAGAATCCCATGCACCGCTACAGACTACAGACCTAATGGATAGGCAGGAGTTCTGCAGAAAAGGACCTAGGGGTTATAGTGGACAAGAAGCTGGATATGAGTTGACAGTGTGCCCTTGTTGCTGAGAAGGCTAACGGCATTTTGGGCTGTATAAGTAGGGGTATTGCCAGCAGATTGAGGGACGTGATCATTCCCCTCTATTCGACATTGGTGAGGCCTCATCTGGAGTACTGTGTCCAGTTTTGGGCCCCACACTACAAGAAGGATGTGGGAAAATTGGAAAGAGTCCAGCAGAGGGCAACAAAAATGATTAGGGGGCTGGAGCACATGACTTATGAGGAGAGGCTGAGGGAACTGGGATTGTTTAGTCTACAGAAGAGAAGAATGAGGGGGGATTTGATAGCTGCTTTCAATTACCTGAAAGGGGGTTCCAAAGAGGATGGATCTAGACTGTTCTCAATGGTACCAGATGACAGAACAAGGAGTAATAGTCTCAAGTTGCAGTGGGGGAGGTTTAGGTTGGATATTAGGAAAAACTTTTTCACTAGGAGGGTGGTGAAGCACTGGAATGGGTTACCTAGGGAGATGGTGGAATCTTCTTCCTTAGAGGTTTTTAAGGTCCGACTTGACAAAGCCCTGGCTGGGATGATTTAGTTGGGGATTGGTCCTGCTTTGAGCAGGGGGTTGGACTAGATGACCTCCTGAGGTCCCTTCCAACCCTGATATTCTATGATTCTATAAGACATGTTTTCTAATCCTTTAATCATTCTTTTCGGAACCCAAAAGCTGGAAAGCTGCAGGGGTTGATGGCATTCCTCTGGAGTTTCTCAAGAACCTGGGGAGACGGGGACAGGAATGGCTGGTGGTGTTTTTTACCGCCGTGCATAGAACTGGAGAAGTGCCAACAAGCTGGTGACAGGCAACAGTGGTAGCCCTATTGAAGCCTGGGAAACTCCCAGAGGGCACAGCCAGCTACCGCCCCATCTCTCTCCTCTCAACGACCAGCAAGCTCATGGAATGGGCGCTGCTCCACCGTCTGTCTGATATTATTGAAGACATCCTCCCAGGGGGGCAGGCAGGATTTTGCCCGAAGAGGAACTGCTGTGACCAAGTAGCTTCACTTACCAGTCACATTGAGGCAGGATTCCAATGTAAGTTGAAGCCAGGGATCACGCTTGTTGATTTGTCATTGGCATGTAACACCATCTGGAGACAGGGCCTCATCCTCAAGATCTCCCGTGTTATTCACTGCCAGCAAACGATCCGCCTCTTGGTGGCGATGACTGGGAACCGCCACTTAATGGCTAGATCAGTAGACCAAGAACTCTTAACTTGGGCATCCCTCAGGGCTCTGTCCTGGCCCAGATACTTTTTAATCTATATACCGCGGATATACCAGCGACAGAGTTGAGGAAATTCATGTATACAGATGACATTGCCCTAGCTGCTCAGCACACAAGCCTCCATACCATCAGCTGCACCTAACCCAAGTTCTTATCACAGTGGCTGATTATTTCCAACACTGGAAGCTTAGGCCTAACCTAAGGCATCAGAACACTTACTTGGGCATAGGTAGCGGTTTTTGTAGAGAAACAACAATGGTTCAAGGGAGAACACTAGATTTGTTTATGGGTAAACTGATGACGCAAGGGTTTTCTTTAGGCTAGACAATAGGAGCTGATCACTCTTGGCTATGGGCGGTGTTTTCTTCCAGGGAGCTCACAATGCAATTAGGCTGCTTCAGTATTTTGGATATCAATCAATGATTCATTACTAGAATTGGTCTGATAACTGCTGAGCTGGGTGTGTGCAGGCGTGGGTTCATTAACATCTGGAGCAGAGATCCCCCATGACACAGTGCTTCCCTGCTTTTCTGGTCCCAGAGTTCAGTGCAGTTCTCTGTTCTCCATTCCATATGCTAATGGAGATGTCTTAATCTTGTCACCCTTGTCAGGAGAGGTCTAGGTGTGTCTCCCAATGCCCTTCACTGCTCTCTGCAAGCCTTTTCTCTGATCGGTTTTGGTTCAAGCAGAGACTGGTGGTGATGGTGGTGTGTCTTTCATGAGTCAGACAGGCTAGATATTGCGCCCTGGTTCCCCAAGAACACAGAGCTGACTGGTATCACTGATCCTGCTGACGAATCACTGGGTTTTGATTTGTCAGACAGGCTGGTGCAGATTGAATCATATCAGGACATCTCAAGGGAGATGTGGACAACCCCTCTTTAAATGGAAAATGAGGCAAACATCTGTATGCAACTGTGGTCACCAGGCAAAAACAATGGAGTACATCATATCTGAGTGTCCCCTTTGTTCTTTCACCAGGGACTAAAGGACATTCACCAGCTCACTGCTGCAGCAATGTGTGACTATCAAAGCTAGATATAAATTTGTAATCATTGCTATCTACCCAAGCTGTATGAAAGAAGAAGATTCTTGAGGCTCTTCTTTCAACCCTCTCCTCCAATTTACTAATATCATTCTTGAACTGCGGGCACCATAACTGGACCCAGTATTCCACCAGTGGTCACACCAATGCCAAATACAGAGGTAAAATAGCATCTCTACTCCTAGTCATGATCCCCCTTTTATGCATCCTAGAATCATAGTAGCTTTTTTGGTCACATTCGCCACAACTCCCAAATCTTTTTCACAGTCACTGCCTCCCAGGCTAGAGTCCCCTGTCCTGCAAGAATGGCCTACATTCTCTGTTCCCAGATGTAGACATTTAGCCATATTAAAATGTATATTGTACATTTGCTTTTGCCCAGCTTACAAAACGATCTAGATTGCTCTGTATCAATGACTTGTCCTCTTCATTATTTACCACTCCCCCATGTGTATGTGGTCTGCAAACTTTATCAGTCATGATTTTATGTTTTCTTCCAGGTCATTTAATAAAATTGTTAACAGCGTAAGACCAAGAACCCATCCCTGTAGTACCCAACTAGAAACGCACGCGGTTGATGAGGATTCCCTGTTTACAATTACATTTTGAGATCTAACAGTTAGGTGGCTTTTAATCCATTTAATGTGGGCATGTTAATATTTATCTCTTCACAGTTTTTTAATCAAAATGTCATGTGGTACAAAGTCCAATGCCCTACAAAAGTCCATTATGTCAACGCTATTACTTTTAATCAACCAAATTTGTAATTTCATAAAAAAAAGATACCAAGTTAGTTAGACAGGATCTATTGTCCATAAACCCATGTTGCTTGGCATTAATTACATTACCCTTCTTTTATTCTCTGTTAATCAAGTCCCATATCAGCTGCTTCATTATCTTTCCTGGGATTGATGTCAGCCCGACAGGCCTGTAATTACCTGGGTTATTCCTTTTATCCTTTGGAACTATTGGCACAAGCTGAGCTTTCCGCCAGCCCTCTGGAAAAGGAGGGTGATGGGCACGGAGGGAGGGGAAGGCTGTTCCAAACTTAGGGGTCAGAGTGGACGTGTGTGAGAATGTCACACACTAATGCCCCCCTCCCTCAAGGGGTCCCCTGGGGAAGGCAGATCAGCATTGTATTTTGCTAATGCGGTTGCAAGCATTGTAGGGCATTTTGGGAAAGGTCAAAGGAATGAATGAGTGTGGAATGGAAATTCCCTTGCAGGGAGCGAGAGGCCAAGACGGGGAAGAAGGAAGAGAGCAGAGAATGGGTTAACTCGACACTTTAGCTAGCTCCGTGTGAAGTTAAGATGCTGGTCCCAGTCCAAGGTCACGGGCATGACAAGAAATCTGCAGCTATCTAGCCATAAGAAGAGGAGAATGAAGTTGAGCAGGGCTGCAGAGATAGCAGTGAGAGCGAATGAGACGGCAAAGGCCAACGGGGGGAAAACAAGTCTGTGGAGCCGGGGTGTTTTGGGAAGCCGAGGAGGCCACAGCGAGCCAGTTTGGACTGGTACAAAGAGCACCAGGAACAGAGGGCACTGGATGAAAACACCCCCAAAGAAACCCAGGACTTAAAACCCTCCCGAGAGCCAAAGCAAGTCGGAGATTACAGCAGACCCCAGACGACCTGGGCCCAGGACAGAACTGGGGGGAGGGATAGCTCAGTGGTTTGAGCATTGGCCTGCTAAACCCAGCGTTGTGAGTTCAATCCTTGAGGGGGCCATTTAGGGATATGGGGCAAAAATCTGTTGGATGATTTAATTGGGGATTGGTCCTGCTTTGAGCAGGGGGTTGGACTAGATGATCTCCTGAGGTCCCTTCCAACCCTGATATTCTATGATCTCAACCATTTAAAAAAAAAACTCCACCCTTCCCCTCTTCTTCTTACATTACACCCAGCCTTGGCTAGCCTTGGGTAGAGCATGTGTGAGTATGAAAGTGGGTTAGGGCTTGGGGCACTAACACTTTCTTCCTTCCTCTGAGTGATGTGGGGAGCACCCATCACTCTCCGACGTTATTTTATTATTTTATTAATAAAGCTTTAAAATTTAGACACTTGGTGTGTTTCGTCATCTCCTCCCCTAAAGATCCTGTGACCTCAGCCTGATCACCTGATGCTTCAGGCAGATTGGTAACAGAAATCTGTCACAAGAGAGGCAAAGGGGGTGGGTAGCTGAGAGACGAGGGCAGAGAATAGGTTGGGGGAGGGGAGCAGAGGTAAAGCTATATAGCTAACGGAGGTTGGGTAGGAGGAGCATCATGCAGGAAGTGTGGCTGGAGCCTTGATTATTTTGCCTGCAGTTTTCTGGCAAGGGTTGGAGGGGAGGGGCTGGGGGTGCATGAAGCTGACTGAATGGCAGGACAGCAGCATGGAAGTAAATTGATAATGGTTATTTATTGCTACTGATCATGATAAACCTCCACTGGGGCTAGGCTGTGACCACTAAACTGACCCATCCCAAGTGCTGCCACCTCTTAGATCTAGGCACCACATTTCTGACCTTATCAGTGGGGGGAGGAGATTACTAGCTGCCTAAGGGGCGGGAAAGCAGGCAGAGATATGAGAGAGAGACTAATCTTTTAGGTAGAGTTGAAGATGTCATCAAAAGTAATAGACAAAGACTATCTGCCTGCTAGCAAACAGGAGTCTGAGTTAGAAAACTCTACATATGTGGGCAGCCTGCCCCTGGACTCTATATCACATTCTGGCTAGAGGTGAAGACACCACTCCTGGGCCAGAGCAATCCCTCTAACCCTTTAACCACCCGCTCCTCCGCCCCCCTAAAACTGCCATGTGCGGTGTTGCAAGCTCCTTTACAAACAGCTCAGGAGAAGAAAGTTGCAATAGAATTAGTTTTCTTTTGCCTTCTAGGGATGGAGAAAAGCAGCCACAGCAAAGCTTAGCAGTTGCTGTGGTTTTAGCTCCCTCCAGTGGTGCCTAGGAGAGTTCTGAATTCATAGTGAGTAAGGCTATGATTCTGTCATAGATTCCGTGACTTTCCAGGACCTCTGTGACTTCTTCTGGGGCAGGGCTGGAGCGGCTGTCAGCCCTGGGGCTGCCAGAGCAGCAGCTGGGGTTGGGTCAGCTCCCCTGGGGCTGGAGCAGCAGCTGTCAGCCCTTGTCACAGGAGCAGCAGAGGGGCTGGAGCAGCTGCGAGCCCCGGCAGTGCTCTGTTTGTCCCCCCTTTTCCCAGGGTATTTTTAGTAAAAGTCAGGATCAGGTCACGGGTTTCCGTGAATTTTTGTTTATTGCCATGAGCTGTCGCTGACCTTTGCTAAAAATAACCATGACAAAATCTTAGCCTCAACGATGAGAGAAATGAATGGCCCCAGACTGCCTTAATGTTGAAGGACAGGGCCTGATTTTAAAGTCACCTCCTTCTTGGATAGGCATTACCTCATGATTAAAAATTGTGTCCTCTTTTGACAAAAAGCGTCCAATAAAACATATCCAGCATTGATACACATGTAAACAGTGTGGCTGTATCAGTTCTGTCCAGCAGTTCAGCATGGATCTGTTCCAGTACCTATTAAGTATCCATGGATGTACCTGATTGTCTTCAATGGGCACTGGGTTTACAAGTCGTAAACTACATTTATAAGTCGTAAACTACATCATTCTAGTCTTTGTAAGCAGACAAGCTTTGGGAATGGGGACGGGATGACTTCATTCACTCTGCCCTTGGAGAAAGCATACCTCAGTCCTGACCTGGGTGCCCTCTAAGCTGTGTGGTCGGGCGGCCACCCAGGAGTGATTCAAGTGCCGTGCACAGCTCTGCTAATCAAGTGCGCATCTGGCAGCGTGTGTTCAGGTGCCCCTCCCCCCGCTACTTTGCAGCCATGTTGCTCCTGCGGCTGCTCCCAGGACCCTCCTGCTGGCTGTGCAGAAGGGGCGGGAGAGTGGGGTGCTGATGTCAGGGTGTCCCCCTTCCCCCACCCTTGTACCCCATCTCCACAGAGCAGGGGAGAGGGGACAGCCTGGCTCAGGACTCTGAGTGGGAGAGGGCTGCTGTGGTCTGAGGTTTGAACCAGCCTTCCGGGTGAGTGAGCGAGTGAGTGCCTTAAAGAGACAGCGCACGGTCTCTCAGAGACTTCCCTAACAGCCAGCTCTCACAATCTCTCTCTCTCTCTCTCTCTCTCTCTCTCACACACACACACACACACACACACACACACACACACTCTCTCCCCCTCCCTCCTGCCCATGTACCCCATCTCCACAGAGTGGGGAAGGGGGGACAGGGCTCAGGAGCAGGAGAGCTTTCAGTGAGTGCCTTAAAGAGACAGCACACAGCATCTCTGAGAAACTTCCTCAGCAGCCAGCACACACACTGTCTCTGTGTCTCACACACACACACACACACACACTCTGTATCTCTCACACACACTATCTCTGTGTCACACACACACAGTCTTTCACACTCCCAGCTCCCAACACATACTTGTATTTTTGTTGTTACTTCTTGGTACTTCCTGCAATGCACATATATTCTCTGTAATTTTAGTCTTTCAAAGTGTGTTGTTATTTTTTTTTTGGCTGGTCTATACATTTCATAATTTTTATTTCTGTTACACTTAATTTTAATTCTTTGAGTAGTGAGTTCTAAAATGCTTAACCTGTCCTGGCTAGAGTAATTATCCCTATGGTAACTTTAAAAAAAAATTATATCTAAGGTGTTTTGTTTCTACTGGTGGCGCACATCCGCACATTACCTTGGTGCACATAACAAAATTTATTCCGCACATGGATGGAAAAAATTAGAGGGAACATTGGTCCTGACCCAGAGCCCAGGAATTGGTTTCTCACTCTTCAGAGATGCCAAACAACGATCAAACCCAATGGAAGCATCCAGAAGGCTCCAACTCAGTTTGTCTAAATGCAGATGTATTAGATAAATTAATAAATTAAAAGACAGTGAAAAAATAAACCACATTTTGGACGAATGTCACTATAAATATCGCTACATGGGCTACAGTCATATGGGTTGTGCAAACAGAAAAAATGGGGCTTGTGGCTATTTTGCTTTGTTATGATGAATAAAGGTCAGAAAGGTTATTGGTCCCAACTGATGCCCCCTTCCCTCTCTCTGTCCTTAGCAAAAATGTCAGCTCAAGGGTCACATGGTCCATCCATACTCTCTCTGTTAATCAGCAGCCCTCAGACAGGCCAGTTTCAAGCCACTATCCAGAGGTATTGCCTCAGCACAGACGAAACTGCAGGGTGGGAAAAAACAGATCAGATGACTCAGGATTCATTTGTTCTTCAAAGCGATCCCTTGCACGTGCAGAATTTGTCGTGTCTAGTGCCCCAGGCTTGCACAGTGTTCTTCCCTTGACAAAGGGTCTGTGCATTTCCTGAATCTGGTGCTGAGGAACATCACACCCTTCCCAGACAAAGGTAAACAGCTAGCATGGATTATTTCCGCTTCCTCTTGGGTTTGCGCCTGTAGAAATCAGAGGGTATTCATATAATGGCCCCATCAATTCAGTACAATGTGTTCATACAGAAACTACATTGTAGCTCCATAACACAAAAGCGTAAGTCTGATATCCAGCTCTAGCTGCCACCCAGGAATAAAATGGTGGCAGTGATTCTAATGTGTATTAAATATCCTTGTAGTGATGAGCTAATATGGCTACCCAGGAGACCATGATCGGTTTAATATTTGCACAGGTGTAGCTGATGCAGGAGGTTCAAAGATCTGGGATGATCACCCCTTTGTAAATGCCACCTCTACTCAGCATAGCAAAATCCAGGCAACTCAGGAATCTGATATGCACTGAACCTACAACAAAATCAAACAGCAAATCAGCTTAGATTATAGCACTTTAGCCTCACCTGTAGCGGGAGGAGAGCAAGGATAGTCCATCTCTAAATGATCTGTTTCCTAGACCTAAACATCTGGTAGCTTCCCAGATGTGCTCAGAGCAGCTCTCAATGGCACAGCAGTGGAAATGGCAGCAGCCAGTACATACTAGCCCTCCCACCAGCATTAGCATCAGTGGAGCAGCCCCAGGGCAATATTAGAAGATTAATTGCTTGAAAATCCTCAGTTTAGACAAGGTTTTACAACAACATCTGGATTTTTGTTCAGCTTTCCCTCTCTTGCCTGGTAAGGCCTGGGCACGACTGGGAAACATGGCGGGTTTGCAGAGTTAGCTTCACTCAATTGGTGTTAAGTAGGTTTTTTTCAATGTAGCCACAGTTAACACTTCTAGCAAGTCAAATGATAGTGTAGATTCCCCTCCAGTTTTAGCTTGATCAGTTCAGCAGAATTAGTAATTTTTTAAAATAATTTTGATGGATGATAATGTTTATTTTAAAGCATTTTTTCTGATTTGTATCTATTTTAACTTTCACAGTTATGCAAAATTATGGACAGTTTAAATTTTTTCCCCAATTTTTATTTATTTAAATGTTCATAGTTGTGGGAAATTATGGGGGAAATTATCAGATCATAATTATTTAATGACAGTAAACGGTGAAATTCAAAACTGTTAAAACAAACTGTCTCTATCACATCAAAATATACAAAGTAAATATCCTTAAATCAAACTATTATGTTTTCAAGCAGTATTTTTCTTATTTTGCTTGTCTGTAAATTTCAATTATGATCGATAGGAATGTTTTTTTCATTGCTCTGTGTGTGCAATCACAGGCGGTGTGCGCATGTATGTGCGTGCATGTGTGTGTGTGTGCATGTGCATGTGCGGGGTGTGTGTGTACAGTGAAATCGACATTTACCGATAAAAACGGAATCCTTCCAAGCCTACCTAAAATAGATCACCCCTTTAAATTCTCATCGAGACAAGGCTTGACTCATTCTACTGGCTGAATCCATCATCACATTCTTGCCTATCTCTACTAGCATATGCCACTGGCTGAAATAAGCCCTGCCTGGAAGGAATATTCAGGGAGATTTCTTTTTCCGCTACCGGGTTCCTAATGCTGGGATTGACCTAACCATGTGGGAAGAAAGGGCGGCCAGGGGAGCATGTCTCAGCCCTGTCTGAGCACTGGCTACATCTGAGCATTCCAGAGCCCCATTACACTGCACCACCACTGTGGGCCTGCAGTGAGAATATCCGTTGATCCAGTGTAGCATGGAGCACTGCAGGGTGTATCTCGGTCCAGACACGACCCATCATCAGCTTTGAACACTACATTTCAACCCACGGCTGCCTCTCACACAGCTGGTCTAGATAGACTCCTAACCCTTTACTCCAATCCAGTAGAAGGCAGTAACTTGGGGGTCAGCCAGCCATGCTCTCATACTGTCCTCCACTTCCAGCCCTGTCCACCACATTTTACCTTGCACAGATACATAACTCCATTCCCACTCTGTACAGGATCAAGTCCTTATTGTGCATCACATCTGGGCGAAATCTCAGCAATAGGATGATGCATTCAGGTCATGCGGGAAAGCCTGCAGGAGTTTTTGCCTGAAATCTTTGGTGGCACCATTCGCACAGGGAGGGAAGATGAGGAAAAGCAGTCACAGAGAATTATTAGGAATTGAAGTTACCTATTTGCCTTCACATAAGCCACAGAGGCATCCAAAGAAGCCATTGATGATCTGAAGAGAAGCCAGGACCATTTCGACCACGCTGATGACCAGCAGAATGGAGAAGAAGTAGATGTTCCAGGCTACAACGTTTGGGGGCTCGATGCAGACTGAATTCCAGAGCGATGGGTCATATAAATAATTCTGAGCCCTTAAAGAAAGACTCTGATGAGACAGTGATAGGACAAAGACATCTGAAGGGGTGACATGCAGTTGACTGTGTAAAAAGTGTGTGTGTGGGGGGGGGGTGCGTGTGTTCCCTTTTCACTTCACTATGATGGATAAAGGCAGCCTGCTACTTTTGTAATTTTAAAAATTACATGAATCTGATCAGATCTTCCTTGACTTTTCTGAAGGACCTCATAGGGGGTCTCAGATGTGTGTATTGTGATCTATCAGGTCTGAATTATAAAACATCAACAAATACTTCCTTCCTCCAAAATGTTCAGTAGCCTTTGAAGTTAAATAGCAAAAGCAGGAAACGCTAAAGATGCCATACACTGACATCCAATCAGCTTGAGCTCATGGCTCTTGTTAATGTAATACTTTCACTGTTTCTCCAGGCACCACAGAGCCATCCCAGCTAGACAGGACCTGAATTTCTAATGGAAAAAACAAGCAGGTAAAAAACCCCACCCTTAAAATCACCTTTCAGACCTGTCTTTATGTATTATGAATAAATCCTCCCCCACCCATCCCCCCATTTTCAGGTCATCTTTAGTGGCCATTCAGCCTGGATTGCTCCACTCCCTGTTTCACAGCAAGCCAGCTTGCTGTAATGCTGGTTTTACCATCAGGAGGAGAACTTCTTTTTCAGTGTTACCAAGTCTGTTGAATGCTGAATCATTAACGTTCTCTCTGAGATTGTTAGATTAAGGGAAGAGATGAAGTTTTGTGGGTATTTTAGCGCTACTGCTGCCTGGACGTCACACAAGCTCCTTCTACCTGGTGTGGAAGGCCTGGTTTTCCATGTTTACGAAAGGGTAATCCCACTTCGGGACTTCAGTCTGATTGTATAGACAGAGGGGTCCATTTGTCAAGCCCACACCCGAAAGGATAAAGCAAGCAGTAGATCCCAGCAACGCCAGCCCCGACAATACAATGGAAAGGAACATCTGTGGGTAAAAGACACAGAAACGAACTTGTAATTCCAGGTGATCATGCTTCTCTCCTCAAATGTCAGGAGTCCCGTATGGCTGGGCCTACCCTTGGCAGAGACTGGAGCAACAAGAAACCGCCAAGGGGGCAAAATGAACTCTAATGGCCTCAGGTACTGCAGTTACAACTGCTGGAAGAAGCTGGAAAACCCTTGCAGCTACTGTATGACTTTAACCAAAGGAGTCACTGCAGATGAGAGCTGTGTCTTGGCTCGTAGCCAGAGCTTCTTTACAACTGCAACATGAATCCTGATCCCCCACTGCCCTGCACCTTGCGCCACCGGTTACAGCTGCGTGCCGTGGCTGCAAAACATGGACAGATCAGATCGGCAGCTTGCTGCATGCTGGAAGAGATTACACAAGGCAGAAGACCCTGTGCACTTAACCCCCTTCCAACACATTATTAGGCACATGTGCACAGGAAGTCACTCAGAAAATAATCACATCAGTCCCATGGCTTGATCCAACACAAAGCGCTGGCAGGAGCCAAGGCTGCCATTGTGGTTCTCCTCCTCCGCTTCAACTTGCTCATCCACACTCAGCCACGAGGCACCGAGGCCATTTGCAAAAGTGGCAGTTGATTGAGTGGGCCTGACTTGCAGAGGTGCTGAGCACCCATGACTCCAGCTAGAGGTCATGAGACCTGCAGGCCCTCAGCACCGCTGAACATCAGGCCCAGGTGGCACCCAAATTCAGTGGCTCCTTTTGAAAGCCTGGCCTTAGTGTGCAAGATTACTGTGATGGGAGCATATGCTGCCCTGGGCAGCCTGCTTTATGCTCTCCCGGAAAGCTGGATTTGCATGAGATACCCTAGGAAAGGGCTAGGGGGCATTACCCTTCCAGCTCCATTAGGGCAGGCACACTGGCTATTTCCCTGCCATTGTCAGGCATGGCCCTTTAAAAAGCCTAAGGATCAGAAACTCCCATCAGGATTGCAATGCCGAAAAAGGCAGGTTCCTTGCTTCTGCAGGCTAGAGGCAAACCGCAAGCTCCTGCATGGGATTTTTTTTTTGTCCTGCCTAACAGAACAGCCGGTGGGGACAGAGCAGTGAGCGATAACTAGGGTCCTGTTATCGCACAAGCTCTTGTGAAAATAACATTCAGATCTGCATTGGAGAAAAGGCTGTGTCGTTTTTGCCATTAGAGTCCCAGCACCCTAAACCTGCCGGGTGGGTGCAGAGATGCAGATAAAAGGGGACTTGCAAAACAGGGACTTAGCTTACCAAGCAGCGCATCATCATTCTCATCCAAAACCTTCTATGCTCGGGGCTGTTAGTAAAATATAGAGGCAGAACGTGAATTGCTGGGTTGGTGGCATGTGGTCCCTACCCCACACAAACACTGACTGCAAGTCTCTGTTGCTGTGCAATTCACACCCCGATGCACGAAGGGAGGGCAAAAAAGCCATGGGACCAGCCAGATATAGTACCAATCTGGCCCCCATTACTGGAGTAGCTGAGCCCCCCACAAGCTGTAATGTTTTTAGCCTCAACACCCCTGTGGGGCAGGGGTGATCCCCAGTTCACAGAGGAGAAATGGAGGCCCAGAGGCATTCAGTGATTTACCCAAGCTCACACAAGAAGCAGGGCTGACAAGAGCGGGGCAAAGGGGACCACTAAAAATGCCTGTAACTGATGTGAAATGGGAGGGGGTGGGGCCCCAGAAAACATGGTGTACGGGGCCCCAAATTTCCCTTGATGGGCCTGACAGGGAATTAGGGTTGCCAACTTTCTACTCGCACAAAACTGAAACCCTTGCCCCGCCCCTGCCCCACCCCTTCTCCGAGGCCCCGCCCCCTGCTTACTCCATCCCCCCCCCCCCCCTGTTGCTCACTCTCCCCATCCTCACTCACTCACTCATTTTCACTGGGTTGACTCAGGGGGTTGGGGTGCGGGAGGGGGTGAGGGCTCTGGGGTTCAGCCAGGGATGAGGGGTTTGGGGTTCAGGAGGGGGCTCTGGGCTGTGGGGTGGAGCCGAGGGGTTCACAGTATGGGAGGGGGCTCCAGGTTGAGGCAGGGGGTTGGTGTGTGGGAGGGGGTACAGGCTCTGTGCTGGGGGTGTGGGTTCCAGGGTGGGGCCAGAATTGAGGGGTTCAGGGTATGGGAGGGGGCTCCAGGCTGGGGCATGGGGTTGGGGTGCGGGGTGTGTGTGTGGACTCCAGCTAGGGGTAGGGGCTCTGGTGTGGGGCCGGAGATGAGGGGTTTGGGGTGTAGGAGGGTGCTCTGGGCTCGGATCGAGGGGTTAGGATGGCGGGAGGGGGATCAGGGCTGGGGCAGGGGGTTCGGGCATGGCAGGGGGTCAGCGGTGCAGGCTCTGGGCGGCGCTTACCTCAAGCAGCTCCTGGAAGCAGAGTCATGTCCCCCCTCCAGCTCCTAGGCAGAGGCGCAACCAGGCGGCTCTGCGTGCTGCCTCGTCCGCAGGCGCCACCCCTGCAGTTCCCATTGGCCGTGGTTCCTGGCCAATGGGAGCTGCAAGGCTGGCGCTTGGGGTGGGTGCAGCGTGCGGAGCCCCCTGGCTGCCCCTATGCATAAGAGCTGGAGGGGGGACATGATGCTGCTTCCGGAAGCAGCGTAGAGCCACGGCAGGCAGGGATCCTGCCTTAGCCCCGCTGCACTGCCGACTGGACTTTTAACAGGCTGGTCGGTGGTGCTGACCGGAGCCGCCAGGGTCCCGTTTCGACCAGGCGTTCCAGTCAAAAACCGGACACCTGGCAACCCTACAGGAAGTCCAGGGTGGAGCAAGCAGATGAATCCAGGTCTCCCGAGTTCCAGGCTAGAGCTCTAATCACTGGATCACCCTTCCTCTCTTTGTCACATAATTGCTGCTCGTTGAGCTGTCTCACTCCCCATCTAAACAGTGGTCTGTTTGGAACATAAGCCAAGGAATTTTTTTTTCTACTTGTTTGCAAAACGTCTCGTTCCCTTCTGGGGCTACACTAATACAGCACCATTAAATCTGGCGGCCTGGTGACAGAGAGGTAAGGCTTGTTAACTCCGGAACTGTGGGTCTGGCGTCTGGTTCTGCAGCTAAAATAAGAACATTTTCCACAAGTCAAAGGAATCTGTCTTACATTCCGGCAAGTTCCATAGTCGGAGGAACGGCCACAGCGCCACCCAACAGCCATGATCTCAGTTGCGGCCAGAAGAACCTGAGAGAGCAGGAAATGATTCAGGATGAATGGTACAATCCAGTCTGCTGGCACCAAGAGCTGGCAGTGAGTTCCTTCCCTTATTCAGCATGGAACATTTATGAACTACCCTTCATCCCAGTCGTAAAGACCCCAAATCCTGCAACGAGACCTGTGGACAGATCCTCATGCCTATGCAGAGCACCACCGAAGTCATTCATGGAGGTTCTGGCGGGTGCTGTGCTCCTTGTGGGATTAGGGCTAAAGTTAGAACCCTGGCAATAGGCGGTACCACGTTTATCTAATATCTATCTGCAACTTCTAGGTGGCTGGTTATGCACGTGTGCTTTGCTTTTAGAGCAAATGTTTTGCTGCATATAGAAAGTTAGAAATGTCAGAAGGACCAGCTCCATCCCAGCCCTTGCCAGGGCGCCTGATTGCACTGCCGAGGTTCAGAGCAAAGCGTGGCCATTCTGGAGCAGCTTTCTTGGAAGATAATGATCATTTCACTCAGTGGCCTGATGTGTCACCATGAACCTGGCTAGGCCCCAAAATGGCCTCACTGGAAAGCAGCATGGAGAAGTTTGGATTAGCAAATACAGAAATTACTAGCACCAAGTAGATGGGCAAAATGGCGACACAGCATGGGCTGCGGGTACCATAGGCTGAGGGAGGCTGTGCCTCCCCAAACAGCCAGGCGTGTCCTCGCCCATGCTCTGCCCCCAGGTCCTCTGCTTCTGCTCTGCAGCCCGGCTCCAGGGGCTGGGGCCGCGCCACCCACCCTCCTGTCGCTCCAGGGCTTGGGAGGGAGAGCTGCGGTGGCGCTGTCTGCCCTCCCCGGGTGCGTGGCTGTGGGGCTCTGGGCTCCGGCAGAAGGGGTGGAAGGGGTGGTGTCTGGGGCAGAAGGGACAGGGCTGAGGGCTAGCCTCCTACAGCCGGCGGTTCATGCGCCGCCCATGCGATATGGAAGTGATTCTTGCTAATGGTCATTATACCAACTAAGGACATTATGGGGGAAAGGACTAATTATTTTAATCTGTTAACTGTTCCAAGAGGTTTGTAAATATGTGATTTTCTATCTGGATTTTCTTTTCTGTTACCCTTAGGACTTGATCCAAAGCCTGTTAAAGCCGATGTGAGTCTTTCAGCTGACTTCAGGTCAGGTCCTACACAGTATGTAGGTATGAGAAGTATGTTAGTGTCAGCCCCCAGCACACAAAGCCCTGAGGAAAAAGGGGACGTACTGACATCCAGAAGGCTTTCATAAGGCTGTAAGGGGTCACCCTGATCATCCAGTCTGCCCTGCTGTCTAACACAGCCCATAGAATGTCAGCCAGGGGTTCTAGCATGGAGCCTAACACTTCCCCAGCTTACCAACATCCCCATTTCTCAGGTGGGGAAACTGAGGCACAGAGCGGGGAATGGGCTTGCCCAAGGTCACCCAGCAGGCCAGTGGTATCATGCCCTACCCACTGGACACACTGTGTCCAGGCCTTGGTCCTGTGACTCCCTTGGTGAATGTTCTGTCCAAGACAGTGCACACATGCTGCAGGAAAGGGAAAGGAGGGCAAAGGAGTCACACCACTTACAATTATGCCTCCTCCCCAGACTCCTGGCACTTGCATAGCCTGTTTGGTGATGCGGCCCTCCTTCACATAGCTCCACGTCCAGCTGGGGAAGAGGAGGAGCACGTTGGCAGCAATGGAAAGCACACCCAAGGCAATGAGGCATGGGCCCAGAATCCGAGTGCACTTCCCTACGCACATTGTCGTCAAGCCAGTGAGCCCTGCACAGAAGGGAGGGGGAAAAGGAATGATTGGATTTCACACGCTCTGGGCCAGATACTCATCTGGTAGAAGGAAGCATAGCATCACTGACTTCTGCAGAGCTTCGCTGAGGATAGGACTCCCCTTCTGGGTTTGTATGACATCTAAATGCCATTTCTAAGACTTACTCAGGTACTTAAGCCATGGGCACTTGCCTCTTTGCTTGCTATTAAAGTCATGTCTGCCTTCTCACTAGGGCTGGATGTTTTCACTCTAGCTGCGTGTACCCGGGTAAGAGCATTGCCATAACTATGGTAAAGCATCGACAATAAAGAGCTGTATATACTCAACGTATTTCCGCTTTGTTCCCACTCTCCATCCTCAGGCCTACTGCTGGCTAGCACAAGGGAGAACAAGGGAGATGTTGAATGCTTTCGAAAACCTGACCTCTTTATTTTGGTGAGCTCTCAAAATCCAACCCAATGGTGAGTTCTGACAGGGGCAATGGAAGCTCCCTAAAAGTGGGGGGGCCACCGGTGCCTGAAATGAGGCCCCACCCTTGCGCTGCCCCTTCCCCCAAGGCCCCACCCTTGCACTGCCTCTTCCCCCGAAGCCCCACTCCTGCGCTGCCTCTTCCCCCAAGATCCCACCCCCTTCCTCCTCCTCTTTGCTCCCTCCCTCCCGGCCAGTACAAAGTGGGAGGGGATAGCCCTCGTACTTTAAAAAGTGATGGGGCCATGGTCCCCTGATCCCCCCTGTTCTGGTGCCCTTGAGTTCTGAGCACTTGAAAAATCTGGAGCCTAGTGTATAGCTTCCATCTGAAAAACTTCTCTAACAAGGATAGGAATAGCCCTTTTTCTGCATGTCATGAGAAAAATTAACCGCCAAGAGATTTAAGCTGTTAGATTGAGTGTGCCCTTTCCTGAAATCTATCAGCTATGACCAGGCATACCAAATATAGTAGAGAAAATATTTGGTCATGAAAGCAAAACCTCTTCATCTTTCATGACACAAAGGGTATGTCTTCACTACTGGCCAGATCAGCGGGGATCGATTTATCGCGTCTAATCTAGATGCGATAAATCGACCCCCCGAGCGCTCTCCCGTTGACTCCTGTATTCCAGCTCGGCGAGAGGCACAGGCAGAGTCGACAGGGGAGTGACAGCAGTCAACTCACCGCGGTGAAGACACCACAGTAAATCAATCTAAGTATGTCGACTTCAGCTACGTTATTCATGTAGCTGAAGTTGCGTAACTTAGATAGATCTCCCCCCCCCCCCCCCCAGTGTAGACCAGGCCAAAGATACCATGGATAAAGAGACGTAATTCATAACTAATCTAAAAAACCCAGCCCTAGGATGAGAGGGCAACCTTCTGGTGCAATACTGACAGGTCTCATTTAGATAGCTTTTTAAAGGATATGAAAATATGAAAATATCTGCCCAAGAACAGCAATAAGTCAACACTACCAGATTGCTACTAATCAACACCTAGTTCTTCCCTCGCACTTTGCAGCCAGAGTGCCCAGTGCACTTCACAAAGGAGGTGAGTACCATCATCCCATTTCACAGAGGAGGAAATAGAGGCACAGAAAGGTGCAGTGATTGCCAAAGGCCATTCAAAGTTGGGAATAATACCTAGATCACCAGGATATCAGTCCCTGTTCTAGTCACTGGGTTTAAGCAGCTTCTGCTATTACAGCAAGCTAAGAAAGGAGCCCAGCATGGCCAAATTCTACTGGCCAGCACTGGGAATAGTTGGAGGCTTTCTTTCAAGTAGGTGTCACCGAAATATCGGGTCCACCTAGCTGAGAGCCAACAACAGCCAGACAGGGATAAGGAAGAGTTGCTTTATTCTGCAGAAGAAAGGAGAGCTTTGAACCTTGGTACAAAGACTCTGTCTTACACACATTTTATAGATCCTTTATACACATTCAGACAAAGGTCCTTGCAGTGTTAACACTTGATTGGTGGTGGTCAGACCCGTGCTTTTGCTATCTGGTCAGTGAAAACCGGCTTGGGACCAGCTCCAACTACCTTAAGGCCTTGAAGGGAAAACAGTTGAAAAGTTCAGGCTACTGTGTACTTAAGGTGTCTGCTTCCCCCTAATGGCCGCTGGCTGACATAACGACTGCTCGGATTAAGGGGGGTCATTAGTAACTTTCACAGTCCCCCCTTCGGGCCTGACAAATTCAAAAATTGTCAGGCCCGTTACGCAATTTGCGATCAAGCTGGAGGGACAGATACTGGGTTTTCTTATGGACAGCAGAGCTTTTGATCATAGCATTACATAGGCATTTGGCACATTGTATCATTGTCCAAATAACACACAGAAAAAAAAGAAAGAAAAAAATCCATTTAACAATTGTTCGAAAGAGCCCCGTAAACCATGACCCAAGGTCTGGAAGGAGGTCCTCAAAACTAAAGGTGTGATCAAGAGATATAGCATGGAAAACAACAGCAGCATTCTTAATGGCTTGTAAATCCTGCTCAGTTAAGCCAGAATGATTAACATAGAAACAACATTTTTCCCCGATGCGAGCACAAGCCCCCCCTAATTCAGCATTCATAGCATCTAACACACGTCTATTTTGCAAGGCTATTTCTGCCACCTCATCAATCTCCTGTTTCAACTTTTGGAAAGCGTCTATTGATGCATTGGCTATTTTTTTCTAGTTCTGCAAAAATATTTACTACTGCTTTTTCTAGTTCGGCTACCCCCAACCCAGGAATGAGCGCACGAACAAAGGAGTGAAACCCCGTTTGCCTGACTACTAGGGGATTGTTGGCGCGTTTCGCTCGAGTCCTTATAAAGGGGGGGGGGGTGAAAAACTTATGGGCATAGCTGCCCAGGTTGAGGATCTGGCTGGAATCCAATGTGTCGTTTACTTGGACATCTGGTAACACCCGGGCCACACCACACCGACCTTGCCAACCTGGAGGGAGAGCTTTGTAGACACTGTGGCCACAGATAAAATACAAGCCAGGGGTCTCTAAATAGAGGGTAAGGGTATTACCCGCAACTCGATGGCGCCAGGTCACCCATCTATCCCAGCGCCAGGAGTTACTCACTAGGCGGTCCTGGCACCTCCAATGGGAAACATTTAAGTCTCCTAGGGCATGGGTATTGTTTAAAATGACCCCACAATACGTAACCCCAAATATGTTAGCTGTGAAACTTGCAAGTGATCCCATGGACTCCGGGCATCCAGACATCCTTTCAAGGGATGTGTGGGGCAACAGAATGCCAGAGTAAATATCCATATAATACATATGTGTCTTATTTATGGGGCCTAACGGGAGGAATGAGGGAAACCACTGCCCTTGATAACGAATGCCTGTTGGTCTCACAGTAATGGCCATGTGCAGGAGACAAGGGGGTTTTTGGGCGTTCTCAGGGGTATTTTAAAGGGTAAAGGGTTCCATTTCTGACCTCAAACCGAAGGGTTTGATTACAGGCCTCCAGGGGAAGGTAGCCCACTTCCCTCCCACTTCCTACAGCATTTTCCAAACAAAGGGGCATGTTATACCCGATCCCAAGAACTTAAAAAAGAGGGACCCCCTTAGCTGCCCAGTAATAATGCCAAACTTCAGACCTTCTCCCATATTTGTCATATTGATATTTCCCAACCCATGCCCATTCAGTTTTCCGTTCTACCTGTAAGGAGAGTACTTCAGAGAGATTTGCAGGTACAGCCCACAACCCTATTCCTTCCTCAGAGCGGGTTTTGTTACACAGCCAACAATCAGATAAGTGTCCCAACGTGGCTATTCACTGAAGAGGTTTAGTGGCTGGGTGTGGGTTAGCTTGTACAAGGGGCAGACCCAAAAGCAATAGCCACCGCAGCACCGTCTGAGAACCCATAGTTATAAAGTCTTAGGATTTTGTCCGCCGGAACAGAAACTTTAGTCCCTCAAGAGGTTCAGCTTTCCAGGTATCGTCTGCTTCTGGCTCTTCCGGGTTGCGGTGGGAAGAGCTGGCGGTGCTCCCTTGAGGTCCGAAGTCGTCTGCTTCTGGCCCCGTCCTAGGGGCTAGCTTGACTCAGGTGTGGTGTATCAAAGTGTCTCGCTCTTTCACTCGAATAGCAGTGTGAGAGGTAAGAAGGACTTGGAAAGGGCCCGCCCACCGGGGTTGGAGAGGCTCGTGTTTCCACTCTTTCACATAGACCCAGTCTCCTGGAGCGATTCGGTGGGCAGGAACATTAGCGAGTAGGGACTGAAATTGAATTGGTAAGCGTGGCCCCAGCTGTCCTTATCTAAAGGAATACTAAAAAAAGCATTACACAAGTCTATTACTGAATAACAAGCAGTACCTGCTGGAATGGCAGTCAGGATTGTGTGAGGGTTTGGCACCACATTGTGTCTAGCTTGAACAACCTTATTTACTGCACATAAGTCCTGGACAAATCGGTATACCGGTTTTCCCTCTGAGTCCATGTCAGGTTTTTTTGACTGGCAGAATGGGAGTATTGAAAGGAGACTTGGTGTGAACCAGCACTCCCAACCGCAGGAATGTGGTGATAAGACTCCGGAGGCCAAGCAGAGCTTCTTGGGGGATGGGATACTGACGAATCTGAGGAATTTCAATGCCTGGCTTCAGGGTTATACGCACTGGCTCTGTCTGGAGAGTACCCAAGTCTGCCCTTGAAGTGCCCCACAGGGAGATGTTTACCTCCTGTCTGAGTCGCTCGGGTAAAATTGGGTCCGCAGGCAGGATCGGGTCCTTTGAAACTTGGGTTAGAACAGCACACAGCTGGGGAAGTTGGGTTTGAGGCAACCGAAGAATGATTTTGTCATCTGAAAAGAAAATCTGAGCACGTAGTTTACACAACAGATTTCTGACTAAGAGGTTAACTGGGGAATCCGGGGCTAGCAGAAAGGCATGGGAGGCGGAGACACCAGAGATTTCTACAGCAGCCTCCTGTAATACAGAACAGTCAAATGGCTTTCTGCCTATACCCATTACCGGAATGCTCTTATCTGTGAGGCTTCCTCTCTCCGGCTTGGCAGTAACAGTAGAAAGTGCAGCCCCTGAATCCAAAAGACAAGAATAGGCAGTTCCTCCCAATGTTAGGCGAACCTGGGGGTCTGTTTGGTCTCTTGAACTTTTTCCCTTGTATGATATACTCGGGTGGCCACGCTTACCAATTCCTCCAGGGATTTTCCTTCAGCGCCCTCGAGCTGCTGCAACCGCTTCTTGATGTCCGGGGCTGACTGGGAAATAAAAATAAGACTGACCGTGGACTGTGTCCGTGGCCTTGGGATCTGCATTGTGGCATCCTCAATCTTTGTTGGTAATATCTGTCTCGGTAGACCTGCTGTCCTGGGCTCCGTTGAGGAGGGTACCGGGTCCACCGCAATTGGTAATGCTGCCGCTGGGAGTGGGCGTGGTTTAGAGCAATACATGGGGGGGATATCCTCCAAATAATCAGCCTCGTGAGGGGCAGAAGCTTTCGGGAATAGAGGGGCCTGAATCTGTACCTTCTTCATGCGACGATGAGCCTCATCGTCCCACAAAAACCAATAGTCCATTTGCCCCGGCGCTTGGTTTTCCAATGTCAGGCCTAAGGGGGTTAAATGGGTAGGAATATCAAAGGAGCCATACTCGGGCCATGCAGTCCCCAGGGCTGGCCAATCCTGGGTGCAAAGTTGTAAAAAACGCTTCCTTGACATCCCTTTTTGAACACCGGGTAAGGGCCATTTGAATCCAAAGGACTATCCTTTGAGGGTTTTACCAGAGACCCACCCATCTGCCTGCTGACACTCTAACAGAGAATTACACAGAGAACAAAGGGAATTATGGCCTAATAGGATCCTATTACAGGAATTTCTACTAATACTGACCGCTACAGGGGACGGGACAGAAGGATCCCAATTCGACCTCAGAGCTTCATCGCACGCGATGGCTTCCACTCTGAGGAATTACGAATGAGAGGCTCAGTTCCGTCCACACACCTAACGCCCCAATGTATAAGACAGAAATTCATTAACCGGTTAACCAAAACCAAACCAGAACCAGAACCAGATAGTGTCTCCTTATCCTATTAGGACTCACCTTATCGGAGCACGAACCCCAGGGACTGCGGTGAAGCAGAGAAAAGGGGCAAAACACCCCGTTGGCGCCGTTCCCAGTTCGCCGCAGCCGTCCGGAGTCCAATGTCCGAGCTAGAAGAGTCCCGGCGGAGTCGCCAGAAACTGTCACCGAAATATCGGGTCCACCTAGCTGAGAGCCAACAACAGCCAGACAGGGATAAGGAAGAGTTGCTTTATTCTGCAGAAGAAAGGAGAGCTTTGCACCTTGGTACAAAGACTCTGTCTTACACACATTTTACAGATCCTTTATACACATTCAGACAAAGGTCCTTGCAGTGTTAACACTTGATTGGTGGTGGTCAGACCCGTGCTTTTGCTATCTGGTCAGTGAAAATCGGCTTGGGACCAGCTCCAACTACCTTAAGGCCTTGAAGGGAAAACAGTTGAAAAGTTCAGGCTACTGTGTACTTAAGGTGTCTGCTTCCCCCTAATGGCCGCTGGCTGACATAACGACTGCTCGGATTAAGGGGGGTCACTAGTAACTTTCACATAGGGGCTAAGACTGAAAGATATTGATCTGCACCAAAGTTGGCTCCTGGGTAGATTCCTGGATTTCCAAACCAAATAAATGGTACATTTTGCCATCTATAAAGACAGCTGAACAAATCTTTGTATCTATCAGGGGCTATTGCACGGATCTCATAAAGTCAATATATTGCAGTGGGATTGCAACTTTAGTAATGTCCCAGATCAGAGAGACCATTTCTTGACAAAAACCCCACATAGCTTATGAAAAAGCAAGAATATATTTAAATAATTCCCTCTTGAAACTCACATCCCAGGCAGAGAAAGGTAAGTATCTCTAATAAAATCAACAAGCTTTGCTGGAGTGAGAAACGCCTTAAATAGGAACTTAAAACATGATCTCCACAGCCTTGTGGTCAAAATTTTGTTTGTCTCCCCAAATGTCTTACAGTTTGAGAACAACAGATGAGAGAGGGCCAGAAAAGGAACTCACTGTTAATATTAAGATTTCCAGGGCAGGGACTGTCTCTTACCATGTGTTTGTAAAGTGCTTAGCATGCTGAGGCTTTGATCTCAGTTGGGGGCTGTAGTCACTACCCTGGTTTTTTTTGGCCTTCCTCTGCAGCATGGGGTACCAGTCAGTTGCAGGTTTAAACTAATGTAAATGGTGAATTCTCTGTAACTTGAAGTCTTTAAACCATTATGTGAGGACTTCAGAAACTCAGCTAGAGGTTAGGGTTCTATTACAGGAGTGGGTGGGTAAGGCTCTGTGGCCTGCAATGTGCAGGAGGTCAGACTAGATGATCATGATGGTCCCTTCTGGTCTTAAAGTCTATGAGATAAATCCTAGAGGGATTTATTATCCCTGTGTTGGTCCAACCAAGAGATCTTCTCCAGAGCAGTTTCTACCAATTTATCAATCTCTTTACACTTGCCCCACTCCCCCGCCCTTGCTTATAATGATTAGGGTCTCCTGTCAAAGACCAGAAACTAAACCATGCCACTTTGCGAGCAACCCACACAACTCAAACAGCAAATTGTGATTGAATACTCAAAGGAACTTGTTATGAAACTGTTCATAGCAACCCATAGGTGTTTGTACAAAAACAGTTATAAATAAGAAAAAAATCATGATCTGTTCATGTTCAATACGAAAAGAGAAGGGGCAAATCTAACCAAGCTGTTTGTACTGAATACTTTGACCAGCTCCACTTAATTACACTTTGCATTGTCTCTTCAAAATTTTACTTTGACTATATTTACAAAGTAGCAGTGAACATCATTTGGTAACATTCGGACTATTTTAATCTCATTTACACTAGTATGAATCCAGTCATGCTACTGAAGTCAACTGAGTTACCATGGATTTACATTGGTGTGGCAGATTAGAACATGATACAGTGACTTTACTGAGAGTTTTGAAGCTCACTGACCAGATTTAGTCTAAGGGACAAGTTTTCACACCAGCATATACAGTCTAAACTGGAGCTTTTGGCAAAGTGGTGGGGTTTCCAGTTTATATCTCTTTCTATTCTGTGCACGGGATATTTAGTGTTTATGTTTCAGATACATCATTTTACACAAATTCCTCTCTTAGCCACATCTTCCCAAAGTCCTCAGGCCAAATTCCACTCAGTTACACCAGAATACATTTGTAATAATTATTCATTTCAATAGAGTTACTCCTGTTTAAACTCAAGGGTGGAGGGTATCGTAGGCTGTGGGAAGTTGTGCCTTCCAAAACAGCCAGGCATGGCCCTTCCCAGTCTCTGCCCTCAGGCCCTCCCTCTCCTGCTTCCCACTCTGCGTGGCTCCATCCCTGTGCGGTGGCCCCGGCTCAGGGGAAGGCACGGAAAGGGCAGGGCCTCAGGTGGAAGGGGCGGGGCTAGCCAACCCCAGCTGGCATTTCATGCGCCGCCCATGTTTAAACTGATAGAACCAAGACCAAAACTTGGCCCTACATCAGTAGAAAATGAGGGTTCCTGTATATCGGCAATAGTTGTATGGGTAGATCAGTATCTCAAATAACCTTTTCCCAAGCATTTAGCATCTTCTTTGTGAACGCTTTGATTAGTAAACAGTTAGTCATCGTTTAGTAAGAGTAGCGCAGTATTAATTTGAAATTGGGTAATATCAATCTAGCTTCACTTTACTTTGTATAACAAGGAACTACAAATTATAAAGGGTCAATGCAACACCCCATTTTGGGGGGTACTGTAGTCAGATAAAGTTAATTTCTGAGCATTTACTGGTGCAAATAAAGTGGCAGCATACTTACAACATGCAGTGATTTTTAACTATGGCTAGTAGTTTTGCAGACAACAGCTGCAGCAAATGAAATTCAGTCTTGCTGAGACATTCAATTAACTCACATCAGCATATGCCCATTTGGATTAAACAGATTTCCAGTGCTTTTTATAGTATCGTGCCTGAACAGTGAAGTTACTATTTAACTAATTTATTTGATGCATCTGGATTCTATGGCATTTATTGTGCAATCACAGTAAGGCAATCATTTAAAATGATTTTGCTTCAAAAAAATAGACCGAACTGGAACTGGTGAAGTGAAATTTCAGAAGTGAAAGTCAAAATAATTACCCAACAACCCCTTGTACACCTCTGATGTCCTGCAAAACCTCAGCATCGGGGCGAGACGCATCAATTTTGCAAGAGCGGAAGTGGGTAGAACAATTCATCCTGCCAGAACTAAACCAGAAGGAAGCGGACTGAGAATTCTCTTAGCCCAGCTATTTCACATTCTAAGGAAGCTTAATACTTGAAGCCCATGCAGTGCTGAAGCTAGCCAGCCAGTGCAACTGACTAGTGATAAACTAATCAGGTGCCAGGAAGACTCTAGAGCGAGTAACAATATAATTTGCACATTACAAGATTTGTGCACTATTGCTTGGGATGCTCTGCTCTCAAACCTTTGCTAATGTAAATTCACTGACATTGATGGACTTGGAGAGAGTGCTAGACTGAGAGTTGGGAGGTCCAGTGTGATTCTTGCCTCTGACGCTGATCTGCTATACCCTCTTCAGGAATTCATGTCCCCTTGTGTGCCTCTGTTTCCCCACCACCTGTTGTTTTGTCTATTTTGATTATCATAGAATATCAGGGTTGGAAGGGACCTCAGGAGGTCATCTAGTCCAACCCCCTGCTCAAAGCAGGACCAATCCCCCCAAACAGATTTTTGCCCCAGATCCCTAAATGGCCCCCTCAAGGATTGAACTCACAACCCTGGTTTAGCAGGCCAAATGCTCAAACCACTGAGCTATCCCTCCCCCACTCTTTGGGGCAGACACTATGTGTTTGAACAGCACCTAGCACAATGGGGTCCAGATCTCAGTTGGAGTTTCTAGGCACTACCACAGTACAAGTGATAAACAACCATTCGTTGCTTAGCCTTCCAAAGAAGCTGCTCTTCAGGGCCAAGTGTGATGTGGGCACCACCTGCTAGGAATTGGATTGAGCCCACAGGCTCATTGCACACTGGCAGCCACACATGACGGAAGGCAACGACAACCACAACCTCCCCGTTTCTTGTACAAAAGGACATCCCTTGGGATGCTTTGGAAATGGCATCAATCTCTTTCCCAGCAGAAGTTTAACGGCTTTGATTAACCTTTCCCCTCAAGCTGCAAACAGGTTCTCTGTCAGCTGATCTCATACACGACAGGCCACTGGTGAGTCACTAGAGGAGATGAAATCCAGAAGGGAGAAAGATTCTACACCAGGGGTCGGCAACCTTTCAGAAGTGGTGTGCTGAGGCTTCATTTATTCACTCAGATTTAAGGTTTTGCGTGCCAGTAATACATTTAAACGTTTTTAGAAGGTCTCTTTCTATAAGTCTATAATATATAACTAAACTATTGTTGTATGTAAAGTAAGTAAGGTTTTTTAAATGTTTAAGAAGCTTCATTTAAAATCAAATTAAAATGCAGAGCCTCCCGGACCGGTGGCCAGGACCCGAGCAGTGTGAGTGCCACTGAAAATCAACTCGTGTGCCGCCTTCGGCACGCATGCCATAGGTTGCCTACCCCTGTTCTACACCAACAATCACAAACCAACAAGCACAGATGCCCAAGGCTTGGCAACAAAGGCTGAATCAGTCCCACATTGGGAACCCCAGAGAAACTCTCCACTCCCTGTAACCTTCCATTGATGTTAGACCTAGGTGCTACAGTAATACAAATAAATCATCATCATCGTCATCACTCAGAGCAGATGCATTTGGTTCCTAAATCATCCTTCTCAAGTAGCCCACAGTCATATCAAATCCCAGTGAATGCTTTCCTTCTCCACTTACCTGAGAGAAATGAAGTGATGTGATGCAAAAGCAATGAGTTGTCTCCCAGTACAAGGGCAGTCTCACCTCTGTCTCCCCCAATGGACAGTATCTAGGTTACTGGAGAGGATCTAATGAGGCTTGTTATCATCCCAAGGAAAGGCGAAGATCCCTGAAGAGTCATGGATATTGGATATTTATAAGTGTTTTGACTGTATCAGGCTGTCTCCAGTTTTTCCCATAGATGGTCTGAAGTTCTGTTCATCCGTCTCCCACACACCAGTCATATGCCTCATCTCTTCCACATGACTGACAGCTCTGAAGTGGTGATGACCCATTCTCGCACTCATGGAAGGAAATGAGAATTGTTACTAAACAAGAAAGCTGCTTCCTGGGTGGGGCAGAGTGTGTGCACATTTGCATGGAATGATGTGGGCAGCCAAGAGCCAGGCAGAGAGGCTGAAGCTGATTGTCTATGCAAGGAGCTTCCCTCTGTGCCCCTGGCATGTGAATTAATCAAGCAAATGTGAATGGATTGGACACCCAAGGCCCTGATCCTGCAAACACTTCCAATGATGCCCTGCTGAGGCCATCTGTGGGGACTGGATCTGGGACTGCTGGAGCTAAAGCCATGACTCTCTTACTGCTAGAGCTAAAGAAGCAGTGGCATTACATCAGAGACAGTAGCAGATCTGACATCTATGCTATGCTCCAGACTCTGGAAGTGGACAGATAGCCACACTATCAGAATGGGTTATGCACTTAGGCAGGTGTGTAACCCTACTCACATGCAGTGCCACTGAAATAAATTGAAGCACTCAGATGCATACTTATGTGCATGATAGGTTCCAATCTTGCTAACACTTAAGGAAGCACAGAAAGACTGTACTACAGAGACCACGGATACACACACACTTCTATCAACACGTCATCAAATGCAAAAACCAGTGTGCGAGAGGTCCATTGCATTTAAGAATGTCCCAAGTTACTGTAATGACAAAATGTCAAGATAAGAATATTAAACCTTACAAGTATCACATCAACATTTATCAAGTACTTGTCACTAAAGAAAAATGCATTAATCAAGTTATGTTTATTCCAGTAATACCTGGTGATCCACTGAGAGCAGGGCCCCATTGCGCTAGGTGCTGTATATACACACATTAAGAGACAGGCTTTGCCCCAAAGAGCTTACACTCCAAATAGCCAACACATCCAAAGGGCAGGAGAAAGGGATATAACATCCAAAATTCTTGAGAAAGCTCCATGGACATCTTAAGGAGAAATCTATTCCTCATAAGATAATGACAATTTTTTTAAACAGAGCTGTTTCAAGTCAGTATTTCACTAAATGGAAAAAACTTTCAGTCACACTTGGTAGCAAGATTCCACATATGGGTTAATAAATGATTATTAGATGTTAGAAGCATGTTACAGACATTAATGGCATGTATTGTAGTAGGTTATAAGCACATCAGTAGAGACTGTTAGAAGTTTATAGGCCATGATTACAAGCAACACATTGTCCCGTTGGCCTTAATTCTTATCAATTGTTATAAACTGTTTGTCAAAAACAGTCATTGTGTACTAACCCGTTATAAGCTATTTGTAAATGTACTGTTAATGGAGACCAGACTTTTAAATCTATTGAGGCACATCCTGGTGTTTTAGGATTTTTTTTCTTGGATTGACAAGTAAATACCTTAATAGGAAATTCTTCTGGCATTCAAATGCTGTATTTGCATGTCTCAAACTACATCTGCAGCCTGGAATGCCTGACATGCGGCATCCATTAAAGGACACCACCATTCAGAAGTAGAGATAGTGGGGGTACCTCTAAAAACATGCTGGAAAACTAACATTTGTTGAAATTCTGCAGATTTGCATTACAATATGTATACTCACACTTTAAATATTTGTGAAGCTACCCTCAGCTATGATAGCTCATCACTGCAACTTTAGTTTCCTAACTACTATCCCAAATTATGTATAGGCCCTTCCTTCCATCAGTGTTTCCCCAACCCCTCCCAAAATGCTACAGCATTACCAACCCCAAGCATTCAAAAAGCATGACATTTTGAAATAAGTTTTGGATTCTTTTTGTCTGCATTCTGGTTTTTGAGCCATTGGGCTTCATATTTTCCATTTTTCCTCCACAACCATGAGGACTAGAAACTTTGTTTTTCAATGAAAGCTGAGATCTTCATATGACTCCAGGCACTGGGGCTTTGAGAAAAACATCCAGTATTGGGAAAGCTGGCAACCCTGATGCTACTTAAAAAACAAAACAAAAAAAAAAACAGCAAAAAAACCAACCCTTTTGAAACTAGAAAAATCTAAAATGAAACCAATAAGTAGTGTCTGTTTATGCCACTTTTTTTTTTACTGTAAATAGATATTCATGATTTTAAAAGTTCCTTTGCATGAATTTGTGATGCATTCAAATGCAGAGCAGTATTACTTTCCTGCATGTTCACTCATGCCGTCTGATTGAATGTAACAGCTATCCAACAGCTCTAGGTTTCCTACCTGTATGTTTAATTTTATTAAGGAGGATAGGTGGGTGTGGACCAGTGACAAACTAGATTTCCTAGCCAACTTTCAATTGGCCACTGTTGATAAGGGAGTATGTTGAACAAACTAAGTGGTAATCGTTGTACTAACAGTTTATGAACCAATATTAGACTGATGGCTAAGAAAACGTTACTCACCCTGGGCCGTAACTGTAGTTCTGTGAGATGTGTCCCTATGCGTGCTCCACTTCAGGGCCACCTGCACCTCTCGAGCCCTTGATTGGAGATTTCTAGCTAGCAGTGTCCATTCAGCCCACGCATGTTCCCTATGCCTCCTGGTGGCAGACACCGAGGATACATAGGGGTACTCTGGCAACCCGCCCTCAGTTCCTCCTCTACTCAGTCATTCCCTAAGAAACAACCAAAGCAGAGGGGAAGGACAGCAGGTAGTGGAGCACCCATAGGGATACATATCTCGAAGAACTCCAGTTACTGCTCAGGATGAGTAACATTTCCTTCTTCTTCGAGTCGTATCCCATCCCTATGTGTGCCCCATTTCAGAGCAGTATCCAATGAAGGGGGCAGGAGCTTCAGAACAGAATCCAGAACTGAAGACTGTACTGTAGAGCCAAACACTGCATCGGATCTAAGGGCATGGAGCAGGGTGGAACACTTCGAAAACATATAGATTGGAGACCAGGTAGTTGCTCTACATAGCTTAGATACTGGGACATTCTTCAAAAATGCAGTAGTTGTTGCTTGCGAGCTGGTTGAATGCGCTCTCAGACCTGGAGGTGCTGACGACCTGCAACGTCATAACAGGTGTAGATACTACAAATTATCCATTTTGAAAGTCTTTGTGCAGAAATGGAAGCCCTCTCAGATCTGTCTGCAAAGGCTACGAAGAGTCTAGGTAATCTCCTAAACCGCTTAGTCCTATCAAGGTAGAAGGCCAAGGGCCTTCTAAAGTTCAGAGTCTGGAAAGAAGATTCCCAAATTGTGAGGCTTTGGAAAAAATTCTGGTAGATGGATAGATTGGTTAAGATGAAAATCCGATGTAACCTTGATTAGGAACCTAGGATGTGGATGTAAGGAGACCTTATCACAAAAGGACATGGTAAAGGGGGGATCTGCCATCAAGGCTCCAATCTCCCTGACCCTACGGGCCGACATGATGGCAACTAGGAAGGCTGTCTTCATAGATAAATGAAGTAGGGAACAGGTTCAAACGGAGGTCTTGTGAGGTGATTGAGAATCAGGTTGGGGTCCCAAGATGGGGTGGGATGTCTAGTGTAGGGGTAAGAGATTACCCAGACCCTTAATAAGTTTGGAAGACACCCGGTGAGCAAAAATGGAGAATCCTTTGACTGGGGGATGGAAGGCTGTACCTTGACGTAACTGATGGATAACCCAGATGTCTCCGGATCCAGCAACCAATCTAGGATGAGGGAAAGGGAAACTAATTCAGGTCTGAGGCAGTAGTGACAACTGTATCAATGGATGAATCTCTTCCATTTCCGCAGGTATGTAGTGTGGGTTGACATTTTCCTACTGTTTAATAACACCAGCTGCACTTCTATAGAGCAGGAAACCTTTAATCCTGAGAACCATCCAGGAGCCAGACTCTGGGGTGTAGAACTGCCAGGTTGGGGTGAGGTGTGACCCAGATCCTGAGACAGGAGATGAGGGACTGTCGGGAGCTTGACTGGCAGTTGGACACAGCTGAAGTAGGTAAGGGTACAAAGCTTGCCTCAGCCAGGTAGGTACTATGAGGATAACTTATCCGGCCTGAGCTTGTTTATCATCCTTAGAATTGGGGGTGTTGGGGGAAAGACATAGAACAGACTCCTCTTCCACAGTAGAAGGAAGGCATCCCCTAGGGAGTGGGGACACAGACCCCCTGAACAGAAGAGAGGGCACTTCCTTTTCTTGGAGGTGGCAAAAAGATTGATCTCTGGCCATCCCCATCTCTGGAATATGTCTTGGGGGACCTGAGTGTCCAGCTCCCATTTTGTGGTCGTGGCAGAAGTGTCTGCTGAGGGGATCCGGAGAGGCCTGGAAGGTAGGCTGCTGAAATCTGGATGTGGTTGGTTATGCACCAGTTCCAGAGCTTTTATAGCTTTGGCGCTCAAAAAGGCGGGATCTTGCTCCTCCTGCTTGTTGATGTAAAATATACAGGACATGTTGTTCATCAAGACTGATTATTTTGCACCTGATAAATGGCAGGGCTTTCCTGACTCCCCTGAGCTCCAACAGGTTGATGTGGAGACTGGTTTTGTGGACCCTCTATTTGCCCTAAACCATGAGTGTGCCAAGTTGGGCTCCCCATCCAAACAGGGATGCACTGGTTGTTAGAGTCACTGATGGGGTTGGGTAGCAGAAAGGAATGCCCGCACAAACATGGAGTTGCTCCTTCCAGCAGTTTAGGGAGTTCTTTATGTGCAAGGGGACCACCACCTGCTGTCCAAGGCATCTCTGGTCAGAGAATAGGCAGTTCTCAACTAAGCTTAGAAGCAGCGGAGGCTCAGCCTTGCATGATTGGTTACAAAGATGCATGCTGCCATATGACCAAGGAGTTGGAGACAATTCCTTCTAGATGTCCAATGGCTTCCCTGAATCATCCCTATCAGTCTTAACAGAGTCATGAATCTATCTAAAGGGAGGTATGCTCTGGCTGTCACGGAGTCCAAGTAGGCCCCCTATAAACTGTATCCTTTGCACTGGTACTAACATGAATTTCTTTGCATTCAACTGTAGGTCCAACTCCCGGAACAGAGCAAGGGACTTTTGGGTGGATGACAACATTGCTTTGAAAGAGCGGCCTTTGAGAAGCCAGTCATTGAGGCATGGTGGTGAATTCCTCACTTTTCCAGGGACGGGGGGACAGGCTTCAGCTGCAGGGCTTTGGGCTTCATCCACACGGTAGTAGGCTCTGGTCCCAGGCTCACCACCCATGCCATTGTTCCTGGGCCCCACGGCTTCCCTGCCCACTTCCCTATTCAGGGATTAATTTGTCCCCAGACTTGCTGGGGCTGAGTAAGTATGCTGTGAAAAGTGATATTAACAAACATACAAATATCACTTTTCACAGCAGCAGACTTACTATGTAGCAAGTTTTTTTTAAAAAGCAATCAAAAAAGCAAAAGAAACAACTACAAAAAGACAAGAACATGCAAAGCACCTTATTTGTGTTTCTATTCTGTTTAGATCCAGTAAAGAATAGAGACCACTCTACATTTTTTTTATTACTGAGTCTGAAAAAAAAAACCCTACCCTTCTAATGAGGTCATGGAACTGTCTGAAATCGTTGGCAATGGAAGGGGAGGCATGAGTGGTTCATCTGGCAATGACAACAAAATGAGAGTCTCAGGGGTGACTAGCCTCCAACTCCTCACACGTCTCCTCCTGCCTTGGCAGGGTAGAGGGAGGGTGTGAAATCCCAGTTTACCTAAGGCACAATACCTGTGGTCTATTGAATTGCTGCTGATAGGCAGTCCAGGGCCCAGTGTGGCCATTCCGGAGGTCCATAAGGGAGTGGGGTGTGTACAGTGTTGGTTGCACCATCCTTGATGAGCTGCAAGGCCCTCTCTGTACAAGGATGGGTTCAAAGGGGTTGTAGCAGAACCCCAACAGCAACAGGGACTCTGATTCATCTGACACTGAGAGGTCCCTCGAGTATCAGAACTCCTGTGGTACCAGAAAGGACCCGGATACCGATATCATAGCCGAAGTCGCCATGGCTGGAGCCAAAGGTACCAATGATGATCTGTGTACTGCAGGCTTTGTAGATGTCAGACACCGATGCTGGCTCAGCACTGTGGGTATGGCTTGTACAGGTACCCCCAGCTGAGCTAAGCGCATTGGTACCGATGGCTGGGCTAAGGTGCGTGATGGCACCAACACTGAGCAGGATGTTCAATGCTGACGAAGGGGCTGAGCTCTATGGTACCCTGTGCCCAGTCTCCTTCCTAGTGAAGGATACCGGAGCCTCTCCTTGGAGCTTCAGGGCTTCACGGGCCTGCTGGGATCAGAGCATGAGTCCTTGGCCTCAACGGTACCCTCGGAGACCAGGGACCTCAACAGGGACCTGGGTTTTTTTGGAGCTGGCTCCTTAGGTATGGGCTCCTCTTTTTGGGAGTCTTCCCAGCATGCTCCAAAGGCTTCTCTTTCTTAGGGGAAGTACGCCCTGAGGCTGGATCCAGGATGCTGGATCTATTCGAGCACAGATGTACGGAGGGGGATGTCTCCCGACCTGGCTCAGAGAGTAGTTGTAGGGACCATTCCACTGCCAGCAATCTGAGCTTTATCTCCCCGTACTTCCTAGCCCTGGACTTAAGGGCTAAACAAAAAGCAGCACTTCTGGGAGATGTGGCAATGGACACACTCTGTCACTCACTGGTAATAGCCTCCTGGCAAGAGAAGCAGCATTTGAAGCCCAGTGAACCAGGCTTCTGCTAGGAAAACACAAGTGTCCCAGGAAAAAAAAGAGGGAAATGGTCCTATCACCTAAAACTAACTAACTAGACGTAACACTAACAACAACTCTAACTCACTTTGATAGAAAAAAGAGTGAAAGAGAGCTGAGTATGCTCTAGGCAGACACGCTAGTGTTCCGTCTCGGGCCAAGGCAGTAGATAAGGAACTGAGGGTGGTTCACCTGCACACCTCTTTATAGACCTCAGTGTCTGCCATGAGGAGGCACAGTGCACATATGTGCGCTGAATGGGCACTGCTAACTAGAACGCTCCAATCAAGGGCTCAAGCAGTGCATGCACACCTGATGCACAGGACCCATAGGGAAAATACTGGAAGAAGAACTACCCTGATGGCCCTTGAAGTATCAGAAACAAACCCCAGAAATTCACCTACTGTCCTGCCTAATAAGGCTGGTGGTAAAAAGGTGAGACAGCAAGAGGTATTCTCTCTGTCCCAGAAGCGAGTGTCTGAACCAGGACAGCCCCATGAGTTGTAGGAGAGCATGTAATTGCAGTGCCGACAAGGTTAGAGAGAATGCTCCTTTCTGGGTTTAAACACATGCAGCTGTGGAGCAATGCTGGCCAATGGAAGTGACAGCGTTAACCTGTCAGAAAAGCCCGGGATTGAATGAGTTACTCCTGCGGGAATTCTGCACCACTGTGCAATGCAGAATTTTGCAGAAATTAACATTGTGTATGAAAAATTTCCTTCCCCCCTCCGCTCGAAATGGGCTGCAGTGCTGCTAGCCACCACTAGGGGCCACGGGACTCAGTGGAGCCCAGCTCACACATAGAAGACACTGCTGGGGGGGGAGGGAGAGGGAGCTAGAGCAGGGGTGGGCAAACTTTTTGGCCCGAGGGACACATCTGGGTATCGAAATTGTATGGGGGGGCCATGAATAATCACGAAACTGGGGGCTGGAAGGAGTGAGGGCCCCAGCTGGGAGTGCGAGCTCTGGGGTGGGGCCAGAAATGAGGAGTTCAGGGTGCGGGAAGGGGCTCCGGGCTCTCTCTCTCTCTGTGTGTGTGTGTGTGTGTGTGTGCAGGCTTTGAGGTGGGGATGATGAGGGTGCAGGAGGGTGCTCCAGGCTGAGACCGAGGGGCTTGGAGGGCAGGAGGGGGATATAGGCTGGGGTAGGGGCGCAGGAGGGGGCCAGGGTTGCAGGCTCCAGGTGGCGCTTACCTCAAGCAGCTCCTGGAAGCAACAGCATGTCCCCCTTCATCTCCTATGTGGAGGTGAGGCCAGGTGGCTCTGTGCACTGCCCCATCCGCAGGCGCCACCCCTGCAGCTCCCATTGACCATGGTTCCTGGCCAATGGCAGCTGCAGGGGAGGCACTTGGGGTGGGGGCAGCATGCGGAGCCCCCTGGCTGCCCCTGTGCATAGGAACTGGAGAGGGACATGCTGCTGCTTCCAGGAGCTGCACGGAGCCACGGCACATGCGGAGTGGGGGCAAGTCCCCAACCCCCCTCTCTGGCTGGAGCCCCGGAGCGGGACAAGCCCTGGACCCTGCTCCCTCGCGGAAGCTTGAGAGCCAGATTAAAATGTCTGTCCACCCCTGAGCTAGAGGGTTCCTGGCAGCTGCCGTTCCCAGCATGCCCTGAGGGGAGGAGAGGGCAGCGCACAGAAAACTCTGTGCAAACCTGGGACTAAGCATCAGGCTGTTTCTCCCTCTGGATCCCTGGGCTGTCGGGAGAAGAGGGGCGGATGTCTGGGCGGGGGGGGGCATGGTTGGACTCTGGGGAGTAGAGGGTTTGGGTGTATTGGCTGGGGGGGCCCTGCAGGTGGGCTCTGGGGGGGAGGGGTTGTGTGTATCTGGACCCCTGGCTGCCTTCTGGGGGGAGGGGGGAAGAGGGCAAGAAACAAGAATTGGGTTGTCATAGGAGTTTCTTTAACTCTCTACTCCCGGCGGAATTTTTGTCTGTGTCTGTATTGTTACAGATATACCTGCTGACAGGTATTTTGAAATAAATTACCAAAATAATTGAAACTGGCATGATTATGTAGTGTTATTTTGACAAATAAAATTTGCAGAATTTTGAAATATTGTGCGCAGAATTTTGAAATTTTTGGCGCAGAATGTCTCCAGGAGTAATGAGCAAAAGGAGATGATTTTCCTCTTCCCTCAAAGATGAGGCTCTCTGGTGGCATGAGAAGGAATGCTGAGATCCAAGGACTAGAGTCAATCAAGAGGAAAATCGGGTTTCTGAATCAAACCCATTATTTGCCATCATAGCTGTTCTTAGAAAGACGATCGCACCCAGGGATGATTGCACCCTGGACAGTAGCTCAATCTCCGGAAAGTAGTGTCCCTGGGCCCAGTTGCCCTGCCCCCCTCATGCAGGGCTCTCTGGGACAAGAGGTACTTTCCCCCCACTCTTCCCAGCATCTGAGGGAACATCAGGGGAGGTCAGTGCCAGAGCAGAGGGAGCAGATGCTGAAGTATCACCGACACTTCTCCCCCCTCAGTGCTGAAACAGACAGAGAGTGCTGCATTTCTCTGCCTTGGGCAACACAGAGAGGTGACCTGAGAGAACCGAGCCTCTACTCTTTTTCCCTTCAGCCAGGCAAAGAAGGATCCCAAGCTATGCCCCCGCCCCATGCAAAACTGGGGTCCTGAGCCTGTTCAGCACCTGCACCCACCTTCGTGCTCCTGGTCAGCTGAGGCAGGACTTTGATGCCCCTTTAGCTGGAGTTAACATGGAAATATCCGTTTATTCTCGGATAGCAGGACTTACTCAGCTCAACCTAGTGATTAGCTTAACCTTGAGAAGGCAGGTGACAGCACCAAAGAAACATTCCCTTAAGAAATTCATGGTATTGAAACAGCTGACAAAGGAGAGTAACACGAGGAGTTTCTTTTTACAGAAGGAAGAGGAAGTGTTTTTTTTCCACTGGAAAAGTGTTGCAACTTCATCTTGTGTCCTTGATACGTCAAACCAGCGTGAGCAGCCTGCATTGCTACACCAATGGTCTGATCAGCTGTGGCTCAAAGCAAACCACACAGTATGAAACATCAGAAATAGTTTTTCTTCACAAGTCTGTAGTATTCTTACCCTCCCTCATTTAGGGATACAGCAAAGTATTTTTAAAACTATATGGGAGGGCAACATCTTTCTGAATAAGAGGTGAAACGTTCACGTTTCACATCAATTCCAGTTGTGAAAGCACCAATATAATCAGTCTGGATGAATAGCTCAATATACAATTACTAGTGGTGAGGATCATAACAATGACCCTGTACAAATGACTCAGATCTGGCAAGATGTTTTCATTCATTTTTTCTCTCCACTGTTAACATAGCTTGAGTGTTGTATAATAGCTGCTGAAAAGCTGGTGGTCACTTAATCTAGGAAATCTGCATACCTTTCGGCAGAGGTTAATATATCACCAGCATGGGGACAGAAGTCAGATGCCATGACCACCTATTTGTATCAAGACACTTCAGTGTAGCTTTGTCACAGCACAATCTAAATGCTGTGCTCCACAGAGTTGAAATGATTTACACCTAGCAAGGGACATAGGTCAACAGAAAGACGTTCTATAATACTTTAGGAGCAAGAGAAAGCCAAAAGAAAGCGTAGGTCCTCTACTTAGTGAGGAAGGAGAGGTAATAACGGATGACACCAAGAAGACTGTGGCATTTAATGATTATTTTGCTTCAGTCTTCACAAAAAAGGTTGTGTGGCCAAATACTTAATACAATTAATAGTCAAAACAAGAGAGAAGGAACACAAGCCAAAATAGGGAAAGAATAGGTTAAAGAATAATTAGATGGATTCAAGTTGGTATGGCCTGATGAAATTCACCCTAGGGTACTCAAGGAACTAGCTGAAGCTATCTTGGAACCATTAGTGATTATCTTCAAGAACTCATGAAGAATAGGTGAGGGGGTCCCAGAGGACTGGATAAGGGCAAACACAGAACCAGCCTTTTAAAAGGGGTGGGAGGAAGGGAACTGGAGACCAACAACCTAATTTTGATACATGGAAAGATACTGGAATAAATTATTAATTTGTAAGCACCTAGTGGGTAAAAGGTTACAAGGAATAACCAACATGGATTTGTCAAGAACAAAGCATGTCAAACCAACCAAATTTCCTTCTTTGACAGAGTTACTACCATGATGGATGGGTGGAATCTGCAGCCATGATATATTTTGATTTTAATAAGGTTTTTAACACAGTCCCACGTGACATTCTCGTATGCAAATCAGGGGAAAGTGATCTAGATTAAATTACTATAAGCTGGGTGCACAACTGGTTGAAAAATAATGGTTTGCTTTCAAACTGGGAGGCTGGCTCTAGTGGGATCACACCAGGGTCTGGTATGATTCAATATTCTCATTAATGACATGGATAATGAAGGGGACAGTATGCTTATAAAGTCTGCAGATGACACCAAGTTGGGAGGGGTTATAAGCACTTTGAAGGACAGGATAAGAATTTAAAATGAGCTTGACACATTGGAGAACTGGTCTGAAATCAACAAAATGAAATTCAATAAAGACAAGTATGAAGTACTTCACTTAGGAAGGAAAAATCAAAATGTACAACTACAAAATGGTGAATAATTGGCTAGGCAACAGCACTGCTGAAAAGGCTCTGGGGTTATGGTGGATTATAAATTGAATACAAGTCAAAATGTGATGCAGTTGCAAAAAAATACATCATCCTGGGGTGTATTAACAGAGGTGTAATTGTCACTAATTGTCCTGCTCTATGTGGCACTGATGAGGCCTTAGCTAGAGTGCTATGTCCAATTCTGGGCACCATACTTTAGGAAATGTAAATAAACTGGAGAGAGTCGAGGAGAGCAACAAAAATGATCAAAGGTTTCGAAAACCTGACCTGTGAGGAAAGGTTAAAAAAACTGGGCAGGTTCAGTCTTGAGAAAAGAAGACTTAGGAGGGACCTGATAACAGTCTTAAAATGTGTTAAGGGCCATTATAAAGAAGACAAGTATCCGAGGGGTAGCCATGTTAGTCAGTATCCACAAAAACAATTAGGAGTCCGGTGGCACCTTAAAGACTAACAGATTTATTTGGGTATAAGCTTTCATGAGAAAAAAACCCACTTCTTCAGATGCATGGAATGAAAATTACAGATGCAGGCATAAATATACTGACAAATGAAGAGAAGAGAGTCACCTTACAAGTGGAGAACCAGTGTTGACAGGGCGAATTCAATCAGGGTGGATGTGGTCCACTCCCAATAACTGATGAGGAGGTGTCAATACCAAGAGAGGGAAAATTGCTTTTGTAGTGTGCCAGTCACTCCCAGTCCCTGATTCAAGCCCAAATTAATGGTGTTAAATTTGCAAATGAATTGTAGCTCCGCAGTTTCTCTTTGAAGTCTGTTTTTGAAATTTTGTTGTTGAAGGATGGCTACTTTTAAATCTATTATAGAATGTCCAAGGAGATTGAAGTGTTCTCCTACCGGCTTTTGTATGTTACCATTCCTGATGTCTGATTTGTGTCTATTTATTCTTTTAAATAGAGAGGACAGTGATCAACTGCTCTCCATGTCCTTTGAAGGTAGGACAAACAGTAATGGGCTTAATCTGCTGTAAGGGAACCTAACAGCCAGACTAGGTCAGATCAATGGTCCATCTAGCCCAGTATCCGGTCTTCTGACAGTGGTCAGTGCCAGGCACTTCAGAAGACATGAACAAAACAGGGCAATTGAGTGATCCATTCCATGTCGTACAGTCCTAGCTTCTCGTAGTCAGAGGCTTAGGGACACCCAGAGCATGGGATTGTGTCCCTGACCATCTTGGCTAGTAGCCATTAAAGTTGCTGGAGGATATGTCCATATCTAACTCTTTTTTTAACCCAGTTATAGTTTTGGCCATCACAACATCCCCTGGCAACAAATTCCACAGGTTGACTGTGTGTTGTGTGAAGAAATACTTCCTTTTGTTTATTTTAAACCTGCTGCCTATTAATTTGATAGGGTGTCCTCAGAGGTGAAAGTAAGCCAGTACGGCAAGAGCTGGTACACCGTACCGGACCGGCTTCCCCAGGCTGGCGATTTAAAGGGCCCAGGGCTCCCTGCAGCGGCCGGAGCCCAGGGCCCTTTAAATTGCCTCCCAAGCCCCGCTGCTGGAGCCCTGGGGTAGCGGCGGCAGGGCTCCGGCAGTGATTTAAAGGGCCCGGGACTCCAGCTGCTGCGGGGAGCCCCAGGTCTTTTAAATCACCAGTCTCGGGAAGCTGGGGATCCAGCAGCAGGGCTCGGGTGGCGATTTAACGGGCCCGGAGCTCCTCTGCGGCAGTGGTGGCCAGAGCCCTGGGGCTCCCAGCCGCCTCTGCAGCTGATAGATTGGGGGTGATCTTGATTTAAAGGCCCCGCCTCTTCTGGTTGAGGCCACGCCCCTGCTCAGGACTCCAGTGTACCGTTAAGTCCTTTAACTTACTTTCACCCCTGGGAGTCCTGGGGTTCTTGTGTTATGAGAAGGGGTAAATAACACTTTATTATTCACTGCTCCACTCCATTCATGATTTTATAGACCTCTATTATATCCCTCCCCCTCATCTCTTTTCTAAGATGAACAGTCCCTGTCTTTTTAATCTCCCCTCATATGAAAGTTGTTCCAGCCCCTTAATTTTTGTTGCCCTTTTCTGTACCTTTTTCATTTCTAGTTTTTTTTTTTTGAGATGGGGCAACCAGCTCTGCTCACTGTGTTCTAGGTGTGGGCGTGCCATGGCTTGTGCTATGCAGGGCAAGCTAGATGATCATAATAATCCCTTGTGGCCTTCAGAAACCCTTTGTCCATCTTTGGCAGGAGACAGAATTTTCCATGGGCCTGTTATAGCGAGACCTGATGAGAACACTGTCACTGAAATGAGTTTGGTGAGGAATGCAGTTTTGAACCAGAGCCAAAACGTTTCATGGAGGTGTCCTGGGTTCCACAAAGCTTTTGTCACATAGGTGTTTGGGTCTGATATAGACATGCTATAGGATGTGAAAAATCTAGGTTCGAGTCCTGCTCTGCTCAATTTGGAGTGATCTGTGATGAAAAGCTCTGCACTGAATCAGGCACAGCAGGGAGGCCAGCACCCTACCCACCAATCTATAGAACACATGACAGACACTCACACAAAAACAAATTTCAAAACCTCAGAAGTTGCTGCGAAATGGAACTGTCATCCTCCAGTCAGCTCTAATTATAACCAGTGCTTTTAGGTTTCTCTCACCTCTCCTGCTGGGGTTGGCTTTCCCAAACACACTGGGTTTTGATGAAGTTGCATGGCGAGTTAGAATTTAGGAAGGGAGTGGATGGACAGCTAAAGGATTGGTAACACACCATGGAGTCTTTCATTACTAGGTCACCAGTTCAACTTCAGCCTGGGTCAGCCCTAAATCATTAGTTCAAAGTGAAGTGATTTAGAGGTTTGTGTCCACTTCCTGGAGGAGACATATCCCCTTTAAAAAACAACAGCATCATCATAACTGTCACCCTTATTAACAGGCTCAGCAGAAAGATCATAAAGACAAATATGTGATCCCATGATAGCTGGTCCTGCCAGGCAGAGGGACACGGATGGGGCTGCATGGAGAAAACTGCATAGGCAATAGCTCCACTGGAGACACAGGTAGGATTTTGTTTTCAAGAGCTCTCAACATGGTATCTTTCACAAAGTACTAACCTTACTTAAGTTTTCATACTCAAATTTAGCTAATCGAGAACAGTGAACTTTAACCTAATTTTAAGGCTAAGGGAGTCAGGTTAGATGAGCACACACAAAACAACAACCCACCTTCGAAAACATTTTGTAATTTCTAAAGAGGTCCTCACATGACTCTGTACTTTTTTTTTTTTTTTGACCTAGATACTGGGAGGAAGAAAAAAAAAAAACCCCACCATCAACCAAGAGGTATTTTTACTCAGTCAGTACTTGAGACTGAGACAGGAAAGCTAGACAGGAAATATTGCAGATTCATGCTGTTTTCCAGCTCGGAAAGGTGGAGATGAACATTCCAATTTCTGAGATGGATTGTCTTTAGTATTGTTTTGGTGTAGCTAGAAGACTGATCTATGTGGTGAAGTTATAGGACACTGGGTGGGCAAGGGAATGCTGATTTTAAGATAGTAGTAGGAATTAAGCCTTGGAGACAGCAGAAGTTGCCTCTGAGGCTCCTTTGGCAAATCTCTATGGCTTCTATAGTGAAATACTAGTGCAAAACAGGGGAACCCTCCAAGACAAGCTTTTGCTTTGGTTGGGCCAGGCCTGGTGCGGATGCTATTTGTCACTTTCCCTGATTCTATGCTGACACATTGTATTACTGACACCCAGCTAAATGATGCTCTAAGGACAGCATAGCAGAGTTGTTGCCTGACAGGTAGTCAACTCCATGGCCTGTCAACACTCAACAGAACAAAAAGCTGGTGGAAGTAGCTGAGATTTTTTTAACACTGCCTTTAATGTACAAGTCAATCAACTACAATGATGAATATATTTGTCCCTGTTTATTGAGGGAATGTAAGTAAGTGCAAGCAGAGTCTGAATGAGCTCTCCCCTGACATCTAGTGATGAGCTGTGGAAGAGGACTTCAGGAACTGATCTTGTTTGCATGGGCACATCCACCCTGCCTACATGCTCAGCATGATGGGATTGCTTGCCCAAATGATCACTTTGCTTTATATTCTAGCTGAGTCTTTCCTGATTTGGAGCAAAATGTTCTGAACTTCAGATGACCAGCTTCTTCTGGTGGATATCATCCAACCAGCATCCAAGGCTGTCAACTGTAATTATGCTGAGCCTGGTTGTATATTTGACCATTGTACTGTGAGGCTGTTAGACAGCCGGTAAGGTACTGGGGGAGCTGCACTAAGAGGTTCACCAGATCTGAATACCAGAACTGTCTACCCCATGCAAGGGCTGTTGCAGGATCTATTAATGTATCTTGCCTCAGTTTTCTCAGGACCCTCTATTATGGGGAAGGCATACATCAGTCCTGATGCCCAGGGGATGAGAAAGCCTTCAACAGGGAGTCTGGACTGGAACCCCTCTGGAACAGAACACTTGGTATTTGTTATTCTGGTCTGTGGCAAATAGGTCTATGGATGGATAAATCCCTTGCAAAAGATGCCCTGCAACACTAGATCCTTAATTGACCACTTGTGGTTGTCTGAGAACTGCCTGCTGAGATGAGCTGCTAGTGAGTTCTAAATGCCTGGAAGATGGAGGGCCAGCAGCGTGACCTGGGTGATGGATGCCAAGTCCAGAGGCAAATGGCCTCCTGAAAGCAGGGAGATATGCAGACAAGGAAGAGGCAGGTTAAGACACAGTTCTGGTGTTGTCCAGCAGCACTTGGATTGTGGATCCCTGGAGACAAAGCAGCAATCACCAGCAACCACACACCACACAACAAAAACACTAACCCAGGAACCAATCCCTATAACAGATCTCGTTGCCTACTCTGTCCCCAAATCCACTCTAGCGACACCATCAGAGGACCCAACCACATCAGCCACACCATCAGGGACTCATTCACCTGCACATCTACTAATGTGATATATGCCATCACGTGCCAGCAATGCCCCTCTGCCATGTACATTGGCCAAACCAGACAGTCTCTATGCAAAAGAATAAATGGACACAAATCAGACATCAAGAATTATAACATTCAAAAACCAGTCGGAGAACACTTCAACCTCCCTGGTCACTCAATTACAGACCTAAAAGTCACAATACTCCAACAAAAAAAACCTTCAAAAACAGACTCCAACGAGAAACTGCTGAATTGGAATTAATTTGCAAACTGGACACCATTAAATTAGGCTTGAATAAAGACTGGGAGTGGATGGGTCATTACACAAAGTAAAACTATTGCCCCATGCTAATTTTCCCCCCTACTGTTACTCACACCTTCTTGTCAACTGTTGGAAATGGGCCATCCTGATTATCACTACAAGAGTTTTTTTTCTCCTGCTGATAATAGCCCACCTTAATTGATTAGTCTCCTTATAGCTGGTATGGCAACATCCATTTTTTCATGTTCTCTGTGTATATATATCTTCCTACTGTATTTTCCACTGCATGCATCCGATGAAGTGGGTTTTAGCCCACGAAAGCTTATGCCCAAATAAATTTGTTAGTCTCTAAGGTGTCACAAGTACTCCTCGTTCTTTGAGCTTCTTGAGGAGACCATAGGCCCTGAGTTTGAAGGTGATCTAGAGGAACCCCCCCTTCCCTGAATGAAGACATCTGTCACAAGAGTCTTGGTAGGCAGTAGTGCAGAGACGAGTACTTCCTTGCACACATGAACTGTGGCTTTCCCACCAGTTTAACCAGCAGAGGACTTCTTGCGGGACCATGAGCAACGTGTGCATGTGGTGACTGCTGGCTAGATACAAAGTCTGGAAAACTGCATGACACCGGTGCATGAAGCCATGTATCCCAGAAGTCTGAAGCATATGCTTACTGATATATTTGGGTGCGCTTGGAGTTAGTTGACGAGGTTCAGTTTGGAATTTCTTGAGGAAGGTAAGGTCTTGCTGACCTGGAATGCAAGCCTGTTCCTATTAACTCTGCTTTGAATCAGAGTAAGGTGAATTTTTCTCTGATGATTTTGAGGCCTGGTGAGGCAAAGAGCACTAAGGTTACTCACCTATTGGTAAAAAGAACAGGAGTACTTGTGGCACCTTAGAGACTAACAAATTTATTAGAGCATAAGCTTTCGTGGGCTACAGCCCACTTCTTCGGATGCATACCGAAGAAGTGGGCTGTAGCCCACAAAAGCTTATGCTCTAATAAATTTGTTAGTCTCTAAGGTGCCACAAGTACTCCTGTTCTTTTTGCGGATACAGACTAACACGGCTGCTACTCTGTCACCTATTGGTGTGATCTTCGTTAAGTCAGCCGGTTATCAGCATGGGTACACCTGAATTCCTTGTTTCTTTAGATGAGCTACCACGACTGCCAAGCACTTGGTGAACACCCTCAGTGCTGTGGGAAGGCCGAAGGCCAGAGCCCTGTATTGGCAGTGAGATTTTTCTGCTAGGAATGTGAAGTATTTCCTACAGGCTGGATGAATAGATGCCTGAAAATAGGCATCTTGAAGGTCAAGAGCCACAAACTAGTCTTACGGATCTAATGAGGGAATAATGGAGGCTAGAGTCACTATTCTGAACTTGAAACAATGGATACATCTGTTGAGACACTGAAGGTCCAGAATGGGACACCAACCCACTTCCTTCTTTGAGATCAGAAGATAATGGTATAACTCCACTGCCCCTGAACTCTAAGGGCATCTGCTCCACTTCTCTTGCATCTCAGAGCAAGTCCACTTCTGGCTTCAATCATATCTTGTAAGAGGGGTCCCTGAAGAGGGCTAGGGAAGGTGGTTGTGGTGGAGATAGGACTGGAATTGCATGCAATATCTTTTGCTGACACTCTGTCAGACCCACTAGCATATGGTGATCCCAGTCCAGGTTTTCCACAAATGCATATTTGGACACTGGCACAGGAATACATTTTTCTGCCAAACAGATCCAGCCTCTTATAGTCCTTTTCCCTTAACGTTGTGTTAAGGGGCCCTTGCTGCTTGGATCTTTCCTGAACAACTGCTACAATGAATGAGCCTGGAACCAGACGCAAATGAAAGTACTAGAAGCCATTGGGAAAAACTTTGTACTATCTGCCCTTTTAGAAGTGGTACATATAGATGCTGGAGTCGGCCACAAGTCCTTTACAGGCTCTAACAATCCTTGTCAGTGGACATAGTGAGTCTACTAGGCATGGAAGGATGCACAACATGTCTAGCAGCTGGGGTGACTTCTCTTCCAGTGCTTCCAGCAGGAGGTCAAGGGCTTTGGCCACACATTTCATCAGGTCTTGGAACATCTTAAAGTTATCTGTTGGATGAGACAGGGATTGACTGCCTGATCAGGAGAGGATGACAAAATTGCCACCAGGATCAATTGTTTCTGCCCATTGCACCTCTCCTCATGCTCCTTCTGTCGCTCTTTGATTTGTGATTGCATTAACTGACCTGTATTCTACCTCTTAGGGGAAGGGAATCTAACTCTAGAAGGCGGGGTGGAGGGGAAGGGGAGCAAAAGGATGTTGGCTGGTGGGCATATGACTGCATACCCCAGGGTGCCCACTGGGGCCATAACTGATCAGCATAAGGAGATGAGGGGGCCTGATCCCTGCAAGACCCATGCCTTCTCCTGCCCAAAGAATGGCCTCTGGGCTACCCTTTCCTGTGTGCTAAGGCGTGCCTGCTCCCCTTCTACATGGGTTGGGGAAGTCACCAGTACTAACATCGCTACCACTGTATGAGGGGTACCATGCTTTTGGTGACCAAAGTTATAGTTAGCACTACGGTGGATGATTTAAATCAGCGATTTAAATTATTTAAAATCACATGGAAAGCCTCAATTTAAATCAGAGATTTTAATTGTTTTCTAAAGGCAGGTGCACTCTCATTGGTTGATATAACCATTAAAGCATGTTGATTTACAACTAAATAGAGCATTTACACTAGATTTGGTATATCTTTTTGCTACTTAGGAAGGTATATAGTTGGAGTGTACATTTGTTTAGGCAATTACATAGCTCAATCTTTTCAGATTAATTCTACATTTCTAATATGTTAGAAAATGGTGAATATGCTGCCTATTTTCTATTGACTTTTTGCTCATGCTTTGTGTCAAGCTGCATTAGGATAATAAGAGGAATTTAATTAAACATGCAAAATCACATATACAATTTCTTTTTTATTAAACAATACAAGCCCTTAATATAGCACATGACCTATTGTAGGATGCTGATAAAGTTTGACCTTGAAAGGTAGATGTTTTTCCCCTGATTCTTTCTTTATATAGAAAAGCAGTCTTTAAACTCAAAAGTTTCTGAGAGAAGCTCCTGAGTAGAGCAGACATTTTTTAACTTAAATGTTGTAAGAGATTATAAATTTAGGCCTTAACATTTTGTATTAAATTCAGATTTAATTTTAAAGTTTTATTTAAAAAAATATATATTTAAATTTAAATTGTAAGTTCCATTTTTTTCTTCACAAAAGTCAAATTTTTATTCACACGGGTTAGCACTGTTGTATCAGGCCCACACCTAGGGCACTTGGTGCCATATGGGCTCTAGGCACCAAAAGAGACATCAGAGACGTGCTAGGTACTGAGGCAGAGTGCTGGAGAAAAAGTGGGCTGAGCTGGTACTGCAGGCAGTCTTTTCATAACTGGCACTGAGGTGCCGAGGGCCCATCTTAGGCTATTGGCTGCAGAGCTTGAGACACGTGTGGCCTCATGTAGCTCAGGTCTGAGGGTTCTGGAGAGGGGATCCATGTCTCTTCTCTGGAGCGACGCTCCTGCCTATTTCTTCTGGAAGAGGTCAACAAGTGGATCAAAGTTGACAACTCTGGAGCTGTGGAGTTCGGTGCAGAAATATGGCTGGCTGGGGCCCTAGCTGACACAGAATGGAGAGAGGACTGAGATAAGTTTACTCAGCCTGTGAAGTACCTGAGGTTCTTCAAGATGTGTGTCCCTGCGGGTGCTCCACTTCAGGTGTTGGTGTGTCCCTGCGCTTTTGATTGGAAAATTTCAGCAGCAGTGCCCGTCCAGGTTGCCCATGCCTGGTCCTTGTCTCATGGCACCGTTGGCGCCTCATCTAGCGCACACACGACCCAATCCCCTCAGTTCCTTCTCTATCGTAGAGTCCAGAAATTGAACTCCGACGTAGAGGGGAGGAGAGGGAGTAGTGGAGCACCCACAAGGACACACCTCTCAAAGAACTTCAGTTATTGCACAGGGAGTAACCTTCTCTTCTTCTTCGAGTGCTGTCCCTATGGGTGCTCCGCTTCAGGTGACTGTAGATCACTGCCCCACTTTGGAGGGAAGGGGCTTCAGTGTTTCATGAGCAAGTGAAGATAACACTACTAGACCTAGCAGTGAATCTGAACCAGAGCTCTGGGCTATTGCATAGTGTTTTGTGAATGTATGTTCAGAGACCAGGTGGCAGCTCTACATATGTCTATAAGTGGTACATTGTTCAGAAATGCTCCTGAAGTTGCTATATATCTGGTAGAATGAGTTCTGATGCCCGATGGGGGTTGCAGGTTCTTTTGTTGGTAACAGAGGTGAATGCACCACGAGATCCATTTTGATAAGTCTCTGTGTTGAGATAAGCAGATCCTTTAGAATGTTATGTAGTAGAGACTAAGAGTCTCGCAGATCTTCTGAATGGCTTAATTCTGTTGAGGTAGAATGCTAGGGCACGTCGGATGTTCAGAGTATGTAGTATGGAGGCCTGTGTGCTCCTGTGCGGTTTGAGAAAGAATGCAGGGAGATGGATTGGCTGATTTATGTGGAAGGAAGAAAGAGGCTATCTTGCGTATAAATTCTGGATGTGGACTTAAGGCAGAGGTCCCTAAACTGTAGGGCACGGCCCCCTAGGGGACATGGTGAGGCCCAGGCCAGCCCCACTCTGCTCCCAGCTCTGCTCTGGCCACAAACCCAGCCATGGCCCCGTGGCAGGCCGCATCCCCAGCCTCGGCTCCGCACCTGGCCACAGCTCTGTTTCCGGTCCCAGACCGGCGCCCAGCCTCAGCCTCCTTACCCCTTTCCATGTTTCCCCCACCCCCATGGGAGCCATAGCCCCACTCCTGGCTCCGGAGTGTGTGTGAGGGCTCCACCGTGCAAAGTTTGGGGACCACTGTCTTAACATGACCTTGTCTTTGAAAAAAAATGGTATAAGGTAGGTGTGCCATGAGGGCCCTTAACTCACCCATGTGGAGGGCCAACATAATGGCCATTGAGAATGCTACCATCATTGAAAGGTGTACCAGGAAGCATGTTACTCAGGCTTCAAATGGGGCTTGTGTGAGGCACTGCAATAGCAGGTTCAAGTCCCATGGTTGCATACGTGCATATATTTTGGGATAAACATTCTGAATGCTCGTAAGAAAGTGTTTGTTAATTGGGTGCACGAATATTGATGCGCTGTCAATCTTATAGTGGAAGATGGTAATAGCCGCTAGATGTACTTTGAGAGAACTAATGGATAATTTGAACTCTCTTAGTTCCAAGATGTAATCCAATATCAAGGGCAAAGGTGCCAAAACTGCAGGAATGTGGCTGTTTTGGCATCATAAGTAGAACCTCTTCCATTTCTGTAGGTAGGTATTACGAATGGTTGACCTTCTGCTGTTCAGTGATATGTGTTTAACTTGTTCTGCACAGGCTAGCTCATGATGATGGAACTATGTAAGAGTCACGCTTTCAGGTGGAGTCTTTCCAAGTTGGGGTAGTGAACCTGTCCATTGTTCTGAGCTAGAAAGTCTGGTTGAAGTAGAAGAGTGCGTGGTGCACATAGCGCCATGTGCATGAGGTAAGAATACAAAATCTCTCTGGGCCATATTGGGGCTATCAGTATGTCTTTCGGTTTGGCAATACATATTTTGTGAATTATCCTCAATAATGGTATCGGTGGGAACTAAGGCTATCAAGAAATTAAAAAAATGAATTGCAATTAAAATCACGCTGTTAAACAATAGAATACCATTTATTTAAATATTTTGGATGTTTTCTACATTTTCAAATGTATGGATTTCAATTACAACACAATACAAAGTGTACAGTACTCCTTGTATATTTATTTTTAATTACAAATATTTGCACTGTAAAAAACAAAATAGTATTTTTCAATTCACCTAATACAAGTGCAGATTTATTATTTATTATTATTATGTAGAATTATGCACAAAAAATAACAGCACTCAAAAATAAAACAATGTAAAACTTTAGAGCCTACAAATCCACTCAGTCCTACTTCTTGTTCGGCCAAATAAGTTTGTTTACATTTGTAGGAGATAATGCTGCCCACTTCTTATTTACAATGTCACCTGAAAGTGAGAACAGGTGTTTTCATGGCACTTTTGTCGCTGGCGTTGCAAAGTATTTATGTTCCACATATGCTAAACATTTGTATGCCCCTTCATGCATCACCCACCATTCCAGAGGACATGCTTCCATGCTGATGACTCTTATTAAAAAAATAATGCGTTAATTAAATATGTGACTGAACTCCTTGGGAAAGAATTGTGTCTCTCCTGCTCTGTTTTACCTGCATTCTGCCATATATTTCATGTTATAGCCGTCTCGGATGATGACCCAGTATCTGTTGTTCATTTTAAGAACACTTTCACTGCAGATCTGACAAAACACAAAGAAGGTACCAATGTGAGATTTCTAAAGATAGCTACAGCACTCGACCCAAGGTTTAAGAATCTGAAGTGCCTTCCAAAATTTGAGACGGATGAGGTGTGGAGCATGCTTTCAGAAGTCTCAAAAGAGCAACACTCCAATGTGAAAACTACAGAACCTGAAGCACCAAAAAAGAAAATCAATTTTCTGCTGGTGGCATCTGACTCAGATGATGAAAATGAACATGCATCAGTCCGCACTGCTTTGGATCGTTATCAAGCAGAACCCACCCATCAGCATGGACACGCCCTCTGGAAGGGTGGCTGAAGCATGAAAGGACGTATGACTCTTTAGCACTTCTGGCATGTAAATATCATGCTACGCTGGCTACAATAGTGCCACATGAACACCTGTTCTCACTTTCAGGTGACACTGTAAACAAGAAGCATTATCTCCTGCAAATGTAAACAAATTTGTTTGGCTGAACAAGAAGTAGGACTGAGTGTACTTGTAGGCTCTAAAGTTTCACATAGTTATATAACTGCACTCAAAAACAAAACAAACAAATAATCTACATCTGTAAGTTGCAAGAGTTTGCACTACAGTACTTGTATGAGATGCACTGAAAAATACTGTTTCTTTGTTTATAATTTTTACAGTGTAAATATTTGTAATAAAAAATATAAAGTGAGCACTGCACACTGTTTTCTGTGTTGTAACTGAAATTAATTTATTTGAAAATGTAGAAAAACATCCAAAAATATTTTATAAATTTCAATTGGTATTCTATTGCTTAACAGTGCGATTAAAACTGTGATTAAATGCAATTAATTTTTTTAAGAACAATTAATTTTTTTTAGTTAAATCGCGTGAGTTAACTGTGATTAACTGACAGCCCTAGTGGGAATGCATATAGAAGTGACGCTTACCATTTGCAAAGGGGTCCAAGACCTGCTTTCAAGCAGAACTGTCGGCATTTGTAGCTTTGTGATGTCGCAAAGAGGTTGATACGATGGGTGTCCCCATTGTTAAAATATGTTTTGCAGGATCACGTCATTCAGTTGCCATTCATGATCATGAGAAAATTCCCTACTCAGTGTGTCCGTTGTAGTGTTCTGGCAGCCTGGAAGGCAGGAGGCTGAGATGTTGATATTGTGTTGAATACACCAATTCCACAGTTTCATGGCTTTGGTGCATAGGGAGTGGGATCAGGCTCCTCCCTGTCAATTTACATAAAACATGCAAGCAAAGTTATCTGTCATCACTCATATTGTCTCATTCTTTATCAATGGTAGGAAGTGGAGGCACGTGTTGTGGACTGCACAGAGTTCTAATAGATTTATGTGTAACTATGGAGGAGACCACTTGTCCTGAATTGTGTGATGTTACAGATGGGCTCCCCAGACAAATCAAGGATGCATCGGTTGTATCATTGAGGGTGGGTCCTGAGTGAAAGGAACCCTCTCCCCTTGCACACATTGTTGGGTTCTATCCACCAATGTAGAGAGTCTGACTTTGATTGGCATCGTAAGGCATCTGTTTAGGCTGTGTTTGTGAGGTACGTGTGTATGAGGTTGAAGGCAATGCATGTCGAGACACACATGTCGTACCATGAATGTGGTAGCAGCCATGTGTCCTAAAATTTGGAGACAGGTAACTGCCGATAGGTGTGGACTGTTCATTACTGAAGAGATGAGCTTGGTCATAGTAAAACCTTTTTGTTGGTAAAGATGCTTTGGCTTCCAGGGAGTTGAGATGGGTCCCGATGAAGTCCAACTACTGTACAGGATTTAGAGTTGATTTTTGTGCATTTATCTGTAATCCCAGACTCTGGAAAAGGGCAAACGTCCTGTGAGTAACAGATGGCATCTGTCTGAGTGGGAGCTTTTAATAAACAGTCGTCCAGATAGGGGAATATTATTACCCCTTACTGCGCAGGTATACCACTACTACTGCGAGAAATTTGGAGAAAACTCACGGTGTTGAATTAAGGCTGAAAGGCAGGACTTGCATTGGTAATGATCAGTTCCCAGAGTAAACAGGAAGAACCTCCTGAGAGCGTGATGTATTGTTATGTGAAAATAGACATCTTGAAGGTCGAGGGTTGAAAACCAGTCCCCTTTTTCCAGGAATGGTATTATCATTACTAGTCTGACCATCCTGAACCGTTGGACCCTCACAAATTTGTTGAGGTTTCTGAGATCTAGTATGGATATCCATACTCCTTTTTCTTTTGGGTTAAGAAATAATGGGAGAAGAAACCCTTCCCCCTGTGTTGTAGAGGGACTTGTTCCATGGCACTGAGGTGTAGAAGATGGTTTACTGCTGGAGGATAGGGATAGGATACAGAGGGAGCTAGACAAATTAGAGGATTGGGCCAAAAGAAATCTGATGAGGTTCAACAAGGACAAGTGCAGAGTCCTTCACTTAGGACAGAAGAATCCCATGCACTGCTACAGACTAGGGACCGAGGGGCTAGGCAGCAGTTCTGCAGAAAAGGACCTAGGGGTTACAGTGGACGAGAAGCTGGATATGAGTCAACAGTGTGCCCTTGTTGCCAAGAAGTCTAATGGCATTTTGGGCAGTATAAGTAGGAGCATTGCCAGCAGATCGAGGGATGTGATCATTCCCCTCTATTCGGCTTTGGTGAGGCCTCATCTGGAGTACTGTGTTCAGTTTTGGGCCCCACACTACAAGAAGGATGTGGAAAAATTGGAAAGAGTCCACCAGAGGACAACAAAAATGATTAGGGGGTTGGAGCACATGATTTATGAGGAGAGGCTGAGGGAACTGGGATTATTTAGTCTACAGAAGAGAAGAATGAGGGGGGATTTGATAGCTGCTTTCAACTACCTGAAAGGGGGTTCCAAAGAGGATGGATCTAGACTGTTCTCAGTGGTACCAGATGACAGAACAAGGAGTAATGGTCTCTAATTGCAGTGGGGGAGGTTTAGGTTGGATATTAGGAAAATCTTTTTCACTAGGAGGGTGGTGAAGAACTGGAATGGGTTATCTAGGGAGGTGGTAGAATCTCCTTCCTTAGAGGTTTTTAAGGTCAGGCTTGACAAAGCCCTGGCTGGGATGATTTAGTTGGGGATTGGTCCTGCTTTTAGCAGGGGGTTGGACTAGATGACCTCCTGAGGTCCCTTCCAACCCTGATATTCTATGTTTCTATGCTTCCTCCACCATGGATTGCATCTCCCTGGAAAAACCTGAAGAGTGGAGCCAAGATGTGCGGTGCATGACAACCGTGGTGGCTGTAGATCTCACCACTGTCTAAGACGTTTGCAGAGCTACAAGCTGACCTTCAGTCACAATAGATTTAAATTGATCTCGTCTTCTGGGATGTCGTTAATAAAGTCCATAAGCTTGGAGAAGTTGCCGTGGTTGTATTTAGCTAGTAATGCCGCATATTTGGTCACCCAAAAATTGCAGCATTGCTGAGTAGACCTTGCGTCCAAAAAAGTCCAATCGCCTCCACTCTTTATCATGGGGAGTGGATCTGTACTGAGTGCCTACCACATTGATTGATGGCCTCCACAACAAGGGAGTCTTGTGTAGGATGGGAAAGTAGGAAGTCCATGCCTTTGGAGGGCACTTTTTTTTTTTAAATCAGCCCTCTTGCAGTTGGGTGGTATTGTTGCCAGGGTCTGCCAAATGTTCTTGGCTGGTTCCATTAGTACGTCATTGATTGGAAGCACTATTTTCGTGGCCGAGGAGGTTTGCAGGATGTCCAATAGTCTGTATTGGGATTCTGGTACCTCCTCAAGAAGGATCTCTAGGCCTTCCGCCACACACTTAATGAGTTCTTTAAATTGCGTCAAGTCATCAGCAGCAATATTCCCTCTAATATTTTACATCCATGTGCAGAATGAATTTTGTAATGTGCACCAATATGGAGGTGATGTGTGGCAGTGGTGAGGCCAAGGGGTTCAGAGTGTGGAAGGGGGTTGGGGTGCAGGGGGGTGAGGGCTCTGAGGTGGGGGTGTGGGCTGTGGGGTGGGGCCGGGGATGAGGGATTTGGGTTGCAGGCTGCCCAATGCTCCGGCAGGGGAGGAGGGAGAGAGAGAACCAACTCCCCCCAGCCCTCTCACACCGCAGCAGTCCAGGACCAGGGGAGAGGCACCTCTACTCACCTGCATGGCCCTTGATAGCCTGCTGTGCCGCTGCACATTTTAGAGGGAATTTAGGTGGTGTGGTGTCTTGTTTTAGGATCTCCTCCCTCTCTTCAACTGTCTCCTCAGGGGACTCTGACACTGCAAGCACTGATGGTGGTGGTGGTGATCTAATCCCCTCCCTATTGGGGTTGGGCAGCCTGCTGTAATGCCTTCTCTAGGCAGCCCAAGGATCCCAATAGGGCCATTGTGTGGGGAACGGCATGGGTGACCATACCACAGCTGTATGTCCTGTATGACCTTGATCGTAGAGATCCAGATGTTGGTGCCGGTTGGACAGGAGAGGAATGGTGTGAAGAAAAGACATCCTCTTTTTGATCCTCTTCCTCCTCGCTGGAAATTGGAAGGGGTAGTGGTGATATGGGTTGTTCTGGTACCGTGTGCACTGGAGAGATGTCGGTGCCGAAAGGTGATGAGTCCAGCGTTAACGATACTAATGATGAAGGAAGTGGCGCAGTGGTTTCGGCACGGACTTCTTCGGTGCCAATAGTTGTGGCATCGCAGTGGACAGTGCCGATGACTTTGTCCATAAAGTTTTTGGTGCCGATGGCGTCAACGAGGCTGGCGGAGCCGGCGGTGATGCCGTAGCCTGTGTTGGAGATCTCAATGCCACTGCCTTAAGCAGTGTCAATGGTGTCATGGCAGAGGAGGTAGGCTTGCCTTTGCCTCGAGTCAGCACCGGAGGGCTGGGGATTGGCAGAGGCCATTGTGCAGGCGGTACCGGAGGATCCTGGTGCCTCATAGGTACTCAGCCATGGTGCGATCATTACTGAGGAGAGAGACTGAGCCGGAGATAGTTTCTTTTTGGTCAGGTCTCTCTGAGGAGAAGTTGCTGCTTATTTCCTTGTTGATTTTTTAGAGGAATGAGTCTTCCTCTGGGAAGGTGAGGTCTCCAGGGATCTTTGTCCAGCGGGAGTCTGCTGGCTGGGGTCTGAAGCCGGTTGCAGAGACTTCTCCATTAAAATAAGCTTGAGGCACAGATCCCTGTACCTCCTAGCTCAAGCCTTTAGGTAGCTGTAGTGAGCGCATTTTTGAGGGATGTGCGACTCACTCAAGCAGCTGACTCAGTGTGTCTGTCTGTCCGTCCGACAACAGCATGGCGTCCTGGCATGAAAGACATCACTTAAAGCCCGGTGAACCAGGCGTAACTAGAAAGATGTCTGTTCACTCCAGGGGTGAGCTTAACTAGTCTATTGAAATAATTTTTTTTTTTTTAAATTAAGAAAAACAGGAAAAGGAGGTAAGTAACTGAACTACTAAGCTAAAACTATTTTAATGCTAAATGAGCTAATTTTGTGACACTGCTGGGAGCTCCATCTCAGGCAGAGAATGGTTGAGAAGGAACTGAGGGGGTTAGGTCGTGCATGCGCTAGATGAGGCGCCAACGGCGCTGCAAAATGGGACCATGCATACACAATCCGGACAGGCACTGCTGCTGAAATTCTCTGATCAAAGGTGCAGGGATGCACCAACACCTGAAGTGGAGCACCGACAGGGACATCACTCGAAGAAGCAGCCTGAGCTATATCATCCCTCCCCATGTGGGATGAGGTCTTCCTTCTGTGCTCCAGACAAAATAACTTTAGGAGGGCATTCCTAGCCTTCTGAGTGCACTTAGGAAAAGAGTGGCTGAAAGAGCAGTGGCCAGGTAGGCATCTGTCAACTGATGAAAATGCAGGAGCTCCACACATGGCCTAGGGTCATGACCGTTCCCACTAAAAAACAAAAGATGAAGCTACTGAAAACAGTTTGTTTTATTTCCAGGATCAAATATTACAATAGGACATTTACATATATTTATAAAAAAATGCAGCAGTTGTTTATATAGATTAGAGGGGTTTCCTTGAGTTTGGTCCCTCCCAGCACAGTGAGCTGAAATCTTCCAAAAGACTTCTCCTCCTCCCACTTAGTTGCATCATAATTAAAGAAAATTGCTGCTGTACAAAATGACAGGCAAAGTCACAATTTTGCACAGTTAAAAGCTACGTTTATCAACTGGAGGAGCCAACCCCATAAACAAACAACATATTGTATCAGAGTGCACAATGTGCCTGGTTAGACACCACACTTCTCAGACTCAGTTGAGTTTGACTCAGATTTTTGTCAATTAAAGCTGTTCTATAAAATAGCACCTCATCCCCCTCCTTCATCTAGGTTTATACTATACCTTTAAACAATTATAAGATACAGGATTATTACTCTCTTCTGTACTGAAGGTGTACTGGTGGAAATGACGACAACTGACAGTGACCGAGTCCAGAATTACTAATTATTAGTAATGTATTTTTGCATAATGGTAGATGACAAAACGGAGGCAATTTAAGGCATAAGGCAGTGACACTAAGTGCTGCATTCTTCAATAAAATGCCAGTACGGCCATTTTTATTGGGACTGGATAGACATTGTAAATGATCTCACAGCTAACTATTAAGAGATTCAAATAAAATTCTCCTGTATGACACAAGGCTGCGTCTATTAACCTCACAGGTTCAAAAAGCAAACAGCAGATCATAACTGAGCTGGAATAAAATCGACCACTTTTCTGGCATACAAGGGAAAATCCTTGTAAAATAATTCTTTTAGAATGCCTGTGGCAGTAATGTACACAGATTTCAACAGCAGTTGTCAAAACCTGTTCTGATTAATTTGCAGAGGAACTAGTTAGAAGCTGGAAATTAATGAAAATTCCAACTCAGGTAGGTGTCTGGCACATTTATATGGGTCAATACTTTACCCAATTTTGAGTTATTTGATTAAAAAGAACATTCTAGCCTTTACATAATAGGGGAAGATTGCTTTTTAAAAAATAGCATAATCAGAAATGTTAACACAGCATGACAAAGGCATGCCTACCTATCCTTCACGCGACTGAAAGCTGTCAGTATTTATACTTAATATAGCCAAAGCATGTCCATACATCTCCATGCCCTGGACTGCATCACTGTGTTAACTATTAGCTTGGTAAAAGAAAGGGTGGGAAAAAAAAAACCCTAAAATGACTGTAAACTGATTCAAGCAGAACTGCTGAATTAGGCAAGAAGAGTGTGTGTGTGTGGGGGGGAAAACAGCTAGTAGCTAGTCCACAAAGCCACTACAAGGATAACTGCTAAAGGGACGTCTCAAAGGATACATCCAGTTTCACCCAGAAAAGTCTCTGTAACAAATTTTCAGCTAACCTCAATACATGAATAGCATTAATCATTTGTCGATTTGTATTCATCTTTACACTGTTTGGCATTTGGAATAAGGATAGAAGACCAATGAGTTCTCTCACGTGGTGCCTTATTTTCCTCCTAGAAAAATGATGATTTGTAGATCGAATCTTTATGGTCCTTCAGTGCTAGTGGACCCAGCACTCCAGTTGGGAAGAGCAAACACAACAAATGGAGAAACAGACTTCTTACCCCAAAAGTTACATTCTAATCATCACTGTCACTAATTAGTCATGTACAGTACTGATTGTGAAGGTCATATACCACTCAACTGGGAATCCACTGGGCTGTACCACATAGCTACATATGCAGTTCTGTTTGAGCTCTACAGATCAAACACTCAGAACAGAAAAGGTGAAAGGTAGTTATACTGTACTAGCACCCAACTGTTGGTATATTTAATCTGTTTGGTTTGATAACAAAAATGAGTATTGTCGGACATGCAAGGCCAATATTGCTATTGAAGGGCAAGCTGGGTTTAAAAAAAAAAAAAAAAAAAAAAAAAAAAAAGATTTCAGGATGTCAATTATACTCTTAAAACAAAGCTGTATTCTGAGCAGACTGAGTACTTAGTGCTGTCAGTTATGTAGCTCATTCAAACTTCTGTAAAATGCATAAATATTATGGGGAAGTAACAAGGAGAATATGGAACATTGAGATGAGCTGTTCCTTTCAGTCTATAAATCCCATTTTAACTGCAGTCTGCACGACTATGTGGGTAAGTCTACTGAAACAGAAAGACAGTGAGGGTTTCGTTACATCTGCTAGTTTTTAAAATTGTGCACCAGTGTCTGAGGCAAAGCTGTATTTCATCAAATGGTTTCTAGCAACTGCATAAACCATGATAGCAGAAGTAGAGGTTTGTATGCATTACTGTATCTCAGATGAAAAAGGCAGAATTATATGCAATTGAGTGTATTTACAATACTAATACTAACAAATTACAGGCACCTAAATTTCTATTCAACTATCCACACTGGTTAGCAATGGATTCCATCCCCCACTCCCTAAAGTTTTTCACTCTACTGTACTAACAGACTAGCAGATTTGGTTCTTTTTGAAAAGCTTTGATGTAGCACAGCTAAGGAAATGCTGTTTAAACAACTCCTGATAACTCTGACACCCTTTGTAACACTATATTGTGTCACTATAATTTAATAACACTTTAAAAATAAGACTGTAAAAGCCTGTAATTACAAGGCTATTAGACAATTTCAAAAAGAAAGAGTACGAGCACGTTTGGTGATTTACCAGGGAGTGCAATGTGCTTCCAGACACAAAGCTTAGGATGTGAGTGTACAATACCAATCTTTTAGGTCCTAATTCAAAGCTCACTGAAGTCAGTGGAAAAACTCCCAGTGGCTTATGCTCAGGCCCTCACTGCCTCTGGGCAGAGTGTGTTGCAAGGTTGAAGCTTTCGGTCAGCTTGCTTTATTATATGCTGTGTTTGGAAACCTAGCACAGTGGTGATCGCTCGCTCTACACAGGAGTGGAGGAGACGACTATAAGAGGGCCAAGGCTCCCAGTATCCTGGGAGTCACGCATCTCAAATTCCTCCTCAGTAGGGATGAACCAATATCATCATCCTTTAAATCAATGTTCTCTTGAACTGATGTTTATGAAGCTACTGTACACGTCAACTCCTAGTCATGATTAACTGCAATACTCATGATTAATTTTCAAGGCATTAACAGAGTTGGAGAGCAAAACAAAACAAATGGAACATGTGGGACAAATTGCTCCTTTTAAAAAAAAAGGAACTACAACTCAAAACATAAGAGTTTGAAATATTATTAATCTGAGAGGATGGAGATGGCTATTCCCTCCCATATCTGCCAAAGATACGGACTCCCATTCTATAAACACACTTCTATTCCCTAGTACTCCTCATGACCAACCCAACAAAGTAGCACTCATTAGTGAGACCAAACAACCCAGTCATTTAGGTTAAGGGTCCTGCATGAAGCTACACATCAAGTCCACTTCCAAACATTTGTTTTGCTAGCCCCTTAGATCACCACCTTCCCTTGCAACTAACATGAGACCTTTCCCCAGCCCACTCCAAAGTAATGTGCATCTCAGCCTCAGTGTCATGAAACAATTTGACAAAGTTTTTGTTTACACGGCACCTTCTGTAGCAATACAAAAAAAACCTCTGACCAGGCTAGCTTACATTCCTGCCAGTCAATGCTCTGTTCTATGTAGATCCCAGGTTAGATTCCCAGTCTCACTCCTCTAGCCTTCAAAGACTAGGACTGTCAGAGGCAATGCATTAAGGTTCAGACTGAGGAGAGAAGATTTCTCTTAACAGGAGCCTCTCTGGCCAATTACAGTTATGACTGACTCTTGAGAGTCCGAACTACAATGCTTTAGCCATACTATGTAGTTGATGTTTGCAATGGGGGTCTTAAAAAGACAGATGTGTATATGGGGGAACTTGGGACTTTGGAAGAGATGCAGAGAACTGAAAGATAAAGGACCCAACCAGAACAAGCACTAACCGCTTCTTGGGAAGAGACAAGCTACGAGGGCCTGGCACAAAGATCATGTTTTAGTCCATGACCAGTCAGCTATTCAGCCCACAATTGCCAGGACCTACTCAGTGTTAAATGAAGTAACTGGAAATAGCCATAGTGCAGGAAGTATTTCATATATTTGAACCTTCTGTGTATTTAAGTCAGGCAGCTAGCTCGCTTTTCTAAGAGGAAAAATTCTCAATGGGTGTGCACTGGTACAATAAGTGATCACCACCTCGGCTACTGATACTTAAAATGGAGGACCCATGCCACTGTGAGCGTCCTCAAAAAAACCCAAACCAAAAAACATTAGAAGCCAGTTTCTTTGGGGAATGGGGTTTAATCCACCAAATACCTTTCTACTATTGTTCACAGCACAAGAGAAAGTAGTATGTTATGGATATATTTATTGTTATATTTTCCTCCCTTTAAGGTTCCCTGGAGTTTTGACATCTTGTCTCTTCAGATCTCCAACTCAGTGAGCTGAGCTGCCTTTCTTCATCAGTTTCTGGCCAATGGCTACTTTCAACTTGCTTAAAATCATGAAAATAAGTTTGGGAGATTAAATGGCAGTTTAGTGATCACTGGAGGAATATGAAAGTGTATAGAAATTCATCACGCAGTAGTTAAAGTACAGTTGGGCCAGGGGATGGAGTAGAAGGAAAAGGCAGTTGACAAGTGAAATCCCTCACCTCCCTCCCTGTCCAACATCTGGACTCTTTTTAAAATTGTCATTTGCCTAAAAACAAACTGGGAGCAAGCTGCAGGCTCCCAATTCAGCTTACATTATGCTAAAAATCTAGGGCTGAGCACCACTGCCAGACTGGATAAGAGGCAGATTTTCTTTTCATACCTCCACCACTAAAAAGCATGAGTGGCTTCTTTTCAAAGTATAATTGTTGCTTCCCTGCCAGACCAGACTGCTTGAGAGGTGGGTGGGCAGCTTTTAACATAACTTAAAGCTGAATTAAAAGCTGGTTCAGGACTCCAAATTCAGATTTGTAATGCAAGATGGCCAGTATAAGAGAGTCCAGCTCCTTGCAACTGAGCAGGGAGAGAAAATAAAAAGGCGCTTTTATGGCTTTTGGCTGCCTTGCAGCTCAAGTCACCATTTAATTAAGAATGGGGTTTGGGAAGAGAAGTTCCCCTCCATCCATTCAATGTAAAGTGTGTACAGAATTATTCAGGGAAATCATAACAGAGTGTATGTCGTCAAAAAGGACCAACTACCCAATCAGAAAATTACTTTGAACAATCAGCATCCCCTCCCCCCCCCAAACCAAACAAAAATAATTTAGCACAAGAGTTAGTGGGACTGCTAAGGCCCTCACTCCCATGTACATAAAGGGACATGAGGGAGAGCCACAGAAACTTGCAGGCGTAATCAATTTAGTGGACAAGGAATAGCCCATGGAGAAATGCTAGATACTAAGTCTTGGTGTTCTTAAACCTCAGATTCTTCAGACATTCACCAGTTGGGAAGGTGCAAACAGATTCATGCACACAAGTGTCAGAGTTAATCATTTCAATTAGCCCTTGGAAGCCCAGGAAAGCATTTAGAACTAAATGATACAGACTACCGCTACACCTCTCCCTACACAGCCAAGTCTGAATTGTGTATTTTGTGGTTCAGAGGATCCTCCATTTAAGAAGCACCATTTTCCCTTCACCCACAACCACCAGTGCACTCCCTTTCTCTTTGATTGTTGCAGTTCTCTTTCTCAGGTCAGTATAGTGGAGGAATAATCCCCTTTGAGAACAATGTGGCAATGATCAGTTAGCACTTTAGAGTCTCAACAAGTCACCTCTGATGTGACTCAACTACTGGACAGGGAATGGAGATCAGAACTGGCTTTTGTATCCTGGAGCAGAACTCAAAAAGTGGTAGCAATGTGAGTGCTTTTAGTCAAATCATCCATTCATAAAGCATTATATAAATATACTTGTATAAATATTTATACAATTGTATAATTATATATAAGAACTCTCAGTTTTAAGGGCAAAGGAGTGTTAGCTTGCAAAGACCCATAAGGAATAAACTGGGTCATTGCCATGATTTCCCATGTAACATCCTTTAATGTAGGAATGCAGCCTGGAGTGAAATTAAAGGCAAAGTATCTTGAAAAGTTTTATCCCACATTATATTCCTAGCCATCCACTAAGAGGGTTCTTTTCTGGCTTGGAAATAGTTATTGCCAGCATTAATTCTTTTCTTTGACACTGATGCCAGGAAATAAGATTTCCTGACAAACACAATGAAGCCCATTGGCATTGGGGGGCGGGGCTAATCTTTCACACTATACAAACTGCCAGTTTTGTCTGATTCTCAATTTAACCCTATATTTTTATGTCCAACGTGAAGCAGCTTGTTTTCCTCCACAAATGCAGAATATGCTAACACAAACTATCAGTTACAAAAGAACACCCTGCATCAGTACTAGTGTCTGTAAAAGGATGAGTTAGCAATGAAATGGTTTTGTCTCACTGCAGTCTTCTGTAAATCCTTGAACACGGTTGGGCTCAGACTCAGGGTAAAGTATCTGGGGACAAAGGAGAGTACATGGTGCAAAAAGCTACTTGGCTGCACTGTACGTTGCATTGTATGTTTGGTTAACTGATTCCTTAGTCATAATGTATGTATGGCTTACACTGACAGTTTTTATAGCTTTGAGAGATATAAAGCCCAAATCATACTGACACAAGTTAGTTACTGTTACTTTACACAACTCATAAAACTTTTGTTACAGATACAATTCTATATATTTCACTGCAGTTCTAATTGGGAAGTGGGATAACAGGCTCTCAAATAGCCCAGAGAGTTCAAGTCACCCTGATGATGTGAGCCAATAAAATGACCATTCTAAATTAGTGGGATGTCCATCAATGACAGGTGGTTTTTTTTTTTTTAATATATATAATTTATAATAAAAGGAACCTCAGCACTAGAACCTACTTTTCTTATCTTATAGCCAGACTGCTTTGTGAAAGCCCTATTGCCCCAAGAAAGTGAATTACCTAGGAAACAAAGAATCAAATTAGTTTTTAAGTTGTACGATGGCAAAAGTTTTACGGAAAGTTTGATATTCTTACAATATCCCACCACCAATAAAGTCCTGACAACAAAGAGGCCACATTTTGGAATAAGAGAATAGATTCTGGAGGTAAGTTCTAACTATGAAAACAGGAGGTTTCAGCTCCAGACCAAGCATCCAATTCCCGTATCAGGCATGCTAAATATTTGCCAAATCCCCTGGCAGGTCAACCCTCACTTAAAACAAGATGTCAGCTCATCAGCAGGAAAAGAGGGGAAAATATGCATGTGTAATCTACCAAGCCCAGCCTGAATTGTTAAACATAGCTCACACCACATCCTTCCAGCAAATCAGTATTCTGCAAAGGACATGAAAAGGGATCCTCACATGGCTGTAAGGTTAATGGAGACCTTTTGTGTAGAAAACCAAAACCAAGAAAAACTCTACTGCAAATTACAATTTCTCTGTGTAGGGAGACAACTCAGTGCCTAGCCACATGGTATTTCTCAATAAAAATAAAATATATTAACAAAATAGATTTTTTTTTTTTAGGGGTAGCGGTGAGAAATATCTGTTTGTTATGGCCATCCCTAACCCCAGCATGTTGGATGCACAGACTACCCTTTTATTCTGAGAAAGGGATGTGCAGTTGTAGGAGGCATGTTCCTCCACAATTAGAGCATGATTTTTCCAAGCCCAAAACTGGGAAAGCTCATATTTTAGCATTTTCATTTGGTCACAAGACTAGGAGAAAGGAGGAAGAGGGAGATGTGGCAAATGCCTGCCTGCCTGATTTCAGCTCGGTGATCCCATGAGCCCAGCTGCATATTTAGTGCGTTGGTATCACAGGCAAAGAGGAGGAGGGGAGGGAGGCTGGGAGAGCTCAGGCCATGGTGCTAATTCCTTTCCTGCACAAAGACAGTCTCTTGAGGGCACAGGCCAGCCTCCTGCAATGTGATGTCATAGTCCAGGTGAGAAAGCTTCCTTCGAGGGAAGTTGGTGAGAAGTTCAAAACGTTCATTAGGGTATCCTTTTGACTGGACATGCTTCACGAGAGCCTGAAGAAAAAGGCAGAAAAGTATTGATTTGCATCAGAATCAAGTACAGAGACAACTTTTTCTTTGAAATATTCACGTTTGCGATCATGGATAAAAGGGCATTGAGTGAGAAGTTAGGTAATAAAGGAGTTGTATTATGTACACATTCCTATAGCTCCCATGACTGCAATACTGGACACTATTAAACCAAATGGTTCCTAGCTAATGAATACTTTAACAGAAGAGAAATAGATATTAGCATATTAATGCAAGCAAGCTGGATATTGGACTACACATTAAGACAAAATGGCACCTGCAAGAGAATCCTAAAATATCCAAAGGTAGAAGCCCCTTGGTTGTTTATTAGTAGTCGCCACTAGAAAGAGTTAAATGATCCTCTGTGAAACAAGTGACTCTTCTATGTTACTTGAACAGGACCATATTGAGTTCATCATATTTTACCTACAATTTAATCTTTTTCTTTTTCTCAAAATATATATTTCTTTGTAAACTGCCCTCATTAGCTCCTTTGCTTCTCTCCCTAGAATGGCAACATTGCGGTTTTTTTGAGGAGGAAAAGAGGGGAAAAAATGTGTGAGGAAGAAGAGATATCCAGCTCAACCAGTCAAACAGCAGCAATGTGTCAGGAAGGGTGGATGAATGCCCATGTCAGGAGAGGAGGGGAAAGGAAAAACCATGTGTAGAACCACCGTGTGTGGAAAAGTGGACTGTGGAGAGAAAGGAATACAGGAGATAGTTAAAAGGGGTGCAAGAAGGAAGCAACAACATAGCAAACAGAAACGGGGCAGGGGGGAAAGGATAATAGGAAAGCAAATGCCACTTTTCAAGAACAGGAGAGAAAAAGGAAATTCTTCTACATCCGCTTTTATTTAAAAATCAATCAGTTAAGTTTGCTGTTCACACCTCCCTGAACATTTTAAGGCCAGCCCTGTCCGTACACCTCAAGCCACTTGGTAGGCAATAGACATTTTCTAGACAACAAAATCTGACAGCCATAGATGAAAAGCAGTGCTGTGTTCCTGCATAGAACAATGTTACCTGCAGAGTGTGAAACTGAGCTATTTATTGTACATTACTGCCCTCAAAGCAGGCATTCACAGGAAATGCTACTATGAAAGAACATTAACACTGTTTTCTTTGCCTGTTTGAACCCGAAAGAGTGAAAGAAGGAAAAAGACATGGAAAACGGGAAGATAAGTATGAGTCAATCCTTTAAGTGGAGCCAACACAACATATGCTTCTGGTTTCCCCCCGCCCCCATCTATCTAGGGAATATATAATAGGGCAGTATTGAGAGTGCAAGCATATTCTGTGAACAATGGTGTGCAATGAAGCAACATCCAGACTGGTAAAAATTAAAGGCTGAATAGTCTGAGTTTTCAACACATTCAATGTTAGTGTAATGGCAACTGCCATTAATTACCGTCTCTATTTTAACTTCAAAATGCAATTTTTCGTCATTATAAACAATTCTTATGACTGTTTTGGACAACACTAACAAACCATGGAGGGTAAAAAACAATTCAGCATGGAAATAGCCATCATGGAGAACGGTCTTTGGAACCTGGCTCTGATTTGACTGAAAGTGCTCGACAACTGCATAAGGATCAGCACATTTTGCAGTACACATTAAGTGTGCCACTAAGTAAGGCTGCACATCTGCACAGCCAACTGTATAGTAAAATGTACTGAACTGGGGGTGGGGGAAGTGCAGGACCCAGGCTAGAGGGATTTCTAACCTATGAACGCAGTACCCGGGGTTTTAAGCTTCAAGCAAGTGCAGCTTGCCCCTTAAGAGCCTGCAGCTGGCTTAAATAATAATTTAGGGTGAGAATTCGCTACTTCTTTAGTACACTGCGTTTTTGTTTATTTGCTAGGTAATCTGCTTTGATCTATTTGCTATCCCTTATAATCACTTAAAATCTTTCTTTCTGTAGTTAATAAATGTGGTTTGTGATAAAGCAAAAACAGTGTGTGGGAGTTATAACTTGGAGCAGAAAGCTGTTGCATATTTCCTCTCCACATTGAGGGAGGGGGCGAATTTCATGAGCTTACGCTGTACAGATCTCTGGCCAGTGCAAGGCAGTATAATTTTGGGTTTACACTCCAAAGGGTGGTGTGCTTTTGAGCAGCTGGGCAGTTCCTTAGCTGTAACCTCCCCATGCAGAGCTGATCACAGCAGCCTGTAAGTACTGCAGCTCGGTATGTCCCTACCTATGTGTATGCTGGTGAAAGAGCAAGCTTGGAGAGCTTGGCAACTTATCACAGCAGCACAGTGTGATAGGGAGCCCAGGCTGGTGGGTCAGGGGGGCTCAGTGGTACCTCAGTTGCAGGTGGCACCCCAGAGGGAACTCGCCACAGGTGTAAGTGACAATAGCCTTCAGAAGGTTCAAAGGACCTTAGCCAAGGTGGTAGAATTTGTTTTTTAACTATATATTTTATTGTAATCAGGGGAAGAGTTATTAATCACAGACTACCAGAATTCATATGCACAAAGGGTATATTTAAGGCTGTACATGCAAAAGAAGGTTCCTTACCTGTACTGTAACTGTTGTTCTTCGAGATGTGGATGCAGACATATATTCCATGCCCTTTGGCCCAGTCACCTTCCTATGCCTATATAAGGGCAGCACCAACCTCACCCTCATCAGATCTCTCCCACTGGAATCCCAAGGCTAAAGACTCTGATGCAGAGGGGATGGAGGGTAGGTCGTGGAATACACATCTCTACTCACATCTCAAAGAACAACAGTTATAGAACAGGTAAGTAGCTGTTTTTATTTCTTTGAGTGGTTGCAAACGTGTATTCCACTCAGGTGATTTACAAGCAGTAACTGAAGGAGGTGGGGCTCAGCATCTACCTAAAGAATGACCACAGGACTGCCTTTCCAAAGTTTGCATCTGATCTAGATGCAGTCGCAATAGCTGCACTGAAGACCAGGTAGCTGCTCTGCACATGTCCAACGTAGAAACGCTGAGGAATGCAACTGAAGCCGCTTGGGCCCTTGTCAAATGAGCTACCAGTTTTTGTGGAGGGATAGACTGAGCTACTCCATATGCTGCCGTAATGTAAGAAGTAATCCATCTGCAGATCGTCTGCACAGAAACCACCTGACCCTTCACCCAATCCGCATAAGACACAAAGAGCCAAGGTGAACAATGGTTTAGTCCTTTCCAAATAGAATGCCAAACAATCTCACATCCAATCTTTAAAGGTGCTGTTCCTCTGTATTCAAGGGCTGTTTAGGAAAAACTACAGGCGAGTACATAGTTTGTTAAGGTGAAACTGAAATCACTTTAGACAAACATTTCTTACGTGTCCTTAGGGCCAACTTATTCTTGAAAAACTGTATGTACAGAGGTCCTGCCATGAGAAAACCTGTCTTTTGTGAAAGAATGGACAGAGAACAGGTTGTCAAGGGCTCAGATGGATGTCCTGTGAGGGCAGCCAGCACTGAATTATGGTCTCACAATAGTGCTATTTATCAGGAAGGAAGAGATCACCACCACCACCTTTAAAAAAAAAAAAAAAAAATCTAGCCACAGGGCAGTTATCCAAAGGAAGTCAATTTTGTCTTGGCAGGTGGAACACCGAGATAGCCACTAAGTGGACCCCTGAACGAACTTAGAGACAGACCTGAGGACTTAAAATGCAACAGATAATCCAAGGAGTCATGAATGAGTGCTGGCCTTGGCCAGATTCCTCGAGCTAGAGACCAAACTGAAAAACACTTCTACTTGGCCAAATATGTACTCGTTGCAGAGAGCTTTCTACTGCACTGCTTCTGAGCATTATTCTTCCTCCTCATCTATGTGTTATGGAATGGGATGTAGGTGGTCCAGCCTAGTAGTCATAGCAGGAGACATGGCTAGTGGGCAGAGCAGATGTCCAGGGTGGGGAATGAAGCCAAGGGTCAGCACCAGAGTCAACTTCCAATCACCAGAGCCAAGGGGCAAGCCAGAGTCAAGGTCACAAGTCAGAGGCTGGGGTTGGAGCCAGGACTGGTAACTGATTGGAGGTGAGGCAGGAACTGGAGGAGACACAAGGATCAAGCACAGAACAGGAGTATGGTGGGAACAGATGTGAAGAGAGAGGTAAGGCAGGAGCCAGGAGCAGAGCAGGAATCAGGAACAGGGTTAGGTGAAAGAGACAGGCACAAGCAGGGTCCAATGCAGCCATAACAGGAAATCACCTTATTGCTCAGACAGACTTCCTGTGCCTCCTTTGGCCTGAAATAGTGTGGTTGGACCAATTGGTGGAGCTGGGTGATCTTCCAATTAGGGTTCTCGTGGGTAGTGTCTAGGCTGAGGCTATAGTACTACTAGCTTCTTGGACCACCAGGTTTTGACAGACATTGGGTGGAGGCCAGGATGCAGCAGTCGTCTTGGTTCAAGATCTGGGAAGAGATCTTGCCAAGAGATGTAGACTGATCAGCGCTGGATGCCAAATCTGACTGACTGTGATATTGTGTCAGAAGGTTTGGGAGAAGGTGAAAAGGTCTGGAAGGTTGAACAGAAAAAGGTCCAAGAACCAACACTCATCACACCAGTTTGGCTAAGACAGTATCAATGTGACATGATCCAACTTCAGTTTGAGGATAAATTGAGGAATTAGCAGGAACAGGGGGAAAGCATACATCATCTCCCGTCCCCAGCCCACATGGAAGGCATTGGTTAAAGAGCTCAGACTGAGCCCTGCTCCAAACCAAAACTGACTGCATTTCTTTTCGTCCTTTGTTGCAAAACAGGTCAATTGCTGAATACCACAATCTCTGAACACCTTGTTCTTCAGGGACCATTCATGATTCTGGAAGAAAACTTTGCTGAGGTGGTTGGCTAACTGATTCTGAGCATGGGGTAAGTGTGCCACTGTGAGGCTAATCATAGAATATCAGGGTTGGAAGGGACCTCGGGAGGTCATATAGTCCAACCCCCTGCTCAAAGCAGGATCAATCCCCAACTAAATCATCCCAGCCAGGGCTTTGTCAAGCCTGACCTTAAAAACCTCTAAGGAAGGAGATTCCACCACCTCCCTAGGTAACCCATTCCAGTGCTTCACCACCCTCCCAGTGAAAAAGTTTTTCATAATATCCAACCTAAACCTCCCCCACTGCAACTTGAGACCATTACTCCTTGTTCTGTCATCTGGAACCACTGGGAACAGTCTAGAAGCATCCTCTTTGGAACCCCTTTTCAGGTAGTTGAAAGCAGCTATCAAATCCCCCCTCATTCTTCTCTTCTGTAGACTAAACAATCCCAGTTCCCTCAGCCTCTCCTCATAAGTCATGTGTTCCAGCCTCCTAATCATTTTTGTTGCCCTCCGCTGGACTCTCTCCAATTTTTCCACATCCTTCTTGTAGTGTGGGGCCCAAAACTGGACACAGTACTCCAGATGATGCCTCACCAATGTCGAATAGAGGGGAATGATCACTTCCCTCGATCTGCTGGCAATGCCCCTACTTATACAGCCCAAAACGCTGTTAGCCTTTTTGGCAACAAGGGCATACTGTCGACTCATATCCAGCTTCTCGTCCACTGTAACCCCTAGGTCCCTTTCTACAGAACTGCTGCCTAGCCATTCGGTCCTTAGTCTGTAGCAGTGCATGGGATTCTTCCGTACTAAATGCAGGACTCTGCACTTGTCCTTGTTGAATCTCATCAGGTTTCTTTTGGCCCAATCCTCTAATTTGTCTAGGTCTCTCTATATCCTATCCCTACCCTCCAGAATATCTACCACTCCTCCCAGTTTAGTGTCATCTGCAAACTTGCTGAGACTGCAGTCCACATCATCCTCCAGATCATTAGTGAAGATATTGAACAAAACCGGCCCCAGGACTGACCCTTGGGGCACTCCGCTTGATACAGGCTACCAACTAGACATGGAGCCATTGATCACTACTCGGTGAGTCCGACGATCTAGCCAGCTTTCTATCCACCTTATAGTCCATTCATCCAGCCCATACTACTTTAACTTGCCGGCAAGAATACTGGGGGAGACCGTATCAAAAGCTTTGCTAAAGTCAAGGAATAACACATCCACTGCTCTCCCCTCATCCACAGAGCCAGTTATCTCCTCATAGAAGGCAATTAGGTTAGTCAGGCATAACTTGCCCTTGGTGAATCCATGCTGACTGATCCAGATCACTTTCCTCTCCTCTAAGTGCTTCAGAATTGATTCCTTGAGGATCTGCTCCATGATTTTTCCAGGGACTGAGGAGAGGTTGACTGGCCTGTAGTTCCCCGGATCCTCCTCCTCCCCTTTTTTAAAGATGGGCACTACATTAGCCTTTTTCCAGTCATCCGGGACCTCCCCGGATCGCCATGAGTTTTCAAAGATAATGGCCAACGGCTCTGCGATCACATCTGCCAACTCCTTTAGCACCCTCCAATACAGCGCATTCGGCCCAATGGATTTGTGCTCGTCCAGCTTTTCTAAATAGTCCCGAACCACTTCTTTCTCCACAGAGGGCTGGTCACCTCCTCCCCATGCTGTACTGCCCAGTGCAGCAGTCTGGGAGCTGACCTTGTTCGTGAAGACAGAGGCAAAAAAAAAAAGCATTGAGTACATTAGCTTTTTCCACATCTTCTGTCAATAGGTTGCCTCCCTCGTTCAGTAAGGGGCCCACACTTTCCTTGACTTTCTTCTTGTTGCTAACAAACCTGAAGAAACCCTTCTTGTTACTTTTAACATCTCTTGCTAGCTGCAACTCCAAGTGTGATTTGGCCTTCCTGATTTCACTCCTGCATGCCTGAGCAATATTTTTATACTCCTCCCTGGTCATTTGTCCAGTCTTCCACTTCTTGTAAGCATCTTTTTTATGTTTAAGATCAGCAAGGATTTCACTATTAAGCCAAGCTGGTCGCCTGCCATATTTACTATTCTTTCTACACATCAGGATGGTTTGTTCCTGCAACCTCAATAAGGATTCTTTAAAATACAGCCAGCTCTCCTGGACTCCTTTCCCCCTCATGTTGTTCTCCCAGGGGATCCTGCCCATCAGTTCCCTGAGGGAGTCAAAGTCTGCTTTTCTGAAGTCCAGGGTCCGTATTCTGCTGCTCTCCTTTCTTCCTTGTGTCAGGATCCTGAACTCGACCATCTCATGGTCACTGCCTCCCAGGTTCCCATCCACTTTTGCTTCCCCTACTAATTCTTCTCGGTTTGTGAGCAGCAGGTCAAGAAGAGCTCTGCCACTAGTTAGTTCCTCCAGCACTTGCACCAGGAAATTGTCCCCTACACTTAACAAAAACTTCCTGGATTGTCTGTGCCCCACTATATTGCTCTCCCAGCAGATATTGGGGTGATTAAAGTCTCCCATGAGAACCAGGGCCTGTGATCTAGTAACTTTTGTTAGTTGCCGGAAGAAAGCCTCGTCCACCTCATCCCCCTGGTCTGGTGGCCCATAGCAGACTCCCACCACGACATCACCCTTGTTGCTCACACTTCTAAACTTAATCCAGAGGCTCTCAGGTTTTTCTACAGTTTCATACCGGAGCTCTGAGCAGTCATACTGCTCTCTTACATACAATGCAACTCCCCCACCTTTTCGGCCTTGCCTGTCCTTCCTGAACAGTTTATATCCATCCATGACAGTACTCCAGTCATGTGAGTTATCCCACCAAGTCTCTGTTATTCCAATCACATCATAGTTCCTTGACTGTGCCAGGACTTCCAGTTCTCCCTGCTTGTTTCCCAGGCTTCTTGCATTTGTGTATAGCCACTTAATATAACTCACTGATCATCCCGCTTTCTCAGTATGAGACAGGAGTCCTCCCCTCTTGCACTCTTCTGCTCGTGCTTCCTCCCGGTATCCCATTTCCCCACTTATCTCAGGGCTTTGGTCTCCTTCTCCCGGTGAACCTAGTTTAAAGCCCTCCTCACTAGGTTAACCATCCTGCCTGCGAAGATGCTCGTCTCTCTCTTCGTTAGGTGGCGCTCATCTCTGTCTAGCATTCCTCTTTCTTGAACACCATCCCATGGTCAAAGAATCCAAAGCCTTCTCTCCGACACCACCTGCCTAGCCATTCGTTGACTTCCACGATTCGACAGTCTCTACCCAGGCCTTGCACAGGGAGGATGGACGAGAACACCACTTGCGCCTCAAACTCCTTTATCCTTCTTCCCAAAGCCACATAGTCTGCAGTGATCCGCTCAAGGTCATTCTTGGCAGTATCATTGGTGCCCACGTGGAGAAGCTGGAAGGGGTAGCGCTCCGAGGGCTTGATGAGTCTCGGCAGTCTCTCTGTCACATCGTGAATCCTAGCTCCTGGCAAGCAGCAGACCTCTCAGTTTTCCCTCCTTGATGCAAGAGTGCCAAAAAGAATTCCCTTCCTGGCAAAGCTGGTTGAAGTGAGTTCCCCCTGCTTGTTCACATAATACATTGTGGTAGTATTACTGGTAAGTATGTGAACAGCTGTGCACGTGATCTCAGTCTGAAAGGACTGGCATTCACTTTAAATGGCTCAAAATTCCGAAACGTTGATATGAAGAGAAGCTTCCTGTTCGGTCCCCACCCCCTAAACTTTTAATGTCCCTAGATGGGCTCCCCAGCCCATTGTGGATGCATCAGTGACTGTAGTCCTGGTTGGAGAAGGGTGGGCAAAGGGAACACCCTGGCAAACATTGATCTGATTTCTCCACAACTCTAGGGAGTCCAGGATCTTTGGTAGCATCCTTATGAAGCTGTCCATCAACTGACAATTCGGAGATAGACTAATTTCAACCAGGCTTGAAAAGGATGACGATGCAATTTCATGTGCTGAACGATGAAAGTGCACACTGCCATATACCCTAGCAATCTCAAGCATATGCGGATTCTAGTTGAAGGGTGAGCCTGGAGGCATAGATGGATGACAAATTACCTGAAGTCTCTCAATCATCAGGAAAGCCTTCAAATTCGTACAGTCAAGCAAGGCCCCAATAAACTCTATTGTTTGTGCTGGCATTAATGTTGACTTCCCTTTGTTCAAAATCAGACCTAGCTGATCAAAAAGATGACGGGTGAACTGGACGTGGTAGAGGAGTCATGTTTTGGCCTATCTTCAGCCTCAAAGGGAGCACTGTGAATTGATGATGACGACCTGCCAGTACAAATCTCAAACTTCCTGTGGGCTGGGAAAATTGCCACATGGAAGTAGGCAGCCTGAAGAGTGGATCACAATTACTTGGTATATTGCTCTCAATGTAGGAAGGGATTGTAGCTAGGGTTACCATGCAGAATCTCATTAGTTTGTTGAGACTTAGAAGATTGAGAATAGATCTCAGCCCTCCCTTAGATTTGAAGATCAGGAAATAGAATTCCTCTTGCCAATGCTGAAGGAGGAACTTCCTCTATAGCTCCCAAAGCGCACAGAGTCTGGACTTGTGAGAGATGTCCCTGAAAAGGGATGGGGTAGGGAGGTAGGAATGGGAAATGAACATAAGTTGGATGGCATAACCTGATCCCCCAGTGCGTAGGACTCAGTAGTGGTTTCCCAAGGACTGCAGAAGTGAGACAGCCTGTCCCTGAATTCAAGGGATATGGTGAGAATGTCATAACTGGAATGCCACTCTCGATATGCAAGTCAATTAGGCTCCCTGCCTGAAACTAGCAGAGAGTGGGCTGACTGATTAAAATTGGACTCCTCTGTGATTTACGTTCCTTTTTGGGGAACTCTTGCTGCCTAGCAGGGTAGGATGACTGTTGGAAGCACTGCTATGAATGATATTGCTGGTGACCTCCAGAATGACACCTCTTTGTGGCCAGGGTACAAATCTCCCAATGACTGCAAAGTAGCATGAGAATCCTTAAATGAATGTAAAGTCTCACCAGTTTTCTTAGAAAATGGGCCTCTATGCTGCGTTGGACGTCAGGAGCTATGCCATAATTTTGCAGCCATGAGGTATCATTACAGCTGAGGACAGTCTGGACAAAGGGTCTGCTACATTCAGTGCCGACTGCAAGAAAGTCTTTGCCACCAAACAGCCTTGGGCAATGAATGCCTTCAATTCTTCCTTGGAGGATTCTGGCAACTCATCTGTAAACTTGGACATAGTGTTGCAATTTTCTAAGTCATATCTTGTAATGAAGAGGTTGAATAAATTTTTCTCCCCATCAAATCTAACCTTTTAGACTGTCGTCTTTTGGTGTGGATTTATACCTCCTCTGACACAGTCTTTCATTTGCCACCATCACAACAATGGAATTATGGGCTAGATGTGAGGGGGAAAAAAACACTCAAAACCCTACCTGGGGGGACATACCGCCTTTTATCAGTACACTTCACAGTAGGTTTTAAGGATGCTGAGGTAGTCCACAGAGACTTTGTAGTTCCAAGACTGACTCTCCCTATAAATGAAACATTCTTCCTGGAGCTGAGGAATGAATATCCACTGACTTATGCATTTTCTCCTTAAACTCAGTCTGAATACCCGTCAAAACCATTTGTCTCAATAGATCTTGATAGGATTTTAAATCCTCAGGCACCGGAGATGAAGAATCTGGCACTGCAATGTCATCTGATAACAAGCAAGAGGACACTAGCAGAACCAGTGAAATCTCTGTGGCAACACGTGTCTGTAACAAGGGCTCAAGCTGAACCAACTCAGAGAGCCCCTCAGTCTGTGACTGCTTCACAAACAGCTCAGGCAGGGAGATTACCAGGGGACAGGCGACCCTGTCCTGGACTGAGCTGTGGATCAGGACCTCACAAACTGAGGAACCTCCCAGGGGTTCCAAGGAGGCCACTGTGGATTGGGGTATGGCATTGGTGGCCATTAGGAACTAGGCCAAAAGTCTTTATCCATAGTGCAGGAGCGATACCCCAGGATGTCTCAACAAGCTTTGAGAGCAGTAATACAAAGGTGAAGGAGTGGGAGAGGTCTCCAAACTTGATCTTGAAGAACTTTCCAAGTAGTCTGAAGGTAATGGAGGAGCAATTCTAGGCGGAGCCAGTCACATCCAAAGCCCAATATATAGGCATCACTGGAACCAACAGCAGCACATGAGCTGGCACTTCAAGTAGTGATGGGTGATTGCACTCGTACGCAGTGCATAAACAGATGTTGGTACTGAAGTTGAAGCTGGTACCGGACCTCCAGATATAGACAGCACTGCAATCGTTGTCAGTACCAAAGATAGTATGGGTGCCGGTTAACCTCTCTGTACTGAGAAGGAAGCAGACAAACTCTGCCCTTGGGATATGATGTGGTATGGACAATGATGCAGACAATAATGAGAAGTCTGCAACCAGTCTGGGTGATGATGAAGACACCGAAAAAGGAAGCTACCATAGTTGACTGTTCCTGAGTAAGGGGAGAGTCAGGAACAGAAAGGCACAGCAAATCCACTGCTGCCTGATAAGTCGCCAGTGTGGAAACAGTCTGTGCCAACACCACTGTCCTCGGTAATGATTTTTATGGCAGCCGTGACTGTGGCTGAAGAGACCCAATCAAGAGAGAATCTTTGCTGCATCTGACACATTTAAAGGTGGTGTTTCAACCCTTTGGGCTCTGCTTTCTGTGAGCTCTTTTCTCCTCTGCTAAGCTGAACTGCTTTTTCTCATAACTCTGGAGACCTTTGTTAAGCTCGTTTCCAAAGGCTGCAGTTATGAGTGTGATCTTCGCAGTTATCCACAGCCATGTCCATTTCTTTGAGGTTTCGCTTGTACACATCCTTGAAACGCAATTTTGGGCATCCTTTGGGTCTTTTTCCAGCTGCCAGTTTGCCATAGAGAATATCCTTTGGGATGCGCCCATCATTCATTCAGCACATATGCCCAAGCCAGCAAAGGTGTCTCTGTTTGAGGAGTGTTTGCAGGCTGGGTATACTGGCCCACTTGAGCAATTCAATGTTGGTGACTCTGTCCCTCCAGGAAATTCCAAAAATTCGACGAAGGCAACACACATGAAAGCTGTTGAGCCTCTTTTCCTGATAAGAGTATAAGGTCCATGCCTTGCTCCCATACTAAAAGAGTGTATCAGCTAAATGATGCATGATAAATAGCAATCTTCCTCCAATTCTTCCTAGAGTTGAGCAAACGCTCTCTGAAGTTTTGTACTATTACAAAAGGACATCAGAGAATTCCAGAAAGGGCTTTTATGTCTACTCAGTTTGCAGGGTCACTGCTGGTCATACCCCTCTTTATGAGCAAGCCTGGTTGCTAGTAGTATAATAGTGCTTTTAACATAGTAAGCCTTCAAACTTGGGAGAGTTATGCTATTGCTACCAGATGACCACCTTTCTACTATAGTAAACAGTTCTGAGGAACAGTGCAGAAAAGCACCAGGAACTGTGTTGACAAAAAATTCCCATGTTAGGGGGATCCCACTATGGGGAAAGTTCTATTATCTATGTCCAGAGGGGAGCTGTGGAAATATGGAGTCAAAATTAGAGAAGAGGACCCAAGCATCAGAAGTTTTGTATTCTATTCCTGTCTATCACAAAGGGCAAGTCACTTAATTTCTCTCAACTTCTCTCAGTTTCGCTCACTATAAAATAAAGAATACCTAAAATGCTGGAGTAAGATGAGACAACGTTTGTAAAATGCGTTAAATTGCTAAGATGAAAAGGTATTTAATTAGAAAGGGTTACCGTATGAAAGAAGCAAGCAGCATTAGGACCAGGGAAGACTCTGGGGAGCCTGTATAGGGACTGGAAGTGGCAGTGAGAACAAAGAACCACCAGCAGTGTCTGCATGTGGTACTTCTGGGGGGGATTCTGCACTACTGTGCATGCACAAAATTTATGTCCCCTGCAGATTTCTTTGCTTCCCCGCAGAAAAATGACTTTCTGACATGGAAGCCACAACAGTTGTCCTGCGACCCTCCCCAGCAGTATGTTTCAAGGGGCCCAGGGCAGCCGCCAGAGAGGTAAGTCACTGTGAGGCAAGAGGCGGAAGGTGGAAGTCCCGGCTGGTGGCTCCTACCCTGCGCCGGGCTCAACTGCTAGCTCCGGCTGGGCTGGGGAGGGCAGGACTTCCTCATCCCTTGCATGGCATCTGGGGACAGGTCAGACCCACCCCCGGATTTATCCCCCAGTTGAAGGAAGCTCTGCACACTCCCCCGCCCCCTTTCTTCCTGCAACCATTGCTCCTCAGCTGCAGGGATCCCTGTACAGGGAGCTGCTCCCGCAACCCCTGTGCATCCAGTTGCCCTCATATGCAGACCCTCCAGCCAAACCTCACCCCCCCATCCACTCAGAACCCCCCCACCCCCAATGAGCCCCATTCCCCCTGCACCTGAACAACCCTGACAAGCCATCCACACCTAGATCCCCACCCCACCAAGCCCCAACCAGCTGCATCTGGACCTCCCACTGAGCCCCCCAACACCCAGACCCCCCTGCTGAGCTCTATCCCCCCCCCGCTGAGCCCCAACCACCTTCACCTGGACATCCCTGCAGAGTCCCATTACCGTTGCATCCAGAATCCCTCAACAAGCCCCTGTGCATCCAGATCCCCCCTGCACCCAGATCCCCCACTGAGCTGCCCGCACTCAGATTGCCTCACACAGAACCCTCTCAACCCACACCTGGATCCCCGCCCCCCACTAAGCCCCTCCATACTTGGATCCTGCCTTGCTGAGCCTGCCTGCCCACACCTGGTGAACCTGTCATAGAGGGGCAGGACTCTGGGGTGTATCTGGGGCAGGCCCGGTCTTTACACTGTGTCAGGATTGGGTGCAGCCTCACTGCTGAGTCTGTGTCCCAGGGGGAGCTGCACAGTGATCTCTCACCTCTGTACAGCCAGTGCCCTGTGCTCCCCAATGCCATGCTGGAGCAACCACATTTATTTGACAAAAATTTTTTGCAGAATTTTAAAATATTGTGCGCATAATTTTTTTGGTACAGAATTTTTATTTTTTTGGCACAGAATGCCCTCAGGAGTAATGTGGGAAGATAGTTATATAGCAAGGAAAAAGCCTCATAGTCTGACAGAACAAGCCCCTCCATATGTATAGCAATCACTTTCATATTTGGTTAAATCTAATTTCATAGTGCCATCACAAAAAAGTATTATCTAGTTTCAGCTCTCTTCCATTCAAACAAGGATCTCCGATTAGCTTCACTTACCAGAAGTTTAGCTTGTTCAGGAAGTGAAATTTGTTCCCTCTTTCCATCTGGATACCTTAGCATCAGCTGTGCCTTCGGTCCTAGTGTAAAGTAAGTTGCTACAGGTTAACAACAGGGCATCTGAATTGAGCTTTATTGTACATTTAAATGGTGTACTTCACTCTATGGGAAAAGAGGATTAGTGTGGAAATTAACAAAAAAAGTCTTAAAGGTGAGCTGCAAAGCTTGGTCCATGAAGATGAACTTCTGTTATATGTATTTTTAAAAATAAAAAAAATAAAGAAAACAGGGATTTTGATTAAGTTAAAACCAGTGACTGATACCGCCCCCCCCCCCGCCCCCCCCCCCCATCTCCACAGGGAAACCACAGCAAAGGGAATTAAGGTGCAGCCCTCTGCTGACATCATAACTATTTGCATGCCAAACTGATGTGAATACCATTCCCCTCTCTTTAGTGCACTCTCTACTTGTACACTGCTGCACTGTCTCGTGGAAAACTGCTGTACTCCTACTGCCAACCAGCAGAGAAAGCAGGGGGGGAGGAGGGAAAGGAACTTTTGAGGTCTATCTACACTAGGAAAATGTGCACCGATACAACCACACGAGTGCAGATTTGCTGCATAAGTGCAAAATGGACTTACATTTGTGCAGCATACCTCACTGGTGCGAGCCTCACTACACACATCTACATTACACGAATGCCAATTTCTCTAATATAGATGGGCCCTCAGAACAACAGAAACTCAGATTACAGTTCAGTGATTAACAGGTTCTTGGGATTTGTGACGTCATTTCATGCTGCTGAAAGCAGAGGGATGTATCCAAATGGCAAACTTTAAATAAGGATAAAGACAGAAAAAGTGTTCTTAAAATTAGGACTTAAACATGCTTGATGATATAAAAAGGCTGTTGCAAAGCTTTTTTAAAAAAAATTAAGTTACGATTAAAGGGGAAAAGCTCACCATTCACATCCAATCCCTCCACTGCACTGTCAGGCTTGTCAGCTGATTCCTCTAGTATCCCAGCATCAATGCAGGACACTACTCGATGGTTTGATGTTGTTCCAGGTTCAGTCCTTGTGGGGGGCTCAGGCAGAGGCCTCCGGCTCTCCTCTTTCCTACACCCTAAGTCCTTGTGTGGAGACTTCCTAGACTTGGCAGGATTCTCGGACTCATCATCATCATCATCAGAGCCACAAACAGAAATAAATTCCTCACTTCCAGAGAAAAGCTCAGATTCAGACTCCTCATCTGATCGGCTGTCCTGTTTGACCTGGGAGGAATCAAAATGCGTCTCCTGCAGGGAGGCCCTGATGGCAGCTTCCATCTGACTATCCTCACTAGCATCAATGAGGCTCTCCTGTTTGATATAGCCATAACACAGAAATGAAAAAAACAAACAAACAACTAAGCAAAATGTTTTAAACAGGAATTAGAGGACTTTAACAAAGGGTTCTCAGGTGACACCTGATAGGTGTGTAATGATTAAATGGTGTGGCAGCCAGCTGTTCTACAATTTTAAAGCCCGTAAGTATTTCTCCTTTTTGAGAAATACGTAAATTCTCCACAATTGACATCTCCCCTTCCCCAACTCCACTATATTCTCTGAAGCAATGCTGATCATGGAGTACTGTCTATTTCAATCATTCCCAAACCTTTATAATTTGGTGGATCACCTGCGCTCTTTCAACTGTCCAGTCTTGATTTCCATATGGCAGCTACAGTATTTGTCTGCATGGAAAAGTACTAAAAGGTCTATAATAAAGAGGCAAGTCGTAATAAGCTCCCTTTAATGTGGTGGTTCCAAACTTTTCATGTAGCACTCTCCCTTATCCCTGCTGCCTCCCACCCCCCAGGAGGCACAGTCGGGAGCCGCGGCCAGGGTTCTTGGGGGAGGGAGAGGTGCGGAGGTAAGGGGGCTGAGGATGGGGCCAGAGCTGCAGCCGGGCCGGCAGGTACTAGCTGGTGGCCCAGGGTGGGTCTGCAGTTGCACACAGGGCTGCAGCCGCACACAGGGCTGCAGCCAGGGGGTAGAAAGGAGGTAGGTATTGCTCCCTCCCCAGCCCCTGTGGGGGCTGGCCTAACGCGCCCCCTCCCACGAACATTCCTCTGCACCCCCTTAAGGAGCTGTGCCCCACATTGTGGGGACCACTCTTTTAATGTGATCTGTGCAGCTGCTGGATGAATCTCTCCCTCTCCCAGGGCTCAGGAGGTGACAGTTCTAGTCCCAAATTTTCTTTAGTTGATGACCTAGCCTTTCCAGATCACTCAGTAATTTGGTTCTGTCCTCTGCTTGCAACCCCTTCAATTTGTTTTTTGCAAATTTCACCAGGGCTTAGTTTATATTGAAGAATCACTCACTATTGCACAAGTTACAGCAAGGTGCTTGGGTTTTAGTTTATTTGCTCACAAAAAAACCTCTGGAAACTGTAAGAATCCAGGTCTGGGGTACAATTAGCAGGAAAAACAATTGTGTAAAGAGCGACAGAAGCGTCATCATTTTGAAAGAGGCAATTCTATTGAGATTAACTAATCTAAATAGGAAATTATGCATTCTACACTTTTCATGGATTAACTCCAGTACTGAAATTTGTAGTAGTTTACTGAAAGTCATTTTGCATGACATTAAAATCACAATGAGTATTTTTAAAAAGCTTCCTTTTAGGATTATTGTATTCTAGAAACCTGTACAAGTGAACCAGGTGGCAGGAGAACAAGCACTAGTGCCAAGTACCTGTACTTTCCTCTCACCTTTACTTTCAGTCCGTCCTTCCAAGACACCAACCCTACCACTTAGTTCTTATTTTATTTGGAGGTGTGGGGTCGAGAGGTTAGAGATACCACAGATGGTTGAAAACCCAACTACAGAGAAGAATTCCCCACCCCCATAACATCAATCAAATAAACAACATTTAAATTATAGTGCACCCTTTCTAATATTTACACCTCATAATTCACATCCAACAAACCTCTCATTTCTACCCAGCAATTTTAATAGCAAAGCTCATATTACTATGGCCATTACATTTGTAACAAATACTACAGATTATGTAGTAGCGAACAAAACAAAACTACTGATCAAAAAGGAGAGAAAGTACTTTCTCTGATGCATTATCTGCATGTTTTGTGCTTTTACTCACTTGTTAGTTCACACAAGTCTATTTGCATTTCCCATGCAGTGGGATGAGAGGTTCTACTGGACCAGACACAAATGTGCTGTTTTTCTCTTTCCCTCCCCCTACCCACAAGGCCTTATACTTACAGAGCGGGAACATTTTTGGGGAGGGCTGGTAGAATGTCCATCCAGTTGCCCATGCTCACCCAGGAAACCAGTCACTTGGTCCAAGAAAGAAGTTACATCCAGTTGGTGCCACTCCACTAATTTCTGGCCTACGGAACACACAGGAACATTGGACCTCATTTCACTGAGGGGACCCTCAAGAGATTTTTGCTTAGCAACTAGGAGCATAAAACAAATTTATCTTAAAGCACATAATACTTATTAGTTTTTATAAAGGTCCATTTTTGTTCTGCAAAACTGATGAAGCGGTGAGGAAGCAAGGGTGGATTTATGGAGGCCCCTACACCTTTTTTATACTAAAGGTAAGCAGTGTTCTTTTCTCCAGAGCTTTCACATCTTCTAAAGACCCTCATTCATGGCCCCACCAAGCTAGAGGTACAAGCCTGTCTCCGTTTAAAGTGCTCATCAGAACAGAAGTAATGGCTTCTTTCCTATATGCAAGAATGTATGCATACCAACACACAATGAATGGAATGTTAAAATTCAAGTTTTTAGACAATAAATTCATAGTTAAGATTTCTTCAACGTGACTAACTCAATCTTTTGCCTGGATGGATCTGACATCCCAATCTGTGAGGTTTCTTTCCATAAACTTAACTCATTACAATATACGTTTATTTGTTGTCTACCTTAAAAAAAGAATAAATGGGGAAGATTACAAGGCTGGAGAAGCAAAAGTAACTAAGGCTTAATTTTATATAACAAAAGGTTAAATGGAACAACCCTAATACAACTGCAAGGTCTTTCTTAAGCTTGCAATGAAAAGGCCAGTGAAGGAAGGGAGTAGATATCAGAACCTGGTTTTCCTATAGCCACATACTAAGTGACTAGTTCTAAACAGAATAGCGAGGTTTGGAATTCTCAAAGGGCTGCAGCCCACCAGGAATAAAGACTCCTAAGTAAACTGCAATTCAATCCCTTTGGAAGGAGCACTAGAGAAAAGTTACTGTTAGAACCTTAGTTATATGTATAACCTTCATACATAAAAATCAGGAGGATTATCCGAGCCTGAGTTTCAGTAATGCAGATTCTTTTATGGTTATCTAGCAGTAAGAAATCTCAGGTCAGCAGTCATTACAGAAACCAATAATTCAGTATGAGGAAATTGAGGACCAGTAATGGTTTGGGGGGAGGGGAAGAGAATCAGAAGATTCCTTGGGGACCTTAAAAAAACCACACCACAGTAGATTCATTTTGTCCAGCATTCCAAAAAAGGGTCAAAGCCAAATATTGCACTGATATTTAAAATTAAGATGTGACTAAAATAATCGTTTCTGAGCCTCCTGGTAGTGCCTAACATGCTACTATGACATTAACTTTTGATTTGCAGTGTTGTTGTAGCAGTGCTGGTCCCAGGATATTAAAGAGACAAGGTGGGTGAGAGTATTTTTTATTGGACCAACTTCTGTTGGTGAAATTGGCAAGCTTTCGAGCAATACAGAGCTCTTCTTCAGGTCAGTTTGCAGACTAAGACCCTAAAGTAAATAACTGACTTCAGATTTGCATTATTCAAGCAGAGAGAAATGAAAATAGTAAACAAAGAGCACCACTAGTGAGTGAACAGATTTTTAAAATTATTTCACCTTTAACGGTCTAAGGTGTTTTTAATACCACAAGTAAAGAAATGTTTGTTTATAACATGGTTTAAATTGGCCCTTTAAAGGGCACTTCAAAGCCAGTTCATGATTTGGCCAAAAAGTGTTACCAATTTTGTTTTCCAAATGGACAGATGAAGCTAGCAAGCTAAACTGAAATCAAGTATCACTACGCAAAATTTGTGCAGAACTCGGATTTTTATTCATTTAGTTCTTTTGTTAGATTCTTAGTCCACATAATCTTTAACGGCTTCAGTGCCTCTCAGAAAATATTGCTGTTTGTATACAGACATTTAGAATGTTACAAAATAATTTACATGTTTTAATCCATATTAACTAGCACTGCCAAAAACAAGCAGAACTAAACATTCCAGGTTACACTCAGCAGTCTGTCTGAAGATCATATGTACTGTCCTTAATCTTACCTGTCCTGGGGTCCAGAATGGAGACATAAGGGAAATCTGCCAGTTTATAAAACTGTATGTATCTCTGTCCTTCCTCACTGTCATGGTATACCTACAGAACACCAAATTTGAAAAAAGTTAATGCCTCAAAACTGAACAAAATGTGTCTTTATTTTACCATATACTCTACACTTTGTATGTACACAATTCCCATTAACTTGTCCAAACATTAGTAAGTGGATTTTGTTAGCGTAGAAAGGTCATAGACCCAAAAAGGCTAGTTCTGAACACCTGTTTTTTAAAATTGTTTTAATATACACTCATTTCGGTAATGTGAGATTAAATCCACAATTCAATCTTTCTTGGCAGTTCTTAGAGAGCACTGGGTTTTGTTTTGTTTATAACTACAAGAGGCTTGTTTTTGTTGCCTCACTCCCATCAATTTCTACCGTCAACGTATCTCTATTAGCCTCTCACCTGCCAAAAAATGAAATGCTCCCGAATAATGTTCTTCACAGCCTCATTGCTCCAGACGTCACGGTTGAGACACTGACATGCAAAGTCCTGCACATTCTGGATGTTAATCATGAGCCATTTATTCTGCATCTGACCACACTCTTTGGCCTTCAAGCAGACAGAAAGAATACATTATTTAAAAACAAAAGGCTAGACAGAAACGACGCCAGCAATGATGGGTTCGATTTGTGCACCAGGCTTCACCAAAACCCCTTTACAGTAGAAAGGATGATCAGAACTAGCAAAAGTCATCCTCAAACACCTGACAAACAGAGGGCAGGGCTAGAAGACCTGCTTAACTGCAGTTCAAGTTGCCTAAATGTATTTAAAAAATATAAAAATAAAAAAAATTAAAAATAAAAAAATCGCACTTTGGTTAACTGAGTTCAACAAGCCAAGCCCAGGAGGATAGGGAGAGGAAGCAACTTGAGAAGCAAAAGACTGAAAATGGAAAAAAATCTGAATTAACCATTTGTTCAGAGAAAACAGAGTGAAGTGAGTCACATCTGATAGCAGAGGAAAGACCTGGTTACTCAAAAGGAAAATTTGTGGACCCTTTTTCTGTGTAAATAGGCTAAAGCTACTGACTGGGGACTTGTATTTATACAACAGCCCCTTTTTCCCCACTATTCATTTTTTCTAGATTTTATGTTGTTAAACTTAATTTTGGTGTGACTGCCAAATCAGGAGTCATTTTCTGATGCTCATTCAGACTGCAAGTGGCGGGGGGTGGGGGAGGAATGGGAGGGTTTGAAGTCGCAGGAAGAGATCTTACTGGTTTGAGTCACAAAGCTGGCATTGTCTGATTGGTTGGTTGCAAGTTAATGGTAGGAGTTTGATCAAGAATGTAATTCTGATCGCTGAATTGTCAAACCTGTTGAAAAAAAGAGGGCTTTATCAAAAGTAGGAATGCTCACATCTCCAGGATAGATTGGAAATAGTGATGAACTTTCCTTAAAAAAAAAAAAAAAAAAGAAAAGAAAAGAAAGAAAGAGGATTTACTTACATGAGTTTGCACTAACTGCATTACTCATGGGGGGGAGGGGGCAAATTAAAAGGTTTAGGGTATTTCACCAGATTTTACTGTTTTCTTCAGAACCTAAGCTTTAACTTTTAGAATGAAGTTTCTTGTCTTGTCTACCCACTCGTGTCAGTGAATTGTAAATTTAAAACCTCAATATTACCATTCCAATGCTAATACTTCATTTAATTGACAATTCAGTTAGGACCTGTATATGTTAAGGAAAGCTGGTTCAAGTTTACTTACTGTACACAGGACCTCACATTAAACACCTAGGTAATAAGATTTCTGCATGGCCAGTTGACAGACCAATTGTGGCCTAATTTTCCATTCACTTGAAAGGACATCATACAGGAATTAGGTGCACATAGGATATGCCAGTACTCTACTAAAGTGCTTATTATGTGAATATGCAACTTATCTTTAAAATGCTTCTCATTCATTAGTTAATCCTTACAACACTCCTTGGGCACCTATTTAACAGAAGGGGAATCTAAGTAAGTGGCCTGATTTTTCAATATGCTCACCAGCTCCAAAGGAGACAAGCCTTTTATTTAAATACTTAAGTATAGATTTGGATGTCTAATTTTTGGAATAATGACTTGCCCAAGGCTCAGGAGGAAATCCATATCAGAATGTATATTTAGACCCAAGAGCCCTGGTCCCAGTCCTGTGCTCTGACCCTCAACTCTACTGGATTACAGGGACACTGACTAAGAATTCCATTCTGTCTGCACAGTTTCTCTCCTACTCGTTACATATGCCTAAATTACTATTAAAAAAAAGAAAAAAGACACAGTGGGAAAAAGTCTAATTTTTTTACTTTTATGTGTATTTGCCAGCGTTTTGTGTAGTCAGTTTCACTCCCCTCCCACCCAAAAATAGTCACTTTCCCCTTTAAAAGTTTGTGAACAAGAAAAACCCATACAATATATTGACAAAAACAAGTCTATAGAGATTGATGGGGAGGGTGGGGGGGGAAGGGAGGAGAGGGAAAAAGAGGGGGAGTGCTTCAGGGCAGGTGTAATGCCAGAATTACTTTAAACTTATTTTTAAAACTGATCAGATTTCATACCGTGACCTTTCAAGTAGTAAGACTCTTGCCACTACCTTTATTTATAATAAAAATTGAGTTTACAGCATTAGACAAGCACTGGACTCCCAGAAATGACTTGCAGTACCTGAATTTTCTACAAAAACTTGACTTGGTTCAATAGCAGTCACAATTTACTTTGATAATGTGATGAATATTTCTGAATGACTCCTTCTGTATTACTGAACTAACTAGAACTAATATCAAGTTTATTTATTTATTGGAACCCCACTGTGCCAGGTGCTATACAAACACACAGACTGTCCGTTTCAAAGAGCTTGCAGTTTAGACACACAAGGGAAAGGAAATAGAGGCACAGACTTGTCCAAGGTCACAGCAAGTCAGTGGTAGAGCCAGAAATAGAATCCCCAGTCTCCTGATCCCTGTCTGGGGACCTATCTACTGGACCATGCTGCCTGTCCAATATATATGAGAATGTGACCAAAAAACATTTTTTTTGCACATTTTAAAAGACAGCATCTTCTCAGAGTTCACTTGCGCGTATGTGGTAGAGTAAAACAGGAGGAGTCTGAACTGGTTGGTACAAACAGCTGGTCATATTTGGTGTTCCATTTATACCACACAGCCCTATAGCTGTGTATTTTTTGTTGTTAGAAACAGAAATTCATAAGTATTTTACTAATTAAGTTACACCAATACAAACTCACTGACTAATGGGGATTGTACAAGATTAAAGGATAGCCTAATTTGGCCGTCAGAACCTTTATTACATGTGAGGATAAACAAACCCAAACTTGATTTAGAGCAAAACTGATAGTTGGAAGACATCTTTTTAACCTGAAAACTAACAGTATGGACACAGAAACAACACTGATCTCTACAACATAATTTTTATTACGCTTTTCAAAGAAGCAGAACACTTTTAATGTTCAAATAAACGTTTTACTCATTAAAAGTTTAGAACCAGGTGCCACATGGCTAGTTGCTTACAAACATCTAAGAATGCACCTGAATCCTGACCACCAGATTCCTAGCTATGCCAGCTTCATGTGTATCCTGAGTAGATGCTGCTAATTACACCTACAATGCTTGTGGGTGTGGTGAAGAGGACAGGCCTGTGACATACAAAAGTGTTCTTTTGGGAGTAGGATGAAACCAAGTGTTCACTTACGATCTTCTCAAGAGCTATCCAGCAAGAACTCAACGCTCCTTTTAACCATGACTAAGCTCTCCACTTATCATTTCCAACCCACTGATCTGTCCCTGAATCGCCTCCCAATTCCCATCTTCACACTCTTCATGCATATTTCCCTCGTCTTCAAGTACTCTACAGTAACTCCTATCATAAAGTGCCTCATTTCACCTCTCCTCTATTTCATTACGCTAATCGGATCCATGTACAAAGACAATATTTAGTGTCGCAGTGGTTTAGTACATGGGCTCAACTCCATTTTAATTTTTTGTTCCATACTGAAGTCTACATTAAGGAAAAAGATTAGTTGCAAGACTGAATATGGTAGAGAATGTATGAGCAATCTCAATTCTGCCTCCTTGTGCATATGGCATGCAATGACAGACTAATTGCTCACATACTGTTTCTCAAAACACAACACACTTTCTACAGTTTCAGTGACACTTCAGTTTTTAAACATGCAATCTTAATGCTTTCAACACAGGCTTATGGTGTGTGTGGAATTTCCTAGTTATTTAAAAAGAAAGGTGGGGGTGGTTTCAAGCTGTTTAAGACTGTAACATATTGTTGTTAGTAATACCTTCTGTGCCATGGACCTCTGGAGATCTGCAAGAATGAATCCCCCTCCTGTTTACTGAGGAGCTCTTTTCCACAAACATGAGGAGTTGCAGAGAGCCCTCTCCTGCAAACCTTTAGGTGTTAGTGTACAGCAACTCCCCCTATTACTTTAAAAAGTCTACAACAATGGTTCTCAACCTTTCCAGACTACTATACCCCTTTTCAGGAGTCTGATTTGTCTTGCATACTTCAAATTTCACCTCACTTAAAAATGACTTCCTTACAAAAGCAGACAAAAATACAAAAGTGTCACAGAACACTATTACTGAAAAATTGTTTACCTTCTCATTTTTATATAATTATAAAATAAATCAATTGGAATATAAATATTATACTTACATTTCAGTGTATAGTATACAGAGCAGTATGAACAAGTCATTGTCTGTATGAAATTTTAGTTTGCACTAACTTCACTAGTGCTTTTTATGTAGGCTGTGGTAAAACTAAGCAAAAATCTAGATGAGTTGATTACCCCCTGAAAGACCTCTGCATACCCCCAGAGGTATGCATACCACTGGTTGAGAACCATTGGCCTACAGGACTAAATCAGGGCTCTAACAGAATCCTTGCCTCAAGCTATGTACACCTTCACAATACAGCCAAGTTAGCCACATGCAGATAGCAATAAACCCTACGTAAAGTGTACTGATCACAGGAAGAATGGGTCATAACTTGATCGAAGACAAATCAATACTCACTGGAACATTCAAAGGCATTTTTCCCTCAACAAAAGCTACTTCCAATGCCAAAATTGAATTTTCTACCCATAACAGTTTAGACCGGGGGTGGGGGAATGGCTGGTGCAAAAAGTTGCAATTTTTTAAATTGTATTTATTTATTTATTTTAAATAGTTGGAAAAGCTTACTCCCCCCCCACCCCGCCCCACACACACAAAAATGACAACTCGTCATGACAGAAAACCTCAAAAAACATTAAGAAGTGCGTAAGTTGACTTAAGTTGCAGATGAAAACTAGAAAATTTCAGCCCAAAGAAATGAGCTACAAAAATCTGAATGATTGAAAATAAGGGATCGAATAGAAATGCTCATGCAACCTTAACTAGAGTGGATACTGCCACTCCTGCTATCTTTTGTGTAAATGTCACAGATGTGAGTAGCCCTATCTATAAAATAAGCTATGGCCCCTCCCCTGAGGAATTTAGAATCTAATACAGGAACAAATGATCTAAATATTTATTTAAATAAGATAATACCAAGATCCGAGGGTGTAAGTAGTCTGAAACATTTAATCTTAGATATTTCTGGAGGCAAAAACTTTAGCTTATGACCATTAGAACTGTCACATTAGGTTTACTAGATTTCATAAATGTATCATCTAGTTAGGTACATGGAGGGGGGGTTAGCTAGTTGTGCCTGAGTTGTAGTTAGCTAGAAGTGAGTTTTGAGGAGGGTCTAGAAAACTGTGTCGTTACCAGGTATACAAGAGGAAGGAGGCTGTCCCAGGCATAGGAGTAGCATAAAAGAGCAAAGATGACAAAGAACATGGAAGTGAGGATAGCGGTTAACTGATGGACAGGAAAGTGTTTTGGGGATGGTGGAAAAATAACTTCCTCTAGTACCCCTAGTCATGGATCAGCTGTACAAACAGAACAAAATAGATGGTCCCTGCCCCAATAAGCTTACCATCTAGTCTTTGCCACATTACAATTGAGTTGTTGGGACATCAGGGTGAGATGCCAGATGCAGTCACAATTGTAAAACTGAACAAAGAGGCAGAGGTCACAAGTGAGTGGAGGTGTAGACTTGGAAGCAGTTAGAGACCTGTCCTTGTGCTATCTCATCCCCTCTAAAGGGTTCAGTGCATCCAGGGAGAAGAGAAGAGCACTGAGGAACATTGGTGATGAAATAGTGATCTGAGAGACAGGAGAACCAGGCAATTACAATGCTCTGGAATTCCTTAGAAAGGGAAGAGCGAGGACAATATTGATGATGATCATCATCATACTACTTGATCTGTGGAATAGTATTTCCCTCACCACCATGCTTCTGCACAGAAATCCTGTACCCAGAGTACCTGTACAGAAAACCTTTAGCCACAGCACCTTTCCTGAATTTAAATAACTAGGATTCTTCCATCCTAGTCAGCTTCACTCACGCACTGAAATCTTTCATCAGTGACATCTGCTCAACTTCACATTTAAAAGGGAAAAAAAAAAAAAAAAAAAGAAAGAGTGGGCCAGGGAAGAGAACAGTGGATAACAAGCCCACCCTTTTTAGAAATCAGTCACTACTTGCTAAGATCAGTACTATATAACTCATAAAATTACTATCACATGCAAGTGCTAGCTGCCAATATTTAGAAGCAGACTATTTGTTTTCTTGTAATTTATTGTACGACTATGCTATAAATCAATTTGGACATGCATGCTGATGTAGGGCTTACAAGCTATGCCCAATTAACACATAGGTAGTCTTATTGAAAGACAGAAACCTACCGTTTCAAAGCTGCCTTTGTGCATCAGATCGATGGGAGGCCTGAAGAGGTCTGCAAGGGTAGTGAGTTTCTTATCTATTGCACCTCCATTCCGCAGCTCCTGCTCTTGTCGAACTATACAGCCCCGGGAGGAACAGGAGTTGAATTAGACAAAATACTCACAACAGTGCATTACGCTGCCTTCATCCCTATTCCCTACATACAAATTCACCTGGTTGAAATAATTTTACAAGGTTACAAAGTGCACAGGCCATGATTTAATTTGAAGACAGGATCCTAAAGTCGAGGTTCTAAATCCATAACAAGGCAACTAAGTGCTCTGATTTTCTGAAGTGCTGAACGCTGAACTCTCATTTATTTAAATATATTTTGATTTGTAAAATGTACACATTAGTAGGATCTGATTGTGAAAAATCAGGCAACTTATTCTGGTGCCCAAATATGGATTTAGTAGTCTAAATTTAGGCTCCTGTTTTTCAAATATTGACCTACATCCAAAAATATTTCTAGTTTGATCTTTCACCTGTTCCCTCACCTTCACAAACATCAAAGGACCCCTTTGACAGAATCAGATATTTCTTCACATAAATAGAATATTCTTTGAAACTCACATTTAACATTAAATCCTTTCACTGATAGACTTAGTTATTGCAACCTCTTATAGGTCAGAGGTTCTCAAACTCTTTCTATAGTCTATACCACACCTTGAAAAACAGTGTCCTGTGGATACCACCTCTCCCATTCATGATTATGAGGCCACCTTGCATGCCCATCTGTGATCATATGAAATCTTTGGGGGAATTACAGCAATTGCTTACCTAAAAAAGCAAATGCACAGAGTATTTTATGCAGTTTAGCAGTTGGAAATGGGGAGCCAGGGCCATGTGGTCAGCCAACTCTCCACTGGACACAAGCAAGTGTGCAGTGGACCAGAGTATAGAAGCCTCCTGTACCTGTAAATATCACTATTTTGCAACCCCTGGAAACATGTCTGCAAACATTAAAGGCTAGATTAGTGTCAGACTTTAACTATTAAGTTTCCAGCTTTCATTTAGGTGAAAAAGCTTTTGGTGTATTTTTATTGAATTTTATAAAGTTAGATAAGAGATGAATGTGTAACTGGATCATATACCCTTCTTCAAGAGCTACAGTTGACATGGTGGAATGCTTCCAGATTCTCAGACATTTAGTATAGTGATATGAAAGAATTAAACACTGGCTGCAATATTAATCACTTTTAGTAACACACACCATAATAACAGACAAAAGGTCACGTGTTCCACCTATCTGACCCATGCTGGTGATCACGGAGCTGTAGACTCCACTTTTTATGCACCAATGTGGGCCATTCCACTTTGGATTACTGTAAGGATGTGTCAAAAACATTTTGGAACGTCTTTCTTTGTGGAAACAGAGTAATTAAACCTTAAATTCTACTGTATTGTTTAAATCTACCACTTCCCAGTACATTACTAAACTTTAACATACTGACATACTCCTCAGTCAGTATGTCTTTTGTTCAAATAATTTAAAGCACACTGTCTGAGACCATGCGTCGGAGTCAAAAAATGTGGTTGTGCAGTAGGTATAGGTTATTCACAGAGAAGCCAATGACACTACCTTTAAATAGGTTGATTATTACTGAAGAGTCTGACTCAGACTCTTTGAGTGATGCCAGTAGAAGATAGTCAGCTTTTTGTTCAGTGTTTGTACAGTGCCTTGCACAAAGGGGTCCTGGTCCATGACTAGGGCTCTTAGGCACTACGGTAATACAAATGATTAATAACAATAAAAGTTATTAAGGCTGCATTTGTCACAGCTGCCAAAGGAGTCATTTTTTGAAATTTTATGATTTAGAAGAGTTTCTCTATTACTTTTGTCATTTGGAGATTTTGCACATGGGTGGGCGGATGCAATGGTAAATGGCTAAACAAATTCACTGAGAACTTTCTGTGCTGCCAAGCAAAACCCAGGACTAATCTGAAGATTAATAAGAGCGCGCACACAGCAACAGTGGCCACACAAAAGACCAGATTAGTGAATCAGAGCTTTAATTCCCCTAAGATTCTTGAGTTCTCTCCCCACCTTTCCATCCCCCACCACCAAGGGGGAAAAAATGCTTTTGAAGAATTAAAATTGGGTTATCAAAGTCCGTTCTGGTATGGCAAGTACTTTACTCATCTGTCCAGTACTGCCACAGAGCACACACAGGTTTTTTTGTTTTATTTTTATTTAGAAGATTGGAAGTATGCATCAGGGTCACAACAAGATCCAATAGTATCTGACAAGATTCATATTTCCATGACTTGGCATTTTCAACATAATCACCTCACAACTATTTAAAATTGCAATGATTATAAAAGCAGTCCTCACTGTGACACTAGTATCTGTGGGGAGACAGCTGTAGTTAATAAATAGACATATCTTTAATTATAAAAGTAGTAATGGCACCACTACAATTAAAGATTAATAAAGTAGTTTTAGAATAGAATATTGCCTACTGCATAGGAAATTCCAATCTCATTTAAAATTAAAAATTGTTTGATGACTGCAACCAATGATCATGGCCAATAGCAGATAACTCTGTTCATTCCACACCACAAAGTTACACAACAAACTAGAAACCCTACCATAATGAACCACAGATACTTACTGGTTTCTGTTTGAAAATCCCGAAAACCATCAAATATTGAACGGGCAGGTCTGCGTCGTTTAGGAGCTTTAAAAAAAATAAAAATAAAAATATATCTCAGATGTAATTTAAAAGCTAGATTGTCAAAGAATTACTTTTGAATGATGGCATACCACAAATTTGTGATGCAAAAAGCTTGAAGACCCAAAGCATACATATAAGGAGGAGTAAGGTCACTGGGGAAGGGTTGGGGGAAACCAAAACAACAGATCTAAGTATCACCACATTTTACTTTAGGATATGCCCCCAAGAGTAAGTCTTTCCTCAAAGCAAATCCAGGTTGCTGATGAAAGCAGGTAAAATGCTGGGCCTCCCATTTCTGATATGCTTGTACATACCCATCCTCATTGCTTTTCTGCCATGCTGCCCAATATAGTATTTAAATTAAATAATTCTTACCACACTGAACCCAAAACATAAAACAGGGACCCACTTTAGAAAATAACTATATGTCCTGGAGAAGTAATAATGGAAAATCCTCTAGGAAGGCAGCTACTCCCAGAGTTCTCCAATTTAGTTCTGTCAGGCCTCTCACTCACATCATCTTCTTGGCTGTTGGGTGGGGTGGGCAATACCTGGATTCTAAAGGAGGAATCTTGCTAGTACCCTATCCCCAAGTAAACCCCCCTCAAGGAGCTCTATGCAGTTGCCTCTGGGCACAAAAGGAGGGGGGAGAGATACTGTTCCAATTCTCTGTCTGGGCAATTAACTCACACAGACGTCTAATACCAGGATAAAGGGCTGGGCTGAAGTCACCTGGCATTACTATCTATAGCTGCTGCTCCAAAGTACTCCTGATGGGGCCATAAGACAAGACACCATAGAGCGATTTATTACAAATTTTTGTCTGCCTAGGAATGGTCATTTTTAACAATTAAGACAGTATTTTCAAAGTAATTCAGTTACAGGAGATGTTCAAACACAAAGTAAATGGAAAGAGGCCACCATACAAATTAAACATAAAGCCTGTTTTAAAAAAAATCCATTTGCAGGGAGACTGGTTGAACTAATGGGCACTGCCTACTCCTGAGGGAATTCTGCACCAAAAAATTAAAATTCTGCAAAATTCTGCATATTTTGTCAATAAATAAACTTGAAGGTTACAGCATGGCAGTGGGGAGCACAGGCCACTGGCTGCATGGAGGTGCGAGATCACACTGAAGGCCCCCCCGACACCCCAGGACAAGAACTCGGTGGTGAAGCTGCACCTGACCCTGACACAGCATGAGGGCCAGGCCTGCCCCAGAAACACCCCGGGGCCCTACCCTTCCATGCCAGTGCACCAAGACAGTAAGCGAGAGGGACAGAGTCTCACACACCCAGCCCTAGCCCCAAGTCTAGGTGTGGGACAAGCAGGCTCAGCCCAGCAGGATCCAAGAATGGAGGTGCTTAGTGTGGGGGGATCCAGATGTTGGGTGAGAGGGTTCTGTGTGGGGCAATCTGGGTGCAGGTGTCTTGTGGGGGGGAGGGGGAGAATCTGAATGCTCAGGGGCTCATTGGGGGGTTCCAGATGCAGGGGAATGGGACTCTGCAAGGGGTTCAGGTGCAGGTGACTGGGGCACAAGGGGGTCTGGATGTGGGGGGAAATGGGGCTTGGCGGGGGGGCTAGGTGCTGGGGGCTTGATGAGGTGGAGGTCCAGGTGCAGCTGGCTGGGGCTCAGTGGAGTGGAGGTCTAGGTGCAGGGGCTTCCTGGGGTGGTCCAGGTGCAAGGGGGGTGGGGCTCAAGTGCAGGGGGCCTCAGTAGAGGTTAGTCTGAGTGCAGGAGTGGGGGTCTGGATGCAGGGGGAAGTTCTTGGTGAGGGTCCAGGTGCAGGGGGCTCTGGATAAGGCATGGTTGGGTGGGGGTTCAGGTGTGGAGGGTGGTCTGGGTGCAGGAGTGGGGAACTGGATGCAGGGGGGAAGGGCTTGGTGGAGATCTGGATGCACAGGGGTTGGGCAAAGTGGGGAGGAGCAGTTCCCCATACAGTGACCCCCTCGCCCTGTGGCTGAGGAGCAATGGGGGCAGGAAGCAGGGTGGGCCTGGGGGAGTGCAGAGCTCCCTAGAGCCTGGGAGGTTTCTAGGGGTGGGTCTGATCTGGACCAGGCCACTCCATGCAGGGAAAGGAGGTCCCATCGTCCTTCTCCTCCCCCACCCCCCCCACCCACCAGGGACGAGCAGCTAAGACAGGCGCAGGGTAGGAGCCACTGGCTGTGGAGTCTCCTCTACAGTGATTTACCTCTCTGCCGGCTGCTCCGGGCGCCCGAAACGATGTGCCCGCACTGCTGGGGAGGGGCGCATGACAGCTCTTGTGGCTTCCCTTTGCTTCCCCGTCATTTTCTGCGGGGAAGCAAAGAAATCTGCGGGGGACATGAATTCTGCACACACGCAGTAGCGCACAATTCCCCCAGGAGTAATTTTCATCTCTAATAACTATGAAAAAAGGTATTATATTTTTGACTCCAAGTGATCTGCTTTGTACATTATAATCAAAAATTTTCAGACTTGGGTGCTTCAATATGAACTTCAGGAGTTAAGTACTGAGCACCCATAAATCTCACACAAATCAATAGGTGCTACAAGTGCTCAGCAGTTGTGAAAATCACCCGCCTGTAGTTAGGTATTTATGTATGGCTTTAGGAACCTGAGATTAGGCATGCCAGTCTGAAAACACTGTCCTATATTTTTGTGTTTCTTTGGAATGTAATTTAATAGTTGGCTATGGATTGGTGTTATCGTCTGTTTCAGACAATTATTTAAGTATCTCATTCTCAAGAGAGTTCCATGCAAAAAACAACCAGACAACATTCAAATCCAAATATCCGTATAATAATTAATAATTAATGGAGATATCCTATCTCCTAGAACTGGAAGGGACCTTGAAAGGTCATCGAGTCCAGCCCCCTGCCTTCACTAGCAGGACCAAGTACTGATTTTGCCCCAGATCCCTAAGTGGCCCCCTCAAGGATTGAACTCACAACCCTGGGTTTAGCAGGCCAACGCTCAAACCACTGAGCTATCCCTCCCCCCTAGACTGAGTTCTCTAGGACAAAGACGGTCCTTCCTTACATGTCTGTACAGTGCCTAGCGCAATGGGAGTCTGAACCTTTATTGGGGTTCCCAGGGATTATCATAAATAGCCACCTCTTCTTAGAAGATCAATATTTTAACTAGCAGGAAAGTGATCTTCTCATTAGCCCTTCACTTTAAATAAGGGGAGGGGAGGAAGGCAACATTTCAAAAGCAAAAGATAATAAAGCAATCTTATACTTAAAGCAAACAGAAAATAAAAACTACAAGGTGCATTTCAAAACTTCAGTTTATTCTCCAAAGGAGAAAATGAGAGTAAAATACGGATAGCAGTAACAAATGGGAAAAGCTACTATTACCATCTAAAACAAATTCACACGGTATCCTTACTTTGCACTGTGCCAAGTGTCCAATTACTAGGGCCTTGGTGCATTACACAACAATGCCCACTGCATATTGCCTGTAGAACGCCCAGGAACCACCCCCGTTCTCAGAAACCTCCTACTTTCTAAGCCTCCCCAATAATATTTCTTCAGCAGGTAGGTAGGTTCAGATCATTCAAGAAATTCAAAACAAAGCAGAACTAAAATAATCAAATATTTTTCTTTAACATTTCATTAATAGTTTGTCTTTACCCTTCATATACTTCTGACTTCATTTCTAATCCTCCTATCTCCTTTGTAGCTCTAGCCCTCTTGAATCTTCACCAATCATTCTGTCCTTCAATACTACCACTTTGAGCATCTCTAATGTGGGAGAAGTATCTTCCAGTTCTGTTTCTGGATGACTGTACTCAGCCAATAAACAGGAGTATTTTAGCATAACTTATGAGGCAGCACCCACTTTAAATGGCACATGAAGCAAACTGCACTCCCAGTGATGCATGATTTACTACCTATGTCTCCTTTGAGAAACCGTACTTCCAACTGCACAGAGGTATTTCAAAGTGTGCAATCACATCCTACGGCTATAGATTTATTGTAGAAACCAGCAGCAAGAAGCAGTGATGGGATTCAATTTCTCAGGCTTGGTTTAAACTCCAGACTTATGTTGGTATAACTACACCGCTCAGGGGTATGGAAAATCCACATCCTCTGAGCAATGCATTTATACTGAACGAACTCCTGGTATAGACAGCGCTGCGCTGACTGGGGGTGGGGGGAGAGCTTCTCACATCAACATAGCCACTGCCTCTCAAGCAGGTGGAGTACCTAGAGTGGTGCACCACTGTAGGTATGTGTAGACAACCCCTCAGTCAGTTATGATTTTTCTTTTGTCACTCACCCAGGCCAGAAGCAACATAAACAAAAACACAAACAAATCTTACCTCCAAACAAGGGCTCCGGCTCTACCAAAATTTCCTGCTTTTGTGGAATTGGTGCTCGTACTTCATCCCTACCAGAGTAGAAAAAAAATAACTTGTTATTTACTGAGGGATGTGCTGGGCACTGTATAAACAAAGAACACCAGTTCCTGCCCAAGGATCTTGCAGCTTAAATGATACAGACAAAAGTACAGACGCATGATACCTAGGTGAAGTAAGGATGTTGTACAAATTTTTAATTATTTTATCATTTCAGGTGGCTCAAAGGCTCCACAGAGGACATGAATGTTTAAAAAGCCTGAATTGAGAGAGGTTCTTTGACACATAAGAGGTTCCATGCATAAAGGGTGGCATAGAAGGTGTCACAGACTAGAGCCTACAACCCTACATAACGCAGAGAGAAATGTTTTATTTGTTTTACCAATCTCTTCACAGTCTTCTAGGCACTGTGTTTGAAGTTTAGGAGATGGACTGGCTGGCTCCTGAATGGAGCCAAGGTATCAAATTTATTCCAATAAAAGCACTTATAGGTTTTAACTTATAGTGGTATAAAAGTCACTGATTCACAAAGAATCTGCATAGAAACAAGGCCTCCATACTGACAAATATAGACTTTTAGCTTCAGTACCCATCAAAGGCAAATGGCAGAAAGGTACAGAATTTAGCATCAGCTAGGACTGTTGGCACCACTCCAGCTGTTTTAACCTCAAGTACACCCTTTTCTGGCACTTTCACCTTTATAATTAACCTGAATTTAGACAGAAAGTTTAGTAAGATTGTTTCCAGGGTCAAAGTTATCTATTTATCCACAGAACAGGTAGAGCAAAGGAAGCAGCACTGCAAACTTTCCTACAATGCCCAAATGCATCTCACTCATGCCTTTCAGTGACCAACTCTACATATGAGCGTGTAATATACTCTTCATAATTATTCACACCCTGGCCTTTCATGCACAACACAGGCACCAATTAATGCCAAATGCTGCTGTGGATTTTATGGTAGGACACAAGCCCCCTAGAAACCGGACAGAGACCACTAACTCATTTCTTGAAGACCAAAAACCTAATTACCTTTTAGTCACAACTAATCCAATTTAGACCAAGTTCAAAGCAGTGACGTGGAGGTGAAAGTAACTGTCATTACCACCACGTACATATCTATCGTGCAAGACCCAGCTTCTGTGTCCCCTGAAAGCAGCATTTAGCTAGCATGACTTGTAACCAATATCCCTGTTAGGTATGCAAATGTTATCCAAAACTTACAGATGAGGAAATTGAGTCATAGTACAATTTTCAGGCCAGGGGACCATCTCTTTGCTATATGTTTGTAGAACACCAACAAGGTGCTGACCTCTAGGCACTATTTTAACACCAGCAGTGAGAACTGGTAATATTCCCAAGTCAAAACGAGAAACAAACCCCAGGTCTCTTAAAACTCAGTCCTGTGTTTTAGCCACAAGACCATTACTACCAGATAAAAGTTTTACTAGAATGGCCCTACCAGAGGAGTGGAAAAGTGGACAAGATAATTAAAGAACTACATAGTAACAGGGAGTGACAGCAGGTTATGAGAGAAATGAACAATGCAACAGCAAAATGCCTTGATGCCAAAACTTTCCCACCTTTCCATCCTACCACTTTTCAACACAGGTTATTCATTCATATGGATACATTCACACAGGCACATACTCGGTATCTGGTCGGACAGTTGACACTGCTGCTGAACTGGTGCTGGGCTCCTCTGCTATGCCTCCACCATCCAGAAACATAGTGACAGCCATCTCTAGATTATTGTTGCATGCTTCAAGCATATGTTTCCCCACACTTTCACTGGCACCTAGAATACCAAAGACAAAAAAAGGTCTCAGAAAATAGTATCAAGACCCTGATCAAAGAGGTGCTGGGAATAGCTGACAGGCAAGATTGCTCTTTCAAAGAATTAGTAATTAGTAAGAATGCACAACTTATATGCCTGTCACTTGCTTTGCATTTATAGTTTAGAAACCATTACAAGAAACACTAATGTACACATCTTGCCTGGGAGGGGGGGGAAAAGGAGATGGAAATGTGGCTCTCCTTCAATCCTATCTCCTTCCTTAAAAAAAGAAAAAAGTTTAGCAGTAGCCATTTAATGTTTTTTGTTTTTTTAATAGGTCTCAGACCTTTGCCCAACACAAAATTCAAAACATGAAGAAGGTGCAATGATCCAGAAAGATGTTGGGTTATACACAAAATTAACTATCAACTTCTCATCACCCTATGAAAAACTCAATATTAAATCAGCAAGGAGTATAACGCAGGGTGGACTCGATTTAATCATGGATTTCTACATAAAAGTGCATTCTTTGGTTGTTATAACCTTAATACATATTCTTCACAACTCAGAGATAGACGTGTATCTTCTAAAAATGAAACCTACACTATACATTTTTAAAGTGATTTATTTTGAAAACTTTTCAGATTAGTTTTACAGCTATATCAGAAAATGAATTATTGTTTATAAATAAATTATAAATTAATGGAGATGTCCTATCTCCTAGAACTCAAAGGGACCTTGAAAGGTCATCGAGTCCAGCCCCCTGCCTTCACTAGCAGGACCAAGTACTGATTTCCCCCAGATCCCTAAGTGGCCCCCTCAAGGATTGAGCTCACAACCCTGGGTTTAAGCAGGCCAATGCTCAAACCACTGAGCTATCCCCCTCCCCCCCCCCCCTTTGGTTATTTCATTTACCAAAGGTAATTGAAGCAGATATTTATGAAGTCATTGGGAGGTGAATTATCTCCAATTCAACAGGTTAATCATTAATATTTGGAGGATTTTCTTGCCATGCTGTATTAGGAGGAGAACATCACCAGACAGACATTTAAATTGTTTTATTTAACAATGTTATGTATTCTGGATTTTTTCTTCAACAGCAAATATAATATTTTTAACAAAACAATCATATGAATTTTTGAATGTAGTTAAACATTCAAGTTTTTTAAAATCAGGTTTGTTTTTGTTAAAATTGTTTCTAACTAAAATAGTTAAATGAAATATATTTAAAAAAAAATCGACTATGTCACAGCCAGCTCAACATGAGAAACTTAAAATATTGGATTCTGCAGCTAACTCAGTCATCTTCATCTTAATTTTCCTGTTTGTTCATAATCTGGAAAAGAAAAACAAGTTTTCCTGCTTTTTCAGGTCCCAAACGATTTCTCAATTTGGAATGAATTAGTCAAAAGGAAGAAAATATTCTTTCTACACCGGCAGAAGAAGCTACTGCTCTTAAAAGTTAGATTATCACTTCAACAGTCTCTGAATCCAAGTGCTTAAGTGACTTCCACCAGCTCACATCATCAAACATATATTTCTTGAATGGCTCACCCTTAGCACTGAAGTTTATTATAGTTGGCATTACGGAGGGATGATTGCTGGATGTCCATGTCATAGCCAACTCCTCTTCTTCAACAGTTAAGGTTTGACCCTGGTACCAAGTGTTGTGAATATTTGCAAGAAAATAAGCTGGAGATAGTGCTTGTCCCATTAGGTTTTTTTTTTTAAGGCTTGTGATTTAACTCTGTCATTGCATATTTCTCTTTTTAAGATCTCACTCAGTTCCTTCCAAATGTCAACAGCATCAGCAATAGAACAGCTATTTCCCTGCATTTTGTTCAAGGTTACAGAAATAGGCTTCAGGGTACTCAGCATGTGTTCAACATTTCTCTTAAGCCCAATGTTGAGAACTTTAGCTGTGACAGTGCCATCTATTTTTTCATGATTTTGTTCACAAACTGTCATCAGATTAGGCCAGTTCTTGATATAGTGCTCAAAATAGTCCACTACTGAGTTCCATCCCGTGTCTTGTGGGAGAGTTAACTTGGTTCCTCCCACTTTTTTCAGAGCAGCTGCTGCAAAGTGGCTGTTACGGAAGTATTTTGCAATTTCAACATTAGCCTTTATTTCTGGAACACTGAAGTCTTTGGCTAGGAGGTGCATCAAATGAGCACTGCAACCATATGTTATTAGCTTGGGACTCTCTTCACTCTCTTCTAAATAACTTCTTCTAATCTTGGATACATTTGCAGCATTGTCTGTGACCAAGCTGCGTACTAGACATTTGAATTTTTTTTCTACAGTTTCTTATAGCTTTTACAGCTACTTGTAAATATTCTTCTGTGTGTGCATTTCCTGATGTATCAGTTGTTTCTGTAAAGAAGTCATTCCCTTCTTCTGTTGTCACACAAGCACATACAACAGGATCATCGTGGACATTGCTCCACCCATCAAGACTCAAGTTAACAATTTCACCCTCTAGACCTTTTGCACACTGCTAAATTTCTCTTTCGTAAACTTTATCCAGCAATTTGCCTGTGACATCTGTTCTGTTGGGTGGACTCTATCCTGGTCTTAATGACTGAACCATGTCAATGAAGTGTGGGTTCTCAATCATACGGAAAGGAGAGTTTGTTGCATAAACAAACCGGGCAATTTTTTCATCAATTACCTCTTTTTGTAATCTGCTGGTTCTTATCACAAACTTATCTATGGTTGTTTCTGGATATTGGAGTTTTTTTTTTCTTTTTGCTACAGGTGATATACTGTGGCTACGTGACATACATGGTGTGACTGAAACGCTATCATTGGCATATAACTCTGAAACTATAGAAAATGGTGGTGATCTTGAAGGTGGATAGTCTTCAGAATCCTGTATGTTGAGGATGAATTCTCCTAAACAAAATAAGTCAATGAAGTTATTTAATTATTATTACCATACTGCTCATTTAGTATTACTCATTCCATTCACTGACACTCAGTACTACTTTAAAGGTGAAATTGTAAAAGGAAGATCTGCCTATTTCAGCTATTTATTTTTTTATCACAACTGTATCTAAAATGATAGTACCACAGAGTAACAACTATATTTTCTGCTCAAACATGAAAATTCAAGAATAGTCCAGAAGGAAGACAGGCAATCCTTAAGAAAGAAGTATGAAATAAAAAAGTTGACCAACCTGAAGATCCTGCGTGTTCAGATACGTTGCTTTCATCATCTTCAACGCAGCTACCTCCTGAGAAGGAACACTTCCTGTGATGTTGTTTCATTTGGGCAACCAGGCCTTGCATTTCTTTGTTGCACTGTTTGCATTTTGCAGGCATGCCTGTCTTACCCACAGGTAGAGGAACTTCATTAAAATATTCCCAAACTGGGTCTCTTTTATGGCCTGCTGCCATTATAGGTTTTCCCTTCTAGTGAGAGAATGGTATGGTAGATCTCAAATCAATGAAGGTTACACTCAGAAAGACCTCAAGACTTCTGGAATATGCTGCTCAAACAGTTTCACTTTTGTTTCTACTGCCCGTCCCTCCCTTCTCACATTTATCTCCAGACTTCTTCTCCTTGTCCAGATCTATTCCGCCCCCAACAATCTTCTATTCATTGAACTTTTTGAAACTTTGCACTTTTAGAGAGAGGTAAGGGATTGACTCTGTGTACACAAATTTGCAGAGGGACAATAGGGTTGAGGTCTATTATTTCTCACCTCTGTTTATTTATTTTAAAACATTTTTGCTGTAAACAAGCATGTTATCTCTGGAGACACAAATCCACAGTTTGAGAACCGCAAAACTAAGCATCTCTGATGGTATCTTCTAGACTGAGCACTGAGTCCCATTGGATAGACAGAAAGATTAACCTAAATAATCTATACAGAAGCCCTTGGAACCTCATAAGATTGGGTCCCTAATCCATGAACTATTGGAACTCATATACAAAACTTCTTAAACATTACATGAATCTATTGTCTCATACTATAGAATTAGAATTTATAATCCCTATTCCATGATGAAATATCTTTGAGCTATAATGCATCTATCTTTAGATCACATTTTTCCTCAAAAAGCATTTTATCAAAAAAATCCAATTTTTTTGGTTTTAAAAAAAAATCATTGATTTTTATCCACCGAGGTATAACTGTTTCAGCCAGTGTATGATGGATATTTATAGCAGAAAGGCCATGTTCCTTACTTTATTTATCATCTGACCAAGATACAGAGTGAGCAAAAGAGAACTAGCAGATGCTCAGTCCAGAGAAGATGAGCATAACAACTGGCAGAAAGAAGGAATGGAGGAAGGTTTGTTTACATGTTGATACATGTCCATTTATTAAAACGGTTCCCAGTCTCAGTGTCTTACCGTATCCATTACTGTTCATGGATACGAGTAACAACATTGACTCGCAGTACCACCTCCTTCTCTACATCAAAAGACCTTTCCCCTCCAGGCCGAGTATCCCAAAGTTAGTAATGCCATAGAGCACTGTCATCTGGGGAATTTATTTTCCCTAACAGTCTACCTATCAGAGCACAAGTGTGAGTTCTCCATCCCACAGAGGGACAGTGTTGTCATAGTCATGTTAGTACCAGGATATTAGAGAGACAAATTGAGTGAGGTACTAGCTTTTATTGGACCAACTTCTGTTGGTGAAAGAGAGAAGCTTTCAAGATTACACAGAGCTCTTCTTCAGGTCACTGTAGGTGAAGGCAGTTAGTGAGTTACAGAGGCAGAATTCAATGGAGTTAGCCTTGGGGGTAGCTTTTGTACTCATGATTAGTTTAAGTGTCCAAATACCATCCAACAACGAAAAGAAGATTATATTGTATAAAATTAGAGTTGTAGTAAATTAAGCCACCTTGGCCTAAACCCATTTTATCTTAGTCACTCAACCTATATTTGGCAACACTAGATTTCCTGGGAAGCTCTAGTCAGAACAGCCCAGCCAGCAAATGAAACACTTCAAGGGCTGGAAAATGTCTGGATAAAGCAGGGGTTCTCAAACTGGGGCTTGGGACCCCCTCAGAGGGTCAGGAAGTTATTACATAGGAGGTTACGAGCTGTCAGCCTCCACCCCAAACCCTGCTTTGCCTCCAGTATTTATAATGGTGTTAAATATATTTAAAAAGTGTTTTAAATGTATAAAGGGGGTACACTCAGAGGTTTGCTATGTGAAAGGGGTCACCAATACAAAAGTTTGAGAACCACTGGGATAAAGTGACTTTGAATGACCTATGCTATTACATTAAGTCACAGACAATGTCAGCTTGTCTGACAGAGCAACTTTCCAAAGACAATTTGCCAAGAGAAGTAGCAACAATCTTGATAGAAGTCAACTCTATTTTGAGGCCTTAATTAAAATGGTGAATAAATACAAAAGCAAACTAGTTATCAGAGATAATTAGGTAAAAGTATGGAAACGACGTCTAATTTCTTTAAACTGTAATCACAATTTGTTATAAAAATGCCCATTACATTTTATTGCCGTTATATCAGCAATGCTCAAACATTTTTACACTTTGAAATGACCACATCATCCTACAACTCCCATATAGTTATGTGCAGTCACTCGCAGCTGCAAGGACGTTGCCATTTTCAGGTCTCTGCTATTCAAAACCTATCATTGCTTGTAGAAGACAAAAGTTGTCTAGAACAGCATTTCTCAAATGCGGCCACCATAGCCGCACGAGGCCACCAGGGGCTTTTCTTGCAGCCACAGTCTCCTGGGCTGTGATTGGGGGGGAGGAGGCAAAGTAGCGGCCCCTTCCCTCTCCCTGTTGCGCCTCGATGCACCGCCTTGGTGTTGGCTGCTGGGGCTGCCAGCAGGGTTGGGTCCTGACTCTTCTGGAGATATCTGGGTCACAATGCGGGAGGACCAGGCAGCCGGTGAGTTCCCCACCTTCCCAGGGGCGATGGGGCTCAGGCTTTGGACTTCAGCCCTGGGGTGGCGGGGCCGCAGGGTCCAGCCAAGGGGCTTCAGGCTCCATCCCCAGGCTCCAGCTGTGCAGCAGCAGGCCCCAGACTCCGGATGCGGGGCTTCGGGCTCTGGCCACGGGGCTTCAGGCTCCAGCCCCACACTGCCTCCCTGATCCCCCATCCAGGGCTTAATTTGTCCCTAGGCTTGGGAGGGCTAAGTAAGGCTGCTGTGAAAAGTGATATTAACAAACATACAAGTATCACTTTTCACAGCAGACTTACTAGCTAGCAATAAATAAATTACAATGATTTGGACACGTATATGTGCATATTTATTTGTTTTTCCTAAAGATAATTAAGTATTTTAAGAAAAAGTGTGAGAGCGACCACCAGTAAGGGTTGGTGGCCGCACTCTGACGCCACCAAAAAATTTGTCCTGAGAACCTCTGGTCTAGAACCAGTGTGTCTGCACTAATGTTCTACAATTAATAAATGCTCTAAAACCAGCTTTACTTTCTTTACAAAATATTTAATGTTGCATCTGCCTTGAAATGAGCACTGCAAACACTGAAATGTGAACCAAAAAGTCATCTAGTTTCATTGTAGCTCTTGTGTGTATTTTTTCCAATTTCTTACAGCCACTCTTCTTGGTGAGCAACAAAAAAAAGTCAGTTCTCGGTTTCCTACAGCAGAAATATACTAAACGACTTTCTTCTCATTCTTCATTAGTGGGGCCCAGCAGAGCCATAAGATATTGTACTCTCTCTGAGAGGATTAAAAACAACTATTTGCGATTTACAAAGAACTGACTTACTAAGAATTCCCCAGGGTACAGGCTAACGTGTATCCCTGTTAGTTTACTAGCTACTTAACATCTCCAATATCGTTAACCTAGATTTTGAGCCAATCATACCTGACTAAATTCCAGGTTGTATCCCTTTTAATAATTAGTTATAACAAGAAACTTAGTAGTTCCACTTATTGCACTCACCAAGTCACTCTGACGATTTTATAGTTTGACAGCCATATTTTCCTATCTTTTAAAACCCTTCCCTCCTCTGTTGTGGTGTGAAGGCACACAAATAGAGGAAGCTATAATGAAACAGACTATGCACAAGTTGTATCAAGTGCTCAAGATAAACCAAACAAAGAATTTTCATTGGGAGCAATCCAGTGCCATTTGTAAGAACGGTGGGGAAATATATACCGACAAAACGGATCATCATTTCAATGCACTAATAGATTACTTCCACAGATCATGTTACACCAGAATCTGCTGCCCACTAATTACTCAAGCATACAGAACTTCAGTTACACTGGGGGAAGCAGGAGGAGGAAGACTGATGCATCTTGTGGTCTCTGTTGAGTACAAGGAGCACCTGTCCTGGCGATGGAGGAAAAAGAAGAGCATCTGACAGCGTTGGAGTGTCACCCGTACAGCAAACAGTGATTCCTTGCCAGACCCCCAGCTCCCCGGCAGCCTGTCCCCTCCCGCATGTCCGCCCGCCCACCCGGCTCCCGGGCTCTGTGCCGCAGACACAGGCCGGGCGGCGGCTCGCCTGCCCGGTGGGATGCCTGAGCGCCCTTTCTTGGGCAGGGACTTTGCCGGGAGAGCAGGGCCGGGGCCGCCCCCCGAAGGTCACAGAGAAACGAGGCAGCCCCTGGCCTGGCCTGCCTTCGGGAGGATGGGGAACCCCACATCCCCTCAGCCAGGAGCCTCCGTGCCAGCGCCGATCCGCCGGGCACAGCCCGCGCCCCCCGGCCGGAAGCCGCCGCTGGCCCAGGCCGCCTACGCTCGGAGCTGGACTAGAGCAGCGGGGCCCAGCCCGCCGGTGCTGCCCCTGCACCGCTCCCCCGATACTGGGGCTACAGGACGTGCACAGCTCCCCCGCGGGGCCCCGGTGGCCCACACCCCCGGCTTCCGTGCGTCTCACCCGTGATGGCGGTGAACTGCTGAATTAACCCTTTGAGCGCCGAGGAGGCCACAGAGCCCCCGTGCGCCGCCATCTTGCCGCCGCCACCGCCGCCGAACAACAACACACCAGCCACCTGCCCGGCTGCTGTGCGCAGGCGCATAGCCAGCCAGCCGCCCGACCGAACGCCCCTTCCCCTCGCTCGCCACCAGGGAGGCGCTTTCAATTTCAATGTCAAGCTTTATTGGGGACCGCGGTTGCTCCACCCACTTCCCCGCCCCCTCAGGGGCGGGATGCTACTGTCCCCTCCCCCCAGCGCTGGGCGGTGCCTAGGACCAAAGTGAGGGCCCTAGCCCTGCCCCCTCCACCAAGGCCCAGGCACTGACAGCCCCTGCTGCTGCCATGTCCCTCCTTGGGACAGGCACTAAAAAGTCAGGAGTCAGGCTGCTGCCCTCATAAGATTAGCTAGAAAATCAGGAGGGTTTTTTAAAGAAATAACATGTGGTTCTTTAAGTGGGCCAGCAGGGGCTGAGCCCTTTGTGACTGCACCAGCTAGGCACCCTTTCTTCATGCAACGAGGCAGGCTAGAAAATGCTTTTTTTTTTTTTAAACGATCTCTCCTGTTCCCATGACTCCAAGAGCAGGGGCTTTATGAAAAGCAGCATGTATCATGCAACGCATTATATATTAATGAGAAGTGGTGGCATGATGGCTAGAAGCTGACCAGCTATACTAGAGCTACCCAGAGGGGATCTATCACCACCGTTCTGTGAGCAGGCTGCTCATGCCACGCCACGCCCATACTGAGTCTGGTGCTAGGAAGGCAGTAGTTGGGCTTCAACCACCCCACCACTCCCCTGCAGTAACGGTGGGAAGTCCAGTGCCAGTAAGCATTCTGTCAACACACCAGGCATATGAATGGGGTAATTCAGACTTCTCCGATGCTTCCTGTAGATGCAAGTAGATGTCACAGAGACCACACTGTAATTAAATTTTAGCATCATTAAAAAGGGTAGGGAAAAAAATACCAAAGAAACCCACGCCAGTAGCATTTTTTAACTTCAAAGAGAGGAACTTACCAAAAATGAGGAAGCTAGTTAAACGGAAATTAAAAGGAACAGTCACAAAAATGAAATGCCTGCAAGCTGCATGGAACAGACTTAAATGCCACAGTGGAGGTTCAAACTAAACGTATACTTAAAATAATAAAAAATAGGACCAAAAAATTGCTACGCTGGCTAATCAGCAGACTAAAGAGGTGGTTAAAGGCAAACAGGCATCCTTTAAAAATTGGAAGTCAAATCCTGCTGCAGAAAATAGAAAGGAGCATAAACTTTGGCAAATGTAAAAGTGTAATTAGGCAGGTCAAAAAAGAATGTGAAGAGCAAATAGCAAAAGACACAAACAGCAAAAAATAAAATAATCAAGTACATTAGAAGTGGGAAGCCTACCAAACAATCTGGGTCCACTAGATGATCAAGGTATTCAAGGACCACTCAAGGAAGACAAGACTGTTGCAGAGAAGCTAAATGAATTCTTTGCATGAGTCTTCACTGCAGAGGATGTAAGGGAGATTCCCACACCTAAGCCATTCTTTTTAGGTGACAAATCTGAGGCACTCTCTTAGATTGAGGTGTCAATAGAGGAGGTTTTGTAACAAATTGAGAAAAAGCAGGATCACATGGTATTCACCTAAGAGTTCTGAAGGAACTCAAAAATGAAATTGCAGAACTACTACCTATTGTATGTAACCTATTCCTTAAATCAGCCTCTGTACCATATGACTCAAGGATAGCTAACGTAACAGTGATTTTTAAAGAAGGCTCCAGAAGCAATCCTGGCAGTGACAGGCCAGTAAGCCTTACTTCAGTACCAGGCAAATTGGTTTAAGCTATAGTAAAGAACAGAATTATCAGACACATAGATTAACATAATATTATAGAGACGGATGGAAGGGACCTCAAGAGGTCATCTCGTACATGTCCCTGTGATGAGGAAGGACCAAGTTTACCTAGACCATCCCTGACAGGTGTTTGTCTAACTTGTTCTTAAAAACTTCAAAGGATGGGGATTCCACAATTTTCCTAGCAATGATGGGGAAGAGTCAACATGGTTTTTGTAAAGGGAAATCATACCTTACCAATCTATTAGAATTCTTTGAGAGGGTCAACAAGCATGTGGACAAGGGTGATTCAGTTGATATAGTGTACTTGGACATTCAGAAAGCCTTTGACATGATCCCACACCAAAGGCTCTTAAGCAAAGTAAGCAGTCATGGGATAAGAGGGAAGGTCCTCTCATGACTCAGTAATTGGTTAAAAGATAGGAATTAAATTGTCAGTTTACACAGTGAACGGGTAAATAGTGGGGTTTCCCAAGGATTTGTAGTGGGACCTGTGCTGTTCAACATATTCAAAAATTATCAGGAAAAGGGAATAAACACTGGGGTGGCAAAGTTTGCAGATGATACAAAAATATTCAAGATAGTAAAGTCCAAAGCTGACTGCGATGAGTTACAAAGGGATCTCACAAAATGGGGTGAGTAAGCAAGAAAATGGCAGAGGAAATTAAATGTTGATAAATGCAAAGTAACGCACATTGAAAACATAATCCCAATATACAGGCAAGATACCGGTATCAAAATTAGCTGTTAACACTCAAGAAAAAGATCTTGGAGTCATCATGGATAGCTCTCTGAAAACATCCACTCAAAATGTGCAGCGGCAGTCAAAAAACGCTAACAATGTTAAGAACCATTAGGAAACAGATAAAATGTAATGCCACTATATAAATCCATGGTACACCAACAGTTCTGCTTGCCCCATCTCAAAATATATATATATATATATATATATATATATATATATATATATATATATATATATATATATATATATATTAGAATTGGAGAAAGTACAGAGGGCAACAAAACGATTAGGGATCTAGAACAGCTTTCATATGAAGAGAGATTTAAAAGACTGGGACTGTTCAGCTTAGAAATGAAATGATTAAGGAAGGATATGATAGAGGTCTATAAAATCATGAATGGGTTGGAGAAAGTGAATAAGGGAGTGTTATGTATTCCTTCACATAACACAAGAACCCCAGGATACCCTATGAAATTAATAGGCAGCAGGTTTAAAACAAACATAAGGAAGTACTTCTTCACACAATGCACAGTCAACCTGTGGAACTCATTGCCAGGGGATATTCTAGATTTGATTTTGACAAATAGGAAAGAACTAGTTGAGAATTTGAAAGTGGAAGGCAACTTGGGTGAACGTGATCATGAAATGGTAGAGTTCATGATTCTAAGAAATGGTAGGAGAGAGAACAGCACAATAAAGACAATGGATTTCAAGAAGGCAGACTTTAGCAAACTCAGGGAGTTGGTAGGTAAAATCCCATGGGAAGCAAGTCTAAGGGGAAAAACAATTGAAGACAGTTGGCAGTTTTTCAAAGAAACATTATTAAGGGCAAAAGAGCAAACTATCCCACATAAGAACGGCCATACTGGGTCAGACCAAAGGTCCACCCAGCCCAGTATCCTGTCTACTGACAGTGACCAATGCCAGGTGTCTCAGAGGGAGTGAACCTAACAGGTAATAATCAAGTGATCTCTCTCCTGCCATCCATCTCCACCCTCTGATAAACAGAGGCTAGGGACACCATTCCTTATCCATCCTGGCTAATAGCCATTAATGGACTTAACCTTCATGAATTTATCTAGTTCTCTTTTAAACCCTATTATAGTCCTAGCCTTCACAACCTCCTCTGGCAAGGAGTTCCACAGGTTGACTGTGTGCTGTGTGAAGACTTCCTTTTGTTTTAAACCCACTGCCCATTAATTTCATTTGGTGGCCCCTAGTTCTTATATTATTGGAACAAGTAAATAACTTTTCCTTATTCACTTTCTCCACACCACTATCCCCTTTTTAATGACTCCTAACATCCTGTTTGCTTTTTTGACCGCCTCTGCACACTGCATGATGTCTTCAGAGAATTATCCGTGATGACTCCAAGATCTTTCTCCTGATTCGTTGTAGCTAAATTAGCCCCCATCATATTGTATGTATAGTTGGGGTTATTTTTTCCAACGTGCATTACTTTACATTTATCCACATTAAATTTCATTTGCCATTTTGTTGCCCAATCACTTAGATTTGTGAGATCTTTTTGAAGTTCTTCACCGTCTGCTTTGGTCTTAACTATCTTGAGCAGTTTAGTATCATCTGCAAACTTTGCCACCTCACTTTTTACCCCTTTCTCCAGATCATTTATTAATAAGTTGAATAGGATTGGTCCTAGGACTGACCCTTGCGGAACACCACTAGTTATTCCTCTCCATTCTGAAAATTTACCATTTATTCCTACCCTTTGTTCCCTGGCTTTTAACCAGTTCTCAATTTATAAAAGGATCTTCCCTCTTATCTTGTTAAATTAAGACAGCTTAATTTAAGTAAGAGCCTTTTGTGAGGGACCTTGTCAAAGGCTTTCTGGAAATCTAAGTACACTATGTCCACTGGATTCCCCCTTGTCCACATGTTTGTTGACCCCTTCAAAGAATTCTAATAGATTAGTAAGACATGATTTCCCTTTACAGAAACCATGTTGACTTTTGCCCAATAATTTATGTTCTTCTATGTGTCTGACAATTTTATTCTTTACTATTGTTTCAACTAATTTGCCCGGTACTGACGTTAGACTTACCGGTCTGTAATTGCCGGGATCACCTCTAGAGCCCTTTTTAAATACTGGCATTACATTAGCTATCTTCCAGTCAGTCATTGGGTACAGAAGCTGATTTAAAGGACAGGTTACAAACCATAGTTAATAGTTCCGCAATTTCACATTTGAGTTCTTTCAGAACTCCTGGGTGAATGCCATCTGGTCCCGGTGACTTGTTATTGTTAAGTTTATCAATTAATTCCAAAACCTCCTCTAGTGACACTTCAATCTGTGACAATTCCTCAGATTTGTCACCTACAAAGGACGGCTCAGGTTTGGGAATCTCCCTAACATCCTTAGCCGTGAAGACTGAAGCAAAGAATTCATTTAGTTTCTCCGCAATGACTATCGTCTTTAAGTGCTCCTTTTGTATCTCGATTGTCCCTCCCTCCCCCGCACGACCTGTTCTGTCCTTCCGATATATTTTGTACCCCGGAATGATTGTGTCCCATTGATTGTCCCCACTCCACCAGGTTTCTGTGATGTCTATTATATCAATATCCTCTAACACGAGGCACTCTAGTTCACCCATCTTATTATATAGACTTCTAGCATTTGTGTACAAGCACTTTCAAAACTTGTCACTGTTTATTTGTCTGCCCTTTTCTGATGTGTCAGATTCTTATGTGAATGTTTCTTGTCTGATCTGGCCCATACTTTATCCTCTTCCATCCTCTCCTCCTGATTAAAACCTAGAGAATCTCTATCAATAGATTCTCCTCTAAGAGAAGTCTCTGTCCGATCCACGTGCTCCGCTGCAGCAATCGGCTTTCACCCATCTCTTAGTTTAAAAACTGCTCAGCAACCTTTTTAATGTTAAGTGCCAGCAGTCTGGATCCACTTTGGTTTAGGTGGAGCCCATCCTTCCTGTATAGGCTCCCCCATCCCAAAAGTTTCCCCAGTTCTAATAAATCTAAACCCCTCCTCTCTACACCATCGTCTCATCCACGCATTGAGACTCTGAAGTTCTGCTTGCCTACCTGCATAGGAAAGATAGGAAGTATCTTCCCACTACCTTCCCACTTTCCTATCGGAAAGATAGGAAGTATGGCAAGAGACCACCGTGGCTTAACCAGGAGATCTTCAGTGATCTAAACCTCAAAAAAGAGTCCTACAAAAAGTGGAAACTCGGTCAAATTACAAAGGATGAATATAAATAAATAACACAAGTATGTAGGGACAAAATTAGAAAAGCTAAGGCACAAAATGAGATCAAACTAGCTAGGGACATAAAAGGAAACAAGAAAACATTCTACAAATACATTAGAAGCAAGAGGAAGACCAAGGACATAGTAGGCCCATTACTCAGTGAGGGGGGAAAGACAATAACAGAAAATGTGGAAATGGCAGAGGTGCTAAATAACTTGTTTCGGTTTTCACCAAGAAGGTTGGTGGCAATTGGACATCTAACATTGTGAATGCCAGTGAAAATGAGGTAGGATCAGAGTCTAAAATAGGGGAAGAGCAAGTCAAAAATTACTTAGACAAGTTAGATGTCTTCAAATCAGCAGGGCCTGATGTTATGCATCCTAGAATACTCAAGGAGCTGACTGAGGAGATATCTGAGCCATTAGCACTTAACTTTGAAAAGTCATGGAGGATGGGAAAATTGGAAAAGGGCAAATATAGTGCCCATCTATAAAAAGGGAAATAAGGACAACCCAGGGAATTACAGACCAGTCAGCTTAACTTCTGTAGCCGGAAAGATAATGGAGCAAATAATTAAGCAATCAATTTGCAAACACCTAGAAGATAATACAGTGATAAATAACAGTCAGCATGCATTTGTCAAGAACAAATTGTGTCAAACCAACCTGATAGCTTTCTTTGACAGGGTAACAAGCCTTGTGGATAGGGGGGAAGCAGTAGATGTGGTATATCTTGACTTTACTAAGGCTTTTGATACTGTCTCATATGACCTTCTCATAAACAAACTAGGGAAATGCAACCTAGCTGGAGCTACTATAAGGTGGGTGCATAACTGGCTGGAAAATCGTTCCCAAAGAGTAGTTATCAGTGGTTCACAGTCAGGCTGGAAGGGCATATCGAGTGGGTCCCATAGGGATCGGTTCTGGGTCCGGTTCTGTTCAATATCTTCATCAATGATTTAGATAATGGCATAGAGAGTACACTTATAAAGTTTGGGGAGGATACCAAGCTGGGAGGGGTTGCAAGTGCTTTGGAAGATGGGATTAAAATTCAAAATGATCTGAACAAACTGGAGAAATGGTCTGAAGTAAATAGGATGAAATTCAATAAGGACAAATGCAAAGTACTCCACTTAGGAAGGAACAATCAATTGCATACATACAAAATGGGAAATGACTGCCTAGGAAGGAGTATTGCGGAAAGGGATGTGGGGGTCATCGTGGATCACAAGCTAAATATGAGTCAACAGTGTAACGCTGTTGCAAAAAAAGCAAATATCATTTTGGGATGTATTAGCAGGAGTATTGTAAGCAAGACACGAGAAGTAATTCTTCTGCTCTACTCCGCGCTAATTAGGCCTCAACTGGAGTATTGTGTCCAGTTCTGGGTGTCACATTTCAGGAAAGATGTGGACAAATTGGAGAAAGTCCAGAGAAGAGCAACAAAAATTATTAAAGGTCTAGAAAATATGATCTATGAGGGAAGATTGAAAAAAATTGGGTTTGTTTAATCTGGAGAAGAGAAGACTGAGAGGGGACATAACAGTTTTCAAGTACATAAAAGGTTGTTACAAGGAGGAGGGAGAAAAATTGTTCTTCTTAACCTCTGAGGATAGGATAAGAAACAATGGGCTTAAATTGTAGCAAGGGAGGGTTTAGGTTGGACATTGGGAAAAACTTCCTAACTGTCAAAGAGTGGTTAAGCACTGGAATAAATTGCCTAGGGAGGTTGTGGAATCTCCATCATTGGGGATTTTTAAGAGCAGGTTAGACAAACACCTGTCAGGGATTGTCTAGATCAGACGTGGGCAAACTACGGCCCGCGGGACCATCTTGCCTGGCCCCTGAGCTCCCGGACAGGGAGCCTAGTCCCCGGCCCCTCCCCCGCTGTCCCCTCTCCCCCACAGTCACGCCGCTGCACGGGCCGCACTTTGGCCCGCCGCTCCCACTGGGCAGCATGGGGAGCGCAGTTGGCTCTGGCCGGGTGTCGTGGCTGCGAGCTCCTCCTGCTGGTAAGGGGGTAGGGAGCGGGGGGTTGGGGAAGGGAGCGGAGGTCCTGGTGGGCAGTCAGGGAGGAGGGGGCTGTTGGATGGGGCGGAGATTCTGGTGGGGCGGTCAGTGGATGGGGAACAGGGAGGGTTGGGAGTGGGAGTCCCAGGGGACCTGTCAGGGGGCGGGGATGTGGATAGGGGTCGGAGGGCAGTCAGGGGACAGGGAGGGTTGGATAAGGGGGTGGGATCCCCGGGGGCAGTTAGAGGCAGGGGGTCCCGGGAGGGGGTGGTCAGGGGATGAGGAGCAGAGGGCAGTTGGATAGGGGGTGGGAGTCCCATGGGGGCTGTCAGGGGGCAGTGATGTGGATAGGGGTCGGGGAGCAAGGCGGTTGGATAGGGGGTGGTCAGGGGACAAGGAGCACAGGGGGTTGGATGGGTTGGAGGTTCTGAGGGGGGCAGTCAGGGGGTGGGAAGTGGGAGGGGGTGGATAGGGGATGGGGGCCAGGCTGTTTGGGGAGGCACAGCCTTCCCTAACCGGCCCTCCATACAGTTGCGCAACCTCGGTGTGGCCCTCGGGCCAAAAAATTTGCCCACCCCAGTCTAGATAATACTTAGTCCTGCCTTGGGTGCAGGGGACTGGACTAGATGACCTCTCAAGGTCCCTCTCAGTTCTAGGATTCTATGTTGTGAAGGCATAAAGTATAACTGGGTTCAAAAAAAGAGTTAGATAAGTTAATGGAGGATAGGTCCATCAATGGCTATTAGCCAAGATGGTCGGGGTGCAACCCCATGCTTTGAGTGTCCCTAAACCTTTGATTGACAGAAGCTGGGACTGGATGACAATGAATGGATCACTTGATAGCTGCTGTGTTCTGTTCATTCCCTCTGAAGCATCTGACACCAACCATAATACTTAGTCCTGCCTTGAATGCAGGGGACTGGACTAGATGACCTCTCGAGGTCCCTTCGAATTCTATGATTCTATGATAGTCGGAAGACAGCAGACTAGGCTTTATGAACCATTGGTCTGACCCAGTATGGCCATTCTTATGTTGGTTACTCTCAGAACAGTTCACACCTCAGAGTGGTTGCTCAAGGCTGCCTGGGTAGACTCAGGCACACATCATTGCATATGGGATGTCCAGGTCATGGTTTGAAGTGTTTTTTAAAATATTTTTTTAAACAGCCATGAAATCTAAACCCATCATTAAGTTAAGCACTGGAATAAATTGCCTAGTGACGTTATGGAATCTCCATCATTGGAGATTTTTAAGAGAAGGTTAGACAAACACCTGTCAGGAATGGTCTAGATAATACTTAGTCCTGCCGTGCGTGCAGGGGACTGGACTAAATGACCTCCTGAGGTCCCTTCCAGTCCTATGATTCTATGATTTTTTTTTAAAATTAAACTTGAGATTCATCACCGGATTAAATCATAAAATCATAGAATATCAGGGTTGGAAGGAACCTCAGAAGGTCATCTAGTCCAACCCCCTACTCAAAGCAGGACCAATCCCCAACTAAATCATCCCAGCCAGAGCTTTGTCAAGACTGACCTTAAAAATCTCTAAGGAAGGAGATTCCACCACCTCCCTAGGTAACCCATTCCAGTGCTTCACCACCCTCCTAGTGAAATAGTTTTTCCTAATATCCAACCTAAACTTCCCCTACTGCAACTTGAGACCTTTACTCCTTGTTCTGTCATCTGGTACCACTGAGAACAGTCTAGATCCATCCTCTTTGGAACCCCTTTTCAGGTAGTTGAAAGCAGCTATCAAATCCCCCCTCATTCTTCTCTTCTGCAGACTAAAACAATCCCAGTTCCCTCAGTCTCTCCTCATAAGTCATGTGCTCCAGCCCCCTAATAATTTTCAATGACCTCCGCTGGACTCGTCCCAATTTTTCCACATCCTTCTTGTAGTGTGGGGCCCAAAACTGGACACAGTACTCCAGATGATGCCTCACCAATGTCGAACAGAGGGGAATGATCACGTCCCTCGATCTGCTGGCAATGCCCCTACTTATACAGCCCAAAATGCTGTTAGCCTTCTTGGCAACAAGGGCACACTTAACTCATATCCAGCTTCTCATCCACTTGTAACCCCTAGGTCTTTTTCTGCAGAACTGCTGCCTAGCCATTTGGTCCCTAGTCTGTAGCAGTGCATGGGATTCTTCCATCCTAAGTGCAAGACACTGCACTTGTCCTTGTTGAACCTCATCAGATTTCTTTTTGCCTAATCCTCCAAATTGTCTAGGTCCCCCTGTATCCTATCCCTACCCTCCAGCATATCTACCACTCCTCCCAGTTTACTATCATCTGCAAACTTGCTGAGGGTGCAGTCCACGCCATCCTCCAGATCATTAGTGAAGATATTGAACAAAACCGGCCCCAGGACTGACCCTTGGGGCACTCCGCTTCATACCGGTTGCCAACTAGACATGGAGCCATTGATCACTACCCGTTGAGCCCGACAATCTAGCCAGCTTTCTATCTACCTTATAGTCCATTCATCCAGCCCATACTACTTTAACTTGCCGGCAAGAATACTGTGGGAGACCATATCAAAAGCTTTGCTAAAGTCAAGGAATAACACGTCCACTGCTTTCCCCTCATCCACAGGGCCAGTTATCTCCTCATAGAAGGCAATTAGGTTAGTCAGGCATGACTTGCCCTTGGTGAATCCATGCTGACTGTTCCTGATCACTTTCCTCTCCTCTAAATGCTTCAGAATTGATTCCTTGAGGACCTGCTCCATGATTTTTCCAGGGACTGAGGTGAGGCTGACTGGCCTGTAGTTCCCTGGATCCTCCTCCTTCCCTTTTTTAAAAGATGGGCACTACATTAGCCTTTTTCCAGCCATCCGGTACCTCCCCCGATCGCCATGAGTTTTCAAAGATAATGGCCAATGGCTCTGCAATCACATCCGTCAACTCCTTTAGCACCCTCGGATGCAGCGCATCCGGCCCCATGGATTTGTGCTCGTCCAGCTTTTCTAAATAGCCCCGAACCACTTCTTTCTCCACAGAGGGCTGGTCACCTCCTCCCCATGCTGTGCTGCCCAGTGCAGTAGTCTGGGAGCTGACCTTGTTCGTGAAGACAGAGGCAAAAAAAAAAAGCATTGAGTACATTAGCTTTTTCCACATCCTCTGTCACTAGGTTGCCTCCCTCATTCAGTAAGGGGCCCACACTTTCCTTGACCACCTTCTTGTTGCTAATATACCTGAAGAAACCCTTCTTGTTACTCTTAACATCTCTTGCTAGCTGCAACTCCAAGTGTGATTTGGCCTTCCTGATTTCACTCCTGCATGCCTGAGCAATATTTGTATACTCCTCCCTGGTCATTTGTCCAATCTTCCACTTCTTGTAAGCTTCTTTTTTGTGTTTAAGACCAGCAAGGATTTCACTGTTAAGCCAAGCTGGTTGCCTGCCATATTTACTATTCTTTCTACACATCGGATGGTTTGTTCCTGCAACCTCAATAAGGATTCTTTAAAATACAGCCAACTCTCTTGGACTCCTTTCCCCCTCATGTTATTCTCCCAGGGGATCCTGCCCCATCAGTTCCCTGAGGGAGTCAAAGTCTGCTTTTCTGAAGTCCAGGGTCCGTATTCTGCTGCTCTCCTTTCTTCCTTGTGTCAGGATCCTGAACTCGACCATCTCATGGTCACGGCCTCCCAGGTTCCCATCCACTTTTGCTTCCCTACTAATTCTTCCCGGTTTGTGAGCAGCAGGTCAAGAAGAGCTCTGCCACTAGGTGGTTCCTCCAGCACTTGCACCAGGAAATTGTCCCCTACACTTAACAAAAACTTCCTGGATTTTCTGTGCACCGCTGTATTGCTCACCCAGCAGATATTGGGGTGATTAAAGTCTCCCATGAGAACCAGGGACTGTGATCTAGTAACTTCTGTTAGTTGCCGGAAGAAAGCCTCGTCCACCTCATCCCCCTGGTCTGGTGGTCTATAGCAGACTCCCACAACAATATCACTCTTGTTGCTCACACTTCTAAACTTAATCCAGAGACTCTCAGGTTTTTCTGCAGTTTCATACTGGAGCTCTGAGCAGTCATATGCCTCTCTTACATATAATGCAACTCCTCCTTTCCTGCCCTGCCTGTCCTTCCTGAACAGTTTATATCCATCCATGACAGTACTCCAGTCATGTGAGTTATCTCACCAAGTCTCTGTTATTCCAATCACATCATAATTCCTTGACTGTGCCAGGACTTCCAGTTCTCCCTGCTTGTTTTCCCAGGCTTCTTGCATTTGTGTATAGGCACTTAAGATAACTCGCTGATCATCCTGCTTTCTCAGTATGAGACAGGAGTCCTCCCCTCTTGCGCTCTTCTGCTCATGCTTCCTCCCGGCATCCCACTTCCCCACTTACTCAGGGCTTTGGTCTCCTTCCCCTGCTGAGCCTAGTTTAAAGCCCTCCTCACTAGGTTAACCATCCTGCCTGCGAAGATGCTCGTCTCTCTCTTCGTTAGGTGGAGCTCATCTCTGTCTAGCATTCCTCCTTCTTGGAACACCATCCCATGGTCAAAGAATCCAAAGCCTTCTTTCCAACACCACCTGTGTAGCCATTCGTTGACTTCCACGATTTGACGGTCTCTACCCGGGCCTTTTCCTTCCACAGGGACGATGGACGAGAACACCACTTGCACCTCAAACTCCTTTATCCTTCTTCCCAGAGCCACATAGTCTGCAGTGATCCGCTCAAGGTCATTCTTGGCAGTATCATTGGTGCCCACGTGGAGAAGCTGGAAGGGGTAGCGATCCGAGGGCTTGATGAGTCTCGGCAGTCTCTCCGTCACATCATGAGTCCTAGCTCCTAGCAAGGGGCACACTTCTCGGTTTTCCCGGTCAGGACAGCGGATAGATGACTCAATCCCCCTGAGGAGGGAGTACCCAACCACCACCACCACCTGCCTCCTTCTCTTGGGAGCGGTGGTCGCGGAACCCCCATCCCTAGGACATTGCATCTCATGCCTTCCAATTGGTGGAGTCTCCTTCTGCTCCCTTCCCTCAGACGTATCACCTAGTCCACTCTCCAAATTAGTACCTGTGGAGAGAACATGAAAATGGTTGCTCACCTGTATCTGCATTGCTGGTACATGGACGCTCCTCTTTCTTCTTCTGGAGGTCACATGCTGCCAAATTTCTTCACTGTCCTTGTGTCCCCGCTGCGCAGCCTGCTCTGATTCAGGATTCCAGGAACTAGGGCTTTAGGCAGGTACCTAGAGTGCTATGCTTCAGTGCAGACCTGGAGGCAATTCCTCCTGGAATCCTGAATCAGGATTCACTTTCCATGTACACTCCTATAAGAGCCCTGTGCCAACTACTGTAATTGTTTACTTTGAGTAGTAACAATTGGAAAGTATTTTATATGTTTTTAGTTGTCTTTTAATTCAATTTGGCAGCAGGCCACCAGGAGAGTTAGAACTGAATGGCCATCTTGCTCACAGACAGCCTTGAGAACAAATGCTTTAACATTAATGAAGATCCTTTTTTTTTTTTTTAATACAGAACCAACTCCAGGTTATCCCTGAGATGGAAAGATCTTCGTATTAAGTAATCTGTACATGCACCAATTCTAGAAATACACATTTTTAAAATAAACTGAAATAGTTTTGTCTTGTTAATTAGTTTTCAAATGAAAATAAAACTAATTCAGAGTCACACTCAGATTAACCTTTTGGCCCATAAGGCATTCAAGGTAGAGGACATTCAAGATAGCAGAATTTTGAATACTGTACTATCATTTAAGGATGACTTCTGAAGTGTATTTAATCAATGAATGCAGGTGCTATGGCAGGGGTGGGCAAACTTTTTGGGCCGAGGGCCACATCTGGATGGGAAAATTGTATGCAGGGCCGGGCAGGGGGTTGGGGTGTGGGAGGGAGTGCAGTGTGCAGGAAGGGGCTCAGGACAAGGGATTGGGGCAGAGGAGGGGTGTGGGATGTATGAGGGGGCTCAGGGAAGGGGGTTGGGGTGCAGGAGGGTACTCAGGGCAGGGTGCAGGAGGGGTGCGGGGTGCAGGCAGGGGGCTCCAATACAGGGTTTAATCCAGCAAGCTAATGTGACTGCCAACCAAGTTTTTAAAAAGCATGAGTCAAGCACCCCAAAAGTCATGAAACTGACTTGAAAATAACTTTTTGCGCTTTTAGGAGTCACATTTTCAAGCCTTCTTTTGCAACCATAAGGGTTAGCAGATTTATTTTATTTATTTATTTTAATTAATGAAAAGTAAGCTGAGATTCTCACAATCACAGGAGCCCACAAGCTATGGCTTTAAAAAAGAAAACACCAGATACTGTGAGACTTAAAATATAATCTAGTGTTGGCAACAGTAATTAGCACAGGGTCTCCTCTTGGACCCCTCCCTTTAGAGGGGAGAGTTTCAGAAGAACAAAGTTGCTTAGCTCTGTTCCTGTTCTCATATTGATGAAGACTTTTAAAGAAATGTCTACAACTGCTCTGCCTTGCTTCCCTTTATTCTTTTCTCAATTCTGCTCTCTTCCTTTCTCAATAAGTTTACTTTTCCTTCTCTACCTCTGATCCTCTCTCCTCATTAATGGGATTTTTAAAAAGCACTTTAAATGACTTAGTAGCAAAGATCCCACCGAAAGTCAGTGGGACTTGTGTTCCCAAGTTACTTAGGCACTTTTCAAAAATACCACCTACATCATCTTCCCAGCACAACCTTCCCCATCCCTCTCTGCACAGAGGCTTGCTGTTTTCTTTAACAAAAAATTCCTGGATATCATTCAACCAAAGCATTACTCCATCATTCTCCACTTCTCCAGCTCTCACGACCTGCTCCACCCTCTACCTCTAACCCTGTCTGATATAGCAAGGTCTCCCTTTAACCTTTAGATGAGGATGGGATTAGAGTGAAAGATCAGTTTTATAAAGACAATTTGAATGGGAAGTGGAAGGGAAGAGATTGAGTCAAGGGGTAGATTTTTGGTTATTTTTTAAATAGAAGCTGAAGCCCCGGGAGTAGATGAGATCTCATGATCTTAAAGCAGTTAGCCAAGGAAAAATCTCCCTTTGAACTGTGCATATTTCTCAGCTTCAAGGCCCTGACATCATTCTGAAGCAGCTACACAGACTTGAACCTCCAGATGAGGCACAAACAAAATGGGTCACTCTCTTTCTATTGCCACTGCCACCCTTTGGCTTAAGGAAAAGTAAACTGACCTGCAAACCAGGCGACCATGAGTTTTAGATTCACTTCTCCTAACGGTGTTAGTGCTGCACATTCCACAATCATTAACATTGAGTAAGGTCTCATATCTGTAACATTAGGAGGTAAGAGGATACAGAGTCACTGCTGGCAGAAAGCTGTATAACTAATCTCTAATATGGCAGCCCCAAATCTCAGCTGTATTGCCTCTAAAAGAATCTGCCAAAGCTAGGTGCTCAGGTATGTTATCTGCAAAATGGGGCCATTCCTGTATATATAACCACTGTTTTAGCATGTTATGTGGCAGGTCCAGAAAGGATAACAGCCTTCTGACACTAATAGGTAATGTAATTACTTTTTTAGCTCAAGCAGTAGAGGTCTGCCACAGCACTGAACTGTCCTAGGTTTTAACTCTGCTGATAATCCACAGCAGTTGGGGTGGGCAGGGGGGCTGCTAAAATTGCACACAATATAATTTTTTCATTTTTAAACTAGGAAATCACTAAAAAATATTAAAAGATCATTGAGGTTACCAGCGAAGCACTCAAAAGTTAGGAAGTGTCAAAATTAAAGTTGCATTTGTAACTTTAATCCTCTCCCATTGTATGTATGCATTTGAGATGGTCTTTAATTATATGACAGTACACCTGAGGGAAAGAAGGCCAATGACCCATAGTGTGCCAAAGGCTATGTCTACCCTATGAACCTTACAGCGGCACAGCTGTACCACTACAGCTGTGCCGCTGTAAGGTCTCCTGTGTGGCTGCTCTATGCCAGCAGGAGAGAGCTCTCCTGCTGGCATAATTAAACCACCTCCAACGAGCAGCGGTAGCTATGTCGGCGGGAGAGCACTCCCGCTGCAATAGTGCTGTCTACACCAGCACTTTTGTCGATGAAAAGTATGTCAGTCAGGGGGTGTTTTACAAAAGTTTTACCAACAAAAATGCTAGTGTAGACATAACCAAACTTATCTACCTACAAGTGGCAATAGCTAAAAATCCCTCCTTGCCTCAAAGCAGCACTGATAACTCAGACTATGGCTATGTCTAGATTACAGAGGCTATTGGCATAGCCCCTTAGCCTAGATGCAGCATATACCAACAAAAGTAGCATTTTGGCTGATGTAGCAACACCACTTCCCTGAATGTTAGCTATGCTGACAGAAGCCCTCTTCTGTTGGCATAGCTGTCTCTCACACTGGTTGTTTCGTCAGCATAGCTATGTCACTGGGGGGGGGTATGGTTTTTTCACATCCCTGACCAATATAGCTATGCTGGTATACATTTTTAATGTAGACCAGGCCTATTTCATCTGCAAAGCTAAAAAGCACCAATGGAGACACAATGCAGTAACCAAAAGAGAACAAGGGAACAATAAAGTTGCAGAAACGCCATCAAAACTGGATAAAAAAAAATTGCCAAGGCAGTAGAGAGCTAGACAGGAAACTTCTTTTCTGAACAAAGTCAGAAGGAACTGAAACAAAACACTGCAGAAGGTATTAAGGCATAGGCAGTTGGCCTTCAAATGGAGCTGAACTACCAGTGCCTCAAAGAGAAAAAAAATATTTTGAAAGCTAGAGGAATTACGGCTTGTGCATGCTAGGGAGAGCAGGAATCCAGTCAACATTTTGTTTTTAGAGAAACATTTTAATGTAGGAAAGGGTTAACAGCTTTGGGCAAAGGTAAGATTAGTAATAGAGTAAATACATATCTAATAAGTATAAAAATTGAAAGGAAAAATTAAGGGCTGGACTGGGATAGAATATAAGTTAGGGTATCTGATAAAGAAAAATATAGTGAGTGAAGGCTTCTGCACAAGGGCTAAGAAAGCAATAACCTGGGCAAAGTGGAGAAAGGTTTTGTTTTGGGTCTGGTGTTTTTTTGTTTTTAAATGTATCATCTCACTTATTGTCTTTGTTAGACTGAAAAGCTCTTCTGGGAAAGTACCATTTATGCATGTAATGCTCATACCATGCTGCTATTGTTATTGTCATAAACATCAGAAGACAAAGTCATGCACAGGTTTTTGGCTTGTCCCACTGCTTATGCTTTCCAAAAATTATTTTAAAATGCTGTTTACACCAGGGGTTGTTTCTCAACCAGGGGGGGGCTGTGATCAGGTTTCAGGGGGCCACCAGGCAGGGCCAGTGTTAGATTTGCTGGGACCCAGGGCAGAAAGCTGAAGCCCCACTGTGTGGGGCTGAAGCCCAGGGCTCCCAGCCCTGCCACCTGGGGCTGAAGCGTGAGCAACTTAACTTTGTGGGGACTCCTGCAGTGTGAGGCCCCAGGCAACTGCCCTGCTTGCTACACCCTAATGCTGGTCCTGGCTTTTATATGCAGAAAAACAGTTGTGGCACTGGCAGGCCATGGAGTTTTTGTAGCATGTTGGGGGGGGGCCTCAGAAAGAAGGTTGAGAACCCCTGGTTTACACCCAAAATTTAAACACAAGTATTTTTAGTCTTCCCTAGGGAAAAAATGGCAAAATAATTAATTCAAGTTACATAGTGATGAAAGCCATTTTAATTGATAGAAAGTCAGAAGAAACAGCAGATGTATTGTGGCTTGGGAACGTCTCGCACTTAAACCATGAAAAGTGCTTGACCTTAAAGACTAAACTCAGAGCCAAAACACAGTTTTTAGTTTTTGTTTTGGAATTTTTCATTCCAAGTACACCCAAACTAACTGTTGTTCAAACAAATGTACAGATCAAAATAGGATCCAAACATTTATTGTAATACTCATCCACTAAAAATGTGACTATACATAGAACAGCTTCATCAGTATTACTGTAGATTAACATTTAGGTTAACATTTGGCAAGTCCAAATGAAACAAAATTGTTGATTTTTGTTTCCTCACAATGCAAACAAATAGTAAACTGGGAGTTTCAGAGAAGCAACGAGGAGGAAGCAATGTGGGCAAATGAGAACCCTTCATCTATCATTTGTAGCCTGCAATAACTTCTCCTCACAGGCCTGAGGTTTCTCGCATTCTAGACAAACAGCAATTCAGATGAATTATAAAGCTCTGATATTATTTGCTTATTTGAACAAAAATATTTAACATGTACCAAAACAGCAAAGCAGGAGGAAAATGGTTACTGACATAAAGGGATGATATCCTACAAAGATGACAAAAAGAAAGGGTAGTCTTATAACCAGACAAATAAACTAACTCAAAACTGGGAATAAACCTAGTCCTTATTCACACTTGTTGATTCATTAATTATAATTTACTCCAAATTATAGTCTGTTTATCTTGACTTCCCCCCCCTCACCCCTTTTCCGGTCTGGTGATTTTGTAGATTATATACTTTTGATTAAATTCAACATATTGTTGTAGAAAAAGAAGTAATGCTAATTTAGCCAATATTTTCTATAGAGATCTAATTACAGAACTGTGAGAGGAAAAGAGTACAATAGATATGGTTAACGGTCATATCTTCACCAGCCAACACTAATCAAGCATGGTGAGGTTAGAGTCCAACCCTTCAACATAATGCACAGCAGCTGTGCTGATGGAGGCCTGTAGTGCTGTAGCCCTGCAGTGAGCAAATAATTGAAGATACAGACTCGTTCTGTATTTAGTTAAGAAATTAACTAAAACTGATAAGGTCTGGAGGAAAGAAAGGCATTAGAGGCTCCTTGGCTCAACAGCACTGTATAATTCTGAGTGCATTTATGCTCTAAATTGATCCTCCCTTAATACAATCAACTTAAAACTAGCTGTTTACAACAAGCGTTATCTGATACAGGGAAGGATACTGCTTTATTTCCCATCCACCCCACTGTGCCTTCATAGTTCTACTGATCTTTTACTTTGAAACAGACCTCTTAAACATCTGAAGAATTGTCTTTTGCTTATTCTTGGTCAACAGTGATTGGATATCCTTTGAGTCACAGCTGTTGACACAGTTCAACACTTTTCCTCCTCTGACACTCGGCGATTTCATCTGGAGCTTGCTGGGAGGCTGCCAGTTCTCATTGTGGGAGCTTCTTCGCGGTTTCCGATGACTCGTTTCAGTCTGGCTCTTGGGAGATGTCGACTCACTTGCCATCTTATTACTACCTCTCCCAGTTGGAGATTCCTCCAGACATGGAGATGCTTTAGGACGTAGAAGGTACTCATCTGGAGAGCCTTTCTTTCGGTTTAATGTCTTTTGCTCCCTGTTTATCTCTCTCTGAAGTCGCAGAGCCAGGAGCCTGTCTTGCTCCTCTTGCTTCCGCCTCTCATAAAGCTGCTTCTCCAAATCTATATGCATTTGCACATTAAGATCATTTACTTTCTCCTCTTGGTCTTCATAAGTTTCTGGAAAAGTTTTCCTCCTTTTATCAATCAAGCATGAATCAACTGCTGATTCAGTTGGAGATTCTTGAGATTTTCTTTTTGGTGTCTCCTTACTGTTCTGTAACACATTTTGTTTCTTTCCTTCAACTGAGCAGTTTGCAGCCACTTCCATGAGATTATGGGATGCATCCTTGTTCTCTAATTTGCCAGATGTCACAGAATCAACTGCTTCCTGAAGAGAAGAGCTAATTTCTGCACATTTTTCAGAGTCTATGTTTTCTGTACATGTAGAGTTATCATTTTCAAAGGCACTTCTGGCTAACTCTCCACTGGAAGAAGAAAGTCCAGTATCAGGCCTTTCCTGTTTTGTGACATTGCTAAGTGCATTTGTAATTTTATCTACCTGATAGTTTGCTCCTGACAGACCTTCCCACTCAATGGGATGAGACCCCACTACAGGAGAGGTATTTAAATAAGTCAGACATGATTCTAAAAATGAATCCTTAACATTTCTGTCTTGAACAGTGGAGAAAGTTTGTGGAGACAGTGTTGGCATTTCCTCTCTATCCTTTTCTTGCCACGTTAAGATGTCATCTTCAGTGCTATTATTTTCCTACAGAAAAGATAAGGCAAAACTGAAAACAAACCGATCAAATACAGCTTGGTGAAAAGTTAATCTTCCATAAACTTTTACTTCTGTTCAGAAATGTTTATTGTCCTCTGATGAGTTTTTATATAAATAGAAAATTTAATAAAATAAAAAGCAAGCTTCATTTCTGTTGGCTGCATTAGCTCTGAAAGCTAGAGGATATTAAGCTGGATTCTTTTCTGGCCTGTGCACCAACTGAACTATTAACCAAGTCACCATTGTATAATACTTGTTGGGGATGATGCACAAGTCAAAATGTATACAAGCTTTCCTTCCAGATGCCATATTGAGTTTGCAGTTAGAATATTTTTTTTGGTCAGAAAAGTAGAGGTCTCATACATAAGGAGAAATTACTCCTGCTTAGCAGACCTTAACAGTGAATTTTCTGGCTCCAATACTTGGTATCAGAGAGAATCAGAATACATATTCAGATCTTGCAATTTTTCACAGAGTAACAAAAATATATTTTGCCTAGTCAGTGATACAGATTGGATGAAATGCTTTCTAAGGCCATTTCTGAAATTCTATTTAAATACAACCTTTACCTTTTTAAGATGACAGTGTGTTCATTTTTATGGTTATATATGTACTTCCAGTCTATATACCCTCAACAAAAAGAAAAGAACCTGCAGCTACTAATAAATAGTGCCATATATAACTTCAATATGGAGACAGATTACCATAGAAAAGGAGTTATTCCTGCGTTTCTCTGCTTTTTCAGAGAGCGACATTGGTACCGAGGCACAAGGTGGCTTTGGAGATAGATACCTTAAGGAGGAAAAAAAAAAAAAAAAAAAAAAAAAGCACATATTAAGACAAAACTTTAAGCATCAAATTAAAGTCTGAGAATCCTCCACATTTCTCTGAACCTTCAGATCAGTGTAGGTGAGTGTCCCACTATTATCTTCCACATTATCCTGTGCTGAAATACTGTAACATTCAGTAGCTTCCAGTTACCATAGATTACTAATAAAAAAAAAAGTATGCCAAAAAAGTAATGCAGTTCGCCACTCGAATCCAAAGATTAAACGATAGCTTATTTTACAAATGAAAAAATAATTTATGTATAGTAATTTTGAAGGCGATTTGTTGCATCAACAATAACAAATGCTTGGTATTATACTTTCCGAGCCTCCTTGAAGCCATGAGAAATAGTTCATATTTACTTTAAAAGGCCACAGTGATTACACAGTGTGGCTACCAGCCACAGCTGGAGGACCATAAAGGGTCAAGTTCTCTGATCCTAACTGGAAGACTGGATGGCATACAAGTCTAGAAGGACTGAATAACACTTCTCTGAAAAAGTGAACTTAAAAAAGAAAAAAAGTTAACAGAAACTGATCTGCCAGGAACAGAACTAAAGTTGAGTAACAAGAGGGGCCACAGTGATAAAATTTAAAGAATATATCAACATAGAATAAATTCAGCCTAAGTAGGCCAATGGGACAACAACAGGATATTGAGGCAGAACACAGTGATCTTAAAGTGAGGTTACAGTTGAAAGAGTCAACTATGCAAAGGCAGCACTTGTTATTCAATAGATCTACCTGTATGTGTCAAATCTTATCTGTTTACTGACATTTTCACTATTTGCCTTGCAGCTACAGGAGAACAAGAATGATTCTATTCTTGGCCATACATCAACAGAATTACTAACTGAGCTCCAACTGCAGAATCTCTATTGCTATGTGATCTCAGAGGAAGAACACAGCTTGACTTTCAGATTCCAGGTTGAATTTGCTCTCCTGACAATTAGAAAATCCATCTTTTTTTATCTGTTACCTGAGCAAGTTTGATAAGGAAGTAGTTGAGAGAATCAACACAGAATGCCAGTGTGCTCTTTTACAGTGGTACTTTTCAAATTTTAGCCACACTTAGTTCTTTCCAAACTAAAAACCATATTTCTCCTTTCACATGCTGTGTATGTTGTGGAAGTGTACCAACAAATCTTGGACAGAAAGGTGGATTACTTACTTTTGGATGTCCCCAGAGTTGCTTGATTTGTCTTTTGTCTTGCATGAACTAATTGGAGATGGGCCAGATGTGTGACTGTTTGCACGTAAAGGAGTGCTGAACATGTGTTCATCAGTAGACTTGTTCTTTAATGACAGGAAACATACAGAAATTAGACAAAATTGAAAATAAGCGTGCTTCTATACACAGGATTAGTTATTTGCATGAATTCTTTGGAGCTAACAATAATTATAGATAGGGAACTGCACTCAGCATGCATTAAATTTATCTGGAGGCAGTGGTATCAGGAGAAGAGTTTTTCATTAGTGATAAATTCATTGTTTTTCATTAGTATTACCACAAAATGGCAGGTTATATCAAATACAACAGAGCTATGTACATCCCACATATATATATTTCAATGGTTAGGATTCTTCTAAGTTACTCTTCCTCAAACATTGCCATTGCATTTTCCACTCCCAAGCACAGGCTACAGACATTAACCTCCTCCAAAAAAGCATTTTTTAAAATAATGGCAGAAGAGAGGAGCTCCTGGTATCCAAGGTGGTTACTATGGAGGAGATTTTAAATCAACTACTGGTAAACACTTCAAGTATATTTTAAAAGTGGAAATTTTTATTTTCTCCTCTCTTGTTGGATTTTAAAACATAATGCTCAATAAGTTATTTAAGCATTGAATGTTGGGTTCCAATCTAAAATTTGAAGAATTTTTTTGAAATTCTTCATAAGGATTTTTGCATATGCTCTGGAACAAGCCTGCACAACATGTGGCCCGGGGGCCATATACGGCCGGCGTGGGCTCACTGTGCGGCCCGCGGGGGGTGAGTAGGCAAGCAGTGGGTGAGGGAGAGGGGCTGAGGAGGCGGGCGGGCAGTGGCAGGGGATGAGTAGGCAGGCGGGCAGTGGGGGGGGGCAGGTGAGCTGGCGGCAGGGGGTGCTGAGGAGGCAAGCAGGCAGGCAGTGGCATGGGGTGAGTAGGCAAGCCGGGGGGCTGAGGAGGTGAGCAGGCGGGCAGTGGCGGGGGGGCAGGTGAGCTGAGGAGGCGAGTGGTGAGTCGGTGGCTGACCTGTTCTACTGATCTGGTCTGGCTCCCATCCCGTGGAGGTGCTTGCCTTCCACGCCTTCCTCATTCACACCTCATTCATTCAACAGGGCAATTGATTACAAAGTGGGGGGAAGATCTTATTCTACTTCTGGCAAAAAAGACAGTTTTCTTTTACCTTAATTATACTACCTTAAGGGCCCGCTATAACATATTACCAAGGTTCAATACCGCTGTTTTGGTGGGGCGGTGCTAGGGAAGGAGGGTTTGTTTCCGTGGGGTGGGCAGCGCTGGGGGGGGGGGTTGTTTCGGGGGGGCTGGGCGGCGCTGGGGGGGTGTTTTGGCAGCGCTGGGGGGGTTGTTTCCGCAGGGCGGGGGGCGCTGGGGGTGTGTGTGTTCTGTTTCGGGGGGGGCTGGGCGGCACTGGGGGGGGGTCGGCAGTGCTGGGGGGGGGTTCGGCAGGGCCGGGGGAGGGTTCGGCCCTCAGCTGTTTTCTTTGGAGTAATATGGCCCTAGCCGCTTTACGAGTTGTGCAGGCCTGCTCTGGAAGATATAAAGATCACTCACTTTGAGAAACACACTGCTCTAATGCCCCCTAGAGCTAAACTCACCAGATTGATACTCAGCTTCCATGCCAGCTCTTCATCTTGTTTAAGCTGTTCCTCCATCTCTCTCTGCCTTTCTTCTGCCAGCCTGTGCACTTCTTCCTCCTCTGCTAATAGCCTTTGAATGTACTCCTCACTTGCTTTGCTCTCCTCTTGTTCGTGTGCCCACCTCTCTGCCTTCGCCTATAAGAGAAGTTTTTAAAAGATCTCAAATTAAATTTCAAGTGAACCTGCAGACAACACATTATTACACTAGAACCTCTCTCTTACACTTCATTAATATGAACATCCCATAATTCACAAAAAGGCACTCTTCATGTTTCTCAGCAAAAATTTAATAGCAGAGTGCTGTGAAACTTCACTATTAAGACTTCACTAAATTTAGCATATATACAGGATGCAATCTAGGATACTATTAAGTATTAAAGCTTCAGTAATCAAAAGAATCAAGTACACTAATGAGCTACCTTTTGATTCTTAGAAAACTGCATTTGTAAACTTGCTAATCTGCAAGATTCAGTGACTTGCAAAGGATCTCCCAGTGAGTGTGAAAAGGTTACTTACCCGCAGCTAGAATTCTCCAACTACGTGTATCTACAGAGAACCTTTTGAAAAACCATGTGCCCTTGATACAGCAGACTGGAAACCATCCATATTGCAATGACTGCTGAAGCTGTTCATTCTCTCATACAGCTAGTCATTTAATGCAGGGATATGGAAGACGGAATAGCACTCATCTCTTTCAATTCCTTTCTAACCCTTTAGAGCGTCAAAAAAACTAACATAGTAGGGTGGGTGAGTATGGCTCTCTTGATGCAATATACTGAGAACTCCAGTTATGGGTTAAAATCTTTTTTTCCTTTAGGAATTACCTCTCCAGACTTTCTTTCTTTGGAGATCAGCCAGCAGAAACCACCCCAGTCAGACTAAAGGCATTGTGTTTGTTCTGCATTACCTTGACTACAGACTGGAAAAGCTTGAACTATAGAGTGGAGGTATAGAAGTGGCCGAGGGAGGAATGTTTTAAGGTGCTCGTGAGTGTCTGACCCTGGCAAACCCCCGCAGGGCTCTGGGCCGAAGACCGGTGGAGTGGGAGGGCCCAGGCTCCCCTACCACCCTCTAACCACTAGGCGCCATCTCTTTCAAGTGCCAGCTATTACAACCCTTCTCCATTCTTCCATCAATGTCAGCCTTGACATCCCTATAATCTCCTTCCACACATGCTGTAAGAGGAAGGTCACACATGATCACTGGGCTCACTCAACTTCCTTGTTGCCGTAATGAAAAACAATGCAGCCACCTGGAAAAGGTGGTACAAGAGCATTCAGATATTGGTTCAAATTGAAAATCTATAAGCATTATTAGTACCATATTTAATTCCATTTAGAAGGGTCCTAAAGTCTAGAGTAAAAAAGAAGCAAGTGATCAAATAATTCCTGCACTGAGCCCAACAATTTGTGGTTGAACAAGAGCATGTCTTTAGAGAAACATCCAATCTTTATTGAAAGATGAAGAGTGAGAATTAGGCCTGGTCTACACTAGGCGTTTATGTCGAATTTAGCGCCGTTACATCGAATTAACCCTGCACCCGTCCACACCACGAGGCTATTTAGTTCGACATAGAGGTCTCTTAAATTCGACTTCTGTACTCCTCCCCAACGAGGGGAGTAGCGCTAAATTCGACATGGCCATATCGAATTAGGCTTGGTGTGGATGGAAATCGACGCTAATAGCTCCGGGAGCTATCCCACAGTGCACCACTCTGTTGACGCTCTGGACAGCAGTCCGAGCTCGGATGCTCTGACCAGCCACACAGGAAAAGGCCCGGGAAAATTTGAATTCCTTTTCCTGTCTGGGCAGTTGGAATCTCATTTCCTGTTTGGACAGCGTGGCGAGCTCAGCAGCACTGGCAACGATGCAGAGCTCTCCAGCAGAGATGGCCGTGCAATCCCAGAATAGAAAGAGGGCCCCAGCATGGACTGATCGGGAAGTCTTGGATCTCATCGCTGTGTGGGGCGATGAGTCCGTGCTTTCCGAGCTGCGCTCCAAAAGACGGAACGCGAAGATCTATGAGAAGATCTCTAAAGCCATGGCAGAGAGAGGATACAGCCGGGATGCAACACAGTGCTGCGTGAAAATCAAGGAGCTGAGACAAGGCTACCAGAAGACCAAAGAGGCAAACGGACGATCCGGATCCCAGCCCCACACATCCCGTTTCTACGAGGCACTGCATTCCATCCTAGGTGCGGCCGCCACCACTACCCCACCACTGACCGTGGACTCTGAGGATGGGATATTGTCCACGGCCGGTTCCTCGGACATGGTAGCGGACGGGGAAGATGAGGAAGGAGATGAGGAGGACGAGGCAGTCGACAGCGCTTACCAAACTGATTTCCCCGACAGCCAGGAGCTCTTCATCACCCTTACAGAGATCCCCTACCAACCGTCCCCAGCATTTAACCCGGACACAGATTCAGGGGAAGGATCAAGCAGTAAGTGTTTTAAACATCTAAACATTTATTTTTAACAGAACTGGAATATTAACAATATTAACAATGGGTTTTGCATGATTACTTTGCCCTAGGCGCTTAACGGTTCAGTCCCAACTATTTAAAAAAAAAATCAAACAATGTCCAGTTGTCCATGATTCTGCTGGCCAAGCCGCTCCACTCTTTAGTCCCTGCCAGTGCAGCTATATTAAAATGCGGTCTATATGACCGGGGATAGAGCTGAAATCCTCCAGGGACATCTCGACGAAGCTCTCCTGGAGGTAATTTGAAAGCCTGTTCATCAGGTTCCTGGGGAGAGCGGCCTTACTGGGTCCTCCGAAGTAGGAGACGTTTCCGCGCCAGGAGATCCTCAAGTACTCCGGGATCATAGCCTTGCACAGCATGGCTGCATAGGGCCCTGGTCTTTGCAGGCTTTCCCGAAGCATCCTTTCCTTATCGCTGTCCGAGATCCTCATGAGTGTGATGTAGCTCATGATGACCTGCTTTGAATTAGGTAGGGGACTGTTAGTATTGGGACTGCTTGCCCGTTCCTTTACAGAACTGTAACCGCCGGTTTACAGCCACGCGGTGGAGGCGGAAGAGGGGCAGCATACAGGGATCTTTCCCTGGGACAGCCACGAGGGGGTGGGACAGGGGCAGAGTTCATGCTTGGCCGATTGCTGGCAGCAGAGACTGGCATTGCTTTCAATGTGAAAGGAGGCCAGTGGTACTACTAAAGTTTTAAGCAGCCACAAGTCTACGGCTTACCATGTCTGCCTGCTACAGAAATTCCGGTGTCCTGCCCCGCTTCCCAGATCGGCAGTGCAAGACCCCAGGCACTGAAGGCGAGGTCCGAAAATTCGACCTAGTCCTGAGTGCGCATGTGATAGGTGCAGTGCATGGTCTTGTTCACAGAGAAAGACTATGTTCTTTGTTCACAACTACATTTATCTTTCGGAGGAATTCACTACCTTTTCTCATTCCCACAGCCACATCTGCGACTGTCTCCCAACCCAGCCTGGCATCACACTCCCAGAGGCTAGCGCACATTAGGCGGAGGAAGAAGAAGACGCGAGAGGACATGTTCTCTGAACTAATGGGCTGCTCCCGAGCCCAGGCAGCCCAGCAGAACCAGTGGAGGGAGAATTTGTCCCAAATGCACCGGACACACATGGAACGTGAGGAGAGGTGGCGGCAGGAAGACCAGCAGGCGACTCAAACGCTGCTTGGACTTATGAGGGAGCAAACGGACACGCTCTGGCGCCTTGTTGATGTTCTGCAGGAACGGAGGCAGGACGACAGAGCCACGCTGCAGTCTATCAGTAACCGCCCTCCCCCGCCACCAAGTCCCATACCCCCCTCGCCCAAAGTCCAAAGAAGGAGGGGCGGGAGAGTCCGTGAAAACTCTCACTCCACCCCTGCAGACTGCTCAAGCACCAGAAGGCTGTCATTCCCCAAAATTTGAAAAGTCCTTTCCTGCCCGCCTCACCCAAGCCCCCGTCCAAGTTTCACCCCCCAGTTTCATGTGTGGTTGTTAATAAAAAATTCGTTTCTGTTCATTACTGTTTCAGTCATGTTCTTTTGGAGGAGAGTCTGCCTGAAGGGGGGGAAGGGGCTTGGTAATTGGACAGGACAGTCACCTTTAGCAGGGTACAGAGGCGGGGGCAGGTCCGCAGCAGGGCACACACACAGTGCAGTGACTAGTTACCCTGGTCAGTCTGGGAGGTGGTTTTCATGTTCTGTGCGTGGGGGGGGGGGGGGGGGTTGGGTTGGGTTTGCTCTGTGACTTTGTGGCGGGGGAGGGCAGTTACAGATCTTATGCAGCGGTCCTTGTCCTGGATCACAGAGCCACGCAGCAGGGGATCTGTAACCCTCCTTCCCCTGCCATAAAGTCACATAGCCCCCACATACACGCAGTCCCGCTCAGGAGGGCTGGCAGGCTCCATTGAAACAACCAGTCCCGGATGCACAGCGCGTCCCGCTGGGCTCTTCTAATCGCCCGGCTGTCTGGCTGGGCGTAATCAGATGCCAGGCTATTTGCCTCAACCTCCCACCCCGCCATAAAGGTCTCCCCCTTGCTCTCACAGAGATTGTGGAGCACACAGCAAGCTGCTATAACAATGGGGATATTGGTTTCGCTGAGATCACAGCGAGTCAGTAAGCTTCTCCATCTCCCCTTGAGACGGCCAAAAGCACACTCCACCACCATTCTGCACTTGCTCAGCCGGTAGTTGAACAGTTCTTTTTCACTGTCCAGGGCGCCAGTATAGGGCTTCATGAGCCAGGGCATTAGCGGGTAGGCTGGGTCCCCAAGGATCACTGTAGGCATCTCCACATCCCCAAGAGTTATTTTGTGGTCCGGGAAGTAAATACCTTCCTGCAGCCGTCTAAACAGACCAGAGTTCCTGAAGACGCGAGCGTCATGAACCTTGCCCGGCCATCCGACGTTGATGTTTGTAAAACGTCCCCGATGGTCCACCGGTGCTTGCAGCACCATTGAAAAGTAGCCCTTTCGGTTAATGTACTGGCTGGCCTGGTGGTCCGGTCCCAGGATAGGGAGGCGAGTTCCATCTATAGCCCCACCGCAGTTTGGGAATCCCATCGCGGCGAAGCCATCTATGATGACCTCCACGTTTCCCAGGGTCACTACCTTTGAGAGCAGTACCTTGACGATTGCGTTGGCTACTTGCATCACAACAACCCCCACGGCAGATTTGCCCACGCCAAAGTGGTTCGCGACTCACCGGTAGCTGTCCGGCGTTGCAAGCTTCCAGAGGGCTATGGCCACTCGCTTCTGGACAGTCAGGGCCGCTCGCATCCGGGTGTCATTGCGCTTCAGGGCAGGGGACAGCAACTCACAAAGTTCAAGGAAAGTCCCCTTCCGCATGCGAAAGTTTCGCAGCCACTGGGATTCGTCCCAGACCTGCAGCACTATGCGGTCCCACCAGTCCGTGCTTGTTTCCCGTGCCCAGAATCGCCGTTCCACAACATCCACATGACCCATTGTCACCGTGATGTCCTCGGCGCTGGGTCCCGTGCTTTCTGACAGGCCTGTGCTACTCTCAGACTTCAGGCCCCCACCGCGGTGCCGTAGCCTCCTCGCCTGGTTTATCTGCATCTGCCTCTGGTAAAGGTGGATGATAACCTGCGAGGCGTTGACAACGGCCACAACTGCAGCGATGGTCGCAGCGGGATCCATGCTCGCAGTGCTGTGGCGTCCGCGCTGTCACTGACCGGAAAAGTGCGCGAACTGATTTCCCGCCGGCGCTTTCAGGGAGGGAGGGAGGGCGGTAGTGACGGACGGATGACGACAATTACCCAAAAGCACCCTCGACCCTTTTTTTTTTTACCCAGAAGGCATTGGCGGCTCGACCCAGAATTCCAATGGGCAGCGGGGACTGCGGGAACTGTGGGATAGCTGCCCACAGTGCACCGCTTCCAATGTCGACGCTTTCCCCGTTACTGTGGACTCACAAAGTCAAATTACTGTCCTTAGTGTGGACACACAAGTTCGACTTTGCAATATCGATTCCACATATTCGATTTAAGTGAAATCGAACTACCCTCGTAGTGTAGACATACCCTTAGTCACATTCCTTGGTAAACTATTCCAATGGTCACCTACACTGACTTAAAATTGTACACCTTATTTCTTTGACTTCCAGACGTTTGATATTGTTATGCCCTTGTGTGCTAGATTAAAGAGCCCAGTAGTATCAAATGCCCTCTCCCTGGGTAGCTTCTTGTACATCATAATCAAGTCACCTCTTAATCTTCTCTTTAATAAGAAAAACTGAACTCAAGTCTCTCACTGTAAGGTGTGTTACCAAACCTCAAACCATTCTTGTAGCTCTTTCCTCTTCAATTTTCCATTACAGCACTAAACTTACTTTCTATTTTAAAAGAAAGAGAGGAAAGTTATTCTAATTAAATAGTCAAATACTGGAGTCATTCTACACATACAAGATTCAAATAAATCCATACTCAAGGCAGTTACTACTTTAAACAGGATTTTCTAGACTTACCTTGCTAATCTCTGCCTCATATTCCTGTCTCAGTTCCCCAGGCTTGCTTAGCTGATGCAGTGGTTGGGATATACAAACTAATCCAGAGAAAAAGAGAAGGGGAGTGTGGGGAAAACAAAATGATCACTTTCAATAGCTCAGATTTGTATAGATTCTTTTCATACCACAGCCCATTACAATTTCATATTATCCTAGTTTAACTTAAACCTAAAACATGCAGAACACAACCATATCCAAGACTGCACCTTAACTCAATTGTGTTCACCTAGTGGGAACTTCATTGAGAAAGCAAATGCATCTCTCAATCACTTCCAGCTTCCCTCACCCTCTATGAGGAAAATGACCAGGCTTCCTTACACTAGTGCAGCATGAAATGTAAAGATCTTAAAAGCTGACCTTCAAAGGGGAAAAAAAAAAAAAAGAGTCTGTACTCTCTTTTGTTCTTTATAGTATATAAACAGCCTGAAATGTGTGTTGCTCTGTTGCTTTGAAGCTATTTAACAGGATTCTCACTCTTGGGTGTAAAAAATTCTTGACAGGATAGAACTCTCAAAGCTAATGTGTTGCAGGGCTTCACCTCCACATATCAACAGAGGGAACATTCCCATCCTGGACTGGCAGTGATACAGTTCACTGGTGTCCTCAGATGTCAGTTTCTTTTTCAAACAAATGGAAGAAATTTATCAATTCACAGCTGTACAAATAAAGCCACTCAAACTCTGATGATGCCACAGCACAACTGGTTGCTGAGCTCTGTGATTTTATCCTCACACACAACTATTTCAAATTTGATGACAATATATACCTCCAGACCAGTGGCACCGCTATGGGCAACCACATGGCCCCACAATATGCCAACATTTTTATGGCTGACCTGGAACAATCCTTCCTCAGCTCTCGTCCACTCATACCCCTTCTCTACCTATGCTACATTGATGACATCTTCATCATCTGGACCCATGGGAAAGAGACTCTGGAAAAATTTCACCACGATTTCAACAGCTTCCACCCCACCATCAACCTCAGCCTGGACCAATCTACACGTGGAGGTCCACTTCCTGGACACCATGGTGCAAATAAGTGATGGTCATGTTAACACCACCCTATACCAAAAACCCACCGACCACTATGCCTACCTTCATGCCTCCAGCTTCCATCCCGGACACACCACACGATCCATTGTCTACAGCCAAGCACTGAGATACAACCGTATCTGCTCCAACCCCTCAGACAGAGACCAACACCTACAAAATCTTCACCAAGCATTCTCAAAACTACGCTACCCACAGGAGGAAATAAGGAAACAAATCAACGAAGCCGGACGTGTACCCAGAAGCCTCCTACTGCAAGACAAGCCCAAGAAAGAAACCAATAGAACTCCACTGGCCATCACATACAGTCCTCAGCTAAAACCTCTCCAACATATCATCAGTGATCTACAACCCATCCTGGACAACGATCCCTCACTTTCACAGGCCTTGGGAGGCAGGCCAGTCCTCGCCCACAGACAACCCGCCAACCTGAAGCATATTCTCACCGGTAACCACACACTGCACCATAGTAACTCTAACTCAGGAACCAATCCATGCAACAAACCTTGATGCCAACTCTGCCCACATATCTACACCAGCGACACCATCACAGGACCTAACCAGATCAGCCACACCATCACCGGTTCATTCACCTGCACGGCCACCAATGTAATATACGCCATCATATGCCAGCAATGCCCCTCTGCTATGTATATCGGCCAAACTGGACAGTCCCTACGTAAAAGGATAAATGGACACAAATCAGATATTAGGAATGGCAATATACAAAAACCTGTAGGAGAACACTTCAACCTCCCTGGACACACAATAGCAGATTTAAAGGTAGCCATCCTGCAGCAAAAAAACTTCAGGACCAGACTTCAAAGAGAAACTGCTGAGCTTCAGTTCATCTGCAAATTTGACACCATCAGCTCAGGATTAAACAAAAACTGTGAATGGCTAGCCAACTACAAAAGCAGTTTCTCCTCCCTTGGTGTTCACACCTCAACTGCTAGAAGAGGGCCTCATCCTCCCTGATTGAACTAACTTCGTTATCTCTAGCCTTACTCACTCTTGCTTGCATATTTATACCTGGCCCCTGGAAATTTCCACTACATGCATCCGAAGAAGTGGGTATTCACCCACAAAAGCTCATGCTCCTATACATCTGTTAGTCTATAAGGTGCCACAGGACTCTTTGCTGCTCAAACTCTGATGGCAGTGAATGGACAAGTGAGATTCCTGTAAGAATATTATTTTCAAAGAAGCAGAATTAAGCATGTCTCCCTCCTTCTTGATGAAGGATATGATGCCCTAATTACTTGTTTGAAATTTCTGGGATATCAGGCTCTGAAGGTTCTCAGAGCACTCAGAACTGTCCTTATTTTGCAAACACTAATGTGCAGGTTTTATCAGTGGAGCAAGTTCATAGCATGTGCCTATAATTTTATCACTGCTTGATCTAGTGTGTATTGTTACTCTTCTTATTAAATGGGACATTTCTTGAGCTACTTACTTTCCAAAAGTAAGAGTCCTGTAATTTCCTTTTTTAAAGATACCATTATTATTATTATTATTATTTAAAGCTACCGCTCTTGATTAAGTAGCTTAAGAGATGTCCCATTTAATAAAACATTCTCACTAGATCAGACAGTGATAAAATTATAGGCTCCTGCTTAAACAAACCAATTTGATTTTTTAAATAAAGAAAGAGAGAAACCAGGCCCTTTCAACTGCATAAGGTAAATACAAATGTTTCAAGGATACTCTACCATCACAATATATTTTCAAATTTGGCTCTCTCTACACTAATACTTTTAGTCGCAAAACTTTTGTCGGGCAGGGGTTTGAAAAAACCCCCACACCCCTGACCAACATAAGTGTCAGTGGCAGAGCATCTCCTGCTGACAGCTACCGCCGCTTGTTTGGGGTGGTTTAATTATGCCGGCATACAGTGGCTACACAGGAGACCTTACTACTGTGCTGCTGTAAGATCTATAGTGTAGACATAGCCTTTGGCTCAGCTAGAGAAAAGACACTGACAGAGTGGGTTATGACAATATCAAAATTACAAACTCTATGTTGTAATAGAATCCTGTTGTACTGCATTCCAGACAGCTGCCCTAATTTGGGAAAGGTGTATAATATCTTGTTGAAAGACCATCACTAAGACCAATCTGGGGCCACTGACTCAGAATAAACACTATGGAACAATGGTCTCTACACAAAGGTCTGCAAGGGAGGGGCCCAAACCTGAGAGTCAGATCTGGAGTTTCTGAATTTGAGCACATGGCACAGAGACAGAGGCCTTATTTAAGAGCTGGGTTCTGCTCTGAGCAAGGGGCTGACAACATATATGGAGGACTTACAGGAGAGGTGGCAGGAGGGACTCTGCCCAGCCTGAAATGCTGATGAACCATGGACTCACAAGGGGTGAACTCAGACTAGGGGCAAGTGCATTTCACTACTTTTGTTATTTTCAAAGATATGTAATGCTCGAGTGCTTTAAGACTAAAAGTTACTGTGGCTAAGAAATTCCTTTGCTAAGCTTGTTTCCTGCCATGTTGTCTTTGAAGAAGTTAAACTGGAAGCCCAGAATACCCACAGTCACGGAGTGTGTGTAAGCAACTGGGGGCACAAGCAGTGCTTGATTACAGGAGGGCTGGGATGGGGGGGAGCAGTCCCCCTTACTACTTTTAGAGGCTACCCCACTTCTGATTTATTCAAAGGCAGCAGGGCAGCTGTGTTTTGGCCCCTTACTTCTCCCTTAGTGGCCTGTAGCAGGGCCAGGAATGGCAGGGAGAGCAGCAGCAGCAGGTGCTGCTCCCTATGGCAAGAGGGGGGCATTGCAAGGAGAGGAAACAGTCTGCAGAGAGAGAATGCTGCTGGGAGAATGGGCCCCAGCACCAGCACTTCATGGGGGCACCGTGAATGTCCCCCGACCACAGCAGGTCCCACTTGCCCAGGCTCAGTCCTTCACTGGCAGATCCCAGGCTCTGATGCCCTGCTCTGGAGAAGCCCTTTCATCCTGCCAGGAAGCACAAGGTGCTGCCCAGTGTCCTGGCCAGCTACTTGGAAGAGATTGGCTCAAGCCTGCTGTGTCCTGTCTTGCCCACTCTTCCTCTGGTAACAGGCTGGGGGAGAAAGATGGGAAAGAGAGTTGGGGGACTGGGTGAGCCCAGGGGGAGAGGGGACCATCCCCTTCTAGGAGCTCTAAATTGGGGAGAGGACCTGTGGGATGGGAGGGGAGTCAGAGTGGAAGGAGGGCCAGAGACGGGAGTCAGGGGGAGGCAAGAGTGGAATAGGGAAGCTCGGGGGTGTTGGCTGGGATGATTTAGTTGGTGCTGGTCCTGCTTTGAGCAGGGGATTGGACTAGATGACCTCATGAGGTCTCTTCCAACCCTAATATTCTATGAAAAGGTGGGAGGAGGCAGGTTAAAGGCAGGGGGAAAAGGCAGATGGGGGTATAATGGTCAGTGGCAGGTAGAAGGGATGCTGTGGTGGGTGCAGAAGGGAGAGTTATTAGTGGGGGCGGAGGCAGGCGGGTAACAGATAGGGGAGATGGGGGAGTTAGGGGTAGGGCAGGAGGGGGAATTAGGAGTATGGGAGGCAGGGGTAGAAGTTAGGGGGCAGTTAGGAAGGGGAGGAGGCAGGGCAGAAGGGAGAAGACAGTTTTGCCGCAGCAGTACTTTAGGTAAGACAATATGCCTATAGGCCTTTTCTTATTTTAACATTTTCACTCTGTTTACTTTGTTCCTTTGGATAAACACTTTGTTTTGAAGAAGCTGATTTGAATCGCTCCATTTACCTACTCGTCACTAGTCTTAAAGAGAAGTCTTTAGCAGCAGTGAAAACCTAGATGACCCTGCTAGTTCGTAAACAGGGATGCTCTGACCTGGAGACTTGGTTTAACAATGGAATGACTTGCATGCAGGATTCCATCCTAAGAGCAAGCCTCTCACTTGGAAGGGTTGCCCATGGAAACTCAGTGAGGGGGGCCAAAGGTACAGTTCACCCTGAACCATGACAAGCATCCCATACCCTAAGCTGAAATAAATTTGTTTCATAGATCTCTGATTCAGAGATCACTCACATAAGGCTACCCAGGTTAGGATATATATCTGAAGATCCTCTTGTGGCAAAAAACCCTTTGATATCATAGTATGACAACCAGAAAATTCCACAGGGTTCTCTCCAGAGAGTTGTGATAGTCATGACATCTTCACATGAAGAAAAAAATCTGTATAAAACAGTCACAAATAGCCAGGAAACCCAATTTAATACTAAGAGACAATCTGTGTTCCTGTTGCAGGCTTTACTTGGGGCCAGCAGGCCTAGGGGGCAGGCTGCACCTCAACAATCTCCCACAGTTTTGGGATTCCCTTGTCAGGCAGTCTGAGGGCCTGGTTGTCAAGTTATAGTACGTCATCCCCCTGTGCTTCCTGGGTTCTCTCAGTCAGCCAGCAGCGGAGGGAAGGGGTACCAAGGCCCTCCCTCTCCAATGGGAAAGTGGTGAGGAGGGAGTCTCAGACCCTCTTAGCTAACACATTAGACCAGCCTCCCCTGGGCCACTTCCTACATCTCCTGTTCTCTCTTTGGCTCGGGGTGCAATCTCCACACACTGCTTCCCTCTCAGCAAAGGGTTGCTCTCAGTCTCAACAATTCAGATAAACCCCAGCTTTGAGCAGGGGATTGGACTAGATGACCTCCTGAAGTCTCTTCCAACCCTAATCTTCTATGATCATCTGGGGCATCCCAGTTCACTTTCAGTGTCCAGTTGTTTCCTCTTGTTGGAGTGGGAGAGAAGGGGGTGAGGCCCCTGCCCTGGTCAGATCTTACTCCAGTCCAGACCTTTGCCCTGTGGATCGCTTTGTCCCAGAAGCTACAGGACCTTACCCCTGGGGGAATTCTGCGCCACTGCACAATGCAGAATTTTGCAGAAATTAATTAATGTTGTGTGTCCAGAATTTCCTTTTGCCCACAAAAATGGTCTGCAGTGCAGCTGGCCACCACTGGGGTCCACTGGACCTGGCAGAGCCCAGCTTGCACATAGAAGACACTGCCCATCACAATTCCCTGAGCAACAAGTCTGTCTGCTGATATTTAAATACAGAAGAGGAAAGATACTGAAATAATTTGTTGAAAATCCTGAGGAAACCTCAGGAGTAAATAAAATCAACTGATGTCATTGAAAGCGTGCAGCCCTCCAAAACTATTTGGTTGGAACTTCTAAAGTGAATATGAAGTTGGAGGGTTAAGACCCAAGGCTGAGAATCCTGATGATGATGATGGTGTCTAAAGAATTTTTTTCACCTTATTTTACCTTAGAAATATCAGGAATGTCGTCAAGTTTGGTCTTCCCTGGTTTGACTAAAGAATTCATCATGCTTCTCCAACACATATTGACCATAATAGAAAGGATTGGTGTGGACAGAGGGGAGTTAAATCATTGATATTAACCTTTTCTCCTAAATATTTTACTTAATTAGGTGTCAAAACAACTAAGTTTTAAATAGTCTAAGGGCAAGTCTACACTTAAAATCCTGCACCGGTGGAGCTGTGCTGCTGTAGTGCTAAAGTGAAGACGCTCCTACACGGACGAGAGAGCTCCTCAAGGGGAGGTAGCTATGTTGACGGGAGAAGCTCTCATCTACATGGGGGTTGAGATCGATATAACTATGTTGCTCAGGGCATGGATTTTTCACGCCCCTGAGCGACACAGTTATTCCGATATAGGTCTGTAGTGTAGACTTGGCCTAAATAAAAATCACTCCGACTCTCAGTTAACCATGTTTCACTTCCTTGTGGTTGTGATGTCAATCCTAGTAGTTGTCAGAACCTTGGGCTTGAACCGATACCCACTGTTTTTTGGGAAGCAGCCTAGGCCATCATGCCACAGTGAGACATTAGATTACAAGGGAATTCACAGACTTGGTGGGCCAGCTTCCAGGGTTCCATGACCTGCTTCCTGATTGGCCACAGGATCTTGACCCTGATTGGTTGGTGACTATATATAAACTTACTGCCTCCCTTCTGGCCTTGTCTGAGCAAGAAGCCATTGCCTGCTAGTTGCTACTCAGACCCACCTGATCCTGCCTTGCCCCACCTGACCTAATCTGGCTGCTTCACCCTGACCCCAGCACCCTCCTCGCTGTACCTTCCCCTTGGACTAGATCTTCCAGCGATCCCTTGTGTTAACTCTGACCACCACTTGGCTGCCCATTGACCTGCCCGACTCCCCGCCATTACAGTAGTCTATCCAGCAGTCTCCCAGGCTGTGCCTACTCTAAGAAAACTGGAACCTGGTGTCAATAAAACGTAGACAGGGCTTGGGCATTTTTAACCATGTCACTCATACTACGTTGGTGATCAAATAAAAAGACCAAAGCACCATTTACAGCCTTCTCTATTACCACTACTGGTAATTTTCCTTGCATAGACAAGATGCCCATTTTTTGTGTAAAACACAAAACAGAAAAACGAATGTGCACTTTTGAACAAACATACATGTAGCTTGCCTTCTTTACATTACATAAAAAAGGGCACAAGCACATTTCTTTGCTTTGCAAATTACCTTTAATTTCCCAGATGATTCAATAATTTAGCTGCGCCAGCAATTACTTTATGATCTCACTTCATGACATCCAAGCTCACTAATACCAATTACTTTCCTACGGCACAAACAGATACAAGACAAATGTCATTTTACTTACTGTCCTCTTCCAGATCCTGTCCATTAACTCTGCGCTGGCATTCTTCTGGGTAATTCTTTTGAATCCTTTCCCACAGTTCCCAATTGATAAGAGTATTTTTGCGGGCATTATATCGCGCCCAAGAAGAGACCCACCGGCGGCAAAAAGGGCAGTACAAACTTGCCTTCTCTACTGTCAACTGGAAACAAGAGTTACAGAGTGTGTGGTTGCATGGCAGGGTCACTGGCTCCACAAAAATGTCCATGCAGATCTGGCAAAGACAGTCAGTCAAGGAAAGAGGAGCCTCAGATTTCTTTGACATTTTGATTCCAAGCAAAAAAAGGAGGTTAATGCAGCATCAATACCTGCAGCCAAAACAAAAACCACATTTCTTACTTGGTACTATCAAGAATACAATTTAACAGAGTTTAAAATGTTTGCTGAATAATGTATAAAAAGGCTTGAGCTATCAAAATGTATGCTTTATCAGCTATTTCTGTTCATCATCCCCAAGATTCCAGATTTGCAGAGTAAATTAGAAATCCTTCTCAAAGTCATTTACTATCCTGAAATGACGAAGACTACATCAGCAATCCATGTTACTCAAAATGCTTGGAAACGAACTGCAAAGTTTTGAACAAATCCTGAATGCTCTATTATAAAATTCCAAAATAGGGGGAAAAAAAAAAAAAAAAAAAAAAAAAAAAAGTATGCAGGGCTTGAAAATTTACATGCATTCACTAGCTAGGGTGAAAAATACTTTTCCCAACACACCCCTTTTCTCCTACAAAGATATGCCCCTTGCAATGCCACTTGTGGGATGGGGAGTATGCTTCACACGCAGGTGAGAACCAAGCCCATTGGCCCTATTTCCCCAGCCCGTCAGTTCAGGAACAGGGAAGGTATTGGGATTTCTACCAGGGTGATTCCTTTAATTAAATGGCAGATGAAATTCAATGTTGATAAATGCAAAGTAATGCATATTGGAAAACATAATCCCAACTACACATACAAAATGATGGGATCTAAATTAGCTATTACTAGGGCCCAACCAAATTAATAGCTATGAAAAATGATTAACGGACTGTGAAATATGATCTCCCCTGTGAAATCTGGACCCTAGCCAGCAGCTCCTATCCTGTGCAGGGCTCCAGATGCTCCCCCACCAGGGATTGAAACAACTTCTTCCACTGCAGGGCCGCTCCCAGGGAAGGTCAGACGCACCTCTGGGATTCTCCCCAGCTGCAGGAAGCTCCACAGCTCCAGCTGTTACACCCCTCCTCCCTGCCCCAGAGGCTGCAGTTCTAGCTGACACACACACACACACACACCACCCAGGGAGGCTGCAGTTCCAGCTGTCACCATCCCCCGCCTAGGGAGGCTGCAGCTCCAGCTGTCACCCCTCTGTTTGGAGAGGCTGCAGCTCCAGCTGTCAGCCCGCCATGGGGGAGGGAAACTGCCGGAACCAGACCGATGGTAACTCATGCCCCAATACCGTGCAACCCTCACTTCTTTGCTGCTGCTGCTGGTGGCTTTAGAGATGGGTGCCCAGGCAACAGCCTTCCTCACTGGCTGCCCAGCTCTGAAAGCAGTGCTCTTGCCAACAGCAGGGCAGAAGTAAGGGTTGCAATCCCATGACCCTCCTACAATAGCCTTGCGAAACCCCCTCCCCCTCCCCAACCGCCTTTTGGTTTGGGACCGCCACGGTTACAACACCGTGAAATTTCAAATACAGTAACTCCTCGCTTAATGTTGTAGTTATGTTCCTGAAAAAAATGCTACTTTAAGTGAAATGAAGTTAAGCGAATCCAATTTCCCCATAAGAATTAATGTAAACAGAGGGGATTAGGTTCCAGGAAAAAAAATTTCAACAGACAAAAGACTATTATTTTTTTATATATATACACACACACAGTATAACTTTTAAACAATTTAATACTGTACACAGCAATGATGATTGTGAAGCTTGGTTGAGCTGGTGAAGTCAGAGGGTGGAAGAGGGTGGGATATTTCCCAGGGAATGCCTTAGTGCTGAATGATGAACTAGCACTCGGCTGAGCCCTCAAGGGTTAACACACTGTTGTTAATGTAGCCTCACACTCTACAAGGCAGCACGAATGGAGGGAGGGGAGACAGCATGGCAGAGAGAGACAGAGACACACACACCGTGTGAGAGAGAGAGAGATGCGCATTGCCCCTTTAAGTATGCTGACCCCACTCTAAGGGTATGTCTACACTACGAGGGTATTTCGATTTCACTTAAATCGAATATGTGGAATCGATATTGCTAAGTCGAACTTGTGTGTCCACACTAAGGACAGTAATTCGACTTTGTGAGTCCACACTAACGGGGAAAGCGTCGACATTGGAAGCGGTGCACTGTGGGCAGCTATCCCACAGTTCCCGCAGTCCCCGCAGCCCATTGGAATTCTGGGTCGAGCCGCCAATGCCTTCTGGGTAAAAAAAAAGGGTCGAGGGTGCTTTTGGGTAATTGTCGTCATCCGTCTGTCAATACCGCCCTCCCTCCCTCCCTGAAAGCGCCGGCGGGAAATCAGTTCGCGTGCTTTTCGGGTCAGTGACAGCGCGGACGCCACAGCACTGCGAGCATGGATCCCGCTGCGACCATCGCTGCAGTTGTGGCACTTGTGAACGCCTCGCAGGTTATCATCCACCTTTCCCAGAGGCAGATGCAGATGAACCAGGCGAGGAGGCTACGGCACCGCGGAGAGGGCCTGAACTCTGAGGGGCACAGACCTCTCACAAAGCACGGGACCCAGCTCCGAGGACATCACGGTGACAATGGGTCATCTGGATGTTGTGGAACGGCGATTCTGGGCACGGGAAACAAGCACGGACTGGTGGGACCGCATCGTGCTGCAGGTCTGGGACGAATCCCAGTGGCTGCGAAACTTTTGCATGCGGAAGGGGACTTTCCTGGAACTTTGTGAGTTGCTGTCACCTGCCCTGAAGCGGAATGACACCCGGATGCGAGCGGCCCTGACTGTCCAGAAGCGAGTGGCCATAGCCCTCTGGAAGCTTGCAATGCCGGACAGCTACCGGTCTGTCGCGAACCAGTTTGGCGTGGGCAAATCTACCGTGGGGGTTGTTGTCATGCAAGTAGCCAAGGCAATTGTCAAGGTACTGCTCTCAAAGGTAGTGACCCTGGGAAACGTGGGATTCCCAAACTGCGGTGGGGCTATAGATGGGACTCACATCCCTATCCTGGGACCGGACCACCAGGCCAGCCAGTACATAAACAGAAAGGGCTACTTTTCAATGGTGCTGCAAGCACTGGTGGACCACAGGGGACGTTTTACCAACATCAACGTCGGATGGCCGGGCAAGGTTCATGACGCTCGCGTCTTCAGGAACTCTGGTCTGTTTAGACGGCTGCAGGAGGGTATTTACTTCCCGGACCACAAAATAACTCTTGGGGATGTGGAGATGCCTACAGTCATCCTTGGGGACCCAGCCTACCCGCTAATGCCCTGGCTCATGAAGCCCTACACTGGCGCCCTGGACTCTGAAAAAGAACTGTTCAACTACCGGCTGAGCAAGTGCAGAATGGTGGTGGAGTGTGCTTTTGGACGTCTCAAGGGGAGATGGAGAAGCTTACTCACTCGCTGTGATCTCAGCGAAACCAATATCCCCATTGTTATAGCTGCTTGCTGTGTGCTCCACAATCTGTGTGAGAGCAAGGGGGAGACCTTTATGGCAGGGTGGGAGGTTGAGGCAAATAGCCTGGCATCTGATTACGCCCAGCTAGACAGCCGGGCGATTAGAAGAGCACAGCGGGACGCGCTGTGCATCCGGGAGGCTTTGAAAGCCAGGTTCAACACTGAGCAGGGTGACCAGTGATTTTAAAGTTTCTGTTCAGAGAAGCTGAACCTGCCCCCGTTTCTTTACCCAGTTAAGGATGACTATCCTCTCCAGTTACAGACCCCCACCACCCCCTTCCAAAAAAATAAATTTAGTTTTATTTTGTTAATGAACACCGTTGTCTTTATTACTGTTTTCGCGGGAATGTTTTAAACCTGGGACGCAGACTGTGGTGGGGAGCGGGTGTAGTGTACTGATGCAAATGATCCTTCTAAACTCCAGGAATGACAGGAATCGCAGTGGCGGATTGGTTGTTTCCACGGAGCCTGCCAGCCCTCCTGAGCGGGACTGCGTGTATGTGGGGGCTGTGTGACTTTATGGCAGGGGGAGGAGGGTTACAGATCCCCTGCTGCGTGGCTCTGTGATCCAGGACAAGGACCGCTGCATAACATCTGTAACTGCCCTCCCCCGCCACAAAGTCACAGAGCAACACCCCCCCCACCACCACCCCACGCACAGAACATGAAAACCACCTCCCAGACTGACCAGGGTAACTAGTCAGTGCACTGTGTATGTGCCCTGCTGCTGGACCTGCCCCCGCCTCTGTAGCCTGCTAAAGGTGAATGTCCTGTCCAATTACCAAGCCCCTTCCCCCCCTGCAGACAGACTCTCCCTCAAAACAGCATGACTGAAACAGTAATGAACAAACACTTATTTTTTATTAACAACCACATATGAAACTGGGGGGTGAAACTTGGATGGGGGCTTGCTTGAGGCGGCCAGGAGAGGACTTTTCAAATTTTGGGGAATGACAGCCTTCTGGTGCTTGAGCAGTCTGCAGGGGTGGAGTGAGAGTTTTCACGGACTCTCCCGCCCCTCCTTCTTTGGACTTTAGGCGAGGGGGGTATGGGACTTGGTGGCGGGGGAGTGCGGCTCCTGATAGACTGCAACGGGGCTCTGTCCTCCTGCCTCCGTTCCTGCAGAACATCAACAAGGCGCCAGAGCGTGTCTGTTTGCTCCCTCAGAAGTCCAAGCAGCGTTTGAGTCGCCTGCTGGTCTTCCTGCCGCCACCTCTCCTCACGGTCCATGTGTATCCGGTGCATTTGGGACAAATTCTCCCTCCACTGGTTATGCTGTGCTGCCTGGGCTCGGGAGCAGCCCATAAGTTCAGAGAACATGTCCTCTCGCGTCTTCTTCTTCCTCCGCCTAATGTGCACTAGCCTCTGGGAGTGTGATTCCAGGCTGGGTTGGGAGACAGTTGCAGATGTGGCTGTGGGAATGAGGAAAAGGCAGTGAATTCCTCCGAAAGATAAATGTAGTTGTGAATCAAGAACCTTGATTCACAAGAACATAGTCTTTCTCCGTGAACAAGACCATGAACCACACCTATCATATGCGCACTGAGGACAAGGTCGAATTTTCGAACCTCGCCTTCAGTGCCTGGGCTTTTGCACTGCCGATCTGGGAACCGGGGCAGGACACGGTACTCTCTGTAGCAGGCAAAGATGGTAAGCCGTAGACTTGTTGCAGATTAAAACTTTAGGAGTACCACTGGCCACCTTTCACATTGAAAGCAATGCCAGTCTGTGCTGCCATCAGTCGGCCAAGCAAGAACTGTGGCCCTGTCCCACCCCCTCGCGGATGTGCCAGGGAAAGATCCCTGGATGCTGACCCTCTCCTGCCCCCACCGCGTGGCTGTAAACCAGCGGTCACAGTTCTGTAAAGGAACTTGTTGCAAGCAGTCCCAATACTAACAGTCCCCTACCTAATTCAAAGCAGGTTGTCATGACCGACATCACCCTCATGAGGATCCCTGACAACGAGATCCGGAGGATGCTTCGAGAAAGCATGCAGAGACCGGGGCCCTATGCCGCCATGATCTGCAAGGCGCTGATTCCTGAGTACCTCCTTGTCTCCTGGCACGGGAACGTCTCTTACTTTGGAGGACCAAGTAAAGCCGCTCTCCCAAGGAACCTGATGAACAGGCTATCCCTTTACCTCCAGGAGAGCTTTGTTGCAATGTCTGTGGAGGACTACTGCTCTATCCCCGGACATATAGACCGGCTTTTCATCTAGCTGCAGTAGCAGCGACAAAAGAGTGGAGCAGCCTGGGCAGCACAATCATGCAGAACCGGACAGTGTTTGATTTTTTTACAAATACTTGTTAGTGATTATTTAAGCGCCCAGGGGGAAGAAATCATGAATCAAAGATTGTTATTAGTATTAATATTCTAGTTTTGTACAAAATAAAGGTTTATATGTTTAAAGCACTTACCGCTTGATCCTTCCCCTGAATCTGTGTCCGGGTTACATGCTGGGGAGGGTTGGTAGGGGATCTCTGTAAGGGTGATGAAGAGCTCCTGGCTGTCGGGGAAATCAGCTTGGTAAGCGCTGCCGACTGCCTCGTCCTCCTCATCTCCTTCCTCATCTTCCCCGTCCGCTAACATGTCCGAGGAACCGGCCCTGGACAATATCCCATCCTCAGACTCCACGGTCAGTGGTGGGGTAGTGGTGGCGGCCGCACCAAGGATGGAATGCAGTGCCTCGTAGAAACGGGATGTGTGGGGCTGGGATCCGGAGCGTCCGTTTGCCTCTTTGGTCTTCTGATAGCCTTGTCTCAGCTCCTTGATTTTCACGCGGCACTGCGTTGCATCCCGGCTGTATCCTCTCTCTGCCATGGCTTTAGAGATCTTCTCATAGATCTTTGCGTTCCGTCTTTTGGAGCGCAGCTCGGAAAGCACGGACTCATCGCCCCACACAGCGATGAGATCCAAGACTTCCCGATCAGTCCATGCTGGGGCCCTCTTTCTATTCTGGGATTGCACGGCCATCTCTGCTGGAGAGCTCTGCATCGTTGCCAGTGCTGCTGAGCTCGCCACGCTGTCCAAACAGGAAATGAGATTCCAACTGCCCAGACAGGAAAAGGAATTCAAATTTTCCCGGGCCTTTTCCTGTGTGGCTGGTCAGAGCATCCGAGCTCGGACTGCTGTCCAGAGCGTCAACAGAGTGGTGCACTGTGGGATAGCTCCCGGAGCTATTAGCGTCGATTTCCATCCACACCAAGCCTAATTCGATATGGCCATGTCGAATTTAGCGCTACTCCCCTCGTTGGGGAGGAGTACAGAAGTCGAATTTAAGAGCCCTCTATGTCGAACTAAATAGCCTCGTGGTGTGGACGGGTGCAGGGTTAATTCGATTTAACGGTGCTAAATTCGACATAAACGCCTAGTGTAGACCAGGCCTAAGTACACTGCCTTTTTAAGTAGATAAGTAAGTTGAGACAGCAGCTGCAGCCAGCAAGCCCTGTCCTGAGCCCTGTCGTGTCCCTCCCCTGCTCTGTGGAGATGGGGTAAAGGAGCAGGGGGCAGGAGACGGGTGGAGGGGGACACCCTGACATTAGCACCCCTCTTCCCCCTGCACAGCAAGCAGGAGACTCTCGGGAGCAGGTCCAAGGCAGAGGGCAGGCAGGAGCAGCACACTGCAGTGGGGGGGAGGGACAGCTGAACTGCCCGGCAATTGACAGCCTGTTGGGTGGCTACCGCACAGGGAACTTAGGGGAATGGGGAGCTGATGGGGGGCTGCCAGTCCACCCTGGTTCCAAGCCCCCACCAGCTAGCTCCAACGGGCTGCTCTTCCTGCAAGCAGTGGACAAAGCAGGTGGGTGCCAAAGAACGTTATAAGGGAGCATTGCGCAACTTTAAACGAGCATGTTCTCTAATTGATCAGCAACGTAACAACGAAACAACGTTAACTGGGATGACATTAAGTGAGGAATTACTGTATAAACACCTGAAAATGTGAAATTGACTAATTTTAAACAAACACACACACAGGCTGTGAATTTGACCAAAATGAACCTTGAATTTGGTAGAGCCCTAATAATAAGACTGTAACTATCATAATGCCACTATATAAATCCACGGTACACCCACACCTTGAATACTGCATACAGTTCTAGTTGCCTCATCTCAAAAAATACATTTTAGAAAAGGCACAGAGAACTGCAACAAAAATGATTAAGTGCATAGAACAACTTTCACCTAAGGAGAGATTAAAAAGACTGGGACTATTCAGCTTGGAAGAGATGACTAAGGGGGTGTATGATAGATCAGGGGTTCTCAAATTGGGGGTCACGAGGTTATTACATGGGGGTCGCAAGCTATCAGCCTCCACCCCAAACCACACTTTGCCTCCAGCATTTATAAAAGTGTTAAATATTAAAAAATGTGTTTTTATTTATAAGGCGGGGGGAGTGTCGCACTCAGGGGCTTGCTGCGTGAAAGGGGTCACCAATACCAAAGTTTGAGAACCACTGAACTAGTAGGACTATATATTTGAAGCCACCTATTCCACACCATTATTGGAAAAGATGAGCATTCTCTCCTCCCTCTTGCTGTATTTCCAAGTTTCTAGCTGATGAGGTTGGGGATGGGGAACATTTCCAATACTGTACATATTTTCCAGCCTCTGGGTTGGGGTCCTCTTTCTCAATCAACACCTCCATTAATTGCATCATGAAATTAGTCCATTCTTGTCTGTTTAACTGTTACCGACATGATTCTGAACACTAGTAAAGAAAACTGACAACAGTCTGGTCAGATTTTACTGATTTCATCTGGCAAAGCTCTGAACAGAAGCATAGGCAATGGGATTGTCGGTAGACTCAGGGAAGCAACACTATATCTGAGACATGTTTGGAATGTCATTTTCACAACTATAGAGAATACTTTATTTTGCAAAGTTTAGGGAACTCTCCTTGCTCAAGAAAGCTGGACGACTAAGTGAGGAGTTACTGTACAGGACCTCAGTTTTATTATCACCTGAAGTTAACCTTCAATATTGTTCTGTAGATCAACAGTGGTTCTTGCTCAAAAGGATAGTTTACTTGCATTCATCTGGTTGACTAACCTAGGGCTAAAAAGCTGAAATGAAGTAATCAAAACTGAAAAGCCTGAAAAAAAGTGAAATGATAAGCTGCATACCTTTTGTTGTCCAATATGATATTGTGATACTTTTATGGACCATCCCATACCTTCCTCACAGCATTTTCTGTCTGCTCTAGTAGTACTGTGGAATACATTTCACAGGCCCTGATTTAAAAAACCAAACAAACATATAGATCACTGATACTCAGACTAAGGCTCAGGAGCACAAGCAGCTCTCCTGCACCTCTGTGCAGCACATGATATTAAAGCACCATGTGATTTAATTATTAACCAATCAGGATGCACTTTTACTATGTTATTAACCAATTGCAGTTGATAAAATAATAATACTTGGTCAGACATTTAGTTGTGAGAAAATATATCTATATATTAAAAATAGTAAATGAAATTCACACTACAGTGGCTCTTTTGGGTAATGCTGATTGCTAATTTGGCTCCTGAACCACTGAGGTCGGAGTATCACTGATATAGATCAGAGCAGAACAAGTGACAATATATAATAATGAATATGTATTTTGTAAATGCTCCAAGTTACAAAAGCTTAAGTTTAAGAAACCTCTCCCAATGATCTCCTCAGAACTACAGGGAACATTTATATAGGTAACAGTTAACCCATTCAGCTTGGATCCAGGACACTCTGGCAACTAAAAAGGAGCAGGTACAGACTGTTGGAATATGCAGTCCAATAACCAAGCTTTGGACATTCTGGGATGCATGCTATGAAATGCAGCACTCACTTTCAGAAAACATTATTTCAAAGACATGGAATGGACAACGATGGAAGAGACTACCAACCACCTGACCAGGATGGTGATAGTGACTGCGAAATGCTTAGGGAGATTAGAGAGGTTATAAAAATAAAAAACTCAACAATAATAGGGGATTTCAACTATCCCCATACTGACTGGGTACATGTCACCTCAGGAGGGGATGCAGAGATAAAGTTTCTTGACACCTAAAATGACACCTTTCTTGGAGCAGCTAGTCCTGGAACCCACAGGATGAGAGGCAATTCTTGATTTAGTCCTAAGTGGAGCACAGGATCTGAATCGCTTGGCTAAAAGTGCCACCAGGGCTAAAAAAAAGTAAAAGAAGCAGTGAGAGGCAAAAAGGCAGCCTTTAAAAAGTGGAAGTTAAATCCTATTGAGGAAAATAGAAAGGAGCATAAACTGTGGCAAATGAAGTGTAAAAATATACACCTCTACCTCGATATAACGCTGTCCTCGGGAGCCAAAAAATCTTACCACATTATAGGTGAAACTGCGTTATATTGAACTTGCTTTGATCCACCGGAGTGCGCAGCCCCGCCCCCCCGGAGCACTGCTTTACCCTGTTGTATCCAAATTCGTGTTATATCGGGTTGCATCATATCGAGGTAGCGGTGTAATTAGGAAGGCCCAAAAATAATTTGAAGAACAGCTAGCCAAAGACTCAAAAAGTAAGAACCAAAAAATTTTAAAGTATATCAGAAGCAGAAAGCCTGCTAAACAATCAGTGGGGCTACTGGACGATCAAGATGCTAAAGGAGCACTCATGGAAGATAAGGCCATTGCAGAGAAACTAAATGAAATCTTCGCATTGGTCTTCATGGCTGAGGATGTGAGGGAGATTCCCAAACCTGAGCCATTCTTTTTAGGTGACAAATCTGAGGAACTGTCCCAGATTGAGGTGTCATTAGTGGATGTTTTGGAACAAACTGTTTAATTTAACAGTAATAAGTCACCAAGACCAGATGGTATTCACCCAAGAATTCTGAAGGAACTCAAATATGAAATTGCAGAACTAACAACTGTGGTATGCAACCTATCATTTAAATGAGCTTTTCTACCAGATGGTGTCACATCAGCTATCCTCCAGTCAATTTTTTTAAAAGGCTCCTGAGGTGATCCCAGCTATTACAGGCCGGTAAGCTAACTTTAGTCCCAGGCAAATTGGCTGAAACTATATTAAAGAACAGAATTGTCAGATTTCAAAGTAGCAGCCATGTTAGTCTGTATCCACAAAAAGAACAGGAGTACTTGTGGCACCTTAGAGACTAACAAATTTATTTGAGCATAAGCTTTCGTGGGCTACAGCCCACTTTGTCAGACACATAGATGAACATAATTTGTTTGGGAAGAGTCAACATGTTTTTTATAAAGGGAAAAAATGCCTCACCAATCTATTTGAATTCTTTTAGGGGGTCAACAAGCATGTGGACAAAGGTGATGCAGTGGATATAGCGTACTTAGATTTTCAGAAAGCCTTTGACAAGGTCCCTCAGCAAAGGCTCTTAAGGAAAGTAAGCGGTCATGGCATAAGTGGGAAAGTCCTTTCATGGATCAGTAACTGGTTAAAAGATAGGAAACAAAGGGTAAGAATAAATGGTCAGTTTTCAGAATGGAGAGGGGCAAATAGTGATGCCCCCCAGGGGTCTGTACTGTGGCCAGTACTGTTCAACATATTCATAAATGATCTAGGAAATGGGGTAAACAGTGAGGTGGCAAAATTTGCAGATGATACAAAACTACTTAAGATAGTTAAGTCCAAAGCAGACTGCGAAGAGCTACAAAAGGATCTCTCAAAGCTGGGCGACTGGGCAACAAAATGGCAGATGAAAGTCAATTAAATTCAATGTTGATAAACGCAAAGTAATGCACATTGAAAACATAATCCCAACTATACATATAAAATGATGGGGTCTAAATTAGCTGTTACCATTCAAGAAATTGATATGTATCAAAAAAGATAGTCTCCCACAGTATTCTTGCCAGCAAGTTAAAGTAGTATGGACTGGATGAATGGACTATAAGGTGGATAGAAAGCTGGCTAGATCATCGGGCTCAACGGGTAGTGATCAACGGCTCGATGTCTAGTTGGCAGCTAGTTGGTATCAAGTCTAGTTGGTATCAGTCTAGTTGGTATCAAGTGAAGAGCTCCAAGGATCAGCATCTTCATTAATGATCTGGATGATGGGATGGATTGCACCCTCAGCAAGTTTGCAGATGACACTAAGCTGGGGGGTGAGGTAGATAGGGTCCAGAGTGATCTAGACAAATTGGAGGATTGGGCCAAAAGAAATCTGATGAGGTTCAGCAAGGACAAGTGCAGAGTCCTGCACTTAGGATGGAAGAATCCCATGAACTGCTACAGTCTGGGGACCAACTGGCTAAGCAGCAATTCTGCAGAAAAGGACCTGGGGATTACAGTGGACAAGAAGCTGGATATGCGTCAACAGTGTGCCCCTGTTGCCAGGAAGGCTAACGGCATATTGGGCTGCATTAGTAAGAGTGTTGCCAGCAGATTGAGGAAAGTGATTATTCCCCTCTATTCGGCACTGGTGAGGCCACATAGAATCAATCATAGAATATCAGGGATGGAAGGGACCTCAGGAGGTCATCTAGTCCAACCCCCTGCTCAAAGCAGGACCAATCCCCAACTAAATCATCTGGATTACTGCGTCCAGTTTTGGGGCCCCCACTTCAGAAAGGATGTGGACAAATTGGAGAGAGTCCAGAGAAGGGCAACAAAAATTATTAGTGGGCTGGGGCACATGACTTATGAGGAGAGGCTGAGGGAGCTGGGGTTATTTAGTCTGCAGAAGAGAAGAGTGAGGGGGGATTTGATAGCAGCCTTCAACTACCTGAAGTGGGGTTTCAAAGAGGATGGAACTAGGCTGTTCTTAGTGGTGACACAACACAGAACAAGGAGCAATGGTCTCAAATTGCAGTGGGGGAGGTCTAGGTTGGATATTAGGAACAACTATTTCACTAGGAGGGTGGTGAAGCACTGGAATGGGTTACCTAGGGAGGTGGTGCTATCTCCATCCTTAGAGGTTTTTAAGGCCTGGCTTGACAAAGCCCTGGCTGGGGTGATTTAGTTGGGGTTGGTCCTGCTTTGAGCAGGGGGTTGAACTAGATGACCTCCTGAGGTCTCTTCCAACCCTAATCTTCTATGATCTTGGAGTCATTGTGGGTAGTTCTCTGAAAACATCCACTCTATGTGCAGCAGCAGCCAAGAAAGCTAACAGAGTTGGGAATCATTAGGAAAGGGATAGATAATAAGATAGAAAATATCATATTGCCTCTACATAAATCCATGGCACACCCATATCTTGAATATCGCATGCAGATCTGGTCCCCCCTCATCTCAAAACAGATATATTGGAATTGGAAAAGGTTCAGAAAAGGGCAACAAAAATTAGGGGTATGGAACGGCTTCCATATGAGTAGAGATTAAGACTGGGACTTTTCAGCTTGGAAAAGAAACAACTAAGAGGGATATAATAGAGGTTTATAAAATCATGACTGGTGTGGAGAAAGTAAATAAGGAAGTGTTATTTACTCCTCATAACACAAGAACTAGGCATCATCAAATGAAATTAATGGGCAGCAGGTTTAAAACAAACAAAGGAAGTATTTCTTCTCACAACACAGTCAACCTGTGGAACTCTTTGCCACAGGATGTTGTGAAGGCCAAGACTATAACAGGGTTCAAAAAAGAACTAGATAAATTCATGGAGAACAGGTGCATCAATGGCTATTAGGCAGGGATGCAAACCACGCTCTGAAGTGTCCCTAGCCTCTGTTTGCCACAAGCTGGGAATGGGCGACAGGGGATGGATTACTTGATGATTACCTGTTCTGTTCATTTCCTCTGAAGCACCTGGCATTGGCCACTGTTGGAAGACAGGATACTGGGCTAGATGGACCATTTGTCTGATCCAGTATGGCCGTTCCTACATTCTTAAGTGCAGAAGATAATCTGCCAGATCTGCTGGGCCTCTTTTCATTCTATGATATACAAGGAGAATATAAGAATATATAAGAACCTGAAGCATCCCTACACTACCATTAGAACAGCATTGGAAAGCGCCTAGAGCAGTGGTTCTCAAACTTTTGTACTGGTGACCCCTTTCACACAGCAAGCCTCTGAGTGCGACCCCCTTCACACAGCAAGCCTCTGAGTGTGACCCCCTTTATAAATTAAAAACTTTTTTTTATATTGAACATTATAAATGCTGGAGGCAAAGCGGGGTTTGGGAGTGGAGGCTGACAGCTCGCGACCCCCTGAGGGGTCACAACCCCCAGTTTGAGAACCCCTGGCCTAGAAAGTCCATAGGTCTTTCTGCGGTACTCTCAGCTATTTCACTTTTGTACACACTGACAGAAGCAATGTATTGTGAGCCTCAAAGCTTCACATCATATTAAATGTGAATTGTTATAATTGGCTTAAGCCTCTTCAAGCTGGTGAAAAGCTTATACCAGTGAGCAAGGACACTGTCTCCTGTCATTTGATTCTCCCTTTGTTAAAGGAAACAGATTTTGTATATTTTTTGTAGTAAACAGGGCTGCATCCAAGTTACCTGGCTCCATCATCAATTTCTCCTCCTATCTGTAATAACCTGCAAGACCCCAAATCTTTGACTAACTGCTCGGGTCAAAAGGAGTAATAGAATGCTCAAAAAAATGATGAGAAGAAAAGAAAAATAAGCAGAATAAATCCAAAAGCAGAATAACTAATAGAAGGCTTCAAAGAAGACATTTTAAGGAAGAATCAGAAAACAAAGGGAAGTAGCTTGGCACATAAGGAGAGAGGAAGAGTTTTCTGAGTAAACAGAAGCTGAAAAGAGAGGGAATACAAGGAAAGGAAAGTTGCTGTGCTGGGACTTGAAGAAAATAAGCTTGAACTTGATGCAGAATGTGAGAAAAGGACAGTGAACAGGGAAGTGACAATCAGAGCAATGAAAGAAGTGTAATTTTCACAGCAGCATTTTATATAGACTGGAGGTGAACAAGGTGAAGTCTGGTGAGGAGACTGTAGCAGATGATGCAAGGGATAACCAACACACGGACAAGGGCTCTAACAGTAGGTGTTAAAAGCGACAAAGAGTCCTGTGGCATCTTATAGACTAACAGAAGTATTGGAGCATAAGCTTTCATGGGTGAATAACCACTTCATCAGACGCATGTAGGTGTTAAAGGATTTTAGAGATGTTGTAAAGGAGCTTAGCTTTAAGGATACAGATCCAAATATTTTTGGGACTGTTCATTTTTTTAACAGGATAAATAACTTTTATTTGATCTTTTAAGTGCAAGCTGTATTTTATGTTCACGCTTCAATAGTTGAGCAGATTTGTTGGTAACTATTCAGCTGATTCATTTACAGAAGACAGGCTTTAAGAGGAGTGTATGCACATGTTGCCATTACAGTGACTGAACTATTCAGTGCCAGGATACCTGAATAAATGGACTCTCTTTTCATGAATATTTAAATGGGCAAAGCAGGAGAAAAGGATTAGACTTAAAAGACAATCTAGTTTTGGATTTATAAGGATTTTTCTATAAAAAGCACAGCTGTGTATCCAGTATGATGTTCAGATTTAAAGGTGTAAGGCACAGAGGGGCACTTACACCACAGCACTGAGGGCTGCATTGGCATCTCACCAGCAGCTGGGGGTTTGCTCTCCATTTGCATTTTTCAGAGCAAGCACTTGCCTGTATTTTTGCCCACATGAATAAGAATGGGGTTTCAGCTGTTACCCCTCCCCCCACCCAACTGCTCCTCTTGGCACCCCTCTCATGCAGGGCCTCCTTCCCCCAACCTGCCCCTCACCTCCCAGTGAAGTAGGGTTGCCAACTTTCTAATAGCACAAATTCGAACACCCTTGCCCTGCCCCTGAGCCCCACCCCTTCTCCAAGGCTCTGCCCCCAACTCACTCCATCTCCTCCTCCCTCCCCCATCGCTCAACTCTCCCCCACCCTCACTCACTCGCTCCCTCATTTTCACTGAGCTGGGGCAGGGGGTTGGGGTGTGGGAGGGGGCAAGGGCTCTGCCTGGGGATGCAGGCTCCAGGGTACGGCCAGAAATGAGGGGTTCAAAGTGCAGGAGGGGGCTCTGGGCTAGGGCAGGGTGGTGGGACCAGGGACGAGAGGTTTGGGGTGCAGAAGGGGGCTCCAAGCCAGGGGCAAGGGGCTCGGAATGTGGGAGGGGGCTCCGGGCTGAGGCAGGGGGTATGGGCTCTGGGCTGGGGGGGGTGTTCCAGGGTGGGGCCAGAAATGAGGGATTTAGGGTGCTGGAGGGGGCTTAGGGCTGGGGCAGGGTGTTGGGGCACAGGAGAGGGTGCGGGCTCCAGGAGGGGGCTCAGGGCTAGGGCACGGGAGGGGGCTCAGGCTCTGGGACAGGGCAGGGAGTTAGCATTCAGGGTGTGGGCTCTCGGAGGGAGTTTGGGTGCATGAGGGGGCCCAGGGCTGGGGCCGAACTGCAGGAGGTGGCGTGGGGTACAGGCTCTGGGAGGGAGTTTGGGTGCAGGAGGGCTCAGAGCTGGGACAGGGGTTGGGATGCAGTAGGGGGTTCAGGGTGCAGGCTCCGGGCAGGCAGCACTTACCTTAGGAGGCTCCCCGGAAGCAGTAACATGTTCCTCGGCTACTAGGCATAGGGGCAGCCAGGGAGCTCTGCGCGGTGAGCACTGCCTCCACCTGCAGGCAGCACCCCTGCAGCTCCCATTGGCCACGGTTCCCAGCCAATGGGAGCTGTAGAACCAGTGCTCAGGCCATGCCTGTCCCTCCACCTAGGAACCAGATGGACAGGTCGCCGCTTCCGGGAGCTGCGTGGAGCCAGGTAGGGAGCCTGCCAGCCAGGGCCATCCCTACCAATTATGGTGACCTACACAGTCCGAGCACCTGCTTTCCCTCCCCTCCCCCCCAAGGGTCTGGGCTGCGCTCAAGGCCTGGGGGGCCAGGGAGGCAGGAGCTGTGGGGGGCCGCTTTGGGGGGCTCCACAGGCCCAGAATGGCCCAGGGGATTAGCAGGGGGCCTGGCACCGGCAGCAGAACAATCCAGCATCAGCCCGCTCCGCTCCCCCTCCCCCCCAGCCGTGTTGCTTGGGGGAGGGGGAAGGACCGCCCTCCGCACTCACTGGCGAGAAGCGGAGCAACGCGGCTGGGAGCTGGTGGAGTGGAGAGGGCTGGGGCCGGGTTGCTCCGCTTCCCGCCGCTGCTGGTGAGTGTGGGTCAATGGGGGAAGAGGTGGAATGGGGGCAGGCCAGGGGCAGAACGGGGGGGGAGGGGCAGCAGGGGGATAGGGCTGGCTGCCAGAGCTGCTGCCGCGTATGCAGCACGCAGCTGCCATGGGCACCATGAAATTTGGGGCAATTTGGTGCCCTAGACAACTGCATATTCTGCATATGCCTAGGGACGGCCCTGCTGCCAGCCCTGCACCAACTGGACTTTTAATGGCCCAATCAGCAGTGCTGACCACCAGGGCTGGCTTTATCAACTGCGGGGCCCGATTCGAATACCCGGCAGCGGTCCGAGGCTTCAGCAGCACTTCGGCTGCAGGGGGGAACGCACCGGGTCTTCCTGAAGGACCCCCTGCCGCCAAAATGCCACCAAAGACCCAGAGCGGACCCCCCGCCGCTGCCGAAGTGCCACTGAAGACCCGGGTGAGTAAAAAAAATTAAAAAGGCACCTAAGGCACAGGGCCCGATTTCAGGGACTCGGCCTAAAGCCAGCCCTGCTGACCAGAACCACCAGGGTCTCTTCTCAACTGGGCTTTCTGGTCAAAAACCAGACACCTGGCAACCCTAGCAAGGGCTCCAGAGCCCTCTTCCCCCCCAGACCCCCAGTGCAGGGGCCCAGAGATCCCCCCCGCGCTCAGGGCAGAGGCCCAGACACCTGTTACCCCCAGGAAGCAACATAAGCTGGGTCTGAGGCCTCCACTATCCGCCGTCCCAGAGCTACAGCCTGATACTCACCGCCCGCCTCAGCCCGAAGCCGCATAACTGCAACGGACTCTTACCCCGCTCCCGGGGTCAACCAACTGACGTCATCGCGTCAGGCGCGCGCGGCCCGCACTTCCGGATCCCGCCGCTACCCGCCTACCCCTGGCGCGCCGGAGGGCGGGAGCTGCGGCCTGGCTTCCAGAAGCACCTCACTGTTGGGACTCTGCGGCCGCCTCCCCGCAAGGGAGCGATGAAGGAAGGAGAGGCCAGAGCTATTGAGGGGAAGGGCCGGGCCCCAGCCCCGCCCTCTGCTTGCCTGGCTTCGGACGCCCAGCCCCGTGACAGGGCCTGGCCTGGCTGGCCCTGCCCTCGCCTCGGCGGCGAGCAGAGACCTCTCATTCCAGGCAGGGCGGGCCCCAGGAAAGGGAACGCGGGGAGACGACGCGGGGCTGTTAGGCGCCGCTCGTGGGTCGGAAGCCTGCCCCCCGGCCGGCCGTGCCTGCTGCCGGGAGAGGCCTGGGCGCGGCTGGGAGCTACTTGCTGGGGAGGCACATCTGAAGGTGGCAGCTGCTGTTTGACAGGGATTCCCCTTCCTACACCCAGTCTGGGCTCTTAGCCTGCTCTGACACTGCTGGCCGAGTGGAGCGGGGGGAGCGGAAGCCAGGCTATAGCTTGATTTTAGTCAGGCTTTTGGCGCAATCTCTCATGACATAATAAACCGACCAGGGAAACGTGGGCTAGGTGAAATTACTATAAAATGGGTGCGTAACTGGTTGAAAGACCATAAGTATAGTCATCACTGGTATCCTAACCCCCCTTGTAGTACAAGTACTACAAGTCCTCCACCCGCAACACTAACTCCAAGGAAACTCTTCAATGCACCCCACACCCCCTGTCAACAGCCACTTAAAGTATCATCTTTAGCTGGAATTAGAAACTTTTAACATTAGAGATACCAGGGTATTATGATAATAGTGCAAATTTTTAGATCCATATGGAAAAACCCTGGCAGATTAAATTATTTTTCTAGTAATTGGCAAATCTTTAAAAAAAACTGGCCATGACTGTCAAATACTGGCCAGATGTTAACCCTACCTGCAGGGGTCAGGCCTGGGTCCAATACTATTCAGTATTTTCATTAATGATTTGGATAATGGAGTGGAGTGTATGCTAATGAATTCTGCAGTTGAGACAAAGCTGAGGGGTTGCATTCACTTTGGAGGATGCACTTAGAATTCAAAATGAACTTGGCAAATAGGTAATTGATCTGAACTGGGACCAGTGCTATTCAACATATTCACTAATGATCTGTAAAAGGGGGTGAACAGGGCCATGGCAATGTTTTCAAATGACACAAAAGTATTCAAAATTTTTAAGTCCAAAGCTGACTGTAAAGAGTTACATGGGGAACTAACAAAACTGAGTGACTGGGCAACAGGATGGCAGGCGAGCTTCAACAATGACAAGTGCAAATAATCTCAATCTATCTCTCTCTCTCTTTATATAAAAATGATGGCTTCTAAATTAGCTGTTACCACTCCAGAAAGAGATCTTGGAGTTACTGTGGATAGTTCTCTGAAAACGTCAGCTGTGTGCAACAGTGGTCAAAAGGGCTTACAGAATGTTAGGCACTATTAGGAAAAGAATAGAAAAGAAGACACAGTATCATAGCACCAATATTTAAATCCATTGTGCACCCACACCTTGAATATTGTATCCAGTTCTTGTCTCCACATCTCAAAAGGGATATAGTGAAAGTGGAAAAGGTTTGGAGAAGGGCAACAAAGATGATCAAAGCTATAGAATGGCTTCCATATCAGTAGAGCCTAAAATGATTAGGGCTGTTAAGATTAGAAAAGAGATGATTAAGGGGACAAGAAGACTTTTTATCAATACATTAGAAGCAAGAGGAAGTCCAAAGACAGGGTAGGCCCACTGCTCAGTGAAGAGGGAGAAACAGTAACAGGAAACTTGGAAATGCAGAGATGCTTAATGACTTCTTTGTTTCGGTCTTCACCGAGAAGTCTGAAGGAATGCCTAACATAGTGAATGCTAATGGGAAGGGGGTAGGTTTAGCAGATAAAATAAAAAAAGAACAAGTTAAAAATCACTTAGAGAAGTTAGATGCCTGCAAGTCACCAGGGCCTGATGAAATGCATCCTAGAATACTCAAGGAGCTAATAGACGAGGTATCTGAGCCTCTAGCTATTATCTTTGGAAAATCGTGGGAGACGGGAGAGATTCCAGAAGACTGGAAAAGGGCAAATATAGTGCCCATCTATAAAAAGGGAAATAAAAACAACCCAGGAAACTACAGACCAGTTAGTTTAACTTCTGTGCCAGGGAAGATAATGGAGCAAGTAATTAAGGAAATCATCTGCAAACACTTGGAAAGTGGTAAGGTGATAGGGAATAGCCAGCATCGATTTGTAAAGAACAAATCATGTCAAACCAATCTGATAGCTTTCTTTGATAGGATAACGAGTCTTGTGGATAAGGGAGAAGCTGTGGATGTGGTATACCTAGACTTTAGTAAGGCATTTGATATGGTCTCGCATGATATTCTTATCGATAAACTAGGCAAATACAATTTAGATGGGGCTACTATAAGGTGGGTGCATAACTGGCTGGATAACCGTACTCAGAGAGTTGTTATTAATGGTTCCCAATCCTGCTGGAAAGGCATAACGAGTGGGGTTCCGCAGGGGTCTGTTTTGGGACCGGCTATGTTCAATATCTTCATTAATGACTTAGATATTGGCATAGAAAGTACGCTTATTAAGTTTGCAGATGATACCAAACTGGGAGGGATTGCAACTGCTTTGGAGGACAGGGTCATAATTCAAAATGATCTGGACAAATTGGAGAAATGGTCTGAGTTAAACAGGATGAAGTTGAACAAAGACAAATGCAAAGTGCTCCACTTAGGAAGAAAAAATCAGTCTCACACATACAGAATGGGAAGAGACTGTCTAGGAAGGAGTACGGCAGAAAGGGATCTAGGGGTTATAGTGGACCACAAGCCAAATATGAGTCAACAGTGTGATGCTGTTGCAAAAAAAGCAAACATGATTCTGGGATGTATTAACAGGTGTGTTGTGAGCAAGACACAAGAAGTCATTCTTCCGCTCTACTCTGCTCTGGTTAGGCCTCAGCTGGAGTATTGTGTCCAGTTCTGGGCACCGCATTTCAAGAAAGATGTGGAGAAATTGGAGAGGATCCAGAGAAGAGCAACAAGAATGACTAAAGGTCTTGAGAACATGACCTATGAAGGAAGGCTGAAAGAATTGGGTTTGTTTCGTTTGGAAAAGAGAAGACTGAGAGGGGACATGATAGCAGTTTTCAGGTATCTAAAAGGGTGTCATAAGGAGGAGGGAGAAAACTTGTTCACCTTAGCCTCTAAGGATAGAACAAGAAGCAATGGGCTTAAACTGCAGCAAGGGAGGTCTAGGTTGGACATTAGGAAAAAGTTCCTAACTGTCAGGGTGGTTAAACACTGGAATAAGTTGCCTAGGGAGGTTGTGGAATCTCCATCTCTGGAGATATTTAAGAGTAGGTTAGATAAATGTGTATCAGGGATGGTCTAGACAGTATTTGGTCCTGCCATGCGGGCAGGGGACTGGACTCGATGACCTCTCGAGGTCCCTTCCAGTCCTAGAATCTATGAATCACCCCCAAGGATCCTCTTGCACACCTCCTGGGGTGCGTGCACCCCACTTTGGAGACCACTGGTCTAAAGTATGCTTAGTCCTGCCTCAGGATGGTGGACTGGTCTTGATGACATCATGATATCCCTTCCAGTCCTATATTCCTAGGATTCTGTGAAAATACTGATTTTCCACAGAGCAGTACACACATTAAATGATAAACCAAGGAGTTTTATTATAAGAAATTAGTTTTTGTTTCATACTACAGTTTACAGCTTTCATAGACATGCAATGAGAATATAAAGTACAGCAAAGCAGATTTTATGCTGGAAAATGTTGGCATTTGAACTCTTCAGCATTATGCAAGTGTCAAAATATTTTAGCTAAGAAACAGAAGAATCTGTGTGTCCCTCCCAGCAGCCTCTGGCTACACATTTGCATGTACGCGTGTACATGATGGTGATGAAAATCTTATATGACTGCTGTATTAATTCTGGGAATCTGCCTGGCTTTTCAGACTCATGATACACTTTGGTGTGTCATGGTCGAGAGCATTTGTACATATGGATCTGTGTGTTGATATACACATGCACAGGTATGTAATTGCTTGTTTATGTTGGAACCTGTTTAGATTGTAAGCTTGTTTGTCCTAAGTGGGTAAGGGAGTTTAAGAAATCTGCCACATAAGTTATTTTTGGACAAGGGTTACTATCTTTTTTGGATCCCTCTGTGCTCTGCCATTCTCTACCACCTGGACAGCACACAGCAGGCTCTCTCGAAGGATCTGGTTCTTCACCACCTTGGTTATCATCGTGCTGATATCACTGGTGTACTTATGCCTCTGGTTAGCTGGGTAATACTGTGCTTCAGAGCAATGTATGATGAAAAAGGTGCATAGAGCTAAGACATCTCCTTCTTGCAGCCCCAGCATCTCCAGCACTGCTTCCCACACCAGTCTAATTCTCTGGTTCTTGCCTTTGCGCCTCATGACAGAGGCTAAGGTGGGGAGGCCTCCCGCCAGATCTGGCAGCTTCACTCTGACACAGGAATGCAAGCAGCAAAGCATTTCACTGACATAGCTGTAGAAAAGATTGATCTCCACTGAAGTGAACCTGCCACAGAGATGGAGACAGAAACCATTTCTCAGACAAAAATACTTCCCGTATACTTCAGTTCATTCCCATTTAGGTAATAAGTGGAGAATTCTAGTGGTCTGTAACCCCAGCAATCCCTGGTAATGCAGCCATCACATCACAGTAAGCCTTCTACTTAAAAGGCAAACACAGAGTGTCTGAAGGGGTGTTGTCAGGTTTCTTATAATGTAGGTGAGCTTGAATTTGAATGAAAAAGTGGGTAGAATTTCCATTTCCCTGAAGTCATTGTTAAGGTCAATTTCAGGGATCATTAGTTTATTTTTCCCAATGTACTTTTTATAGACTTTTACAGTTTGACTAAGAATCCTATTGCATCTAAAACTCCTGACCTGAGTTTAATTATTCAGCTGAGTCTAAGAATTAGTTGAATGAAGGCAGCGTTTTGAAACTAACTGATTCTGCTGCTGCAGCTGAGCTCTGACCAGATCAGTTACCACAATAAATGTGTATACCTTAGATGATTAGTGTACCTTTTCTAGTGTATACCTTAGACAATTTCCCTCAAGGCTTCCTGGAGGAAAAAGAAAAAAAGAAAAGATTGTTTTGCACTTGTGTAATAACACTTATCTGAACAAGTGCTTTCATAGAATCATAGGATTGGAAGGGACCTCGAGAGGTCATCTAGTCCAGTCCCCTGCACTCATGGCAGGACTAAGTATTATCTAGACCATCCCTGATAGGTGTTTGTCTAACCTGATCTGAAAAATCTCCAATGATGGAGATTCCACAACCTCCCTAGGCAATTTATTCCAGTGCTTAGCCACCCTGAGAGACAGGAAGTTTTTCCTAATATCCAATCTAAACCTCCCTTGATGCAATTTAAGCCCATTGCTTCTTAATCTCTGAGGATAGGACAAGAAGAACAATTTTTCTCCCTCCTCCTTGTAACAACCTTTTATGTACTTGAAAACTGATATCATGTCCCCTCTCAGTCTTCTCTTTTCCAGACTAAACAAACCCAATTTTTTCAATCTTCCCTCATAGATCATGTTTTCTTGACCTTTAATCATTTTTATTGCTCTTCTCTGGACTTCCTCCAATTTGTCCACATCTTTCCTGAAACGTGGCACCCAGAACTGGACACAATACTCCAGCTGAGGCCTAATCAGCATGGAGTAGAGCGGAAGAATTACTTCTTGTGTCTTGCTTACAACACTCCTGCTAATACATCCCAGAATGATGTTCGCTTTTTTTGCAACAGTGTTACACTGTTGACTCATTTGTTTACATATGTTTAGGGCCCTACCAATTTCACGGCAGTGAAAAACATGTCTCAGACTGTGAAATAATATAAAATGAAATCCGATCTCCCGTGCTGCTGGAAGCACCCCAGCCAGGGCCTCCTACTTGCTAGTCCCATCTGGCTGGGGAGGGACAGGATTTCCTCTTCCCCTGCATGGCCCCTCCCGCTCCTGTTGGTGCTCAAGGCATCCATTTTTCCAGGGCCCCCCAAAATTGGTTGGGGCCCCTGACAGAGCCTGTGCATTAACCTGCCACTGGCCAGGTCTAGCAGCCCCCGGCTGGGGTGCTCCTAGTAGCATGGGGTGATCATACCCACCTCCACCTCTGGGATCCTCCTCCAGGTGCAGGAAATTCTGGGGCTGCTGCCCAGCCATGGAGCTTCCTACAGACTGGGGAGGTACCCGGAGGTGGGTCTGATCTCCCCCTAGAGGGGCCATGCAGGGAAGAGGAAGTCCTCTCACACCCCAGCCGGCCAGGACTAGCAGCTAGAAGCCCCTGGCTGAGGTGCTCCTAGCAGCATGGGGAGATCAGACTCACCTCCACTCGCCGGGAGCCTCCTCTGACTACAGGAAGCTCCGCAGCTGCTGCCTTCAGAGCCCAGCTCTGCGGGCAGTGTAGAAGTGAAAGTGGTAATCCCGCCACCTCCCTACAACAACTTTGCGGACCCCACAACCCCACTTTGGGTCACACTGTAAAATTACCACACTGTAAAATTTCAGATGTAATCTGAAATTGTGAAGTTGACCAATTTTAAAACTGGCTGCAAAACTGACCAAAATGGGCCGTGAATTTGGTAGGGTCCTACATATGTTCTATTAAACTTAATACCACAACACCTAGAAGAAGAAAAAAACAGTATTTGGGGGACTATTCTGGTTTTGTTTGGGTTTTTAGTTGATGTACAGCTCCTAGAGTAGTAGATAGTTTTATTTCGGTTTCTGCAGTATCAGTATCATACACCCATTTTACTGATGGATAAACTGAGGCGCAGAGAGGTTAAATGACTTGCCAAGGTCACACAGCAAACCAATGGCTGTCTGGTGTTCTCACTCAGCTCCAGTTCCTGTTCTAACTAAAGGCACCAACTAAGGGAGAGAAGCTTAAGGAACACTCCCTCCTAAAGGGACTGGAAAGTTCTGAAAAGGAGGTAGAAGCTAATATTTTTTGTTTTACCTGATTTTTCTCCACCAGATCTATCCTGTTTTAGCTAAAATCATTAGGTTCAAGTATGTGTTTTATGAAGTGCTATTTATTTTTGTTGCAGTTATTGATATTAATGTGATAGGCCTCCAACTAAGCAATTTGCATTCATTTTTGAATGCGATTAATTTATTTAGGCCAAGATTTTCAAAAGTGGGGGGCCCAAATGTGAGCTCTGAAATCCATATTTAGACCCCAGTTCTGCAGAGGCTTAAGCATGTGTGTAATTTTACTCAAAAGTAGTCCCATTGAGTTCAGTGAGCTACTTGTGTGCCCATAGTTACACACCTGTAAGTTTTCATAGGATCAGGTCAGAGGCACCTAAGTAGCCTGTTTTTCAAAGCACTGTGCTCTTGCAGCTGCCGTTGCTTTCCATGGGAACTGTGAGTAGCTCGGGATCTTAAAAAGCCTGTTATTTAGATGTCTAAATATGGTTATGGGAGCCTAACTTCAGGCACCAAAATGTGAAAGATTTGGCCTTATTTGCTAGCAAAACAAAACCAGGGCATTAATAAGATTCTGATTTTTACTGCTTATAGTGGGACACAGTTATCTGAAAGGTTTTGAAAGAGCATATGGTGTCTCTGGTATTCTTAGAAATGGTGTGGGGTTTTTTTAAGATATAATAATATGTAGTGCATATTTAAAATTTCTTTAGAAGTTTTTGCACTTGGAATGGAATTTGGCTTGCATTTGCTGAGATCAACAAACTGTATTCTCTTGTGGTAAAAGGCAATTCAAAGCCACATTCCTGGATGTAGAAAGAAAGTTGTATTCTTTTCACTCAGTGTAGCCTAAACCCATTCATCTTCACCTGCACATATAGAACGTTACACAGGTTTCTCAATTCTCTAGTCTCCCAGCTGATACATGGAGGGGAAACAGATGTTTTTTTTCTTCTGTGGCTCACCTGTCCTCCAGCAAGGATATCCACATCTCATCCTCGTCCATCTGCTTCTCCAGGGTTTTATCCTGAAACTGCAGTTTCTGTGTCAGTTTCTCCATGGCAGAGTTCAGCTCTTTGAACTGAGTCTCCACTGTCTGCAGCCTGCTTTCCACCCTGTGGAATATAAGAACCAGAGTCATTATTAGAATCAGCATATCTGAACTTCTGCACTGAAAGAGGGCTCCACTTCTGCTGCATTATGGCTAACTTCAGATCCAGTTTAAGATTCCTCCATTTTACTTGGAAGTTATTCTGACTCCTTTTGAAGGTGTTTGCCAGTTGAGCTTCAGTTGCTTGATGTAGTCTGTGTACCTTTAGAAGTAGTCATCACATAGTCTTCTTCAAAGACAGTCAAGGTTATCTGAATTAATTTATCAGACACCCTCATTCTTATCATAAGAGATTAAATGTCTACTAATAGTGACCTATCAAGCTCAGTCTAATCTCATTGAGAGTTTCATTTTAGGACCCAAATTGATCCTACATAACAGTTAAATCAGCCCTGTATAAAATCTACCACAAAAATATAATAGCTAATACTTAAATAATAGAGGGTCCTGTGGCACCTTTAAGACTAACAGAAGTATTGGGAGCATAAGCTTTCGTGGGTAAGAACCTCACTTCTTCAGATGCAAGTAAGTTACTTGCATCTGAAGAAGTGAGGTTCTTACCCACGAAAGCTTATGCTCCCAATACTTCTGTTAGTCTTAAAGGTGCCACAGGACCCTCTGTTGCTTTTTACAGATTCAGACTAACACGGCTACCACTCTGATACTTAAATAATACTATACTTAAAACCAGCCTTTTTCTTGCCTCCCTCAGTACCATGGCTGGTGACTTCCTAGTCCCTACTAACTCTTCCTACATAGGTGCTAGAACTAGGAGTGCTACTACACCCCCTGGCTTAAAATGGTTTCCATCATATACATGATTTATAGGGTGGTTCTATGCCTCTCAGCACTCCTGTCTCCCTATTGCAATGTTTTCCTTTTATAGGAACTTTTTCCCCAGCATGCTTTTCTAGAGACGGCTCTTTAAATATGGCAGAACCAAGTAGCTGCAGCACAAAAAAGGCTATTTTGTAATTGGTAGCTGTATTGGTCTCTCTTCCAGCTAGTAAGTACTTATGTTTTTCCTTCTGATTTCTAAGAAAGTGGTATATTTTCATATTTCCTATGAATAATATAACTAAATGAGGTATCTTGATTTTGAAGTTTCTCCATGTGACCTCTATCAGAAAGTTTATTTTATTAGGGTTACCATATTGCAGTCCTGGAAAAAGAGGACACTCCAAGGGGCCCCGGCCCCGCCCCAACTCCACCCCTTCCCCGCCCCCAGCCCTGCCCCAACTCCGCCCCTTCCCCAAAGTCCCCGCCCCAACTCCTTCCCCTCCCCTGAATGCTCCGCCCCCCTGCTCCTTCCCCTCCCCTGCTTCCCGCGAATCAAATGTTCGCGGGAAGCCTGAAACAGGCAGGCAGGCAGCAGGTAAGCTGGGGCGGCGGGGGGGGAGGCGCAAGGAGGCGCGGCCCAGTCCGGCCCCCCCTGGCTGAGCGGCTCCCTCCGGCGGCTGGCCAAGAGGCTCTGGCCCCGGCAGCTCCGGCCCGGCTCGGCTCAGACCCTGGGGCGCCGGCCCCGGTTCCAGCAGAGCGGCTCTGGCCCGGCCCCGGCCGAGCACCCCCGGCCCCGGCCCTAGTGACTCCAGCTCGGCTCGGGCCCCGGGGCACAGGCCCCGGTCCTGGCCAAGCGGCGCCGGCCGGCAGCCGAGCACCCCCAGCCCCGGTCCCAGCGGCTCCAACCCGGCTCACCTCGGGCCCCGGTTCCAGCCGAGCAGCTCCGGCCTGGCCCCGCCCGGCGACCGAGCACCTCCGGCCCGGCTTGGCTCGGGCCCCGGTTCTGGCCGAGTGGCGCCGGCCGGTGGCGGCATCCAAGCTCGCAGCCACCTCCTCCCGGGCTCCAGCTGCTGCTGCACTGGGGAGAGCGGCGGGAGCCGGGAAAGTTGGAGCCCAGGGAGGAGGCGGTCCCCTTACCATGCCTCCCTATTTTCCCGGACATGTCCCGCTTTTTGGAAATTCCTCCTGGGTGGGGATTTGAGGACCAAAAATCCGGACATGTCTGGGAAAATCCGGACATATGGTAACCCTAATTTTATGAGGTGCTATTCTGTTGAATTTATGTCAAAACATGAGGAGGCAGGGAGCATGCTTTATACTCATTCACTGCTGTTCTGTAGATGTAAAGGAGTGGAATATGCTGGTCACTGTCCATTTTGATGGTGTTCCTCAGGAATAATTTAGGGTAATTTAGCTTAACTAAGATCCCAATTAAATTGTTCCCCTGAGGTGCAACTTTTGGGTAATTCTAGAATCTTGAAGCTGTTGAAACACTTTAGACTGAAAGTTTTTTTTGCCTAGGTTTCATACAGATAACAAGGGATCCCGCAATTGGCCAAGTATTGACTATAACAGCGTTTAAAAGAGAACTGGATAAATTCATGGAGGTTAAGTCCATTAATGGCTATTAGCCAGGATGGGTAAGGAATGGTGTCCCTAGCCTCTGTTTGTCAGAGGGTGGAGATGGATGTCAGGAGAGAGATCACTTGATCATTACCTGTTAGGTTCACTCCCTCTGGGGCACCTGACATTGGCCACTGTCAGTAGACAGGATACTGGGCTAGATGGACCTTTGGTCTGACCCAGTACGGCTGTTCTTATGTTCATTAGAAGGTCAGTTAGCCTTGATTTTTTTTATTTTTTTTAACGGAATGAACTTCAGGCTATCTTGAAAAACTGTCTCTGGCAACTAACAGCTATTGAATTGCAAGACTCTGTTTCATAGCAGTGTGGTCCCTGGGTATTCTTACTACTGTTTTATTTGTTTTGCAATAGTGCTGAGGAGCCCAAGTCATGGACCCAGGACCCTATTATGCGAGGCACTGTATAAACACAGAATGAAAAGACTGGCCCTGCTCCAAAGAGTTTGAGATCTGTTGCATTTGGTGAGCTTCCTAGACTAAGACTTTGCCTTACAAATATTACATTTCCTGGTCTATCTTTTCATCTTTGTCTGATGTTTTTGAAATGCCAAAATATCCAGTAGTTTTCAGGTCATCGGATAATCTCTGTCTCTTTTCACTTTAGATCATAGGAACAGTGGATACTCAAACCTATTAACAGCTGATTTCCACCCCCCTTTTTGCTGTAATATATAATGAGAATTTTTTTGGCAATTAACTTCAAATAACATTTTGCGTTAACCATGCTTACATCTCATTTTACTCCCTTGGGAATATTCATAAAAGTGCAAACTCCTTCATATAAATGTTTGCCAAAAGGGAATTTTAGGCCAGTAACAGAGATTTGTTTAATCACAAAGGAAATTTGTTTAATGAGAAAATGAAATTTATGTTGGGCAGAAATAGAATTAGCTTACCAAGGTCAGTGTAACACATTTCAGTACCGTGGATCTTTGCCCTGGTCTACACTACGAGTTTAGGTCGAATTTAGCAGCGTTAAATCGAATTAAGCCTGGACACGTCCACATGACGAAGCCCTTTTTTTCGACTTAAAGGGCCCTTTAAACCGATTTCTTTACTTCACCTCTGACGAGGGGATTAGCGCTGAAATCGGCCTTTCCGGGTCGGATTTGGGGTAGTGTGGATGGAATTCGACGGTATTGGCCTCCGGGAGCTATCCCAGAGTGCTTCATTGTGACCGCTCTGGACAGCACTCTCAACTCAGATGCACTGGCCAGGTAGACAGGAAAAGGCCCGTGAAATTTTGAATTTCATTTCCTGTTTGCCCAGTGTGGAGAGCACAGGTGACCACGCAGAGCTCATCAGCACAGGTAACCATGATGGAGTCCCAGGATCACAAAAGAGCTCCAGCATGGACCGAATGGGAGGTATGGGATCTGCTCGTCATATGGGGAGACGAATCAGTGCTAGCTGAACTCCGTTGCAATAAACAAAATGCCAAAACATTAGAAAAAGTCTCAAAGGGCATGAAGGACAGAGGCCATAACAGGGACGCACAGCAGTGCCGCGTGAAAATTAAGGAGCTAAGGCAAGCCTACCACAAAACCAGAGAGGCAAACGGAAGGTCTGGGGCAGAGCCGCAGACATGCCACTTCTACGCTGAGCTGCATGCCATGCTAGGGGGTGCAGCCACCACTACCCCAATCCTGTGCTTTGACTCCATCAATGGAGAATCACGCAACACGGAAGCGGTTTTGGGGGACGAGGAAGATGATGATGAAGACAATGAAGATAGCTCCCAGCAAGGAAGCGGAGAAACCGGTTTCCCCAACAGCCAGGATACGTTTTTCACCCTGGACCTGGAGGCAGTAACCCCTGAACCCACCCAAGGCGTGCTCCCAGACCCTGAGGGCACACAAGGCACCTCTGGTGAGTGTACCTTTGTAAATATTACACATGGTTTAAAAGCAAGCGTGTTTAATGATTAATGATTAATTTGCCCTGGCATTCGCGGCCAGTACAGCTAATGGAAAAGTCTGTTAACGTATATGGGGATGGAGCGGAAATCCTCCAGGGACATCTCCAGAAAGCTCTCCTTCATGTACTCCCAAAGCCTTTGCAAAAGGTTTCTGGGGAGGGCTGCCTTATCCCGTCCGCCATGGTAGGACACTTTACCATGCCAGGCCAGTAGCACGTAGTCTGGAATCATTGCATAACAAAGCATGGCAGCGTATGGTCCCAGTGTTTGCTGGCATGCAGACAACATCCATTCCTTATCTCTCTTTGCTATCCTCAGGAGAGTGATATCATTCACGGTCACCTGGTTGAAATGGAGTGGTTTTATTAAGGGGACATTCAGAGGTGCCCGTTCCTGCTCGGCTGAACAGAAATATTTCCCGCTGTTAGCCACGCGGTGGGGGGGAGGTGTGATCATCCCAGAGAATTGGAGGGGGGGGAGGGGTTAGTTGGGTTTGTGCTGCATGTTAACCCAGAAACCGCAGCCCCTCCTTTTACATTGCAAACCCATTTTAAATGGCCAACCCAATGGATGCTTGGTATGGGAAATGAGGGCGCTGCTGTTTGAAACCATTCCCACATGTTATGAAGGTTAAAAAAGCCAAAAGACTGGCTTACCATGGCTGCCTGCAAGCCGAATTCTGTTGCCTGGCACTGCGTGAGTGATCTCTCACACCAAACCGGCAGGCCCTCAATATAAGAGGAAAAATGCGACCTTGTAACGAAAGCACATGTGCTGTGTAATGTGAACAGCAGAATTTAACGTGAAAGAGTGTACCCATTGTTCTCTAAAATGTGTCTTTTTAACCACCTCTCCCTTTTCCTCCACCAGCTGCAAATGTTTCTCCTTCGTAGAGGCTAGTGAAGATTAGAAGGAGAAAAAGGTGGACTCGGGATGATATGTTCTCGGAGCTCCAGATGTCCTCCCATGCTGACAGAGCACAGCAGAATGCGTGGAGGCAGACAATGTCAGAGTGCAGAAAAGCACAATATGAACGAGAGGAGAGGTGGCGGGCTGAATCGCAGGCTGAAGAGAGCAAGTGGTGGGCTGAAGAGGATAGGTGGCGTCAGATTGCTGACAGAAGGCAAGAGTCGATGCTCTGGCTGCTGGAGCATCAAACTGATATGCTCCAGCGTATGGTTGAGCTGCAGGAAAGGCAGCAGGAGCAGAGACCGCCGCTACAGCCCCTGTGTAACCACCAGCCCTCCTCCCCAAGTTCCATAGCCTCCTCACCCAGACGCCCAAGAACGTGGTGGGGGGGGCCTCCGGCCACCCAGCCACTCCACCCCAGAGGATTGCCCAAGCAACAGAAGGCTGGCCTTCAATAAGAGTTAAAGTTTTAAAGTGCAGTGTGTCCTTGTCCTTCCCTCCTCCCCCACCCCACCCGGCGCTTCCCTTCTCCCCCACCCCTCCCGGGCTACCTTGGCAGTTATCCCCCTAGTTGTGTGATGAATTAATAAAGAATGCATGAATGTGAAGTAACAATGACTTTATTGCTTCTGCAAGCGGTGATCGAAGTGGGGAGGGGAGGGTGGTTAGTTTACAGGGAAGTAGAATGAACCGGGGGGGGGGGAGTTCATCAAGGAGAAACAAACAGAAGTTTCACACCGTATCCTGGCCAGTCACAAAACTGGTTTTCAAAGCTTCTCTGATGCGCACCGCGCCCTGCTGTACTCTTCTAACCGCCCTCGTGTCTGGCTGCGCGTAATCAGCGGCCAGGCGATTTGCCTCAGCCTCCCACCCCGCCATAAATGTCTTCCCCTTACTCTCACAGATACTGTGGAGCGCACAGCAAGCAGTAATAATAATGGGAATATTGGTTTCGCTGAGGTCTATCCGAGTCAGTAAACTGCGCCAGCGCGCTTTTAAACATCCAAATGCACATTCTACCACCATTCTGCACTTGCTCAGCCTATAGTTGAACAGGTCCTGACTACTGTCCAGGCTGCCTGTGTACGGCTTCATGAGCCATGGCATTAAGGGGTAGGCTGGGTCCCCAAGGATAACTATAGGCATTTCAACATCCCCAACGGTTATTTTCTGGTCCGGGAAGAAAGTCCCTTCCTGCAGCTTTTGAAACAGACCAGAGTTCCTGAAGACGCGAGCATCATGTACCTTTCCCGGCCATCCGACGTTGATGTTAGTGAAACATCCCTTGTGGTCCACCAGTGCTTGCAGCAGCATTGAAAAGTACCCTTTTCGGTTTATGTATTCGCTGGCTTGGTGCTCCGGTGCCAAGATAGGGATATGGGATCCGTCTGTCGCCCCACCACAGTTAGGGAATCCCATTGCAGCAAAGCCATCCACTATGACCTGCACGTTTCCCAGAGTCACTGCCCTTGATACCAGCAGGCCTTTGATTGCGTTGGCTACTTGGATCACAGCAGCCCCCACAGTAGATTTGCCCACTCCAAATTGATTCCCGACTGACCGGTAGCTGTCTGGTGTTGCAAGCTTCCACAGGGCTATCGCCACTCGCTTCTCAACTGTAAGGACTGCTCTCATCTTGGTATTCTGGCACTTCAGGGCAGGGGAAAGCAAGTCACAAAGTTCCATGAAAGTGCCCTTATGCATGCGAAAGTTTCGCAGCCACTGGGAATCGTCCCAGACCTGCAACACGATGCAGTCCCACCAGTCTGTGCTTGTTTCCCGGGCCCAGAATCGGCGTTCCACGGCTTGAACCTGCCCCATTAACACCATGATTTGCACACTGCTGGGGCCCGTACTTTGTGAGAGGTCTATGTCCATGTCAATTTCCTCATCACTCTCGTCGCCTCGCTGCAATTGCCTCCTTGACTGGTTTTGCTTTGGCATGTTCTGGCTCTGCATATACTCCAGGATAAGGCGCGTGGTGTTCATAGTGCTCATAATTGCCGCGGTGATCTGAGCGGGCTCCATGATCCCAGTGCTATGGCGTCTGGGCTGAAAAAAGGCGCGAAACTATTGTCTGACGGAGGGAGGGAGGGAGGGAGGGGCGAGTGACGACATGGCTTACAGGGAATTAAAATCAACAAAGGTGGCTGTGCATCAGGGAGAAACACAAACAACTGTCACACAGAATGGCCCCCCCAAAGATTGAACTCAAAACCCTGGGTTTAGCAGGCCGTTGATTTCACGGAGGGAGGGGGAAGCAAATGAATATAGAACAAATCTGGTCCATTTATTGTTTTGATCCACTCCATCTATCTTTTACATCTTAGACTGGCAGCATGACTGATAGCCATCGGCATCTTCTGGGTGCTTGGCAGAAGATGTTGCATTACGATTGCTAGCCATCATCATCAAGACGGTTCAATAGGACTGCCAGCAGGACTGAGTCTCCAGGAGACAAAACATGTCTGCCCAGGTGCCTCTGACCGAACTCACTGAGGAGTACGACGACAACGGCTACCAATCGTAATGCACCATCTGCTGCTAAAAGGCAAGGAGCTACTGCTGTATAGCAATGCAGTCCCACGTCTGCCAGCACCCAGTATGCCGATGACGGCTACCAGTCATACTGCACCGTCTACTGCCAAAAGGCAATTAGCTGCTGCTGTGTAGCAATGCAGTCCCACGTCTGCCGGCACCCAGATGACATATGGTGACAGTGAGCTGAGCGGGCTCCATGCTTGCCGTGGTATGTTGTCTGCACAGGTAACCCAGGAAAAAAAGGCATGAAACGATTGCCATTGCTCGCACGGAGGGAGGGTGCCTGACGACATGTACCCAGAATCCCCCGCGACACTGTTTTTGCCTCATCAGGCATTGGGATCTCAACCCGGAATTCCAATGGGTGGCGGAGACTGCGGGAACTGTGAGATAGCTACCCACAGTGCAACGCTCCGGAAGTCAACGCTAGCTTCGGTACTGTGGCCGCAGTCCGCCGACTTAATGCACATAGAGCATTTTGTGTGGGGACATACACAATCAACTGTATAAAAACGATTTCTAAAAAACCGGCTTCTATAAATTCGACCTAATTTCATAGTGTAGACATACCCTAAGTCTCCTTCTAGTGGCTGGTTATCACACTTATTTCTTAATGTAATAGTCAGTACATCAGATCCAGTAGTACAGACTCATGCTATTAGCAGTGAAGGTTCAAGAGTTCAAACCCTACTATTTATGTGAAGGTATCAGTTAGAGAACAGGAACAATACTATGATTTAAGTGACTAATCACACAGCTCACAGATTAGATACTCAAAGGAATAGCTGTCAGCAAACACTTTGTGTCTCGGTGGGAGTCACTGGTTCAATGCTCTGGAACTACTCCATATGAAGCCAGTCAGGACTCTGGGGGAGCATGCCTCCTCTCTCTCAGCATAATGTCTCCAGGGCAAGAAGCTTACACAGCTTCGATCTTCCTGGGTCTGACCTTGGAGCATTCAGCGTCCCCTTCCACACTGTGCGCTTCCCACAGCGAGTCTGCCCAGGCGGGGCTCCTGGGGAAGCCAGAGGGCCCTGCATCCCAACTCCGCAGTCAGATGTGACTGTCAGCCAGCCGGTAAAACAGAAGGTTTATTAGTTGACAGGAACACAGCGTAGGACAGAACTTGTTAGAACAGAAATCAGAGACTTTCAGCCAAGTGCATCTTGGGGGGAAGGGAACCCAGAGCTAGGGCTCTGGTCCTCCCCCTGAATCCCAAGCCAGCCAAGACTGACTCGTTTCCAGCTGTCTGGCCCCTGCCCTGCCCGTTGCTCCTCCTCCAGCCTTTGTCTCATTTCCCGGGCCAAGAGTCACCTGGTCGCATCCCCCTCCTGGGTCTCAGGTTACGAAGGGGCGGCTATAGCATCGGTGCAGGCAGCTGGAGCAGCCTCCGCAAGTCACACCCCCTTATTCCCACCACCTAGACATTGGTGCAATACACAGGGAAACTGAGGTACACACACAGGGCCGGCGCAACCCATTAGGCGACCTAGGCGGTCGCCTAGGACACAATTTGGGGGGCGGCAACCATGGCGGTATTTCGGCTGCAGGACCTTCCGCCGCCTCTGTAGGGGGCGGCATTTCGGGGTGGGACCTTCCGCCACCTAGGGCGGCAGAAAAGCTGGCAGCACTCCTGTACACACAGCATTCATGCAAAATAGTAAGACTCACATAGGCTCATATACAACATAACAAAGGAAAATCCCCACTTCATCACACTGTCAACAATCTACAGCCTGAAACTTATTTAGGTAACATTTGTTGGAAAAGATGAGCAAACATATTTGTAAGAGTCAGTTTGTGGACAAGTCAGAAATAAAAGGCTGAGTGAATTATTCATTACAGATTGTAATGGCTCATTGACCGAGTTGGGTGAATGAAGATTCATGGTTTCTGTTTTCACAAGCTTTCTTCTACATAAATGGTGAAAATGACCAATAGATTTAATTATTGATGAAAATGGGTCACCACTGATGCAATAATTTTTCTCTGTTGCTTTTAATATTTAATAATGTTGCTTTAATATTCCCTGGCTTTTCCAGCCATTTTTGTTCTTGGGAGAAACTGCTCCCAGCCTTTAAGCTACTTGCAGATGTTTTAAACCACCTTCAAGCCAAAACTGAAACATTCACAAGTGTCCGCTCTGAAAATGCCAATTCACACTGCAGTGACCACTTGAAATTATGAAGTGGATTTACAATATTATGATACGTGGAAATGACCCTTCATTAATAAGAGCAAACCCCAGGAAAATTTTGCATCTTGAGCCTTTGGGGAATAGATCAGCTCTCACATTGCCCCAATATTCACTTTGCCAATGAAAATGTATTCCCCACTCGTCAAAGGATGACGGTAGGTTATCTGACTTTTTAAATAGCTCACATTTCTTTGGGTTCCATTTCAAAAATAAGAATTATTACACTTACACAAACTGATGCAATTACAAATGTAGGCAAACAGGATGGCATCCACATATAGCAAACAGGAGAGAAGTCCATTAGTGGCTATTAGCCAGAATGGGTAAGGAATGGTGTCCCTAGCCTCTGTTTGTCAGAGGGTGGAGATGGATGTCAGGAGAGAGATCACTTAATCATTACCTGTTAGGTTCACTCCCTCTGGGACACCTGGCATTGGTCACTGTCGGTAGACAGGATACTGGGCTGGGTGGACCTTTGATCTGACCCAGTATGGCCATTCTTCCGTTCTTAATGTAGGGCAGGATGGTCCTGTGTTTAAGACACAGGGCTGGCAGTCAGGAAAACTTGATTTTGTTACCAGCTGTGCCGCTTTTTGGGCAAATAAATTAACTTTGTGCCTGTTTTTAATGTAAAATGGGAGTAGTTATATTTCCTAATCTCACTGGGGTCTTATGAGAATTTATTAATAATTGTGAGGCACTCCGATTATAGAGTGATGAGTTTCTTTACTTTTTAAAAGTGGTAACCAATGAGGTTACTACTAAATTAATACCACCTCATGTCAATCTTGTTCTGTACAAGCACAAAACAAATCCTGATCCTTTACAAGAAAGCTTTTAAAACCTTCCTGCTGCTCTTCCTGTAAATATACAGCACTGCACTTAGAACACATCCAGTAAAATCAGAGCTCACATTCTTATGAAGGTTATTGAACGCTATATGGAAAAAAGAGGCTTTTTAAAAATAAGTTATTTAATGCTCATGGCTTTTCTTTCCCTGAGTTTAGATCCTTTCCAGAAAATCAGACACCCTCATTTTTATTACTTTTAGAGCTAAGCTATAAATGTTCATATTCCAGGTCATCACTGTCGCAAACTCGTGTATAACACTATGTCCCACACACCACCTCTTTATCCTATTTTCATGATATCAACCATACACTTATATCTTTCCTTTGCTTGCTCCTCACTTAAGACCTCAATTCTCCACAGGCTTCTAATCACCTGTCACTTTTACTGTAATGGGTAATGTTATTCACAGAACCATGGAACATCGGAATTTCCATACCAATCAGACCTATAGTCCAGTGTCTTGTCTCCAGTAGTGATTGGTACCATGTTTCAGAAGAAGGGCAAAATCCCCCATAATGAACAGTGGCAGAATACCCCACTCTAAGGAAAAGTTTCTTACCAACCCCATTATCTAGTGGCTGGTTTATGCCCTGAAGCATGAGGGTTCAGAGCTCTATATAAATGTAAATGAAGTAAATAATTCCTAATCTTGTAAAGAGTTATTCACACAACTCACAGCAGCTCCTTACACTTCCTACTGAAAACTTACTTGCTCTTCTCTTTCCACATCATTCTCTGTGTGTCTCTCTCAGCATGCATATTTCTCTGTATAGAATATGTATGTTAAGACACACCGTCCTCAGTCCTGTTCTTAGATATACAGGTGCATGCTGCCTTTTTGCTAATTTGTTACAGCTGATTTAATAGTACAGTCAGTGATCTTGTGTAGCAGGAAGATTGAAGCACTAGTTACAGCACTAGTTAAATCAGAGAAACTGGAGATCTCATGCTGTATTACCCAATTTTGCCAGTAGTGGCCACTGTGTTCTGTTCCTTTTGTTACCTCTTCCTCCCAACCCAACTCCACCTATACGTGTGTGTTCACACACTTGTGTCCTGACACGTAGACAGTCTTTTCCCCAGAGATCTGACGATCTTTGTTAATTGTCTCTATAGTGTCTAGCACAGTGGGGCATTGATCTTTGGGGTTCCTTTCCTGGGCACTTCCATAGTATAAATAATGTGCATACAAATATGCAGATGTTGGGATATTAGAAATGTTAATTGAAATACTGTATCCCAGCCGCAATAATATATTTGTTTTACAACAGCCACTTTTACTACAATAATATTTATTTAAGCAGACACCAGCTTTACACATACTCAAGCCTGCCTTGTTAGATAACATTTGCACAATAATGTCAGACCTGGGATTCCTGTATATATACTTTGTAGTAAAAAGGGACTATACTTTACCCACCTCCAGTAACTATAGGAGCATTTTCAAATCTTTTGCTTTCCTTCCCCTTTAATTTTAATATGAACTGTTAACAATTTAAATTAGAAAAATAGTCTGCAAATTAAAGAAAGTGGTTATATGTGACCAGGCAATTGATGAGAGACACAATATGAAGTAGAGTTTCCTCTGTGAGCTGCCTTCCTTCCTTTCTTGTCTTTTCAATCCACTGGGTTCTGAGCTCTTTGCTTCTAACCCATCCTGGGCCTGGGCTCACCTAAAAACACTTGTTCAGAACTGGACCTTATCAGAACATTAGCATATGGTTGAATATGGAAACATTAGAATTTCCTGCTGGCCCATAATCAAATTGCAACTTTTTAAAAAAGAGATCATTTATGATTGGGGATCAAGTGATTGCATTCAAGCTGATGGCAAAGCACTCGTGCACCCGGGCCACAGGGCTAAATGCCTGCGAACTATACAAAGGCTTGTTCACAAAACAGGTGGTTGGTTGTTTTCAGAGATAAAGGAGAAACAAGGAGACTCCTTGTGATCTGAGACCCATCAGCCTCTAAGTTCATGTTTATACCCCCTCTATTTCCCATAAAGAATTAAGAAACAAGTACAGGCTCATCTAATATACAGACCTGTCACTCTGGTAGTTGTTAGTTTCTTCCCTTGCCCCATCTTGCTATAGTCCCTTCCCAGCACAATGGAGCCTTGCCTTGTTCCTCCTTGTAGTACTAACACACACAGTCCTTTGTGACCTGTTTAATGTCTCATTCAGGGAGTGCAGAGATATGGCCTCTTTAGTCATCCTCATGGGGAACAAGAAGAGAAGAAATGCAATTTTAATAGGCTTGAATCTTCTCTCGTGGGCAGTCAGCAACAGCACGGACAGGAGATCTGACTTCTGCTAAAGGTCACTTTGCACTGAGGGCTTTTTATAGCCAGTACATCCAAATATAGTTCAGAAACACACAAACATATGTCCACAAACATGTTACTTAATGAATTATGGATTTGGTGCAGCTCCTCAAACATGAACACCCCACTTGTCTTTCTTTGTATATGAATTACTCTTATTTAAAGGTGATCTGAAAAGGGGCTTGTGCCCTGTTCAGCTTCTTCCTGATGTATTATTATTTGTATTACTGTAGTATTTATGGACGAGAACTCCATTGTGCTAGCTGGTGTACAAACAGAACAAAAATACCTGGCTTTTATATAGAGACAAGGTGGGTGAGTTAATGTCTTTTATTGGACCAGCTTCTGTTGGCAAAGAGACAAGCTTGTCTTTTGCCAATAGAAGTTGATCCAATAAAAGATATTACCTCGCCCACATTGTCTCTCTAATATCCTGGGACCAACATAGCTACAACAACACTGCAAATTGCTTTTATATAGTGCTTTTCCTATATAGCTCTGTAAGTGCTTTACAAAGGTAGTGTGATCAGCATCAGTTACACCTGGGGGAACTGAGGCACAGAACAATGTCCCCAAGGTCACCTAGCAGGCCAGTAGCAGTGCCAGGAATAGCACTCAGGTTCCTGGGGTCACAGTCCAGTGCTGTATCCACTAGACCACACTGCCCCAAAGAGCTTACAAGCTATGTATCAGACAAGAGACAACAAATAGATAGACAGATGGGGAAATACGAGACAGTATAGGTCAGCATAATAGGCGGAGTCTCAGCATATCAGCGGTCTAACTGCTGTCACGTTTTCTGTAGGCTCCATGACAAAAGGGAGTCTGACACAGATTTGGAGGAGGATGAGAGCTTTGTGGATGTTTACAGGGAGCTTCTCCCAAGTGTGAGGCATAGCATAGGAAACACAAAGGAGCTTTTTACAAAATGAGACAGGTGGACAACAGAGGCTGGCATCATTGGCCAACTGGGGGTGGGTATATAAAGAAGGCCTGAAATGTATTTACAAAACAAAGTGTGGCTTTACATCAAAAATGCACATACTATCTAGCTTGGAAAACTGATGACTGGATATCTAGTGAAATTTGACATCACAAGAATCAAAGGTTTGTTATTGCACTAGTTTAACGTGAGTTGATTGCCAATCAACTTGTTAGCTAACATGTTTGTCCATGCTACTCTGGACACTACAAACATTTATGTGCTAGCATAATATATGAAAAAAGAGAGAGAAATGTGATTTTTTTATAATTTTTGATTAATCTCTGGCTCTCCTTTTCATCCTCAAACTGGAGGCTGGGCCCTACCATACCTGTCCCGCCAATGAACTGTGGTTGTGCAGAGAGACAGGAGGAGTCAGCATGGGGCTGGGTGAGTAAAGAGCCAGAAATGAACAGAAATTGCTAGCCCTAACATTGTGCACCATTTCTTGCTCTTTTTCCTTTTCTCCTACCTGACTTTCATTGCAATGTCATTTCCTTTCAGTTTTTCTCCCTTTTATTTGGTTACCTCGTCTCTCCTCATACCACTTTCCTACTCCCCACCTTATTTCTTGTTCCCCCTATTCCCATAGCTTCCTACGTTGCCATGAGGGACTTTAACTCTATTTTTTGAAGCGGTGAGACACTTCCTAATTGTTAAAAAGTTAATTCCAGAAGTGTGTTGACTGTCTTTTTGCTCAAGATATGAGGATCACAAAGATGAGAGCAGTACAAAGATTCCCACTGCCATAGAGATGTTACCCTTATACTTTGAAATGCACATCTGACAGTAGGCATTACTTTGTCACCATGGAAATGTTTGAGTGCTAAATATTCAAAAGCAGAGGGTAAAAAAAACAAGATAAAGCATATACAATTGTAAGGAATCTTTTAATCTTTACTGATGCATAAGAAGTTGTGATGGGTTCAGTCACAGAGACCCCCTTGAGACTGTCACCTGACGTGCTGAAACTACCTCTGAGCCTGTTTTCCCTGCCAGCTTGGGACTCCAGAACCCTGTCTTGTTGAGCCAGACACGCTACTCCGCTGCAACACAGACCCAGGGTCTGAACCACGCCCCCAACGCTGCAGACTTTAATCAAAACTGCTCAGCAGGTTTCCTATCTCCAGCAGCCAACGGGATCCAAACCCCCCAAATAAATCCGTTTTACTCTGTATAAAGCTTATACAGGGTAAACCCATAAATCGTCTGCCCTCTATAACACTGATAGAGAAATATGCACAGCTGTTTGCTTCCCCGGGTATTAAGCACTTACACTTACTCATACACAAAAGTGATTTTATTAAGCATAAAACATAGGTTTTAAGTGGTTTCAAGCAATAACAGACAGAACAAAGTAAGTTACCAAGCAAAATAAAGCAAAACACGCAAGTCTAAACCTAATACATTAAGAAACTGGATATAGGTAAATCTCACCCTCAGAGATGTTCCATTAAGCTTCTTTCACAGACTAGACTCCTTCCTAATCTGGGCCCAATCCTTTCCCCAGTACAGTTCTTGTTAGTTCCAGCTCAGGTGGTAAAAAAGGGGATTTTTCATGACTGCAGCCCTTTTATGGCTTTGGCACAAGGCGGGAATCTTTTGTCTCTCTAGGTCTCTACCCTTCCTTCTAAATGGAAAAGCACCAGGTTTAAGATGGATTCCAGTATCAGGTGACATGGTCACATGTCCTGTGAGACCCCAAGCCTCCATTCTTTCCGGCCTGACTCTCACGAACACAGGAAGGCTTACAAGTAAACAGAGCCATTTACAGGTGATTGATTCTGAAGCACCTTAATGGCGTCCACTTAACATGTTTACATCAGTAATACAAGTTTATATCTTATTCTCCTAACTCGAAACATAGAAATGATACATTCATACAAATAGGATGAACATACTCAGTAGATAAGCTTTGTAATGATACCTTACAAGAGCATATTCCAGTTACATTATATTCACTTATTAGCATAATTTCATAAAGCATATGGAATGCAACATCACCAATGTACAGTGGATAGTTTTGGTAGCCAGAGGGGAATGTCTCCTAAGTATTTTAGTTACAGTTTGGCTCTTTTCTTACGATAAAAGGACAATCCATCTCTCCCATTATCTTACTGCTTGCCACCAAAAAAGCTTCTAATTGACAAACACAAATTAACTTTATTTTAGTAATGTCAGATTTAATCCTTCAAAGTTCAGTGTTTTTGGCAAAGATCGCTCCTTTACATGTATAAACAATGAGAAGGAAATAATTTAATTGGTCAGATTAGTTCCCAAACTGTACACTAGTGCACTTTTAGCACATTAGTGATACAGGACATCCTGGGAAAATAAACTTTCTGAATTATTTGCACATCCCATAAAAGCCGAGAGTTTATTAAATAACTTCAAAGGCACAGGATTCACATTTGGTCACCTCCCCCCACATTTGTAAGCTAACACTCCACCTAGGGCAAGAGCCTGCTTTCCCTATTCATGCAAGGAGCCCTTGAAATCAGTAATACTATGTGTGTAAGGAAGACAGCAACACTTGGCCCTCTGTATTTTTATTATACTCTGCATTTAAGTTATAAAATGCTCAACTTCACATTTTCCACAGCATATAGGGTTACATAGGATAGTCATACAAGAGCTAGCAGGAGCACAAGTAGCACAGTGATGGAGAAAGCTTTTATTGAAACAGATTTAAAAGATTTTTTTCTTCTCTGACACATGAAATCAGAGGACAAGCCAAGTTAATAGCTGTTAACATTTCCCCCCACCCCCTAATGTTGTTCCAGTCTGAAAATCCCACTTAATGATGAACTTTAAATCAATTTAGCTATTTAACCCCTTCAGTAATTATTCTTAACTATATTAAATTAAAAATAGTTCAAACATGCTTGCAACCCACATTTCAGTTGTCGCAGCTCAGATAATCAGAATATATGTCTAATTCAGGCCTAAATTACCAGAAATGTTGAAATAAGGAAAGCAAAGAACTAAAGAGGGGAATTAGCAGGAAAATTAGTAGTTTTGTTATTGTGCAGGGGTTTTGGAGGACTCCAGTCAATTACACCTTCAGCAAAACTTACCACACCCATTGATTTAGTTTTTACAGAAAAGGCCACCATTTTTCTCCCAGACTGAATACCTTCTTACAATGTTTGCAGACTGAAACATAAAATGTTACAACCTGCAGCATGAGGCTGCCTCAGTGTCTGCTCATTTTTGAGCCTGCAATTCCTCTCAACCCATTTCAAACAAAGTTACACCTGTATTCAAGATGCACCATCTTCCGACCCCACAAGAAAATATTTACAGTGAAGATGTGCCACTATTGAAAAAGATAAAGCATTGTTACTTATGTGCATAATGTGCCATAGCAAATTCCTGGCCACTTCTAAACATGCATGAGAGCTGGGAATTATTTAAGCTACAGGAAGTTTACTCTCGATGGTAACAAAGAGGAGAGTGCTCTGTAGGAAACCAGGTAGGCCAGCTCACAACAACCCAAAAAACTAGCTACTTGCCAAGATTTCCTTAAACAATGTGGTCTAAGTTTCAATCAGAGGATATACAGATATACAGCTGCTCTGATCGGCAACTAATACCCTCCTGAAGCCTTTGATCTCTGCATATGAAATCCAGTTCACCTTCTCTCTATGTTCTATGCTTAGTTTTGGTAAAACTCTGGCATGTTCATTTGTAACCATTGCGTTGGGCTCTCCATCTCTCTTGGTGGAAGCTGGTGTTCTGGCCTTCCTCCTGTGGATGGATTTCACAGGACTCTTCAGTTGCTTCCCAACTTCATTGCTGACATCCCACAGTAACACCTTCCCATCATTTCCTCCCGAAAGCAGCCAATATTCTTCTGGCAGAAAGAGGACCTGTGACACCCCCAAAGTGTGACCCTTAAACCCCAGCTCCTGTTCAAACTTGACACCTGTTACCCTGAAGATCCGGATTTTACCATCTTCACCTCCACAACCAAAGACGTTGCCACATGCTGCAACAGACAGAGAATGAGCTAGGGGAGGGTTAAAGAACTGGCCAGCTGATTGCTGTTCCGCTCCTTCTGCTTCGTTCTCCTGCAGGGTCATGGTCCACAGTGGGCGAGCTTTCTGCAGGTTCCACAGCATAACCTTCAAATCAAACCATAAAAAATGACTTAGCACTATAGCTGCTGAAACAGCCTTCCTATGGTTAGTTGAGACTTGACCCTTGAGAAGGTGGAAGTGGTGAAGAAACCACTCTGAATTGCTTTCGGAGGCATCTGAGCAGCAGTAGCCATGACACACTGACAGTTTTAACTATGTAACTGAAAAAGGAACACACCAGTGTAATAGGGAATGAGAACAGCATTGAGTCAGACACTTTCTCTGCCACCTTTGGTGACCCATTTTATTTCCTTATCTGTAAATGGGGAGAACGCCTACTTCATAGCAGGGGTTGATGACTTTTGTAGATAATGCTGAACATTAAAACATTATATAAGAACTAACCAATTTTCATGATAACATACTAACAGTTCAGGGGAATCCAAGCCTCTGTGCTCTGAACCCCCAGGGCGTTTCAAGTTCCTGGAGCCTGAATGGAGTCCAGCCACTGCCCCAAATCTTTGAGTCCCTTGACCTTCAGGGCGCAGACCTTCTATCTGTCACCTCCTTCTAAGTGTTGGAACCTACTGTCCAGCTGCCTAACCCCTCTGGGTGCAGCACTGACCCTTCAGACCCCCTGATACTTAAACACACCCCTCTCCCAGAACTCGACCCAAAGTGTGAAGCTTCTGATTACATTTGAACTCTTCCAGGGGCAAAATTGTGAATGCTTAACACATACTGGTAGACAGGCTTTGCACTGATTCTAACACCATTGCTCTTTAACAGATAAAGCACAGGAGGCCACAGATCATACAAAATAAACATATGAAATGACAAGATCCCTCACTTGCTATCTTGCCCTTTCCTTGGGGTACCACCTGGGTCCAGGAAGGCAGGGTGTTACAGGGTGAGTGCTCTCTCCCTCACAGACTACAGTAAATGGCCCCCAACCCCAGCTGAGCAGACCATCCTCTGCCCTTTTCAAAACTTCAGCCTCCCCCGTTAGGTAACACCCTTGCCAGGCAAACCCCTGTAAAGTGACTTTGTTGCTGTGACTTCCCCCGCTAAGCAGCTCTTCTGGGCTAGGACCAGTCTTTTGTCTAGAGTGAATAGTTTTCCTGTTATTGGGTAGTCCTAAGTAGTCAACTGCTCTGTACTGTTGTTCTGCCCCCACCTTTGGAATTTTTAACCCAACATGGAAGCAAGTACACCATAGAGAAGTCAAAAGGCTGCATGTTCAAAATGGAGTTTGCAGCCTGACAGACACATAGGGATTGTAATTTTACACACAATCCATGAATTATACAGATATATTCTCAATTTATCACACCACAGTATTTGCAACCCTCAGTGTAGCACTGCGCTAGTGCATGAGAAGTGAAAATGACTAGAAACAGGCCAGTCTAGTTTCACTAGCCAGGCTGAGTAAAATATAAAAACGAAATATCAATTTTAACAGGTAGTGGCCCTTTAACAGTAACCTCCTAAATTTCCAAAACAGCACACAGGGATTTACCTGCATGGTTCCCATTATCAGTTGGGGGGAGAGGACCACAACTCAAATTCCATACTCACCTCACTGAACATTTGAGTTCACTTATTTGAACAGACAATACAAGATGATTAGAACCGTTTCCTGTATTATCATAATCTGGTGAGAACACATCTCCAGATGATAAAACTTAGTAAGACTCCACCACCTGCAGAATCCCCATATTGCAATAAATATGCTTCCAAATGGAGCATTATTTGACTTCCAGTACTGCAAGTCAATTATGGATGAGTCACCCAACAGGGTTAGTGTGTGTGTTAGGTGGTAATTCAAACAAATGATGTTACTGAGCTACAGGAGCACAAGGAAGCTTCAGAAACTGTAAAACATCTATTTTCTTCCTCCACTCCACCCCCAGCATGTGAGGAAAAAGACACATAAAAGGACAAGACTCGGGCCAAAATTTTCAAACTTGGTGTGTAAAGTAAGTGGCCTGATTTTCAAAAGTGCTGAGTGCCTGCACCTCCCATTAACTTCAATTGATTTTTGGGTACTCAGCACTTCTGAAAATTATTTCTCCAAGTACCTAAATATAGATTTAGGAACTTTAGGCAACCAGGTTTCCAAATCTTAACCATTGTATAAAAAAGTCAGCCCTTACTGAATTACAGCTACATTATGAATTCTAAAATTGAGATTTATAATGAACATTATCACCTTAACTAGGACATGACAAATGTGACAGTGCTAGTGGGAATTAGTATATATGCAGCGGCACAATTATTTCAAATTTGGTGACAATATATACCTCCAGACCAGTGGCACCGCTATGGGCACCCACATGGCCCCACAATATGCCAACATTTTTATGGCTGACCTGGAACAACGCTTCCTCAGCTCTCGTCCACTCACGCCCCTTCTCTACCTACGCTACATTGATGACATCTTCATCATCTGGACCCATGGGAAGGAGACTCTGGAAGAATTCCACCACGATTTCAACAGCTTCCACCCCACCATCAACCTCAGCCTGGACCAATCTACCCGGGAGGTCCACTTCCTAGACACCACGGTACAAATAAGTGACAGTCACATTAACACCACCCTATACCAAAAACCCACCAACCGCTATGCCTACCTTCATGCCTCCAGCTTCCATCCCAGACACACCACACGATCCATCGTCTACAGCCAAGCGCTGAGGTATAACCGCATTTGCTCCAACCCCTCAGTCAGAGACCAACACCTACAAGATCTTCACCAAGCATTCTCAAAACTACGATACCCGCACGAGGAAATAAGGAAACAAATCAACAGAGCCAGACGTGTACCCAGAAGCCTCCTGCTGCAAGACAAGTCCAAGAAAGAAACCAACTGAACTCCACTGGTCATCACCTACAGTCCTCAGCTAAAACTTCTCCAACGCATCATCAGTGATCTACAACCCATCCTGGACAACGATCCCTGGCTTTCACAGGCCTTGGGAGGCAGGTCAGTCCTCGCCCACAGACAACCCACCAACCTTAAGCATATTCTCACCAGCAACCACACACCGCACCATAGTAACTCTAACTCAGGAACCAATCCATGCAACAAACCTCGATGCCAACTCTGCCCACATATTTACATCAGCGACACCATCACAGGACCTAACCAGATCAGCCACACCATCACCGGCTCATTCACTTGCACGTCCACCAATGTAATATACGCCATCATATGCCAGCAATGCCCCTCTGCTATGTACATCGGCCAAACTGGACAATCCCTATGTAAAAGGATAAATGGACACAAGTCAGATATTAGGAATGGCAATATACAAAAACCTGTAGGAGAACACTTCAACCTCCCTGGACACACAATAGCAGATTTAAAGGTAGCCATCCTGCAGCAAAAAAACTTCAGGACCAGACTCCAAAGAGAAACTGCTTGCAAATTTGACACCATCAGCTCAGGATTAAACAAAGACTGTGAATGGCTAGCCAACTACAAAAGCAGTTTCTCCTCCCTTGGTGTTCACACCTCAACTGCTAGAAGAGGGCCTCATCCTTCCTGATTGAACTAATCTCATTATCTCTAGACTGATTCTTGCCTGCATATTTATACCTGCCTCCGGAAATTTCCACCACATGCGTCTGACAAAGTGGGTATTCACCCACGAAAGCTTATCTTACATACAAAAGTAGTCCTTTAACATCAAGGGCCTACTTGCATGAGTGAGTCTTTGCAGGACTACACCCTAATAAGCTATCAAAACCTGGGTATTGCAATGTTTGGAATGTTGTTTGCATTAAGTTTGTATCAGTCACCAGTGGATTATGCCTTCAAGAAAAAAAACAGACCCCGGCATCTCTGCTCAAAGAATAACCTGAGTCATGTTTTACCATTAGAGGATTAGTAAAGGGTACATTGTCAAAGTTAGGGTATACCCCCAAACTGACTTTCCCCCTATCTTTTTGCAAAGTCCATGTGATTCAGTAACATTTAAATATTTTTCATTAAAAAAAAAAATCTAGTCCTAAATAGTAAACCTAAAATAAAAGTTGGAATTTGAAGTGAGGTAGAGGAAGGACAAATTAAAAAAAGTAATTGATTTCATTTAAGCTTTCAAGAGGTTATTAAAACAAAGGAATAACACATGAAATTTTAAACAAACCTTATCATTGTATGTACCAGTCATAAATGTGCTTTTAACTAATCTGTACTAAATGTCAGAACAGTAATATCAAAAGTTAGCACTTTTTGCAAACCACTCACAACGTTCTGTTTGCAATATTTAATTGGTCCCCTGGGAAAAGTCAGAATGCATAAAGAAAAACAATGATAGTTGATGTAGTGCAAGCTTTCTACAGCCACCTTGTCATGATTTATCCCCTTTCTCCACACCAGACAGAACCTCTGAGTCTTGGCTAATTTAGGCTTTGGGTGATTTGACCTGTGGTCTGTTTGCTGACGACAGACTGAAGTTCTCATCCACAACTATCCAAGGGCTGTCCCTCTCTGTCTTAGGCTAGTTGCTTCTTTTAGCTCTGCTGCCACTTCTCACACCACCCCCTTTGACAGAATACTTTAATTCAGTGACATTCAGACCTCAGTGGTTCAGGAGCCAAATTAGTGATCAGTTATGACTCTTTTGGGTAACGTAGTGTGAATTCATTATTTCATTTACTATAGTACTATATATTCATATTTAAACAGCACGGTGGGAAATATTTTGGGTTTTTTTATATATATAAATAATTATCACAGCAAAATGAGTGACCAAGTATTATTTTATCAACTAAAATTGGTTAATAACATAGTAAAAGCGCATCCTGATTGGTTAATAATGAAATCATAGTATTTTAATATGTGCTGAAAAAAGCCGCAGGGGCCGCATTAAAGAGCCACTTGCTGCTCGCGAGCCTCAGTCTGAGTATCACTGCTCTAATTCCTGCTTTCCCAACTTTTTTATAATAAAGGAGGGCAATAATAGAAACAATGTAAATGCTGTGCAGAAAACAGCATTATCGTCCTTAGGACACTGCTGGCTATTATGCTGGGGCCACATTAGGAGTGTTGGAGAGCCACATTAACTATCCTAGAATGGAAGAGAAGTACAGCAAATATCTAATTACTCATATCTGGTTGATATTTAAGTTCTCTAGCCATCATCCACCATCTACTATAAAAATCACCTTCATGTCCAGTCCACAAGACACAAGGCTTTGAGGGCGCTGAGGTCGAAAGGCTACAGAGGAGCAGATGTTTGAATGCCTCCTCAAGGACCGGCTGACTTTCTTGTTTTCCAAGTTCATAATTTTTATTGCCCCAGAGTCATCTGCAGCAGCCAGGACACTATCTGTCTCATTCACTGACAGGCAATTGATCTCTTCCTCATTCAGATGAAAGCATTCAACTGGCCCCTTAAGGGATCTGACATCCAACATGCTAATGGTTTCACCATGGGAGGTGTATAGCCTGCTGGGGTAGGTGGGAGAGAACACAACACAGGTGACATCATCTGCCCTTGGAAGCTGTATCTGTCCTAAATGAATCCCTTCTTCATTCCAGATTGTGAGTTCTCCTCTCTCTGCTCCGGAAGCTACCAGCCCTTCTTTGTTTACATTCAAGCACAGTATAGAAGAGGAATGTCCACTAGTCCACTTGACTGCCATGATACTTCAAGGGAGTCTGTGAAGGAAAACAAATTGATGTTAGGGAAGGGTTTTTCCTACTACAGTAAAAAATTAAGAATGCAAGCACGCTTGGCTGACACAGTAACATGCAGTGGATGAGATGCTAGTGTCCCTAAGGTAAAACAGACACCTGTATAGGTAAGCACATTAACTGGGACTTGGGCTCAAACAGTATTGACATTTTGCATCATCCCCTTGCTGCTCTATTGTGAGAAGTGCTATGTCCGGTACATGAACTAAACTAAATCACCTTCTGCTAATCTTGAGTAGTTGTCTAGGTGGAAGTTACTTCAGCTGCAACCCCTGCAGCAGGGAGTGTCTTTTCATTATGTGCATACAGTGCTCATCACAATGGGGTCCCAGTCTCTGACTGGGGTATCTAGGTGCTATCACAACACATAAATTAAACTTTCTATTGCACTTACTGAAAAGAGTAGGGGGGAAATTTCAGGGCTTGTCTATACTTTCAGAGCTGAAGCAGTGCAGCTGAACCACTGTAGCACTTAGTGAATATGCTACCTACGCTGACAGGAAAGTTTCTCCCATCTGTGTAGGTACTCCACCTCCCCGAGAGGCAGTGGCTATGTTGATGGGAGAAGCCCCCCCTGTCAACATAGCGCTGTCTACACTGGGGGTTAGGTCTGTTAACTGTCATTCAGGGGTTTGGTGTTATATTGACATAAGTTCCTAGTGTGACCAAGCCTTAATATCCTAGACAACAGTCCCTCTTCATAAAACAAATTCTTATGTTCCAAGCTGTGTGAAAAGCTACAATTTAGAGCATGACTACTTCCTCTGACTACACAGTCACTGAACTGCTTTGTAAATCACACCAATACCTAGAGTAAGAAAACTGCTGTGTAAGACAAAGTTCTTTTCTTCCTAAACAATAAGCTTATTTTGATAATGGTGGGGTTTGCATGAAGTAACATCATCATTGTAAACAGAACAATGAAAATAGTTTAACTATATACAGCACTATCCACATAAGCAGAAAGGAAACATACAAAGATGAGATATGGAAAAACTGAAATGAAAAGTAAAAATGGACTCCACCAGGGGTGAAGGCAGAATGACATAAATTGGTGGAGTTGGGAGGAACTGAGTTAATTGAGGGATGAAGTGAACAAGGTTTAAATATGAGATCAGAAGGGAGGAAGTAACCTGTGGTTCAGAGCATTTGAGAGAGAAAAGGTTGAGGAACTTTCTTTGGTGCTTGGACTCTTGCTATTGAATTTTCAGGTAAAAGAGACCAGCATCTAAAACTATAAAAATGTGATGTGCAAAAAACTGTGTTCAGCATTTTTCTAAAGTTGCTGGAAGCCCCACAACAGAGGAGGAATTCAGCACTTGTGTAAGCTAAAACTTTTTGCTTGTTTGACCCTACTGATGAGAATTAGGTCCTAAAGTATGGATCCCACCAGTCCCCAGCTTCTTGTGTGTGACACCACTGCCTGCAGTCTGCTGGTACACCTGTCCTGGAACCTCACTGCCAAATAATCCTCTCTATAGCGGCAAAGGAAGCCACTTTGAAAAAGTGTGTAGTTTCTTTAAAAAAAAAAAAACCCTTGCTAGTATTGATAAACCCACACATTTTAAAAAAATGTAGGTCTGTAAAATATTTTACATTTTAGTATAATAGGATATAAAGAGAACTATAAAACCATGCTGAATTCCTTATACGTGGCATTTACTTTACTATGGGGTTGCAAGGTGGCACACACGTGCATGTGACGCTGCTAGCAGAATGCTTTTACGGACAATTCACATTCCAGGAGTTGGAGATCTGTGGCTGGTCCAGACTTTTCAGGGCCTGAACTTTAGTAAATTTCAAGTTAGCTAATGTGCTTGATGACCATGTTTCCCCTTATTAGTTGGAGTCATCAGCAAGTATGTCTAAGGCTCTGCTCCTACAATTGGATCCACCTAGAAGGACTCTGGCACCTATGAGAATCATATTGTAGGCTGGGGCCTAAAATTGTTGAGGCTTTTTAAACAGCTTTACATGTTATGGTTGAAACAACACAAATATATTAAATATTTCAGCAATTTGGCATTCCAATTCAAAGTGTGGTAAGAAGCATTGCCTCTATTTTAAACCAAACATGATTTGTTCAGATTTTGTGGTGGAGGCAAGGATCAATGCTGTTAAATATATTAATGGTTTTAAATTGTAAACTCTTGGCAAGAGGGATTTTTTAAAAATTGTACAGCACACAGCACATCTAACAAAGCTCCTTATGTGCATGCAGAGGTAGGAAATGGCTGTAGTGCAGATTTACAGTTGAGGGTGGCAGCCATAGGTAAAGCCCCCCGGGGGGGGGGGGGGAGATGAGCAAGAGGAAGGAGGGGCAGCTGTAGGCAAAGCTCTCCCCCTCCTCCCCCCATGGGATGGGTGAGAGTGTGTTTGTGTGGAAGTGGCTGTAGACAAAAGCCTGTGGTGGTGACTGGGGATGGGGGGGGGGGGGGGGGGGTGTGTAGGAAAGGCCCAGGGGATAAGCAGGAAGAGGGGTGGCTGTATGAAAGGACCAGGCAGGTATGGCTGGACAGAAGATCAGGAAGGGGGGGTGTTTGGGGGTGGCTATAGGGATGGCCCGGGGTGAGAGAGAGGAGGACAGCATGGGGGAGGTTAGCAGGAGGATGGTAGGGAAGACCCAGGGGAAGGATTAGCGGTGGAGGGGACGGGGACAGGGACAGGGAGGCTGGAGAGAAGGCCTGGGCAGGGTGGCTGGAGGGAAGGCCCTGAGGGGGGCGGGGGGAAGATGGTTCGGGGGAAGGCCCAAGCAGGGGTGGGATGAGTGGGGTGGCTGAAGGGAAGGTCCAGGTGAGGGGGAGAGGGCTGGAGATAAGGCCTGTGGGGCGGATGGGGAGGGATCGGGGTGGCTGGAGGGGATATCTAGCAGGAAGGCCCATGTGGTGGAAGGGAAATAGCTATAGGGAAGGAGCGGACTAGGTGCTCATAGGGAAGGTCCGGGCAGGGGGCCTGAAGGGAAGGCCTGAGAGGGAGTGGGCGGCGGGCTGGAGGAAAGGCCAGGGAGGGAAGAGCAGGGGGTCGGGGGTGGCTGGAGGAAAGAGCAGGGAGGGATGAGCATGTGGGGCGGGGGTCTCGAGGGCCTGAGCGCAGGAGGGTGTCTGGAGGGAAGGCCCGGAGGGGAATGAGCGAGGGGCGGTGTGTGTGCGGAGGGAAGGCCCGGGGGATGGGACTGGAGGAAAGGCCCCGGGGATAGGCAGCTCCCACCGCGCCGCTCGCTCTCGTCCGTGCTGCGGGGTGAGGGGAGGGCGCGTTACCTCTGACCACACCAAGCACCCAGCTTCCCCGCGCGACCCGCCTGTTCCGGCGCAGCATAATTACATCATCTCAAAGTACTTCCGTGCGTCCTCTGCGGCCAAGCTACCGAACGCTGCGGCGCATGCGCCTCCGAGATCCTATGCCAGCTCTACCCGTAACCAACATGGCGCTCCTGCTGTCAACCTCTCCTCGTACAAAGTAGTAGTGACAGCTGCTGTGGAGAATGCGGGGTGGATAGTCTGGGCGTCGCTCGCGGCTATGTTCCCGGGGTAAACTGCGGCACTCTGGACTCTCAGCTGTGCCCCTCCTGCCCAACCGCAGAGCTCACTTCCGCCCGCACTTGTCCCCAGTCGGGGGAGGGCAAACAGCTCGCACCGCCCCCCACTGTACTGCCGGTTCCCGCGAGATTGGCTAGTGCGGCTGGCGCCGCCTCAGGGGCTGGTACAGCGCCTCGCGCCGCCGCGGGGTCTCGCGGAGGGGGTGGTTGTTGCCGGCCGGCAGGAGGGGCGAGCGGCCGGTGCGCGCCGCCTGAGGCGATGGCGGCGGGCGGAGGCGGGGGGGCGGTGGGGGGCGCGGGCTGGCGGCTGCCCGGGCGGGTGCTGGAGCTGGTGTTCTCCTACCTGGAGCTGTGGGAGCTGCGCAGCTGCGCGCTGGTCTGCCGGCTGTGGCACCACGTCCTGCACGGCGACGAGAACAGCGAGGTGTGGCGCAGCCTGGCCGCCCGCAGCCTGGCCGAGGAGGCGCTGCGCACTGACATCCTCTGCAACGTGCCCACCTACAAGGGCAAGGTGAGCGGGGCCTCGCCACAGGCTCCGGGCTGCCGAACCGGCGCCGCGGGGGGCAGGGCTGGCAGCCCCTGCTGCGCCGCCGGGATCACGGCAGGGCCAGGGCACCCCGCGCGGCGATAGTTACTGTGCAGGGCCGAGCGGCACCGGCCGGCGCTGTCCGCGCACCCGGGCATTGCAGGGAGGGACCCTCCTGTCGCAGCTGCCGTCCTCGCCCCAGCGCTGCCAGAGCCGTTATCTACTCCCTGAAATGACCCTTCTCTACCTTCGCCTTGACAATGGGACTGGCCTATGGAGAGCAGGTTTTCCCTGGCTGCGCCTCCCCACACCCACTGTCATGTTTTCCATCCCCCTGTTGGAGAATGGCAAGTAGATCTGGTGTTGCTGAATTGTCATCTTCTTGCAAGGAATGCTTGTCTTAAGCTGCCGCCATTGGTCCTGCCAGCTGTTCAAAGCAAGTCTGGTCAACTGTGCTTAAAATACTCTGCACAGCCAGCAGGCTGTCTTCATTGCTGTGGCCTGGGAAGCTGAAATCGGGTTGCTATTTGAAAAATTTCCCTAATATAGACTAGGCTTTTAATTGCTTGTTTTACAGGTGCCCTCCACTTCCTACCATTCCCCTCAGTCCTCTCTATTGCTCTCTGTCGGGGGCTCAGGTACTCTGGTTCGCTACTCTCTGGAGTCTTCAACCAGTAAACCCACTATCCTGCGCATAGGTGCTGACTCTGTGGGTGCTCTGGGGCTGGAGCACCGACGAGAAAAAAATAGTGGGTGCTCAGCACTCACTGGCAGCCCCATGGATTAGCTCCCTCCCCTCTCCCACAGCCCTCCTGCCTGCCACAATCAGTTGTTCAGTGGTGTGCAGGAGGCACTGGGGGGGAGGGAGAGGAGCAGGGGCAGGAAGAAGTGGGGGGAGGGCAGGAAGGGTCGGAGATGGGAGCTTGGGGGAAGGGGGTGAAGTGGAGGTGGGGCCTAGGGGGGCAGAGCAGGCGGGGGGTTGAGCACCCCTCGGGAACTCAGGAACTTGGCACCTCTGATCCTGCGTGCTTTTGTGTCTCTTCTACACTGTGGTTTTTTTTTAAAGTTCGAAATTTGTTGGGAATGAGGTGTAAGATGTTAATGAATTAATTCATTTTATTATTATTCTCTCCACTCAAAAATCCCATCTCTCTTTCTGTGGTTTTAGGTACGGGCCTTTCAACATGCTTTCAGTACCAATGACTGCTCCAGGAATGTGTACATCAAGAAAAATGGATTTACATTGCACCGGAACCCCATTGCTCAGAGCACAGATGGGGCAAGGACCAAGATTGGTTTCAGCGAGGGTCGTCATGCTTGGGAAGTTTGGTGGGAGGGGCCTCTTGGCACAGTGGCAGTAATTGGAATTGCCACAAAACGGGCTCCCATGCAGTGTCAGGGCTATGTAGCACTGCTGGGCAGTGATGACCAGAGTTGGGGATGGAATCTGGTGGACAATAATTTGCTACATAATGGAGAAGTAAATGGCAGTTTCCCACAGTGCAATAATGCACCAAAATACCAGGTGAGTGAGACTAAGCACCAGCTAGAGAGGCTCTACACATCTGTGAACAGCTGTCCTTCAAGAATTGTCAGGCAAGAAAAAGACTTAATTGCCTAATAAGCCTTATCACTGTTCTTTAATATGTCCCTTTTCTATTATAAAAATGTCTGTCTCCTAAACTGGTCTGACATGGCAATGTATACAATATGTTTACCTTTTGAGGGGAAAAATTTACCTTATTATCTTTTTTCTAATTTACTGGTTTATTTTAGATTACATCCCTGTATGGTGTACAGATTCTGGATCCTACGTTGTCTCCTCCAGTTAGAATGAAATTAATCTTGTACCTTTCTTTTTTCTCAAATCTTATCTGATATTATCCTGCATTCATATACAGTTCATTGAAAGGCAGCAACCTCTTGTGTTTAAAAAAAAAAAAAAAAAAAGGTACTAGAGCATTCTAAATGTTTTAACCAGGGATTTGTTCACCAATAACAGAGCTGTGTTTGATAAGCATTATGTCTTTTTGGTGCATCCCAGCGTTAAGTGTGCTGAGTCTAGTCGGCAATTGGATAGGAATTCTCCAAGGAAGTCCTGGGTGATGCAAAAGTGATGTTTATTCAATAACTGATATTCTTCGAGGTGACATCTTTTGGATAAGACATAACATTGATGTTCAGATAACTTGCCATAATTAAAGAATGTGTGGCACTTTTCCCCCCCCAAAATAGTGGTATTTAGCTGTGGCCAAATTCCACTTTTGGATAACTACATTCTGCTTACTAGATTTTCTGACAGTACAGCTTCAACTGAATACACTATACTTCCTGACTTACACTGTTATGTAGTGTTGTTGTGTGATGTTCCACTTCAGATGTGGCTGCATTTTAGTGGGTGAACATTGTTTAATGTATATTTATATATAATATTCCTAAGTCCCCACTCTAAGTAAAGTTAGCTGTTTGAGTGGTATAGCAAACATGATCTGTGTAGTGGCACTTAAATTTAAAAAATTGCACTTTTCTCTGAAACATGTATCTATGATTTTTTTATGAGTAAAACATAATATTACTGTAATTTAAAGATCAGAGAGACTATTTTTTCTGTAGTTAATTTTGTGCCTTTGATAGCACTATGTACAGTCACTCTGCCTATTTACTTTGTGTGCTCAGTTTCCTTTGTTTGGGTCTTTCACACCCTAACAGGAAAGGAGGGTGGGGAAGAACTTAAAACTATAGCAATGGTCATGGAGACTCAAGGGTATGGTGTAGACAAAACTGCTTTGATCTTAGTTTTTAAATTGACTTGATTTCAAGTTGATGTCTCTTTAAAGTATGCTTGAATTAAGTAAAGCATGTGAGATGATCTTTCTTTTCATAAAATAAAGACTAAAAAGTATACATTCTTATGTTAAAAGAGACTACATTTGAGGGTGGCTTGACTCTTCCACAACATAGAAGCTTGTGTAATATCCTGTTACTGCTTGCTGTTGGGAGCTGTGTACTTATTTAAATTTCAAATCATGCTCTAGGTAAATGAACTGACATGCAATATCATGTTTATATGCTGATCTGTGATTCTCCTGGTGCATTCAATGTTTATTATTCTCATACATCTTTTTTTTTTTCTTTTGGCAAAAACAAATGGGAAAAATCTACACATAGTTTTGAAATGTCCTGCTCTATCGGTAAATAAGAGTGTAATGCTAATGTTCAGAGTGCATGCTTGGCCAAAGAAGTGTTTTAGTTCACCTGGCATACAGCACCTACTTTCTTAAAACCAGTTCTGTGGCTTTAAAATCTCTCTGCAAAGGCTTTACCTATTTAGCATAATAAAAGCTATATTCAGAGTCATGGGAAATTCAGGGTGGAGGCCATTACAAAATAGCCACATACTGCAGAACACTGAAGTAGATGTAATGCAGTGTATTCATTCTTATTGCCAGATCAGTCACATGTGAAGGGTCACATTTGGGGTATTTAGCATTGTGATTGTTAACTGGAAATTTTCTGTACAGCTATACAGAATCTTGTGAGCATCAGTGAAACTGACACTCCCACAGAAAAATTAATTCATTTTTATTGAGAAACAGAAAAATGCCCTTCTCTTAAGGTCTCCTGTTCTACTGTCTATGTGCTATATTCGTTTTATTTCCCTTTTAATTGGTCTCCCTTTGAATATTGCCTGACTCTTCTTCCTATCTCCGTTTGCAGATAGGTGAGAGGATTCGAGTCATCTTGGACATGGAAGACAAGACATTAGCCTTTGAGCGGGGCTATGAGTTCTTGGGAGTTGCATTCAGAGGATTGCCAAAGGCCTGCCTATATCCAGCAGTGTCTGCTGTGTATGGCAACACAGAGGTGACTTTGGTCTACCTGGGAAAACCTCTAGATGGATAACATTGATTGTTTCATTGGGACATCAAGATGTGGAAGATCTGGAGAAGAAATCTGCACGTTGGTTAGAGGGAAAGATGAACTTGAAATAAAGTGTGGGTGCGTGTGCAAGAAACATCCAGGAAAACAAAGAATTGTGATCTGGAGAACCAGCCATACTGCAGGAATTGTTACATTTCCTTTTTCTATCAAACGAGAAAAATCCTCAGGGTTGGAGTTGGTTGAGTGGGAAGTTCACACATGCATGTTGCAACATATTTCATTGCTAAGATGGCTGTGTGTGACCTCAAATACGTAAGGAAAGATTTGATAGATGTGCTTGAGGAAATTAACCTGCGAATTTGTAGGTAGCGTGTTTTGTGAAAGACTCCCATTTTAAAACTGTTCCTTCCGGGCTAGTGTGGCTACCAGAGGGGAGAGAGTCTGGTTGGGTTTTATTTATATATTTTTAACATATTGAGAAGCATGGTCTGCCTGGACTGCACTTCTCTTATACAATGAGATATAAAATTTGTGCAGCTATTTTTAAGTGTATTTTAAAGGTTGTATATACAGAACATGTAAAAAAAAAAAAATCCTGTTTAAAGGTTGGCTTCTTTCTAAACTGGGATATAAGTTCTTAAAGGAAAAACCACTACATGGCATCAGAACAACCTCTGTTGAGAGATAGACAACATGCATGCAAGTGTTATAAAGCATCTTGGGATGCTTTTGTGGAAGAAGGTGCTACATAGGCTCATTTGGATGTGGAGAAAGTTTCCATGGCTAAAGCAATTTTTGTTTGTTTTCTGTGACAAAAAGAAGCCCCCCATGAGTTTTATTATGCCACAAATCCTGATCCCTATTAACAAGGGAATGCAAACTGATTTACTGGGTTGATCTTCCTCTTGATGCAGAAAAACTAATTCATCTTTAAGAAGTCATAAAGTTTATAATATTGTAAAATGAGGCTTTCAAAGTAATATGAAAAACAATGTTGAACTTCCTGGGTCTAGATTTTATTTTTCTGTTAAAATGTTTGAATAAGGATTCAAGGCTTCCTTTTATTTGACTTAAATTGGATGTTTAAAAGACAAACAAACCCCCAAATATCCAGGTATGGGCTCTGTCCACCTACAACCAAGAGTAGTAAAACTCTCACCTCCCTCTGACAGGAATTCTGGATCAGGTCTACTGTGTGGAGTTTTCACCCATTTCATTTTTCTAAAAACTATTTTTCACAAACTTGTCAGCATTACAGTACTCATGGAATCTGGTATCACAGCCTTCTCAATCAGTTGTGTCCTAAGGAAGTAGATGTAGGTGCTGTAGCAGCTGCTTTCCACAGAGGCTGAAAGCTCAACAGTGGTCTAGGAAACTGCCAGCTTCCACAATGAAAAATGCAAAGTTAGCCTCCAACCTGGCAGTAACATCTTAACCGCTAAGCCCTGAGGCCAGCCCTTGGTACTAAAACTTTATTTCATTTTTTTTTTTTTAATGTTTCTCCAAGCTACACAGAGCTATCTTAACTTTTTTCAGGATTATTATTTGAGGGAAGGGGAAGGGAAACATTTGTACAAACCCTTAATTTGTCTGCTAGAGAATCTGAATCATGTAATCTCAGACATATCTTTGAGTTTTCTGTGTATGGGCATGAGAGGAAATTCTTAAGTTATTGATTTCATTTTTTTCTGTTATCTGATTAAGCCGGGGAAATGGTACAGGGAGCTGTCTGGAATAATTGGGGTGCTGTTGAAGAACTAGGTTTGGAATGCTTTTTACATAATATATAATAGGGTTCTGCTCTGGAACAGACTCTGTTGCTACTTGAAGGGTTCTAAAATATTTATTTGTGTTATGTGTAGTCTGTTACTTAAAGGGAATATCTGTTGAGGTCAGTTTCTCTTGTTTGTTTTTGAAAACAAAATGCACATTAAGAAATGAAAGACCTTTTAAAACATGGAACTGAAACATGGAACAGTTGAATGAAGTGAGACCTGTACATGTGAATAACTTTTAGAAAAATCTAATTGTTACAAACATTTACTATTTCTATAAGATTGTAAACTATATATCAATACAGCAGAACATTATGGCATCAATTTAAAAACTGTCCTAAAATGAAAGAAAAACTTCAGTTAGATTAATGTGCTCTTTAAATGAGTCTTGAAAGGCATGGCCTCTGCACTTGTTTATGGAATCCAAGTATATATAGCTAATCCCAAGAACTGTTCCAGAGAATTTTGTTCATGAATTAGGTTTCACTTTTCTTTTTCAGGTAATGTCATGCCCTCTTTCCCTATAAATTAGAAGTGGTGGAAGCTGAACATTCCTTTCCTTGGAGGGTGGGCGATGGGGAACATCTTGCTTATGTAAACTTGTTATAACTTATTACTGGAGACCAATGCTAGTTGTACAAAATATTAAAATAAACTCTGCTACAACATAAAAGGAAATGTTTGTGTATTGTTATAACAGCATTCAGGGCATGTTGGTGTGGGAGTTGAAGTAGCAATTTTGAGAGTGTTGAATTGGAGAAATGTCATTAAGTTCAACTGCCAAAAAAGTGAGGCTGATTGTGATTGATTTCTGCTGTTTGATTTGTAGTGTGGGCATTTTAAAAAGAGAGAGCCCCTGGCCAATGATTGTAAATAGTTTGTAACTCAATGGTATATATATGTGCTTGTGTACTCTGAAACACAGGAAATCTCACAGGTGACTTTGACTCAGTTGGGAGCACTCTCCCTAAGAGCCAGAAAGCTGTTGGTTCAAGTTTCATACCAGGAGATGAGTTGATATTTATTGCTGAGACTTCATTGCAGTGTGTGCAGTGCTGCACAGAGAGTTCTTTCTGCCACTCTGTGGCTCTTGATGTGAAAGTTAAAGGTCATGGGTACCTTTAAGGAGAGTGAATAAATGTTTCCCCTCTTAATAAGAGGCTCCAGAGTAGGGGTTCTCAAACTTTTTTTGCAGTGCCCTCCTTTGAAAATATTTCACCCCCTAAAGTTACCATATTTTAAGTTCCCAAATAGAGGACGCTGCTGGAGGTACGGGGGTGGGGAGCTGGATACAGCAGCCACCGCTCTCTGACCACCCAACTCTGAAGGCAGCACTGCTGCCAACAGCAACACAGAAGTAAAGGTGGCAATACCATATCCTTCCATCCTTACTTCTGCACTACAGTCTTCCTCCTCCTGCTTCCCCCAATGTAACTGAAGTTCTGTTTGCTTGAGTAATTAGTGGGCAGATTCTGGTGTAACATGATCTGTGGAAGTAATCTATTAGTGCATTGAAATGATGATCCGTTTTGTCGGTATATATTTCCCCACCATTCTTACAAATGGCACTGGATTGCTCCCAATGAAAATTCTTTGTTTGGTGTATCTTGAGCACTTGATACAACTTGTGCATAGTCTGTTTCATTATAGCTTCCTCTATTTGTGTGCCTTCACACCACAACAGAGGAGGGAAGGGTTTTAAAAGATAGGAAAATATGGCTGTCAAACTACAAAAATCGTCAGAGGGACTTGGTGAGTGGAATAAGTGGAACTACTACATTTCTTGTTATAACTAATTAAATTCCAGGTTGTATCCCTTTTAATAGTCAGGTATGATTGGCTGAAAATCTAGGTTAACAATATTGGAGATGTTAAGTAGCTAGTAAACTGACAGGGATACACGTTAGCCTGTACCCTGGGGAATTCTTAGTAAGTCAGTTCTTTGTAAATCACAAATAGGCATTTTTAATCCTCTCAGAGAGAGTACAATATCTTATGGCTCTGCTGGGCCCCACTAATGAAGAATGAGGAGAAAGTCATTTAGTATATTTCTGCTGTAGGAAACCGAGAACTGACTTTTTGTTGTTGCTCACCAAGAAGAGTGGCTGTAAGAAATTGGAAAAAATACACACAAGAGCTACAATGAAACTAGATGACTTTTTGGTTCACATTTCAGTGTTTGCAGTGCTCATTTCAAGGCAGATGCAACATTAAATATTTTGTAAAGGAAGTAAAGCTGGTTTTAGAGCATTTATTAATTGTAGAACATTAGTGCAGACACACTGGTTCTAGACCAGAGGTTCTCAGGACAAATTTTTTGGTGGCGTCCGAGTGCGGCCACCAACCCTTACTGGTGGTCGCTCTCACACTTTTTCTTAAAATACTTAATTATCTTTAGGAAAAACAAATAAATTTGCACATATACGTGTCCAAATCATTGTAATTTATTTATTGCTAGCTAGTAAGTCTGCTGTGAAAAGTGATATTAACAAACATACAAGTATCACTTTTCACAGCAGCCTTACTTAGCCCTCTCAAGCCTAGGGACAAATTAAACCCTGGATGGGGGATCAGGGAGGCAGTGTGGGGCTGGAGCCTGAAGCCCCGTGGCCAGAGCCCGAAGCCCCGCATCCGGAGTCTGGGGCCTGCCGCCGCACAGCTGGAGCCTGGGGATGGAGCCTGAAGCCCCTTGGCTGGAGCCTGCCGCCCCGCCACCCCAGGGCTGAAGCCCAAAGCCTGAGCCCCGTCACCCCTGGGAAGGTGGGGAACTCACCGGCTGCCTGGTCCTCCCGCGTTGTGATCCAGTTATCTCCAGAAGGGTCAGGACCCAAACCTGCTGGCAGCCCCAGCAACCAACACCAAGGCAGTGCATCCAGGCGCAACAGGAAGAGGGAAGGGGCTGCTACTTTGCCTCCTCCCCCCCAATCACAGCCCAGGAGACTGTGGCTGCAAGAAAAGCCCCTGGTGGCCTCGTGCGGCTATGATGGCCGCATTTGAGAAATGCTGTTCTAGACAACTTTTGTCTTCTACAAGCAATGATAGGTTTTGAATAGCAGAGACCTGAAAATGGCAACGTCCTTGCAGCTGCGAGTGACTGCACATAACTATATGGGAGTTGTAGGATGATGTGGTCATTTCAAAGTGTAAAAATGTTTGAGCATTGCTGATATAACGGCAATAAAATGTAATGGGCATTTTTATAACAAATTGTGATTACAGTTTAAAGAAATTAGACGTCGTTTCCGTACTTTTACCTAGTTATCTCTGATAACTAGTTTGCTTTTGTATTTATTCACCATTTTAATTAAGGCTCAAAATAGAGTTGACTTCTATCAAGATTGTTGCTACTTCTCTTGGCAAATTGTCTTTGGAAAGTTGCTCTGTCAGACAAGCTGACATTGTCTGTGATTTAATGTAATAGCATAGGTCATTCAAAGTCACTTTATCCCAGTGGTTCTCAAACTTTTGTATTGGTGACCCCTTTCACATAGCAAACCTCTGAGTGCACCCCCTTTATACATTTAAAACACTTTTTAAATATATTTAACACCATTATAAATACTGGAGGCAAAGCAGGGTTTGGGTTGGAGGCTGACAGCTCGTGTCCTCCCATGTAATGACTTCCTGACCCCCTGAGGGGTCCCAAGCCCCAGTTTGAGAACCCCTGCTTTATCCAGACATTTTCCGGCCCTTGAAGTGTTTCATTTGCTGGCTGGGCTGTTCTGACTAGAGCTTCCCGGGAAATCTAGTGTTGCCAAATATAGGTTGAGTGACTAAGATAAAATGGGTTTAGGCCAAGGTGGCTTAATTTACTACAACTCTAATTTTATACAATATAATCTTCTTTTCGTTGTTGCTATGGTATTTGGACACTTAAACTAATCATGAGTACAAAAGCTACCCCCAAGGCTAACTCCATTGAATTCTGCCTCTGTAACTCACTAACTGCCTTCACCTACAGTGACCTGAAGAAGAGCTCTGTGTAATCTTGAAAGCTTCTCTCTTTCACCAACAGAAGTTGGTTCAATAAAAGCTATTACCTCACTTAGTTTGTCTCTCTAATATCCTGGGACTAACATGACTACGACAACATTGTCCCTCTGTGGGATGGAGAACTCACACTTGTGCTCTGATAGGTAGACTGTTAGGGAAAATAAATTCTTCTTCGAGTGATTGTTCACGTCCATTACACATTAGGTGTGCGCACGTCGCGTGCATGGACATTGGAAACTTTTCCCCTCAGCGGCTCCCGTCGGGCCGGCAGGGTCCCCCCTCCCGCTCTAGCGTATATATATTCCTGCGGGCCCGACCCTCCCTCAATTCCTTCTTACCGTCCGTGGCGGCGTTGGAACAACTCTGTCTCTCGTTTGAGAGTGTCCCTTAGCGTAGTAGTTAGTGTTAATCTTAACAGTTATCAGATCTTTAGAAGTACTTAAGCTCCTTTGTTTTAGGTGTTTGGTCAATCCCGACACCGGCCCTGGGCGGCGGGGCATGCCGCACGCCCAAGGCTTCAAGGCTTGTGCCACGTGCCACAAGCCTATGCCGATAAGCGATCCCCACGACTCATGTCTCCGTTGCCTGGGGGAAGCACACCAAAAAGAGCGCTGCAAGATCTGTAAGGCCTTCAAGCCCAGGACTAAGAAAGAGAGAGACTTTCGCCTTAAGCAGCTGCTCATGGAGACGACATTACAGCCCTCCACTTCAGCGGCACCGTCAACCTCGGTGCGGAGTGCCCTGGCATCGGTTCGTGATCCAGCACCGGCGGGGCACCCTAAGCCTATGGCACCGAAACAGCAGGACCACCCCTGGCACCGGTTGTCTTCGCCGGCAAAATCGAAGGGCCAACCCAAGGCCTGAGGACGCTCCCCACATAAGAGGGTAGCGCCCGCGGAGAACTCGAGTGCGCCTAAGGGCGTTGCGGCCCCAGCACAGATCCCGGTGACAGTGACTCTGGCGCCGAAAGGCCCGTCAAGCCCCAGGATAGGCGCATCGAGTGAGGAGGAAGGGCTGGAGGAGCTTTTGGAACAGCCCTCCACCCCGGACACGTTTGAGGCAGCAAAGGACCTCATTGAATTGTCCGCTGAGGGTCCCCTCCAAGCTAAAGACAATCCGCCGAGACTGCCATCCAGAGGCAAACCGGCAATGGTGCGCCCATCATGGTCACCATCTCGGCACCATTCACGGCGCCGGTCCCGGTCGAGCTCCACCTCGGTGGACTCCCGACTTCCCTCCGCGCAGAGAGCCGCACAGCCGTTGGGCCCCAATAAGCGGCCGGCACCGACCCAGCAGCCCTACTCGAGTAGGCACCAGGACGTGTCAGTCACGCGATCCCCAAGACCGACCACTCGCAGTCGTTCCCAGTCCCGAGGTCACCGGTACCGATCCAGGTCCAGGTCGGCAAGACGCTACTCCCGGTCACGGAGGCACTACTCTCCAACCCCGGACCGGCACCGTCCCACGGCACTGCCGTGGCCTTCCAGGTCACCGTCCGCGGTTTCTGAGGCAGACTCGGGCCAGTCCAGCAGATATACCCACAGGGCACCGGCCAGTAGGGAACACGAAGCCGCTTGGCACCCACAATGGGGCCAGCCAGGACAATGGCAATTCTGGACCCCTTGGGCCTACCACAAACAAGGCCCCCCCATCCAGGACCTCGAGATCTGGCCCTTCGGAACACCGGTCCCGGTCTCCGCAGGGGCGCCCCTCCTCTCGCAAGGAGGCCACGGTCTCCAAACCACCAGAGCAAGAAAGAGCTGACTCGGCATCGAGCCCGGCACCGTCTCAGACCCACATCATAGGGCAGACTCCAGAGGAGCGCCCAGTCGGTGAGGAGTTGCAGGAAGAGGAAGACGCACAAAAGGCCCTAATCTCTTCCTCCTCACCAGATGAAGCCGTGGCGGGCACGACAGTGTCCGGCCCTCCTCCGATTGACCATCGGGCGCACCAGGAACTGCTCCGCCGAGTAGCCCTCAATCTGGGGTTGCAGGCGGAGGAGACGGTAGAGCAGGAGGACCCCATGGTTGACATCCTAAGCCCGGAGGCCCCCTCCAGGATCGCGCTCCCGCTCATAAAAACGGTACAGTCCAACTATAAAACAGTATGGCAAACACCGGCCTCCAGTGCACCAACTGCGAAAGGCGTGGAGAGGAAATACTTCGCCCCCTCTAAAGGGTTCAACTTCCTCTTCTCTCATCCAACACCCTGTTCGCTGGTCGTCTCTGCGGTCAACGAACGAGAGCGACATGGCCAGCAAGCCCCGGCCCCCAAGGCCAAGGAGGCAAAACGCTTGGACTTATTTGGGAGGAAGGTCTACTCGTCCGGGGGCCTCCAGTTGAGGATCGCTAACCAACAAGTGATTCTGAACAGACACAACTTCAATTCTTGGGCATCAGTCTCCAAGTTTAAGGAATCCCTGCCCCAAGGTTCACAACCCGAGTTTGCGGCCATAGTGGACGAAGGGAAGGCAGTAGTCAAAACCTCTCTGCGAGCCTCCCTTGACTCCGCGGACGCAGCTGCCAGGACAATCGCGTCAGGAGTAGTGATGAGGCGCTGGGCATGGCTACAGGCTTCCGGCCTTCCCCAGAGGTGCAAAACACCTTGCAAGACCTTCCGTTCGAGGGGTCAGGCTTGTTTTCGGACCAGATGGATGCCAGACTACATAGCCTCAAAGACTCTCGAGCAACCCTCAAGTCGTTGGGAATGCACACCCCAGTGACACAGAGGAAACCCTTTAAGCCCCAACCACCACAGAGGCAATACCACCCTCGTCCTAGACAGGAACCGTACCGCAGAAGGGGCAGGGATAACAGGCGTAGACGTAACAACACGCCTAACCAGGGCCAAAACCACGGCCAAGGCAAGCCGCAGCCGGGAAATAAGCAAGGGTTTTGAAGCTGCGATCGAGGACAGCGTACCAACCCTTATACCGGATCCCCCTCTATGTTTCAGGGACCGCCTGTCCCATTTTTACCGTGCTTGGTCCCGTATAACATTGGACCGCTGGGTCCTGCGCACGGTGGAGGCGGGATACACCCTTCAGTTCTCCTCGCCCCCTCCCTCCCACCCCCCATCCCCGTCCCTCTTCAGGGACCCCTCTCACGAGCAACTCCTCATGCAGGAGGTACGGGCCCTCCTCAAAGTAGGAGCAGTGGAAGAGGTTCCTCCGGACCTAAGGGGGAAAGGGTTTTACTCCAGATATTTCCTCATTCCCAAAGCAAAAGGGGGCCTCCGTCCCATTTTGGATCTACGCAGACTAAACAAATTTTTGGTCAAGGCACGGTTTCGTATGGTCTCCCTTGGTGCTATTATCCCATCCCTGGATCCGGGGGATTGGTACACTGCCCTCGATATGAAAGATGCGTACTTTCACGTTGCCATCCGCCCGGCCCACCGGCGGTTCCTGCGCTTCACCATCAACCAACACCATTTCCAATTTACGGTCTTGCCCTTCGGCCTAGCAACGGCCCCGTGAGTGTTCACGAAATGCATGTGCGTGGTGGCAGCCTTTCTTCGGAAAAGAAAGATGCGGGTATACCCGTACTTGGACGACTGGCTCCTTGCGGGCAGGTCGGAGGACGAGGTCCGCTCCCACGTGACACTGGCACTACAGGTGTTCCGCAAGCTCGGTCTACTAGTCAATGTACCCAAGTCCTCACTGATCCCCACGCAGAGACTGGATTTCATAGGAGCAGTCCTGGACTCGGTGGCGGCACGGGCAAGTCTTCCAGTGTCACAGTTCTTGGCCATTCAAAGGGTCGTAAGCTCCATCCAACAATTCCCCACGACCACGGCCAGATGCTGTATGCAACTCTTGGGGCACATGGCGGCTTGCACACATGTAGTCAGATATGCCCGCCTAAGACTCAGGCCGTTACAGTTGTGGCTGGCCCAAACGTATCACCCCAACAGAGACCCCTTAGACCTAGTAGTGACAATCCCAGCTCGGGTGTCGAACTCCCTCTGCTGGTGGCTCGATCGGCAGCAGGTTTGCGAAGGGGTCCCTTTCGCCACCCCTCAACCCACTCTGACGTTAGTAACAGATGCGTTGGACCTGGGCTGGGGGGCGCACCTTGGGGACCTACGGACCCAGGGCTTATGGTCCAGGGAAGAAAAGTTGCTTCACATCAATCTGAAGGAGTTAAGGGCAGTTCGCCTCGCCTGCCAGACCTTTCACGCTACCATAGAAGGCCACAGCGTGTCAGTTCTGACGGACAACACTACCGCCATGTTCTACATAAACAAGCAGGGCGGGTCCCGATCCTCTCCCCTCTGTCACGAGGCGCTCCTCGTATGGGACTTCTGTATAGCCCATTCAGTCCACCTACTGGCAGCATATCTCCCAGGGGTCCAAAACGGGTTAGCAGACCGCCTCAGCCGGTCCTACCACATGCACGAACGGACTCTGAGAGAGGACGTCCTGCATTCAATCTTCCAGAGGTGGGGGTTTCCCCAGGTGGATCTCTTCGCCACCAAGGACAACAGCCAATGCCCTCAGTTTTGTTCATTCCAGAACCTCAGCCCGGGCTCAGTGGCAGATGCCTTCGTGATTCTGTGGGGCGGGAGCCTGAGGTATGCCTTCCCACCATTCCCGCTCATCCACAGGGTCCTGCTCAAGACCCGCAGGGACAAGGCGACAGTCATCCTCATCGCACCGGCGTGGCCACGCCAGCATTGGTTCACAACCCTGCTGGAACTGTCCGTGACCGCCCCGATCGCCCTGCCCTTCCATCGCGACCTCATCACGCAGGACCGGGGTCGCCTACTCCACCCGAACCTACCGTCGCTACATCTCATGGCGTGGTATCTCTCTGGCTAAACGATACGGAGCACAGGTGCTCCCACCAGGTCCAGCAAATTCTTCTTGGTAGTAGGAAGCCCTCCACAAGAGCGACCTACCTTGCCAAATGGAAGAGGTTCTCCCACTGGTGTGAGCCTCTGCAGGCCTCCGTCCCATCAATACTGGACTACTTGCTGCACCTCAAGCACCAAGGGCTCGCCCCCGCCTCAATTAAAGTGCATCTGGCTGCCATATCGGCATTCCACCCTGGAGAGTTGGGGGTTTCGGTGTTCTCCAACCCCACAGTAGTCCGATTCCTCAAGGGGCTGGAGAGGGTGTTTCCCTACTCGCGTCTGCCAGTCCCTGCATGGAATCTCAACCTGGTCCTAACTAAACTCATGCGGCCGCCCTTTGAACCCCTAGCCTCTTGCTCCCTCATGCACCGCTCATGGAAGGTAGCGTTTCTAGTGGCCATCACATCGGCTAGGAGGGTATCGGAATTGAGAGCCCTCACTTCGGAACCTCCTTATACAGTTTTTTTATAAGGATAAGGTCCAACTGAGGCCGCACCCCAAAATTCCTTCCTAAGGTGGTCACGCAATTTCATAGGGGACAGGACATTTGTTTACCGGTGTTCTTCCCTAAGCCCCATACGGACCCAAGCCATCGCAGCCTGCATACCCTCGATGTCCGTAGAGCCTTGGCATTTTATCTAGAACGGACCAGGCCATTCCGCAAGTCGACGCAACTGTTCATTGCCATTGCGGAGAGAATGAAAGGCCAGCCTATCTCGGCGCAACGCTTGTCAGCATGGATTGTGCTTTGCATACGCACATGCTATGAGCTCGCCAACGTACCAGCCCCGGAGATCAGGGCTCACTCGACTAGGGCCCAAGCGTCCTCGGCGGCTTTCTTGGCACAGGTTCCACTCCAGGAAATCCTGTAAAGCGGCCACCTGGTCATCGGTGCATATGTTCACAGCCCACTACACGATCCATCATCAGACCAGAGAGGACGCGGTGGTCGGCAGGGCTGTGCTTCAATCAATTGTTCCTTGACTCCTACCCTCCTCCAATGGTAAGCTTGTGAGTCACCTAATGTGTAATGGACGTGAACAATCACTCGAAGAAGAAAAAACGGTTACCTACCTTCTGTAACTGTTGTTCTTCGAGATGTGTTGTTCACGTCCATTACACTTCCCACCCTCCTTCCCCTCTGTCGGAGTCACTGGCAAGAAGGAACTGAGGGAGGGTCGGGCCCGCAGGGATATATATACGCTAGAGCGGGGCGCCGCTCTGGCGGGAGGGGGGACCCTGCCGGCCCGATGGGAGCCGCTGAGGGGAAAAGTTTCCGACATCCGTGCACGCAACGCGCGCACACCTAATGTGTAATGGACGTGAACAACACATCTCGAAGAACAACAGTTACAGAAGGTAGGTAACCGTTTTTCCCCCCAGATGACAGTGCTTCTATGGCATTACTAACTTTGGGATATTCGGCCTGGAGGGGAAAGGTCTTTTGATGTAGAGAAAGAGGTGGTACTGCAAGTCAATGTTGTTACTCGTATCCATGAACAGTAATGGATACGGTAAGACACTGAGACTGGGAACCGTTTTAATAAATGGACATGTATCAACATGTAAACAAACCTTCCTCCATTCCTTCTTTCTGCCAGTTGTTATGCTCATCTTCTCTGGACTGAGCATCTGCTAGTTCTCTTTTGCTCACTCTGTATCTTGGTCAGATGATAAATAAAGTAGGGAACATGGCCTTTCTGCTATAAATATCCATCATACACTGGCTGAAACCGTTATACCTCGGTGGATAAAAATCAATGATTTTTTCTTTTTAAATCCAAAAAAATCGGATTTTTTTATAAAATACTTTTTGAGGAAAAATCCGATCTAAAGATAGATACATTATAGCTCAAAGATATTTCATCATGGAATAGGGATTATAATTTCTAAATCTATAGTATGAGATAATAGATTCATGTAATGATTAAGAAGTTTTGTAAATGAGTTCCAATAGTTCATGGATTAGGGACTGAATCTTATGAGGTTCCAAGGGCTTCTGTATAAATTATTTAGGTTAATCTTTCTATCTACCCAATGGGACTCAGTGCTCAGTCTAGAAGATACCATCAGAGATGCTTAGTTTTGCGGTTCTCAAACTGTGGATTTGTGTCTCCAGAGATAACATGCTTGTTTACAGCAAAAATGTTTTAAAATAAATAAACAGAGGTGAGAAATAACAGACCTCAACCCTGTTGTCCCTCTGCAAATTTGTGTACACAGAGTCAATCCCTTACCTCTCTCTAAAAGTGCAAAGTTTCAAAAAGTTCAATGAATAGAAGATTGTTGGGGGCGGAATAGATCTGGACAAGGAGAAGAAGTCTGGAGATAAATGTGAGAAGGGAGGGACGGGCAGTAGAAACAAAAGTGAAACTGTTTGAGCAGCATATTCCAGAAGTCTTGAGGTCTTTCTGAGTGTAACCTTCATTGATTTGAGATCTACCATACCATTCTCTCACTAGAAGGGAAAACCTATAATGGCAGCAGGCTGTAAAAGAGACCCAGTTTGGGAATATTTTAATGAAGTTCCTCTACCTGTGGGTAAGACAGGCATGCGTGCAAAATGCAAACAGTGCAACAAAGAAATGCAGGGCCTGGTTGCCCGAATGAAACATCACAAGAAGTGTTCCTTCTCAGGAAGAAGCTGTGTTGAAGATGATGAAAGCAACATGTCTGAACATGCAGGATCTTCAGGTTGGTCAACTTTTTTATTTCATACTTCTTTCTTAAGGACTGCCTGTCTTCCTTCTGGACTATTCTTGAATTCTCATGTTTGAGCAAAAAATATAGTTGTTACTCTATGGTAATATCATTTTAGATGCAGTTGTGATAAAAAAAATAGCTGAAATAGGCAGATCTTCCTTCTACAATTTTACCTTTAAAGTAGTACTGAGTGTTAGTGAATGGAATGAGTAATACTAAATGAGCAGTATGGTAATAATAAATAACTGCATTGACTTATTTTGTTTAGGAGAATCCATCCTCAACATACAGGATTCTGAAGACTATCCACCTTCAAGATCACCACCATTTTCTATAGTTTCAGAGTTATCTGCCAATGATAGGGTTTCAGTCACACCATGTAAGTAGTATAAGGGCCCTACCGTCAATCAAACTCTAACCCCGGCCCTTGACCCCTTGGTCCCTCCCACCTGTCACCGGAAGTCCCGCCCTATGGGGGTATTACTTCTGGGGTCAAGGTGCCACCTGACCGGAAGCAAGGTATGTCATGTGACCCCTCTAAGAACTCCCCCCATCACCCTCTACCAATCAGGATGGGTTTCGTCCCAACAGGACCTCCCTGAGAGGAGATTTTGACCAATCGGGGTGACTTCCGGGTTGGGGTGACCCCTCCGGAAGTGAGTCGTGTACCCCACTAAGAACTCCTCCCAAGGCCCTCTGCCAATCAGAGTGCAGCACCATTACCCCATAAGTCCCAGCGCCAGACAGAGGAGGCGGCCATCTCTTACCAATGACACATGTTTTCGAAATCGCGGAAAGGCTGCTGAGAGGAAACATGGACTCCTTCACCACCCCCGTGAGAACTTCGGACTTTGTTTTAGCCCCGAGGGTCTTTGACCATCCGCAGAGAAAGCGCTACATCAGTGACAGTTCCGAGGAGGAGGAGGGAGCGACCAAGGGGAGCCCTTTGGCCCAGCCGTTGCTGGATACGCCGGAACCCGACCCCGAAACCCTCGTGAGACACCCCGATGAGCATGGCGGTCTCTCTTTGTCCACCCCCTCAGAGGTGGAAGGCGATTGCGGCTCTGGGGAGTCACCGGCGGACAAGGCGAACGGAAAAGATGGCGCTCAGGTAAATGAATGATTAAGAAGCGGAGGTCGAGGAGGGGTGGGTAATGGGTTAGGAACCGGGGGCTAGGTAAATTAAAAAAACAAGCAGTGGGGGTGCTTATACGGTTTCTTTTCTGAAAATCTCTCAACAGCTCGACAATGCCTTTCTAGAGGACTCAGAGGCCCTGGACAGCGTTGCATCAAGCAGCGAAGATGAACCGGGCCCAGCATGTTTTTGCTCAACGCCGATGCAAGTTGTTGAAGAGGACTCTGAGGATGATGGCTATGAGGAGTTTAGGAGGCGGCTTGGCATAGAACTAACTGAGCCAGTGCCACGTCGTGAGCGTAAAAAAGTCATGCGGACTATTGTACGCGTTGCTGTTTATGCTATCCTTAAACACTGCCTTAGGGAAAAGCTTTTTGAAGATTGTGAGGGCTGTGTCATAGATGTGCCAGGCCAAAGGCACCATGACTGTGTGACTTGGACTTCAGTGGATATAAACTGCAAGCTCCGGGGCCTGTGTGCTGAGCTGTGTTTGGAAAGCTTATTAAACACTGTTATTGCCATAGGTTATGCTATGCAATGTCTGTGCCTAACCCAAGAACATTTAGCGCAAGGGGTGACCGTGATAAATGCTGTGCAATTCAGTGGAGACCCTGACCGTGTTTTAAAGAATATGACCAAACCAGAAGATACCTGCTTACAGCGTTATATTGACCGTCTAGTCCGCACAAAAAGTTACAGAACCCTGCTTAAGAAAAAGACTATTTGTAAGAAATCTAAAAGGATTAAGTTAGAGAATGGTGAGGGGACAAACATGCGATATAAAACTTGGTAGCTGTAAAAAAAAATTTTTTTTTTTTTTTAAAAGGGGGGTTTGTGACTATCTATGTTTTGTTAGAAGGCCTTTGGCCTTTAAGTGAGCTAAAAAGTTTTAATGAAGCATCTTGGTTTGTTTTCAAGGAGCTGTATGTTTTTTAAATAAAAAATAAATAAATTGTTTGTGAGAATTAGCTCGTGTGTTTTTGTGTGTGTAAAAGAGACCCATTTGTAGCAAAAAGCTGAAATGTATGTTGCGGTGGGGCGGTGTGTGTGTGTGGAAAAAAAAATCCTAAAAATGTGCTTACAATAAAACAAACAGGGCTAGTTCAGACATGTGTCTGAGTACAATAGAGTTAATATGGAGATATACGTATCTCATAGAACGGCCTTTACTAGCAGGACCAAATATTGATTTTGCCCCAGATCCCTAAGTGGCCCCCTCAAGGATTGAACTCACAACCCTGGGCTTAACAGACTAATGCTTAAACCACTGAGCTATCCTTAGTCTGTTGCTATAGGATTACATTTGATGGGAGTGCACCCATAGTAAGGGGTGGATGGTGAGTTCTGCTTAATATGAAATGAAATTAAACCTCAGGAATTCACAGATGCTATTGGACAGTTTAAATATAACCCCTGGGGTTGGTAGAGCACTATTGGACAGTTTAAAGGACCCAGGAGTTGGTGGAACGCTATTGGACAGTTTAAATATGGCCCAGGAGTTGGTTGAATGCTATGGGTCATTCTTTCTAGGAAACAACCCCACCCCCCAAACTTTAAGCATGAAAGAAACATGTTTTAAAAAACAGCCAAGCCCCAAGACATTCATTGATATCTGCAAAGGGCCCCCCACTTGGAAATAGGTACTGTTTAATACTGTAAGAAAGCCACAAATGTATTTTAACTTAAAGGAAAAAAAAAAAGTCCTGTTGTGCAGACAACATGGTTTCACTACCCCAGATCACAAAAGGGAATGCTATGGGAGGGGTGATTAAATTAACCTGTTAGCAACTGTGTTGAAGTCTGTTTGAAACAATGGGCTAAGATGGTATAAAAACCTCAGGTATGCTGGAGCTTGTCCTTTTCAACAGAAAACTTTCTTGGATAGCTGCTGGACTGCAAAAAGAGGTAAGACTTGCTGTCTTTAACTCTGAAACTATATATTATATAATGCCACTCTTTGCCCATGCTGTCTTAGTAAATAATGGTGCCTATGTTTATTGCAGTGTGATCTGTTTAGCATGGAACCAGTAACTTTAAACTGCATTTCACCACCAGGCCAAGGTAAAAACCATTTTAACTATAGTTGTGCGTAATACTTTTTTTTTTTTTTTTTTTTTTTTTTTTAATTCAACAGTATTACATAGGCTGTATAGGGATTTGGTGGTAATACTAACTAACATTTTTGCTTGTTCTTGAACCTGAAGGCCCAAACACACATGAGGGGGAACAGAACAAGCATGTGCCTGCAACACTTTATCCCATAGTGAAAGGTAACTTTTTTTTTTTTTTTTTTTTTTTTTTTTTGCACCTGGCTTTTAAATGCATTTGGGTTTTTGAAAAGTATATGGCTGCAAACTTGGTTTGGTGTGTTTTATAAAGCTGCTGTTTTGTGTGTGTGTGAGAGAGAGGGGGGGGGGGGGGCCTGTGCAAGGCATAGGTGTTTTTTTTTTTTTTTTTTAAAGTACTTGGTTTGTTTTCAAACTAACAGGGTTTTTTACTGTGCATAATGTGATGGGTTTTTAAAAATGGGGTTTGAGGCACTTGGGGAGGGGGGAATGCTACTAACTAAACCAAAGGCCCCAAACACACATGGCTGGGGGACAGAACAACCATGTGGCTTTTAAATGCATGTGGGTTTATTGAAAAGTATTTGGTTGCAAACTGTGGGTTTTAAACTAGTGGTATGTGTGTTTCAAACTAACAAGGGTTTCTGTGCAAAATGGATTTTAAAAGCAGTTTTGGTTTTTATTCTGCAAAATGAGATGTATTTAAAAACCTGTGTTTGTTGTACAGCCTGAAATGGATTATTTTGTTGTAAAGCTATGACTTTTTAAATAGAAAAACACCCTAATGAAATGAGAGTGTGTGTGTGTGTGTGTATATATATATATATATATATATATATATATATATATGAAGTTTACAAGACGGTTTCATGTGTTTTTAATATAATGTTGTTGTTTGCTCTACAGTACAGTCAAAACATGAGAGATCCTTAGACCAGAGGGAAAACAAGCTGAAAAGGAAAATTCACTAGCATCAGTGACTGATGGATGGATGAAGCACTGTAAATATATTTTGCTTATTGGTTTGGTTGTTCTATGAGGTTTTGTATTTTAAGTACATACATAGGTGTGGGTGAGAGAGATGGTAAAGTTCAGTTTTGTAAAATGTTGTTGTTTTTTCCCCCTCATAGGCCTGGGCAACTTCTCTGACAATGCTGTAGTCAGAGCTAAAAGGACACCTCCTCCAGAACTGCCAACGAACCAGGAATCTTCTTTGAGACCTTTAGCAACGCAAAACAGCACAAGAGTGCAACTGAAGCATCCGGGCAGTCCAAACCTCATATACGTCAAACCCAAGGACAAAACAAAAGACTCTGGTAAAAAAACAACCATGCCACCACAACTCCAGTTCCTCAGCGGCCACCACCAGACCAAGCCCTGAGGAAACTGTGAGCGAAAACACCCACATTCACAAACCCAGAGCACGCACTCTAGAGGTTCTGAATGTGCGCAAACCCGGAGCATGTGCTCTAGGGGCTGCATTTAAAAAACCAAGGACTAAAAGCTTCTGCGATGCTGAGGTATTGCAATCACACAACCAGCACTCTAGTTCCTCAGCGGCCACCACCACACCAAGCCCTGAGGAAACTGTGAGCGAAAATACCCACATTCACAAACCCAGAGCATGCGCTCTAGGGGTTGTGAATAAAAAACCAAGAACTGACAAACCATTCTCCCAAAACCATAAGCTCGTCACAGCTCCCATATTCTAGTATTTGGGAAGAGTTTGATGCTTCCCTCAGAAAAGTGATGGATGCTGTATCCTCGGGGAGTCTAAAAGAACGGGATTCTAGAAAGAAATGGGAAAAATATGATGCTTTGTTCAGAACCATGCTGAAAGACATGAGGGCTGGAAAGGGTGGCTCTGAGCAGGCATGACTAGTCGTGAAAAGGGGTCTGGGTAAAAGGGGCACCCTCCAGGGTACACATCAGCTCATGTGTAAACAAAACGGGGGACAGCTCTTGGGGGATAAACAGATGGCTGCCAAAAAGTTCCAGGCCTGGGTCGTTGTAAAAATTTTAAAAAGGGCTAAAGAGGTAATGAGGGAAAAAAAACAAAAAGAGATGCCCCCTACTGGAGGCTCTCAAACTGGCTTCTCTGAAAATGGGGAGGCGGAATCAGACTCTGGTTTAGCAAATTCCCCAGAGGGCTCTCTAGACAGGTTCCGTTCTACTCCCAATGACCCTCATGGAGGCGCCTCAGAGTCTGACTCTCAAATAGCATCTGATGTAGAAGATGCCGCTAATGATCCCGTAGAGGAACCCCCAAGTAACCCCGAAAATGCAGAGGTGTATATGGAGAGAGTGAGAAGCTGGCAACGTGAATTATCTAGATTTGGGGGGTCGGTGTATTGTGAGAAATTTCGTTTAGTCAATCTTGAGCAAATAAATTCAGCTCAGCAGGTTGTTGAAGCCATACACCGGGGAATACAGTTAGTGCTCGATGACATTTATGGTAGGGTAGGCCCTGATGATTATGTTCAGTTACGTTTAGAGAGCCGTAATTTAACTAACTCTTTGTTTTCGGTCAAAAGAACTAGGGATGAGCTGTCTGCTGAGGATTTCTTAAATCAGACCTCAAAGCTGCTACAGAGCAATAGAGAGTTGCATGTCGATGGGACATTGCGCCTCGTTGTGACAGTTGTAAAAAACAGGGGTGGGGGCGCTCGTAGAGTTTTAAATTCTATCCTTAGTAGTCAAATTATTCATAAAAAGAGACCGTGTTTAGTAGACCTGACTTACACCGGTACCAATTTGTGTTTTGCGGGTGGGCTCTTGGCTGTCATGTCCGATCGTAAACCTACGGACGCGGAATTGTTAGCGGAGGCGAGAAAGTTACATGAGAAACGGGTGGTCAGATCAAAAAAAGGTTATGCTCAGTGACGTAGCAAAGTTTGAACAGCATTTAGGAGTTAACATACAGGTGGTGCTGTATACGGCGAAAGGCGGCTGGGGCTTTTTTAAAATGTGGGGCACAGTGTACCCCAAGACTTATTTTATCCTGTTGCACGATGAGCATTACTATGGGGTTCTGGATGTAAAAAAGTTGTTCGGAGCGAAAAATTATTGTGAGTTTTGCCATACGGTGTACAGCCACGACCACTCTTGCAGGTATCGTTGCCGCCTCTGCTTGAGCGTAACATGCTCAGACAGCGTGGGCGTGCAGCAGCGGTGTCCTAGCTGTAGACTGTATTGTTGGTCCAAAGAGTGTTTAGACAGACATATCGACTGTGCATCAAAAAACCAAGTTGAATGCCTGTCTAAAACTTTGTGTGATAAGTGTCAGTCTTACGTGGATAAGCGGCATAGGTGTAAAGGGAGGCGGTGTAAGCAGTGTCAGGATTTGATCGTTGGTGATGTAGACGGTCACCTCTGTTTTATGGACAGCCTTAGAAAGCCCGAATCTTCAGAAAAGTATATTTTTTATGATTTCGAATGCACGCAGGAGACCGGGTTGCACACTCCCAATTACATTTTTGCTATGTCCCTAAAGCCAGAAAAATCCTGGGAATTTAAGGGCGATGAGTGTCTTTCTGTGTTTAAGACCTTTATTGGCAAAGAGGTTCGGGACTACACGTTCCTAGCACACAATTCTAAAGGTTTTGATGCGTACTTCATTGTTAGACAGTTACTCAAGGAAAAGATGGGCCTAGAACTGATCACTTAGGGTAGTAAACTAATGTGTGTGGAAGTTAAGGCCCCGGGCATTCGTTTTATAGACTCTTTAAACTTCTTGCCCATGAAGCTTAGCAAGCTACCGCAGGCGATGGGGTTTGAAGGGTGCAAAGGGTATTTTCCACACTTTTTTAACATGTTAGAACATCAAAATTACGCGGGGCCTATGCCCGGTATAAATTAAATAAATATAAATATAAATTAATGGAGATATCCTATCTCCTAGAACTGGAAGGGACCTTGAAAGGTCATCGAGTCCAGCCCCCTGCCTTCACTAGCAGAACCAAGTACTGATTTTTGCCCCAGATCCCTAAGTGGCCCCCTCAAGGATTGAACTCACAACCCTGGGTTTAGCAGGCCAATGCTCAAACTACTGAGCTATCCCTCCCCCCCCGGTATGGAGCACTATGGTGTAGAAAGCATGATGCCCAGAGAAAAAGCAGAGTTTCTCGACTGGTATCGGGACCACAGCTCTGAGGCGTTTGACTTGCAGAAAGAGCTCGCGTATAACTGTCAGCAGGATGTAAAAATTTTGAGACAGGCCTGTATCCTATACAGAAAAGAGATTATGAAAATGACGGAGAAGGGAGATGTAGTAGGGAAAGAACCTGGTAAATTCACCGAGATAAAACTGTGTATAGATCCATTCCGGTACATAACACTGGCATCTGTCTGCATGGCTATGTACAGGTTTATGTTTTTGGAGCCTAACACGGTAGCTCTTTTCCCTCCAGACAACTATCACAGGCAGAAAAAGAGATATTCGACCCCATCTATTCAGTGGCTGTTGTATATCTCTCACAAAGAAAATATACAAATACGGCACGCTTTACAGGGTGGGGAACTACAGGTAGGCCCCTACTTTTTAGACGGTTTTGCCAATGTTGATGGGGTACGCACAGCCTTTGAGTTTAACAGGTGTTTTTTCCACGGCTGTGTCCCCGTCATAGGATTTTGTGCTTTTTCACAATAACAGGTGACATCTTTTGGATTTCTTTATTACAAGACGCAGCTCAAGACCGACTATCTGAAACGACTTGGTTTTGTAGTGAGGACTCTTTGGGAGCACAAGTGGGAGGTGATGAAAGAAACAGACAGGGAGCTTGCAGACTTTTTAAACAGAGCCCAGTTACCCCAGCCTCTCGTGCCTAGGGATGCTCTTTTTTGGGGGAGGACAAATGCTATCCGCCTATATTACAAGCCTAACCCCGGGGAAGAAATCCACTATTATGATTTTACCAGCCTGTACCCTTTCGTAAACAAAACCAAAGAATACCCTATCGGACACCCCGATATAGTCTATGACAAATTTGGACCCTTGCAAATTATTTTGGAATTGCAAAAGTTAAAGTGTACCCCCCGCGAGGCCTCTTTTTCCCATTGTTACCTGTCAGAGTGGGTGGCAAGCTTACGTTCCCGCTATGACGAACCTGTGCAGAAACCGAGCAGTGGGAGACATGCACCCATACTGACGAGGAGCGGGCCATCCTGGGGACTTGGTGCATGGTGGAATTGAACACGGCCATAGCGAAGGGGTATGCGGTGGCTAAGATCTATGAAATCTGGCATTTTAATGAAAAATCTGATAAACTCTTTTCAGAGTACATAAAATTACACCTCCACCAGAAACAAGAGGCTTCAGGGTGTCCCAGTTGGTGCACAGACGAGGAAAAACAAAATAAGTACGTTAGCGATTTCTACCAGCAAGAAGGCGTGCATTTACGCCAACACGAGATCAGATCAAACCCTGCTAAACGCCAAATCGCTAAACTGTTTTTAAATTCTCTGTGGGGTAAATTCGGCCAAAGATCCAACCTACCCAATACCAGCATCGTGAGAGACCCTGACGAACTCTTGCAGTACCTGTTCTCCCCCAATTATGAGGTTTCATCCTGCGAGTTTATCGATGATGAAACAGCATGCGTGTCGTGGAAGCACGCAAAAGAACGGTACTCTGTCTCTGGCAATACCAATGTTTTCATAGCCTGTTTCACCACTGCTTATGCCCGCTTAGAATTATACAGCCTCCTTGATGGTTTGCAAGAGCGGTGCCTGTACCACGACACTGACTCGGTGATATTTGTGAAAAGGGAGGGTGACTGGAATCCCCCTCTGGGGGATTATTTAGGGGACCTCACGAGTGAGATCCTGCCAGATCAACACATCACTGAGTTTGCGTCGGCAGGCCCGAAAGCCTATGGGTAGAAGCTGTTGGGTGGAAAGGCCTGTATGAAAGTCAAAGGTATTACCCTAAACGTAGCAAACTGTGAAAAGATCAACTTCGACAGTTTGAAAGATCTAGTCCTGGACTATTGCACGGGTCTGCAAGAAAACACCTCAAAAAAGATCGAGGTGCAGCAGCCCTCTATCGTAAGAAACAAAAACCAGTGGCAAATAGAGACAAAAACCCTTAAAAAGACTCATAGACTCATAGACTTTAAGGTCAGAAGGGACCAATATGGTCATCTAGTCTGATCTCCCGCATGATGCAGGCCACAAAAGCTGACTCACCCACAACAGAATCTTCCAGCCTGTGACCCCTGCCCTATGCTGCGGAGGAAGGCGAAAAACCTCCAGGGCCTCTGCCAATCTACCCTGGAGGAAAATTCCTTCCCGACCCCAAATATGGCGATCAGCAGAACCCCGAGCATACAGGCAAGATTCTACAGCCGGACCCTCATTTTACCCGCGATGGCACGTTAATGCCTAATTGACTAAAATCACGTTATCCCATCAAACCATTCCCTCCATAAACTTATCAAGCCTAATCTTGAAGCCAGAGAGGTCCTTCGCCCCCACCGTTTCCCACAAAAAGTGGTTTACAACGAGAGGGTCCTAGGAGAAGGTTTTAAACCCCTGCCCTACAGCTTTTGAAAAAATGGATAAGTGGTAGAAACACCCCTTTTCTGCAATTCTCGCGGGGCCTAGCAACTGCGGGAGAAGTTACTTTATAAAAAACGTGTTGGATAATGCCAAACACACACTGTTTGTTATGCCTGAGAATATCGTGTGGTGTTACAGTTGTTGGCAACCTCTGTATAAAGAACTGCTTTGTAAATATCCCTTTATCAATTTTGTGGAGGGGCTGCCTGATGCTTTTGACGATGACAGTTTGTTTCCTACTAATAAAGTAAATATGATGATCATAGACGATCCGATGAACTCTGCTTGTGAAAGCGATGAAATCGAGAGAGCCTTTACCAAGTACGTGCATCACAGAAACCTGAGCATTATGTATATAGTTCAAAACGTATTTTGTCAGGGGGAAAAAAGAGTCGCACGATTAACCTAAACACAAAGTACATGGTTCTGTTCAAATTACAGAGAAATTACAAATTGCTACGCTCGCTCGGCAAATGTACCCCGGCAAAGCTCAATTCTTTCTAGAAGCTTTTGAGGATGCTACCAAAAGACCTTACGGCTACCTGGTGGTGGATTTAAATGCTTCCACACCAGAAGCTTATAGACTAAGAACTGGTCTTTTCCCTCCAGACTGGCCAGCGGTTTATACTTTGAAAAGAACAACAGCCGGGTATAAAAAGAGATGACTTATCAGCAGGCCCCTTTTTAACAGCCGGGGCTGCTGACCAAAAACATGTCTAGCTACGTGAAGAGAAACTTGGGCCTTTTAAAATTACTTAGCAAATCGTCCCCACAGCAAAGGAGGGCTATACTGTGTTCGGCCTCTGACGATCTAGTAGCGGCCATCTCAGAAATAGCGCTCAATACCTTAAAAGGAAACGTACATTTAACACAGAATCAAGTGCGTGTGCTGAAAAAGAAATGCACGCTTATAAAAACTTTGTGTAATAAAAGGGTTTCACTTAAAAGAAAAAAGCATCTGGAGAAGCAGTCTGGGGGGTTTATCGGACCTCTGTTAAGTTTTGCTATCCCTCTGATAAAGGGGCTTTTAACTAATCGATAATGGAGTATGCAGAAAAAATGTTCCTGGTGCCCAGCTACCAGTTGGAGCAATTTAGGGCTCTCCCTCCGGCAGAGGAAAATATCAGAACAACCGCAACTCGCTTACTGGATGCTGAAATGAAGTCTGTTCTTCAAAGAACTGACTTGGCCGAATACGAAAAGGCTAAACTTTACAGTGCCGTGCTTCAAAGGTACCTAATGTACGTGAAGCAGAGCGATGCGGATAAAGGGAAAATAAGTCTGTTTCTACCGGAACAGGAACAAAGTGTGACTGCCAAACCCCCAGAAACACCAAAGAACTCAGACTCTGTTGCTCAGGAGGTGTTGGACAACGTGAATAAGCGTTATAAGAAAAATGCAATAGTATTGCTAAATAAGCTGGGCCAGGATAAAAATCTCTCTTCATGGAACGATAAAGGGTCTTTTGTGTACAAAGGCTCTGTGGTTAATGGTTCTAACATGCTCGACTTAGTCAGGGCCGTCACCCAGACTCGCTCTGTTCCTAGCAGACATGTACCTAAAGGATGGGATGTGTTTATGAATGCCATGGCGGAACTGAACATACCATCTTCCGTCATGGGCAATGAGGCCAACAGAGATCTTTTGGAATGCCTCAAGGCCTCGACTGCTGACACCGGGGTGGATTGAGAAACCGTGACCCCTTTTTTGCCATCTAAAAAACGAAAATTGGCTAAAAGAGCCGAATGGCTCAGTGTGTAATGTTTTTCACATTCTAATTTTTTTTTTAAACTGGTAATGTTTTGCTTTAAATAAAACATTTCTATAATTTAAAAAAAAATCTGTACTTTTTCTCAATTGGTCGTTGGTTTTTTTGTTTGTTTTTAAAAAAAAACAACCCACCAAACATCAATTGTCTTTAAACCCCTCACCTGGGGTGCTTTATTGGGTAACATGGCTATGAAAATCATTGCAAGATACACGTCTGGGCTTGTTGAAACATGGTTTGAGCAAGGCTAGGCATGCCCAAGAATTTAAATTTATTTTTTACAAAATTCATCACCATCCGGTCGATAGAATACAATTTTAAAATCCGGTCAAAAGATAAACCCTTGCTACGATGATGTAAGAAAAACACGCAGTGATAGCCGCAGGCGACAGAGCGGGGGTCTTGTAATTGTCTATTGTGAAACACCATGTCTGTGGCATTTTTGTTTAAAAATTTCATAATGCTTTTAGGAAACAACACGCTGTTCGGGGGGTGCCCATATGAGTCAAAAAACTCTCCACGGTTACGCTGCGCCAGATACAAGGCGAGCCAGTGTTCACCCGGTTGGTTGTGTGGATGCGTGTTCACCACCAAGCCTAGGGGTCTCTGAGACAGCTTGCCTCCAGGGAGCCAATCGCAAGGGAACGCATCTAAGAAATTCTTTTTCGTGTAAGGGTCCGTTGATAAGACACGTGAGAGCTGCACGGTGTCCATGTTCACATGTAGTCAAACAGAATGTTTCTCCTCTGATTTATTTCTATGACATTGTCAAAAACCCCATACACAATCATACTGACGGTAACCGTTAAAGCCTTCCCAAAACGTATTTCTGCTCTCAGGTTCCCAGTTTTAATCAGGGAATAGTGATCAGCGCATTCCTGGTCGGGAGACAGGTCAAAGGTGTTGTGGTCAAAGACACCCACGCAGTGATTTTAGTTCAAAGACTCAAGCCTGAGGCCAGTTTATTGACATACATACCAGTGCACTGGGGTGCAGTCCGAAGACTGACACCCTGAGGACTGCTCGCAGGCAGGCTTTTATTTCGTCAAACCGCAAGCAAAGTACAAACAATAGTCATGAGTTAAGAAATTAGGGTTGGGGTTAGTCCCTCCCCCAAACCGCGAGTTAAGAAAGTAGGGTCGGGGTCAGTCCTCCCCGCTCCCTGGTACCTTCCTCATTAATTTTCCGAGAAGTGGGTGTTTATTTGGGTAGAGGGGCACTTGGTGGTTTTCCCCAGGGGTGGTACTTGGCACCAGTTTGGGTACATTTCTCAAGACACATGTTATTTTCCGGGGTCTTTTGGTTAAAGATTAAGGGGGGGGGTTTCCATGGGATGCCTAAAGAGGGTCTATGATTGGCTATTTTTGCAGATAGCTGGAATCATGGAGTGGGTCACAGATCACCCAAAGGAGAAGCTGCATGAGTTAGTTTGCATTTAGCTAAAGTTACCTATTGCTTCACACAAGTGGTTATTATATTTCATTAGTCATGAACATATTTCATTAGTGCTGTTGCTGGGGCTTTTTATTCTTTCCCTCCTTGCCCCACCTTGCCCTCCTCTGGACATGACCCTTGACCGAGTTTGGCAGGGAATTGTGCAGTCTAGTCTAGTTCAGGCCCTGGCCTGGGCCCTGCTTTGTGTAAGGGTAGTTAGCATAACAGATCTTTGTTGGAGGGTTTATTTTGGGGCCTTCAGATTCACAGCTCTGGCTATCAAAAAGAAGGCCCCCCTGCTCTATTTCCCCACAAAGGCAAACAAGGTGTAACCCTGTGCAAACTCCTCACGGTCGATTAACAGAGAACGATCTTTCATGTGTTTACCAGCTGTCTGTACCAAATTCATGTATTCTCTCACGCAGCGTCCTGCCTCGAAGTCCGGTTGCAGAGGCTTGGTCGGTATCTGTTCACCATCCACATACAAGGCCACAAAATTAATATCGTAATGTTTAAAATGAAAAGGATTTTTAGCGTAACTTCCGCTAAAGGCATCGTTATCCACAAACCCTAGGACAAGCATTTTGGGTAGCTGTCCCAAGAACAGGTTCTCCTGGTTACTGACCCTGCTGCCCGCGGGGACGCTAAACACTTTCATTCCCACACGGTCCACGGGGTATTTAGCATTAGTGATAAGCAGGGCCTCCGCGTGCCCCAGACGGACTCCCGGGGCCACCCGTACTTTCTTCACAAAAAGGGACGCTGATACAATGCGCAGTTTAAAGCCTTCAGCTGCACTGCCCATTAAACAGAAAGTGTCTTTACTGCGCATCAGTTTAATTTTCACATCCACACCATTTAACAAAAGTTTTTCTTGAAAAAACAGGTCGCTGTGTAAATGGCCCAGCAGCTCTACCGTTCTGCTCTCGGCCGTCAGCTTTGCACGCCTCACAAACCCTAGATTCCCTCCATCCAACTCTGTTTCTTCATGTTGTCCAGCAGTGTCTTTGTAAAACAGGCCGGCGGAAAATTGCGTGGCGAGGGTGTCGTCGCTGTAATTGAGCACCGATTCTATAAAGGCCCTGTAAGGGTAACAGTTGTTGCTTTGGCTTATGAGGCGGTCTCACAGCGTGACATCCAAATGACTGAAAATAGAGGCCATGGGGTAATTCACCAGGCCCACTTCGGCGTCCACGGCAAGTTCAGTTCCGTCTCCTTTTACAATCTTGCAACACAGGTACAGCAGCGTGTTGTTTAAATCCATATAATCTATGCCATTCCCTGCTATAAAAAAGTCAATGGGGGCAGACTCCGTAACGGCCGATAGAGGCGGCACCTCGATGTAGATGCTTTTCTCGATGCTGGTCTGCGTAGGGGCTATTTGAAACAAGTCTAGTTCGGATTTGGTGCACTCTTCAGACCCGCAGTGAACAAAAGCCATGTTGATTAAAATATGTCTCTTTTACCAGGCAGAGCGCGTCTCCTCATTCGCCCAGGCTTCCTCTTGGACTTTCGCTTATGGCCAGCCCTGCGTGTCAAAGCCCTTCTTTTAAAGGGTTTCGGGGGACCTGTGCGTCGCGGGTATGACGTATTTCTCTTTCTCTTCCTCCTTTTAATGTACATCAGCCCCGATCCTTCCTGTGAAGCTGTATTCCCCACCTTCTCCAGAACAGCACAGGAGACGTGACCTACCACATCTTTAGCTATGTTTTGAGTGGCGGTTTTTACGTGGGGTTTAATAATCTCTAGCCCCCTCCTCAAAAGCGGTACGGCTTTTCGAAAGAGGCTACGAAATATTCCACCCACACCCGCCCCGTGCATCACGGGGGCCCCATCATATCTAGGAAGGGTGTATCCAGCCTGGGCTTTGTAATAGTTCCTGTAGATGGTGGGGTCGCCATAATTTTTTGGGATCGCCATAATAGTGTTTTGCTTTTTAGAAACCTTGCTCTCTCCGCGGACGCAGATGCAGCTTGACGATCACCTTGCCGAAGCGAAATGAGACATGTCTGTTCTGATCTGTCTTTATTTCAATGGTGATGGTGTCGATGTGGTGTTTACTGACAGGGACGTAATGAGGTTTATCGTAGGTGATGGTAACAAACTCGTTCCTTCCTCGGACAGGGACGCAACGTAACAGGGGAACAGAAAAGTCCCCCACAAACTGGTGTTCTATGATATCCGTGTATAGATACAAGGAGTTAAAACCTCCTGTGATGTCTGCCGAGAAGGGCAATTTTTGGACGTTGCGTTTGGGACCCAAACCCAGAATGTTAGCTAACTCCCCGCCAGTAGAAAACACATACATAAAATCGGTAGATTTAAGTCTTACTTTTCTACCCACAGGGTCGTAGTTCATGACCACCTCAGGCGGTCCGGGATGATGAGCCACGTTGCTGTTCATATGCTCCAGTAATTCGGGTATGGTCGAGTAATAACCTCGTCGTAGGACGAAATTCCACGTTGTAGCTCCAAAGGTGATTTCGAAAGGGGTGTCTTCGTTGATAGTATTCCAGCTGTGCGGGTATTGTATTTCCACTAACCCCACCTCCCAGGCACCCGGGAGATCCAAGGGCTTAATTAGCCGTATTGTAAAGTTCGAGATGGTGTTTTGGGGGAAAACTGCAGAGCTGGCATTGCTGGGCAAAGTAATGTAAAACCCGCCGTCGCTCATTTTTCTCTCTCTCTGTCTTTGCAGAAGGAATTTTTTTTCCCGTGTCTAGATGTCACAGAGTTGAGAAGCTTCCACGCAGCTGTTAAACTTATCGGGCCACCCCAACCATTTCACCAGTAGCTGCTTTTTTCTCCCTTTTCCTTTCTCCGCTAGAACTTTTTCAATCCTGTAAATCCTGTCTCGTTTGGGGTTTACTTTTTGTAATTCTTCAGGGTAAAAAGATCCAGTAACTGCCTCACCCTCGTAATCTTTTAATCGGTATACAGGTCTCTGGCCCCTAGTTAAGGCTTCATCCACTATGAATATCTCATCGGTAAATGTCTGTTCATAACCTTTTTCAAAAGCGCCTTTGGTTTTAGATAGTCTCACGTGGTCACCTTTTCTAAAAGGGGCAACAACCGGTTTTATTTTAAAACCATCTCCGTAAACCGTTTTCCATACCTTCAGAGAATTTGAAGGGTTAACATCAACGGGTCAGGTACGTATAGTTCTGTGAAAGCTCTGGTTGTAACTCTTTATAAAGTCAGGTAAGACGTCAATGTAGCGAAAAGTGTTATGGGCTGTCAAATATCTCCACATCCTAGTTTTTAAAGTTGTGTTAAATCGCTCCACAACCCCTGCTTTGACTTCACTATTGGTAACAAAATGGTGAACTCCATGCCGCTTTAACAATCCGCTTAAAGGTTTGTTTAAAAATTCTTTCCCCCGATCGGTTTGTAATTTTTGAGGCATGCGACCTTCACTGAAAATAGCTTTAAAGGCCTTGGATACCTCACCACTCGTCTTGTCTTTTAGGCCTAAGGCCCAGGCATATTTGGATAGAATGTCTATCACTGTTAAGATGTACTTAAAACCGCTGTTGTGTTTGGAGAACCGGTGCATATCCACCAAATCTGCCTGCCACTGCGCATCCACATCTGAAACAATGGTCTCGTTTCTTTTAAAACGTATTCGAGCCGGTTTGTGTAAAGTGTAAGCATCCTGGTCTGAAAGCCATGCTGTTACCTGTCTTCTGTTTAAAGTTTTACTATGCTTTCTGGCCACTTGAAAAAGAGGGTTGACCCCGCCGAAGTTCCCAACTTCCCCGGGGGCGTAATATATTTTCTTTAACAGAGCTGTCTGTGTAGACATGACTGTTACTGGTACCGTCTTTTATTACCACGAGTATGAAAGGGGACACATTCATATTGACACATTTAAATAAGTTTTATTAATCGCCTGGTTTAACACGGCCTTTTACAGCCGCCTGTAAAAATGGATGCCATGACCCCTACCATAAGGGAGTCTCAGATGGTTCATTCTTCCATTTTGTCCTTTTTGGCTTGAGATCTGTGTCTCAGACGTGAGCAAAAACAGCTGACGCACGATATATTTACTCCCACAGGGCTACCGATGTGTAAGTTCTTAAAGGCCTCTAAAAAGGCATCGTCGAGCTGTTGAGAGATTTTCAGAAAAGAAACCATGTAAGCACCCCTACTGCTCGTTTTTTAATTTACGCAACCCGCGGTTCCTAACCCTTTACCCACCCCCTCCTTGACCGCTGCTTCTTAATCATTCATTTTACCTGAGCGCCGTCTTTTCCATTCGCCTTGTCCGCCGGTGCCTCCCCCGAACCGCGATCGCCTTCCACCTCTGAGGGGGTGGACAAAGAGAGGCCGTCACGCTCATCGGGGTGCCTCACGAGGGTTTTGGGGTTGGGTTCCGGCGTATCCATCAACGGCTGGGTCAAAGGGTCCTCCTCGGAACTGTCGCTGAAGTAGCGCTTTCTCCACACAAGACCAAAGGTGCTCGGGGCTAAAACAAAGTCTGAAGTTCTCACGGGGGTGGTGAAAGAGTCCATGTTTCCTCTCAGTAGCCTTTCCGCAATTTCAAAAACACGTGTCCTTGGTAAGAGATGGCCGCCTCCTCTGTCTGGCGCTGGGACTTATGGGGTAATGGTGCTGCACTCTGATTGGCGGAGGGCCTTGGGAGGAGTTCTTAGTGGGGTCACATGACCCACTTCCGGACGGGTCACCCCCGCCCCGGAAGTCACACTGATTGGTCAAAATCTCCTCTTGGGGCGGACCTTTCAGGACAAAACCCATCCTGATTGGTAGAGGGTGGTCAGAGGAGTTCTTAGAGGGGTCACATGACACACCTTGCTTCCGCTCAGATGGCACCTTGACCCCGGAAGTAATACCCCCATGGGCGGGACTTCCGGTGACAGGTGGGAGGGACTAAGGAGTCAAGGGGCGCGGCTTAAGGGGGGGTCAATGGGCGGGGTTAGGGTTTGATTGACGGTAGGGCCCCTATACTACTCATGTATGTCACATAGCCACAGTATATCACCTGTAGCAAAAAGAAAAAAAAATCTCCATCATCCAGAAACAACCATAGATAAGTTTGTGATAAGAACCAGCAGATTACAAAGATGAAAAAATTGCCCGGTTTGTTTATGCATCAAACTCTCCTTTCCATATGATTGAGAACCCACACTTCATTGACATGGTTCAGTCATGAAGACCAGGATAGAGTCCACCCAACAGAGCAGATGTCGCAGGCAAATTGCTGGATAAAGTGTACGAAAGAGAAATTGAGCAGTGTGCAAAAGGTCTAGAGGGTGAAATTGTTAACCTGAGTCTTGATGGGTGGAGCAATGTCCACGATGATCCTGTTGTATGTGCTTGTGTGACAACAGAAGAAGGGAATGTCTTCCTTACAGAAACAATTGATACATCAGGAAATGCACACACAGAAGAATACTTACAAGAAGTAGCAGTAAAAGCTATACTGCTACTTCTTGTAGAAAAAAAATTCAAATGTCTAGTATGCAGCTTGGTCACAGACAATGTTGCAAATGTATCCAAGATGAGAAGAAATTATTTAGAAGAGAGTGAAGAGAGTCCCAAGCTAATAACATATGGTTGCAGTGCTCATTTGATGCACCTCCTAGCCAAAGACTTCAGTGTTCCAGAAATAAAGGCTAGTGTTGTTGAAATTGCAAAATACTTCCGTAACAACCACTTTGCAGCAGCTGCTCTGAAAAAAGTGGGAGGAAGTATGTCTACACTATGGGATTACTCCGAATTTACAGAATTCGATTTTGGGCAACAGATTGTATAAAGTCGAGTGCATGCGGCCACACTAAGCACATTAATTCTGCGGTGTGCATCCATGTACCGAGGCTAGTGTCGACTTCCGAAGCGTTGCACTGTGGGTAGCTATCCCATAGCTATCCCATAGTTCCCGCAGTTTCCCCCGCCCATTGGAATTCTGGGTTGAGATCCCAATGCCTGATGGGGCAAAAAACATTGTCGCTGGTGGTTCTGGGTACAGCCTCACCCCTCCCTCCATGAAAGCAACGACAGACAACCATTTCGCCCCTTTTTTCCTGGGTGAACTGTGCAGACGCCATACCATAGCATGGAGCCCACTCAGCTCAAGACAGCAGTCATAAACACTGTAAACACCTCGCACATTATCGTGCAGTTTATGCTGAACCAGGACCTGAAAAACCAGGCGAGGAGGAGGCTGTGACTGCAGCGCAGCGACGAGAGTGATGAGGACATGGACGTGGACACAGAATTCTCTTAAACCGTGGGCCCCGGTGCTTTGGAGATCATGTTGTTAATGGGGCAGGTTCTAGCTGTGGAACGCCGATTTTGGGCCCGGGAAACAAGCACAGACTGGTGGGACCACATAATGTTGCAGGTGTGGGATGATTCCCAGTGGCTGCGAAACTTTCGCATGCGTAAGGGCACTTTCATGGAACTTTGTGACTTGCTTTCCCCTTCCCTGAAGCGCCAGAATACCAAGATGAGAGCAGCCCTCACAGTTGAGAAGCGAGTGGCGATAGCCCTGTGGAAGCTTGCAACGCCAGATAGCTACCGGTCAGTCGGGAATCAATTTGGAGTGGGCAAATCGACTGTGGGAGCTGCTGTGATGCAAGTAGCCAAAGCAATCACTGAGCTGCTGCTACCAAAGGTAGTGACTCTGGGAAATGTGCAGGTCATAGTAGATGGCTTTGCTGCAATGGGATTCCCTAACTGTGGTGGGGCAATAGATGGAACCCATATCCCTATCTTGGCACCGGAGCACCAGGGCAGCCAGTACATAAACCGCAAGGGGTACTTTTCAATGGTGCTGCAAGTACTGGTGGATCACAAGGGATGTTTCACCAACATCAACGTGGGCTGGCCGGGAAGGGTTCATGACGCTCGCGTCTTCAGGAACACTACTCTGTTTAAATGGCTGCAGCAAGGGATTTACTTCCCAGACCAGAAAATAACCGTTGGGGATGTTGAAATGCCTATAGTTATCCTTGGGGACCCAGCCTACCCCTTAATGCCATGGTTCATGAAGCCATACACAGGCAGTCTGGACAGTCATCAGGAGCTGTTCAACTACAGGCTGAGCAAGTGCAGAATGGTGGTAGAATGTGCATTTGGATGTTTAAAGGGTCGCTGGTGCACTTTATTGACTCACTCAGACCTCAGCCAAACCAATATTCCCATTGTTATTGCTGCTTGCTGTATGCTCCACAATCTCTGTGAGAGTAAGGGGGAGACCTTTATGGTGGGGTGGGAGGCTGAAGCAAATCGCCTGGCCACTGATTACGCGCAGCCAGACACCAGGGCAATTAGAAGAGCACACCAGAAAGCGCTGCGCATCAGAGAAGCTTTGAAAACCAGTTTCATGACTGGCCAGGCTACGGTGTGAAAGTTCTGTTTGTTTCTCCTTGATGAAAACCCGCCCCCTTGATTGACTCGTTCTCTGTAAGCAACCCACCCTCCCCCTTCGATCACAGATTGCTTGCAAAGGAAATAAAGTCACTATAATTTAAAAATCATGTATTCTTTATTAATTGATTATTAAAAGAGGGAGAGAACTGACAAGGTAGCCCGGGTGGGGTTTGGGAGGAGGATAGGAGGGAAGGAAAAGGCCACTAAAAAAGTTCAATATAATGGCAGCCTTTTGGTTGGGCTGTCCACTGGGGTGGAGTGGGAGGGTGCACGGAGCCTCCCCCCCCCCCCCCCCCGCGTTCTTACACGTCTGGGTGAGGAGGCTATAGAACATGGTGAGGGCGGAAGGCAGTTATACAAGGGCTGCAGCGGCACTCTGTGATCCTGCTGCCGTTCCTGAAGCTCCACCAGACGCCGGAGCATGTCCGTTTGCTCACGCAGCAGCAGCAGCGTTGCATCCCACCACCTCTCATCTCGAGCATCTCTCCTGTCCTCACGTTGGTCCCTCATCTCCTCACGTTGGTCCCTCCAGTCCTCACATTCACTGGCATCTTTCCTGTATTTTGATACCGCGTCCTTCCACTCATTCTGATGAGCTCTTTCATTGCGGGTCGATTCCATGATTTCAGAGAACATTTCGTCTCGCGTCCTTTTTTTCCGCTGCCTTATCTGAGATAGCCTTCGGGACGGAGGAGGGATGCTTGAAAAATTTGCAGTTGTGGGAGGGAGGGGAAAAAAGGGAGAGAAGTATTTAAAAAGATACATTTTACAGAACAATACTTATACTCTTTCACGGTGAACAACACTATTCACATTACATAGCACATGTGATTTCAGTACAAGGTCGCATTTTGCAGATTAATATTGAGTGCCTGCGGCTTTGGTGTTAGAGATCACAGACGCAGGTCCGAGCAACAGAATTCGGCTTGCATGTGGCCATGGTAAGCCATTGTCTTTCGGCTTCTGCAGCCTTCAGAAAAGCAGCGCCCTCCTTTTCCACATACCAAGCAAAGCCCGTTGAGTGCTGCGGTTTTCCTGTTAACATGCAGCAGCAGAAACCAAACTAACCCCCCCATCCAATTCTCTGGGGTGATCGCTTTATCGCTCCCCACACTGCGTGGCCGGTATCAGGGAAGATCCCTGCAGAAACCAAACTAACCCCCCCCCATCGAATTCTCTGGGATGATCGCTTTACCGCTCCCCCCACTGCGTGGCTGGTTTCACGGAAGATCCCTGCTAGCCAAATGCGAAAAGCTCAGCGCCAATCCCCCCTCTCCCCCGCTTGGCTAACTGCAGAGAAGGATTTCTTTTCAGCCACAGGCAAACAGCCTAGTAGGAATGGCCACCTCTGTCCCCTTAATTAAATTCCCGTATTTCAACCAGGTTACCATGAACGATATCACTCTCCTGAGGATAACACAGCGAGATAAAGAACGGATGTTGCTTGAATGCCAGCAAACACCGGGACCATACGCTGCCAGGCTTTGTCATACAATGATACCCGATTACTTGCTACTAGTATGGCGTAGTCAAGTGTCCTACCATGGAGGACGGAATAAGGCTGCACTGCCCAGAAACCTTCTGGAAAGGCTTTTGGAGTACCTCCAGGAGAGCTTCATGGAGATGTCCCTGGAGGATTTCCACTCCATCCCCAGACACGTTAACAGACTTTTCCAGTAGCTGTACTGGCCGCGAATGCATCCCAAGCCCTCAGGGCAAATTAATCATTAAAAAAAGCTTGCTTTTAAACCATGTTTTATATTTACAAAGGTAACTCACCAGAGGTCCCTTCCATGGCTTCATGGTCTGAGATAATGTCCTGGGAGGGTACTTCAGTCAGGCTGAGAAAAAGATCCTGGCTGTTGGGGAGAATGGAGTGCTGTGTGCTCTCCGCAAGCTCGTCGTCCTCCTCCTCCTCCTCATCTTCCCCATCAGCAGAATCCTCAGGCATGGCTGAGATTATCCCCTCCTCGGAATCCCCGGTCAGGGGTGGGGTAGTGGTGGCGCGCCCCCCCCCCCCCGAATTGCATGCATCTCAGCGTAGAAGCGGCATGTCTGCAGCTCTGCCCCGGACCTTCCGTTTGATTCTTTGGTTTTCTGGTAGGCTTGTCTGAGCTCCTTAACTTTCACGCAGCACTGTAGTGAGTCCCTATTGTGGCCTCTCTCCATCATGCCCTTGGAGATTTTTTTCAAATGTTTTGGCATTTCGTCTTTTGGAACGTAATTCTGCTAGCACGGAATCCTCTCCCCATATAGCGATCAGATCCAGTACCTCCCGTACAGTCCATGCTGGTGCTCTTTTTCGATTCTCGGACTGTATGGTTATCTGTGCTGATGAGCTCTGCGTGGTCACCTGTGCTCTCCATGCTGGGCAAACAGGAAATGAAATTCAAAAGTTCGCCGGGCTTTTCCTGTCTACCTGGCCAGTGCATCCGAGTTCAGATTGCTGTCCAGAGTGGTCAGAATGGTGCACTGTGGGATTGCTCCCGGAGGCCAATACCGTCGAATTGCGGCCACACTAACCCTAATTCGAAATGGCAATATCGATTTCGGCGCTACTCCCCTTGTCTGGGAGGAGTACAGAAATCGATTTTAAGAGCCCTTCATGTCGAAGTAAATGGCTTCGTTGTGTGGACGGGTGCAGGGTTAATTCGATTTAACGCTGCTAAATTCGACCTAAAATCATAGAGTAGACCAGGCCTTAGTTAACTTTCCCACAAGACGTGGACTGTTTTGAGCACTCTATCAAGAACTGGCCTAATCTGATGACAGTTTGTGAACAAAATCATGAAAAAATAGATGGCACTGTCGCAGCCAAAGTTCTCAACATTGGGCTTAAGAGAAATGTTGAACACATGCTGAGTACCCTGAAGCCTATTTCTGTAACCTTGAACAAAATGCAGGGAAATAGCCGTTTTATTGCTGACGCTGTTGAAATTGGGAAGGAACTGAGTGAGATCTTAAAAAGAGAAATAGGCAATGACAGAGTTAAATCACAAGCCTTAAAAAAATGAACAGGACAAGCACTATCTCCAGCTCATTTTCTTGCAAATATTTTCAATACTCGGTACCAGGGTCAAACCTTAACTGTTGAAGAAGAGGAGTTGGCTATGACATGGACATCCAGCAATCATCCCTCCGTAATGCCAACTATAATAAACTTCAGAGCTAAGGGTGAACCATTTAAGAAATATATGTTTGCTGATGATGTGAACTGGTGGAAGTCACTTAAGCACTTGGATTCAGAGACTGTTGAAGTGATAATCTCACTTTTAAGAGCAGTAGCTTCTTCTGCCGGTGTAGAAAGAATATTTTCTTCCTTTGGACTAATTCATTCCAAATTGCGAAATCATTTGGGACCTGAAAAAGCAGGAAAGCTTGTTTTTTCTTTTCCAGATTATGAACAAACAGGAAAATGAAGGTGAAGACGACTGAGTTAGCTGCAGAATCCAATCTTTTAAGTTTCTCATGTTGAGCTGGCTGACATAGTCGATTTTTTTTTAAATATATTTCATTTAACTATTTTAGTTAAAAACAATTTTAACAAAAACAAACCTGATTTTAAAAAACGTGAATGTTTAACTACATTCAAAAATTCATATGATTGTTTTGTTAAAAATATTATATATTTGCTGTTGAAGAAAAAATCCAGAATACATAAATGTCTGTCTGGTGATGTTCTCCTCCTAATACAGCATGGCAAGAAAATCCTCCAAATCTTAATGATTAACCTGTTGAATTGGAGATAGTTTACTTCCCAATGACTTCATAAATATCTACTTCAATTACCTTTGGTAAATGAAATAACCAAACAATCATTTATTTTCTGATATAGCTGTAAAACTAATCTGAAAAGTTTTCAAGATAAATCACTTAAAAATGTATAGTGTGTACCTTCTAAAAATGAAACCTACATCTATCTCTGAGTTGTGAAGAATATGTATTAAGGTTATAACAACTAACAAGAATGCACTTTTATGTAGACATCCATGATTAAATAGAGTGTTCCTGACTAGTGATTTAAATCACGATTTAAATCAATGTGATTTAAATCAAATCCGCCCTTCTTGTAACTTGTAGTTTAAATAATAATCTTGGGACTTTGCATTGTTTCCATGCTCATAGAGTCATAGGGTCAGAAGGGTCATCTAGTTTACCCCGTGCCAAGATGCAGGATTTGTTGTGTCTAAACCATCCAAGACAGCTGACTATCCAGCCTTCTTTTGAAAACCACCAGTGAAGAAGCTTTCATGACTGCCCTAGCCCTAGGCAATCTTGATGCTATATGGTTATATCCTCTTTGGTTCTTCTGCATTTGGTTCTTCTGCAATGTAACTTTGTTCTGTGAATCCATTAGCAAAATTACTATTCTCTTTGATGTCAAGTATCGGGGTAGCCGTGTTAGTCTGTATCTACAAAAACAACAAGGAGTCGGGTGGCACCTTAAAGACTAACAGATTTATTTGGGCATAAGCTTTCGTGGGTAAAAACCTCACTTCTTCAGGTGCATCTGAAGCTTATGCCCAAATAAATCTGTTAGTCTTTAAGGTGCCACCAGACTCCTTGTTGTTATTCTCTTTGATGCTTTTTAAATCTCAAGGTCAAGCTTTTTAAAAGTGAGAGCCTAAAGTAAGGCTCCTACATCCATATTTAGGCTCCTAATCATACACATACAATTTGACACCATCAGGTTAGGATTAAACAAAGACTGTGAATGGCTATCCAACTACAGAAGCAGTTTCTCCTCCCTTGGTGTTCACACCTCAACTGCTAGCAGAGCACCTCACCCTCCCTGATTGAACTAACCTCGTTATCTCCATACTGATTTATACCTGCCTCTGGAGATTTCTATTACTTGCATCTGAAGAAGTGAGGTTCTTACCCACGAAAGCTTATGCTCCCAATACTTCTGTTAGTCTTAAAGGTGCCACAGGAACCTCTGTTGCTTTATACAATACTTAATTTTCTTGTAAACAACCATCTATCTAGACATTTGTTGTGTGCCAGAAAACCTGTTTTTCATCTTTCCTGGTGACAAATCCCTAAACACAGCCTTTAAAACATAATTTTCAGTGTATATACATAACTCCTTATGCATCATCCATACATGCGTTTTGCAATTATATTGATGATCAGTGTGACACCAGCTTTTATCTGAGACCTCACTTGACATTTTTGGTGAACTAGAATGTACGTACCTGACCTAGGAAATCCCTGTAACCCCTATACAGCCCCTCTGTGCCCATTGCCAGTTGGTACTAAGAGGTTCCTGAGACACAGTAGTTGATTGGTCCCAAAATTAATTGGTGAGGCTTATTTACACAAAATAAAACCTGCTCAGTGACATGGGGAGCAAAGATTTATTTTGGACCAGAATGGGAGAGCACATATATTTCACCTCCCAAAAAAACCTCAGGCATCTTGAGAGCACAGTTGTGTATCTGCTGAAGTTGGTGGTGAACTAAGTTCCCTCTAAGCTGCGTGGGTGCGCAGCAGCCTATTAAGCACTGCACAGGTGCTCAGGCAGGTGAGATGCCTCTCCCTGGGCCCCAACCTAGCCCTGCTTAGACCTGCTGCAGCTGGGGGAAAGGCGCCTATCCCGCAGCCCCAGGCCCGGAGCTGCCGTAGCAGGGACAGGTGCCTCCCCTGCCCCCCAGCCCAGGTGCTGCTGTGGGGAGAGAGAGCTGGGGGGAGTCCTTTCTCCCTTCTGTAGCCCTGGGGCAGCCTGCACCTCAAACCCCTCTTCCCTGGCTCCACCCCAGAGCCCACAACCCCAGCCAGAGCCCTCACCCCAAGCCTCTGCCTCAGCCCTGGGCCCCTCAGCCCTGGCCCCACCCAAGAGCCTGCACCCCAGCCAGACCCCTGAACCCCCATACTCCAGCCCTGAGCCCCCTCCCACACTCCGAACCTTGGCCTCACCCCACCACATGAATTTTGTTATGTGCACCAATATGGAGGTGATGTGGACATGTCAACTCCATATTGGTGCACATAAAATTCATTCCACACATGCGTGGGAAAAATCAGAGGGAACACTGGTAGTGAAGTGAGTGAAATCAGGATTTGCTCTCCAAAGTGAATGTATTTAGTGGCTTCTGTCTGGTACCCATTTGTTCATGTCACTGCTTACAGCTTCTGCTGAGAGACACCCAAATGGACTGAAATATTAGGGAGTTTGTGGGTCTGCATTATCAGATACAAGTGAAGAAAATTTCCTATTGCCTGGTCAGACCTGCCTAACTGAAGTAAATGGCATATGGCTGCTTGTGAAACAAAGGCTTAAAGATCCACCCCCTTCAAAAAGTTGCTGTATCTGATTTTTCATTTTTTTAAAAAAGCTCTAGATAAATATGTATTTGCTAAAATTAATATTGGCTAGTACGTTTTTTGTATTGTGGACTGAATGCTGTGCTGATCAAACCCATTTTCAGTTTAGTCTAGTTCCAACAGCAGAGGGCAGCAAGTTACCAAACAGATCAGAGAAGGCTAAGAAGCCGGAGCTGTGGGGAGGAGGGGAAGAAACCATGAAGCATTCACCAAAGCCAACCTCAAAGCTTAACCAGTGTAATGTGGCATGTACCGCTACACTCGTTCCTTCTCCACAATGATTTTTTTCCCCTTCCTTTTACATTCTGGGTTGCAGAGAATGATAACTTCACATTAATCTATAAGTGTTTGACACCAGTCATAATGTCGCATCAGAGTGGAGTTTAGAGCTAAATTATGGTGCTTTGTAGCCTGCTAAATTATAGCTTTCTTTTGGTTGAGGATTTAATTTTGTTTTATACTAGAAAAAATTATTTAAAAGCAATAATTCCCAATGTAGAGCCAGATTAAATATTAACTAGAGAGAAACAGGGTAGTATGAAATCTGAGAGTGGTTCGCTGTTAAATGTAAAGCTATGCTACATCCTGGTTCTTGCTTTGCCTTCAATTCTGAACATAATCTAGCCAGATCTTACAGTGTTCCTGGGATGTGATGTCTATTGACTGACAGATTAGGTTGCCGCTCTTCTCTGAGCACTATCCAGCAGACCACATCATCTCATTTTGGATGTATTTTTGATCAGTGTGGCTGTTTGAGTTCTCTACTTTTTCTTCTGCCATTTGCATATGTTAACTATTCACTACTCCATGGCTAAGTGAAAAATAGACACTAGAACCAAAACAAGTAACAGCTTTGTTTTGATCGTCTTTCAGGTATGACGTCAGTGGCTGGCTCCAACACACTACAGGGGCCATGTCATACTGCTTTAAAAAAAGAAGAGGGGGAAATTGCAGAAGTTCACAGGGTGACTGGTATTCCTGGCCATTTTTGTTATGATAAAGAGTGCGTCAAATAAAATATGGTGCCTCAAGTTCATCCTTTTAAAAAATAGTAGATTGGCTTATCTTGACTCTGTGGAAGTTGATTTCAAAGCAGCGTGTGAGAGGGTGTGATGCTGACTGCCAGAGGTGGAAGTGCTGGGGCAAAGGAGGGCTTTAGAGATTGAGCACATCTAACTTACTTTCTCAACCTATTCTAATAACTTGATTTTTAATCCACCATAAAATCCTATTTGTCTGACAGAATGTGTAGCCCTATGGTTGGCCATCTTGGCCAAAGTGGATAGGTTGCTTGGGATGTATATAGGTCTGTGGGAGGACTCGCTATAATACTTTCACTTCCCTTAGCATTAATGACTCTCTTCTCCTAAAGAGAAGTGAGAACTAAGGGCTGGTGTATATAGGAAAGATGACCAGAATAAACTATTCTGCTTCATGAATTAAGCAAAATGGGAAAAAGGCACTCTTATTTTGGAATAAGAGTGTCCACACAGGGAGCTATTCTGCAATAGCTATTCTAGTCAGTTTCCCCAGGTAGACAAGCTCCAAGTGCAGGAAAAAGGTATATGTGACTCTGCAGATGGGAATTGCTATTTTGCCACACTTGCATTGCTGAATGATGTCAGCAACACTGACTTGTCATTACATTTTGATTCTTGATATTTTAGTATCCAGAGCTTTGCAAATTTTACATTAGAAAAATTAACGATGTGTTCCTGCACTAGCATAAATGCTAGCATAAACGGGGTTCAGGAGTTGTTACCACTGTTGTGAAAAGCTGCGCTGAGCAGCTTTAGATCACAGTGGTAAAAATGCCCGAACTCTGTCTATACTAGCACTTTCACCACTGCTGGAAAATTGATCAAAAATTTTCTAGTGTAGATGCATGCACCCAGAGACCAAAATATAGGATGCAGCAGATTACCTCTGAATTTTTCCTCAACTCTGGGTAGACCAGGAAGGAGAGAGTGTATTCTTTTCTATCTTGTACCTTTAAAAACGTATGTATTCATGTAAAAATGAATTACTAACAGCTGTCTAGATTAGAACATCTAAACTTCCAGTACACCTTACTTTGGTTCACAAGTTATAAGGAAGTGCAAATACTTAGCTTTCCGTTAATATAGGAATGTAAGACATGGTTAATACATTTAATGTTTGAAATTCTGGGCTATCTAGTTCTGTTACATACAACAAATGGGGCAGGAAATTCATCTCAATTTGTCACATTCTTATGTTAAGGGAATGGGATTTGCCTTTCTGAGAAAAGTGGGAGCTTCATCCGATAGAACCAGGGGATTCCCTTGTGCCTCTGCACTGATTGGGATGATTTAGTTGGGGTTGGTCCTGCTTTGAGATGGGGGTTGGACTAGATGACCTCCTGAGGTCTCTTCCAACTCTAATATTCTATGATTGCTGACCACTCTTCCTCCTTCCAGCCTGTGGCTGGACTTATAGGGGCTACTCTGTTGATGGCTGGCCCTACAGCTCCCGCTGCCAACGGTGTGATGGGGAAAGGATGAGTAAGTGAACACTAGCAGAGGCAGCATTATCTAACTTGGAAAAATTCCACGTGGGTCGGGTATATTTATGGGGAAGGAAATGATGTCACCTCTGTGGATATCTCCTCCCTGACCCACTTCCTCCTCATTTACATTTCAATTTGTGTTCTTGGAAAAAGGAAGGAAAGATGTCACTGAGGTAGCACTGCCCTCTTCTGAGTCTCCCAGGCAGGGAGGGAGCTACTGAGTCGCTGGACCCTGCAAAGCGGTATACCTAGCCTTTTCACATCAGTCGGTAAAGCAGATGTGGCTAAGCCACTGACCAGCACACACCCGAATGCTGCTGTGGTCCTAGAAGCTTGGTTTTGCTTTCTACTAAGACCTAAATCTGACTTCCTTCTGATCTCCTTGTGGAACTCTTGCTGCTTTTATATGGTAAGACTTGAAGGGTTAAAGGGTGAATCTAGTCTGAGAAGTGACTGTAAAAATGGTCACAGATTATAAGGGTGAGATTATCTGTATTCAGTTTGATTAGACATAGATTTGCATGTTTTATTTTATTTTGCTTGGTAATTCACTTTGTTCTGTCTGTTACTACTTGAAACCACTTAAATCCTACTTTCTGTATTTAATAAAATCACTTTTTATTTATTACTTAACCCAGAGTATGTATTAATACCTGGGGGTGGGGCAAACAGCTGTGCATACCTCTCTATCAGTGTTACAGAGGATGAACAATTTGAGTTTACCCTGTATAAGCTTTATAGTGTAAAGCTTATTCCAGTTATGTCATAAGCATATTTCCATAAAGCATATGGAGTGCAACATCACAATGGAGTCCAACCGTATTTTTTCCCAACTGCAAACTCATCTTGGATTTTTTGTTGCTTGTACACTGTCAATTAAAAAAAACAGTTCTGTGGGTAAAATTATACCATCAGTGATGGCCCATGCGTTCCCATTGCCTTCAGTAGGTGTGCCAAGGTGTTAATGTAGAAAGGAAGTAAACAACTATAATGATGCACAAGAAAGGATAGAACCTATTTCATGCTCTCAGGTGTGCTGGTTTTGCAGGGCTGATGGGAGTGAAAAGCAGTACGTTATTATTAAATGATTGACAGCTTATAGCTCATTTGGTTAGGGGCTGTACAAACATGGGAAGATGCAATCCCTGCTGCAAAGTAATAATCTTAAAAAAAGACAAAAGGCAGATAAAGAGTGAAGGAAATTTTTTTTTTACTCAAGCCAGCAGGTGTGACTGAATATACATAGAGCAGCAATAAGCACTTTTCAGAGTAGAAATGCACGTTAAATAGGAAGGTAAAGAATGAATGACTTCTTTAAACCTTGACCTTCAGACCTTGGACTGTAGTTTTTCCCAATGGCAAACCCCTCAGAAGAAAGAACTATTGATCCATGGGTTGCTGGAAGCTCCAGAAGCAAAACTGAACACACAGAGCATTTTCTCCTTTGTAAACATTGAGATTTGTTGTATTAATGGGGGGGGGGGGAAACATGGACAATAAAATAGGTGTAACGGTCAATCTAGCTGCATGTGAACAGAGATGCAGTCATAGGACAAGATGGCCACTGTGGTCCCTGTTCAGGCTGCATTGGTGAAGCAAGTGCTTAAAACTGATCATAGATTGAAATCACTGGAGCAGTTAGCCCAGATTTAGAACACTCTGAATATTGGGGATCCCTGAAAGCTCTGAAACTGGAGACATTTGTAGCACAAAGTTCCACTCTGGATAGGCGTAGAAGTATTAGCACACGTTCAGCAAAGAGGCTTGGAGCAAGGAAAAAGCGCTGTTGGATAGATGAACAAAGAGAGAATTCTGTCTGCAGCCGGGGAAAAAAGACACTCTGAAGTTGCTGGCATTGATAGAGCTCAGTTTAGGCAATTAAATAAGTTTTTCTTGGAGAGGGAATTAAGGTACCGTATCCCTGTTCCCTGTAAAGCTCCAGATAAACTGACAAGTCCCTGATCTTGCAAAGACTTACACACTTGCTTAACTTTAAACATGAAAGTCTTTGCAGGATCTTTAATTTTGGGGACTTGGACTTCCATTTAGTAAACGGACAAGATAAAAAAGAACAAGGTAGCAAATAAGGATCCTGAGACATTCAGCCAGGAGGGAGAACAGTACCAGAACTCTAACTTAAAATCAAGCCATTATTTAGGTCTAGTTTTAACTGTTTTCTCTTAGCTAATGAACGACTTCTTGTTAAATTTGATTGTATGGGAATATGGTTTAGAGAAAGTATATTTAAATCCATGCTTCATTTTAAAATACATCTGGCACCTGTGATTAGAAGTGTTTCCAGCTTTGGAAAAATGGTGGAACTTTGGTTTCTTTTTAAGATATATCTCTTAATAGTATTACTTATAATATGACTCCATAAAACTATTTTATCATGAGTAGAAGTATTTTTTAAATAATCTCCTTTCCTTAGTGCTCAGATACTATGGTGATGGGCAGCAATATAGGACCCTAAAATAGATAGGCTTATTGTTGGAATGTAAAGTGATGAGTTTTACCATGCATTATAATAAGTTATGCTATTTTTCCTATAAAAGATAGCTCAAAGTGAAAAACATTAAATACAAAGGTTAATTACAGAAATATTAATTTGCTTACATTACCTATACAGTATACATCAGTCAGTAGTAAATAAAAATGTGATGTAGATAAGTTGAAGACCAACTTTGATTTTTTTTTTCATATGGATGTTTCAAAACATGCAAATGATGGTGAATATATTTAATATAGTTTTTGACAGAAAAAGACTTTCCCCCCTCTATAGTAACTCAAAATTGCTGAGTTTTGGTCAAATTTACTTTGGATCAGAATTAAGATGGGGAAAAAATAGGTGATGGTAGTTTCCCAAACTCTGCCTATGTCACAAACTTGGCCTCCTCATGATGCCAAGATAAGATAATACAGTAGATGTGCAGATCTTCATAATGATTGTTCCTCTTTCTTGCAGGCTTGGATCTCAGTAGTAAAGTAGTTAACAATACTGACATTAAAACGATCAGTGTTTGGTTTCTGAGTGAGCATCCTATTGAGGTATGAGAGATTTCAGGTTTTCAGAAAAATTGTTCCAGGCTGTCTGCAGACTCTGGTAGATATCACTGCATCAAGTAACACTTGGATCACATTTTGAAGGTTTTCTTTACAACCGTAAGGGCTAGAAAACATAATGTTTTTAAATGAAAGCTGAGATTTTAGACCACAAGATAAGTGGCCCCAACGCGAAGTATTGTGTGGCCAACCAGATCCAACCTGACATCTGTCTTTGAGCTGGAATCAAACATGAAAGCAGGGGCCTACAATGGTACTGTTGGAACTACACAGCATTTCCAGTAACTAAAAACAATTTCTCTCAAGTCTAATGAGATGCTGCTTTAAAATCCTTTTTCTTTGTCTCTGAAATGTCCCAGGATCTTCAGTATCATAGAATCATAGAAGATTAGGGTTGGCAGAGACCTCAGAAGGTCATCTAGTCCAACCCCCTGCTCATGGAGCTGTCAGTTCTCTTATTCCTTCAGCTTTGTTTTTCCAATGGACTCTATTCACAGCCAGTTGCCAACTAGAACCTCGAGACATGCCCATAATGTTTTGCATATTCTGAAGGCTCTTGTGCTGTTCTGTTGGACTTCTCATGGATTACACTGTTCTCAGTACTGAAGTCAATTTGTGAGTAGATGTGGCTTGTCGATAAACATTTCTATGCATCTAGCTCTTACTTACTTGGGGAGATGCTGATCTGCTTTTTTTGCAGCAGCTACTTGAACTATGGGTGACCCTTACTACCAGAGGTTCCACTTTAGAAGAAATCATGTTCCACACAGGAAAGAAAATAACACATTGAGGCCTGCTAATCAGCAAACAAGGGGCTGCTTCTCATCCAGCCACTTTCTGTTGCAGATTTACCAACCTATCTACCTCCTACTCAGCGGTCTTGGTGGGTACCTCCCCACAGTGTGATCACTGGGATGTATGCCAGGAAATTCAAACTCCACTATCTATTGGGGTTGTGGTTTCCTGATCTGTTTTAAGCTAGAATTCTGGTAGCTCAGAAGATGTGAAAGCCCCAAAGAACTTGAGTGTGGAGCACATCAAAAGCAGACTATGACTAGTTTTCAACCCTGTTCAGCCCTTGTGTAACTCAGAGCAGCCCATGGTCTTTGCCCAGCACCGAGGCCTCTATCACAACCTCTGGTACTTTAGACAACAGATGAGTGTCTCTTTTCCTTCTTGATTTCTGTTCTTAAAACTTCCTTGAAAATGAAGGAAATGAAACCACAGAACACTGTGCTAAAATGACAGGCGGGACCTGACTTATACCAAAAAAGAAACAAAATTCAGAGTAAAGGCAATAAAACAAACAACTCCCCCCCAACTTAGACACATGCTCTGGCTTAAGCCCATTGGCAGCAGTTTTGACAGACCCAAGGTACAATCCAGACCAGTGAGCAGCTATTTCACCCCTGCCCTGCAACCTTGGATGCCTTACAGTGCTCCAACCTGGGCCGCTCACAAACAGCTTGCCAGCATGCCAGTGTAACACTGACAGACCCTGGTCGTCAGCGGGCAGGATCAAATCTGGGACCTCTGGAGTTAAATGCATAAGCCTCTACTGCATGAGCTAAAAGCCAGAGGGCTAGTAGCTAAGGCTGTGGAGCAGACTCATTAATCTCTCTCTCTAAGTGGTCTCGGTGCCACTAGATGGGACAGAACACCACACTCAAGAGGTGTGTGGGTTACATACTTCCCCTAGCTGAGGAAGCATGTCCCGAGCTTCAGCGACTTCCCAGTTAAAATCCCGGACAAGCCCCCACTTGTAACACCTACGGACCCCGGTTGTCGGGATTGAATCTGGGACCTTTGGAGCTAAATGCATGAGCCTCTACTGCACGAGCTAAAAGCCATATGCCTATTAGCTAAGGTTGTAGAGCAGACTCATTAATCTCTCTCTCTAAGTGGTCTCAGTGCCACCAGATGGGACAGAACACCACACCCAGGAGGTATGTGGGTTACACAAGCACACCCTGAATTCTCTGTGTAACTGCAGCCTGCCAGCTGCACCCTGGCTCTCACCAGCCTTGGTTATACTGCAGGGTGACCTCTACACACACTCAGTCTTAGATTTCCCCCCAAAGATGTATGTCCTGTACTGCCCAGTCTTCTCCTGGACAATATTGGTTATATTAGATCTGTTATTTCTTTAAAAGGAATCATAGAAGATTAGGGTTGGAAGAGACCACAGGAGGTCATTGGAGCAGGACCAACACCAACTAAATCATCCCAGCCAGAGCTTTGTCAAGGTAGGCCTTAAAACCCTCTAAGGATGGAGATTCCACCACCTCCCTAGGTAACCCATTCCAGTGCTTCACCACCCTCCTAGTGAAATAGTGTTTCCTAATATCCAACCTAGACCTCCCCCACTGCAATTTGAGATAATTGCTCCTTGTTCTGTCATCTTCCACCCTGATAACAGCCAAGCTCCATCCTCTTTGGAACCGCCCTTCAGGTAGTTGAAGGCTGCTATCAAATTCCCCCTCACTTTTCTCTTCTGCAGACTAAACAAGCCCAGTTCCCTCAGCCTCTCCTTGTAAGTCATGTGCCCCAGCCCCCATGATCATTTTCGTTGCCCTCCACTGGACTCTCTCCAATTTGTCCACATCCTTTCTGCAGTAGGGGGCCAAAAACTGCATGCAATACTCCAGATGTGGCCTCACCAGTGCCGAATAGAGGGGAATAATCACTTCCCTCAATCTGCTGGCAATGCTCCTACTAATGCAGCCCAATATGCCGTTAGCCTTCTTGGCAACAAGGGCACATTGCTGAATCAAATTCAGCTTCTCATCCACTGTAATCCCCAGGTCCTTTTCTGCAGAACTGCTGCTCAGCCAGTCAGTCCCCAGCCTGTAGCAGTGCATGGGATTCTTCCGTCCCAAGTGCAGGACTCTGCACTAGTCCTTGTTGAACCTCATCAGATTTCTTTTGGCCCAATCCTCTAATTTGTCCCTCTGTATCCTATCCCTACCCTCCAGCGTATCTACTACTCCTCCCAGTTTAGTGTCATCTGCAAACTTGCTGAGGATGCAGTCCACACCATCCTCTAGATCATTAATAAAGATATTGAACAAAACCGGCCCCAGGACCAACCCCTAGGGCACTACGCTTGATACCGGCTGCCAACTAGACATCGAGCCGTTGATCACTACCCGTTGAGCCCAACAATCTAGCCAGCTTTCTATCCACCTTATAGTTCATTCATCCAATCCGTACTTTTTAAACTTGCTGGCAAGAATACTATAGGAGACCGTATAGAAAGATTTGCTAAAGTCAAGATATATCACATCAACTGCTTTCCCCATATCCACAGAACCAGTTATCTTGTCATAGAAGGCAATCAGCTTGGTCAGGCAAGACTTGTCCTTGATGAATCCATGTTGACTGTTCCTGATCACCTTCCTGTCCTCCAAGTGCTTCAAAATGGTTTCCTTGGGGACCTGCTCCATGATTTTTCTAGGGACTGAGTGAGGCTGACTGGTCTGTAGTTCCCCGGGTTCTCCTCCTTCCCTTTTTAAAGATGGGCACCATATTTGCCTTTTTCCAATTGTCCAATAAATATGCCAATTTATTATTTCAAATAGATATTTAGACACTTCAATTTAAATACATTGGATTAGATAAAACAGTAAAATTAGTTTATTAATTACAAAGGAGATTTTAGTGAGTACAAGTAATGAGGCATAAAAATCAGAAATGATTACAAGAAAAATAAAGCTAAAACACTTACTAGTGTCTAACTTAACAAACTGTGTTAAATTCAAAGCAGTTTTCTCATCACGTACTTTCAGCTGTCTCACTGACCAAACTTCTTAGGTCAGGACCCCTTCTCTCAGAGTCTGACGAATGCTGCCTTTGTCGCTTCAGGTACAGTGAATGCAATGGGCGGGGGCGGGCGGGGGGGGGGGTGTACCTTGGGGTATTTGCCCCTTCTTAGTCCTGTCCCACTTTGAGAAGCATTTCCAGCTGGAAGCAAGGCCACAGGGAGTCTACATGGAAGGGAACTCTTTGTGAAGATGTAGATTTTTTTGCCCTGTCTCCTTTCCTGCCAAAGAATGGCTGCTTAGCAGGTAATTGTCCATCAGCCTTGTTCACACCTGGTTGAGGCCTCAGTTTGCCCTTTGTCTCTGAGGAACTGGTTTGGCCACTCCGCAGACTTCTCTGGAAAACCTACTTTTAGGCTATGTCTACACTAGCACTTTTGTCGGGCAGGGTGTGAAAAACACACACACCCGACCGACATAAGTGTCAGCAACAAAAGTGACGGTGTGGACAGCGCTATGTCGGCTAGAGAGCATCTCTCGACAACATAGCCACTGCAGCTCATTGGGAGTGGGCTAATTATGCAGATGGAAGAGCTCTCTCCTGCCGGCATAGAGTAGTTACACTACAGACCTTACAGCAGCGCAGCTGCAGCAGTACAGCTGTGCCACTGTAAGGTCTGTAGTGTAGACATCGCCTTAGTCATGATTTCAGCTTGCTTTATACCTTCCTATGTAATGCTGCTACGTGCATTTTGCCATGATATTATTTATCAGCAAGTTCTGAGTTTTTAAATACCACCTCACAAAACATGTCTTGTGCAAAAATTATTACAATGTGTAGAGGGTGTGAACACACCAGTATATTCCGTCACAGGACTTATTTATGGAAGAGGAGAGCAAGTGGGAAAGGGAGCAGTAAGGCTCATTTTCTTTCTCTGCTTTCTTTTGTCCTAAACTGCTAGAGATTTGCTTTATGCCTCATTGCAGTGTAGAACTACTTGATTGATTAAAAATGCATTAAAATGCATGGCAGAGAGTGTAGTTAATAAGTCTTCCGTTTGTGCTATGTGAGGAATGAACTGAAGATGGCCTTCACCACCACTACATTGCAGATATTTATAACAAGGGCCCCTGTATTCCATGACAACATACATTACACCCCTTGCTGCAGAATTCTGCTCCAGATTCTCCTTTTTTATTTTAAAAAAATTGTTTCTAACCCTAATTGTTGCAGAGAGCCTTAAAAACATGAGCTGGCTGTAGCTACTGCAGTGCTGTTTTCCTGATTCTGCAGCCAGCCTGAAGCTATCTTTGAGAGTGTTGCAAACTTTCCCATTACCCCACTGAAGTGTTAGCTCTGAAACCTAATGATGCCAACATAAGGTGAGCACTGTTAACTTTTTCTGTACTGATTGTTTTTGCAGAAAGCACACAACTAATGTGCTTATCTCATAATCCCAAACTGCCTCCTCTGCCAAAAGCTCCAATTTTCTTTATGCTGCAGCCCAATCTCCCATCACTCCCAATGAGTTTCATTGCATGGCAGAAGTTAATACAAAGCTCTGCAGAACACTGAAAATTTAAAATGTGAGGATGGCTTAAAATAAATATAATTTAATATCAAAGAAAGTAACATGGGGAATGCTGCACTGATGGTATTAGCATTTTCGTACTGAATTCCATAAAAAATTCCATTTTTAATATTTAAATGAAGCTGCCACAGAATTTCCAGCTGCCATGCTCAATGCTATAGAAACCTTGGTCTTTGGGGGCAGAATTTGGGTACATGGGATCGTCTTTATAACATAATTCCTAGGACTTGCTTTTAGAACTCTTTAAATGAGGCTCTGAGCTGGCCCGTTGGCTTGGTGTAACACAACCATGCAGGAGGTGCAGATTTGATTCCAGGTCCTGGTCTTTTGCTCCCAAGCTCAACGGCTAAGACTGTTAGAGGCCGGGTTCATATCCTGTTGGAATGAATGGAAAAAGACTCCCTTTAACTTCAGTGGGAGTTGGATTGGGTCCCTCGTGAAGGGACTGCTCCCCATAGTTTGATAGTGATCCTTGAGTTAGCCTACCTGAGGAGCGGTATTGATTGGCTCTGCAGAGAATATTCCTCAGCCAGAAAGATGGTCATCACAACATTAAGAGGAAGGTTACATTGGAATCAGGGAGAGGGGGTAACCTCTGAGCACTGCAGAATATGGGAATGTTGTGTGTCATTCTGTATATAGCCTGCAAGTTCTTGTAGTGGGATAGCTTTAAAATGGGCTCCAGTTTGTCTGATCAGACTGAAACTGTGCTATCTTTGCTCCCTTGTCCAAACAGAGAAGCCCTGATACAAATGTCATAGCTAGTGTAAGCAGATAGCAAGTGTAAAAAATCAGGACAAGGGGTGGGGGGTAATAGGAGCCTATATAAGAAAAAGCCCCCAAAATCGGGACTGTCCCTATAAAATCGGGACATCTGGTCACCCTAGTCCAGGGGTCGGCAACCTTTCAGAAGTGGTGTGCCGAGTCTTCATTTATTCACTCTAATTTAAGGTTTCGCGTGCCAGTAATACATTTTAACATTTTTAGAAGGTCTCTTTCAATAAGTCTATAATATATAAGTAAACTATTGTTGTATGTAAAGTAAATAAGGTTTTTAAAATGTTTAAGAAGCTTCATTTAAAATTAAATTAAAATGCAGAGCCCCCCGGACCGGTGGCCAGGACCCCGGCAGTGTGTGTGCCACTGAAAATCAGCTCGCGTGCCGCCTTCGGCACCTGTGCCATAGGTTGCCTACCCCTGCCCTAGTCATAGCAGAGTCAGACCACTCATACAGTCTGTCCCCAGAAGAGGTCCCAGAGCAATTAACAGGAGTTCAGCTAATGGCTTCATAGCCTGGACCTCGGCTAGTTCCTCCCCTCCCCTCCCCCCGCTCCTGGTTCCTTCTTGTTTTTAATTGACTTGCATGTGCATGACCCTTGGGTAAGTGCTGATATCAGTAAGCAGAGTGGCTTGCAGCTAACTTTGCAATCCATGTGACTGCCGTTTCCGTTAGTTCCTTCCGCAAGATCTAAATTAACCTGATGCTAAGTGAGAGGAAGAAAAAAAAAAAAAAAAAAGGCTGCAGCTAACGTTGCCTTTTGTGAAGCAGCTGAGAGAGAGCAGGAGGGCGGCTGTGTGCAGCATGAGTGCCCGCGATCTGTGCACGCTGCCCCGAGCGGTGAGTAACCCCCAAAACTGGGCTCTGCGCTTCGCCCTGTCCAAGATAAAGTTCAGGGGTGGGTGCAGGGGAGGGCAACGGTCGGAAAGAAACTCCCAGGTGGGTGGTCGGTCGTTACGACAGCCATGGCACCCATGGTTTACTGTGTGTGTGCGTCTGAGCTCTGGGAGCGTGGAGCGTTTCCAAGCATTGTATGCGGCGATGTGCTGCCTGCTTGCAGAAAACTCTTTCTATAGCGCAGTGTCCTCAGTGGTGATCAGGGCTGTGCCAGCGTCGGGGAGGCAACGCCCTTAAGTTCGCTCTCTCTCATGGTCTCCCTTTGGAACGCTCACCACCACCCGTGTTTGGAGGATGCTGCAAAAGCCACACTTTGGCCCCCATCCCAACAGGGCAAGCCGGGAGAGAGATGGAGGGAGGAGGGCTGTCGCTGGAGGGAAGACAGTTAATGCTGGGCAGACAGCTTGGGAGAGAGCAAACACGTCGGCTGCGGGAGAAAGGCTGAGTCAGAAAAGAGAGAACCTCCTGAAAAGGGAAAGAGTTTGAGGTTAAAATGCATTGAAACGTTTAATAAAGGTGAAATACGGTAGAAAAATCAGTGTGAAGGAAACCAGGACGCTGGAAAAGGCTGAAATAAAGATGCATCAAGGTTGGTCTGTTTTAGGTTTCAATACCGCATCTGTTCCGGTGGTTATTTCGGCACCGCTCGAGGCATGGAGGGCCAAATCCTCAATTGCTGCAAATGGCTTCAGTGGAGCTATACTGAGCTACACCAGCTGAGGATCTGTCCCAGAGGAAATATAGAAAGAAGAGTGGGGAACCCCCAGGGAGACGCAGTAAGCGATCTCTTTGATAAGACATTGGCTTTATATACTGTTTGAATCTGTGATTTAGTGGTGGTTTGGCTGGTGGTAAAAATAAAAAAAAAACTGAAAATTGCCCCAGGTGTGTCCAAGACTCTAGATCTAGCCACTTCAGCTGCCAGAAAGACTCTTCCATTTCTTTAGTTCACCGGTTTGAAAACACTGCTCATAGAGTGCGAATTGTGAGTAGTGTAATCAAGGTCTCCCGGCATGGTTGCCTTAGGTTTATCATTCTCCTGCGTGCAAATGTTATAAACTCTGATGCCATGAATTGCCATTATTATCTGATTTCACTTGATCGAAAAGCAGCAAGTTCCATTGGTCTCCATCACTGGAACCTTAATTTAGGACTGGATCTTCAGGGGAGTTCAGGGCTTGGTTTCTGTTGGAGTTGTGGGTGCTCAGCATGGCTAAAAAATCAAACCCCTTGTTTGCTGGTAAGACACATAAAGAGAACACTTGATGCATGGGATTTGCAACTTATAATATAGAGGGAAACTTCTTTATGAAACATGTCAGTTAATCGATGTGCGCAAATAGCTATTCAATTAGATGCTGATGTTCCTTTAAAAAGGATTTTCACATCCTAGCATCAAAATGTAGCATATTTCTACACACATTGTCTACTCCTCTATTAAACTGTGTATGAATTTGTGTTCTGTATATTACACCAGTGCCAACAGCCCCAGCTGAGCTCAGGGTCCCATTGTGCTTGGTGCTGCACAGACACACAGTGAGAAACTGTCCCTGCTCCAAAGAGTTCAGCCTCAGATCCTCAAAGGCATTTAGGCTCCTTACTTCAGTTGATTTCAGTGGGAGTTAGGTGCCTAAATACTGTTGATTATCATGTTAATAGGTGTGATAGACAAAGGGTGGGAAAGGAAACAGAGTCACAGAGAGGTAAAATGACTTGTCCCAGGTCACAGGCCCTGAGTCCCAGTAGAGTGCCCTAGCCACTGGACCTCAGTGTAAATGAGTGTGAGGTTACCTCTCTATTAGCATTAGAGAGCCTCCTGAGTGGCTTAGAATTGGACTACAGAACCACAACATTAACCTGTCCTATTCTTACCCCAGGGGCTGGACTGTGCAACAGAGCCCATCTTGTTGCAATAAACTTCAGAGTAATTAATAAAGTTGGGGCCAGAAGATGCCTCCAGTGCAGGTTTTCCTGTATAGGACTCAAACTCCAAGGGACCACTTCCCCAGTGCATTGGAACAGAACTGGACACACTGGGAAAGGTGGGACACAAGTGGCTTCACTCCCTAGCTGGAGCCTGGGGCAGAGTTTGCCCCCCAGAGGCATGTTATGTTGTCTTGTAATAGCCCTCTAGGAACTGTTAAGTCAACTGAGAGCCACTGAAGCCCAATGTGCTCCACCCACATCTCCAGTGTCATCCCTATGCCATGGTGCAAAGGGTGCTCCAGTGGGGCATTAGTCCCACACTGTATAGCTAGGCCTGGTAAGGGCAGTGGATCCAACACCACAGTGTGAGGGAAGTGCTGCCGAGAAAATGTTTAGAGCCCAAGTCTGATCTTGGGCTGACAGAGGATCTAAAATCCTGGGTCCGTGTAAGAAGGTTTGGGAGGCAGAGATTGTCTTGTCTTATGTTTCCTGGGAAATCCTTTGGTGTGCCAAAAAATAATCATGAATGAAGGGGAAAAAAGCAGAGCAGATCTTTCAAATGTGTCTTTATCTTTGGTTTCTCTCTTTGCAGGACCATTGCTGTTGAGATGGAGTCAGTGTTTCTCAGTCTCTCCCTGAGTCTAGTCTTTATAGTAGCAGGATGGGGAAACAAGACTGGAATGGCCCTGGCAACGTATCACAGGACCTGCAAACTAGTGAGTCCTCTTATGCAAACCTGTGAACTTGTTAATTGTTCACTTCTTGCCTTGAGAAAAGCAGGTGTATACTCTGAGTATGTACTCTACAGGAACTGGCAGTGACTGCTCAGTGTAGGCCCTATTCCATTGTTTTCATTCTAGCCTATGACTTTCACCATCAGGCTGCATTTTCCAGACTTGATCTCAGCCCAAAGTTGTTGTGTTTTTTTAAATGTGAGCAAAACCTGGTTTGCCGTTTTTGAATATGAGACAAGAGGCTTATATGGTGCACAGTGAATGAAGCAGGGCATCTCGTGGAGTTGATTGATCAAGTGGAATAGGGCATTGTAATGGTGTCGAGATAAATATTGCCATAGGAACAGCATTTATTCACTTTGTCTTTGAAATCAATAAAAATATGGAAATGAGGTGGGGAGGGACGTGATGCCAAATGAAGAAGCTGGGTAGGCTAGAGATTGTGATTCACAAATAGGAGGGGCGGAGGGAGTTTGGAAATACTGTGTGTACTCTCAAAAGTAGCCACTGATTTCTAGGTGCCTCAGTTTTGGGGTAACTTCTGGTATCTTGGGCCTGATTTTCAGAGGTGCTGAGCAGCTGCAGCTCCCTGTCTGGAAATGATGCTTATTTGCTGATCAGTGAAGTGTGCTTGAGGCTATACGGCAAGCAGAGGAAGATGCCCCAGGAGCTTTTACGCTAAGGGATAGATTTTCAAGTGCTCAACATCAACAGTTGGGGCCAGATTTGTAAAAGAGCTCAGCTGCACCCAGCATACTGACCAATGTGCAGAGCTCTGCAGAAAATCTGACCACTTACTTAGGTAAACAGAACTCAGGGCCACCCACAGGATTCAGGGGGCCTGGGGCAAAGCAATTTCGGGGGCCCCTTCCATAAAAAAAAGTTGCAATACTATAGTAACATGTATTTGGAAATGTAAAAAATAACCAGTGAAATACATTCAAAAATTAATTTTTAATCATTCGAAAATACACAAAATACATTATTTAAAAACATGAAATGCTTTAATGGTATGTATACATTTGCAATTACATAATGGGCTGTCGCTGGGTGATGGTGATGGTTGGTGCCAATGGGCTGTCACTGCCTGGGGGTGGCGCTGCTGTTGCCCAGGGCTGGGTGGGGAGCTGGGCTCTGGGTCGGGGGGTGCCCGGCTCAGAGGGGCTGGGCTCAGAGCTGGGGGTCAGGGCTGTGGGGGGATGGGGTCAGGGGGTGCCCAGCTCAAAGGGGCTGGGCTTGGAGCTGGGGGTCAGGGCTGTGGGGGGCTGGGCTCGGGGGGTGTCTGGTTCAGAGGGGCTGGACTCGGAGCTAGGGGTCAGGGCTGTGGGGGGATGGGATCGGGGGGGTGCCCGGCTCAGAGGGGCTGGGCTCGGAGCTGGGGGTCACGGCTGTGGGGGGGATGGGGTCGGGGGGTGCCCGCCTCAGAGGGGCTGGGCTCGGAGCTGGAGGTCAGGGCTGGGGGGAGTGCCCAGCTCAGAGGGGCTTACCATGCTGCTAACCCCCGTCTCAGCGAGCCGCGTCCAGGAGCTCCTGCCGCTCGGCCCGCCGGAGCTCGTCGCCCCGCCCAGGGCCGGTGCCACTTTGCGCCCCCCCCCAGCCCTGCGGCAGCTCCCCGCCCCCCCTCCGCCCTGAGGCGCTCCCCCCCCGCGACAGCTCCCCCCCTGGGGAGCCGTGCGGCAGCTCCCCACCCCAGCTCACCTCTGCTACGCCCCCTCCCTGAGCACGCAGCCCCCCGCTCTAATTCTCCTCCCCTCCCAGGCTTGCGGCGCCAAACAGCTGATTGGCGCTGCAAGCCTGGGAGGTGGGAGAAGTGGAGTGGCGACCGCGCGCTCAGGGAGGGGGCATAGGGACGCTGTAAAAAAAAAATTGGGGGCACCGCTTTTTGGCGCCCCCAAATCTTGGCGTCCTAGGCAACCGCCAAGTTTGCCTAAATGGTAGCACCGGCCCTGGCCCCACCCCCTTACCACGCGGCTCCGAGCGGGAGGACCTCGGGCCCCGCCCGAGCCACGCCGCTGCAGCGCTCTCCAGGGCCGCTACTGGTCGCGGCGTGCTGAGACGCCGGAGTTATGGGGGAAGGCAGAGGCGGGGGGAGCCTCCGACATTCTCATGGGGGCCCCTGTGGGGCCCGGGGCAAATTGCCCCACTTGCCCCCCCACCCCCCCGGGCGGCCCTGATAGAACTGAGCTTGAAAATTTGGCCCCTATTGTGGGTGCTGAGCTCTTCGGAGGATCTGGCCTGGCATGTGATAGCAAACCAAATGCAATGCTTCCCCTGCTTTATTTTCACCATTTCTTAGCCTTAGTCCTTTAAGCCAGGCTAGGTGATTTCAGTCCTTCTGTGCCGCTTCCTGCTGACAGAACTGGTTCTGCTCCCCGCAGCCAGCTTCTGTCTGATAAGAGGCGCTGATTAGAACAGGGTGGATTTTTTCCAGTTTCTCTTTTGTTCTTTCCTCTTCTCGTCCTGTTTTCTCCTCTTTTTGTTTGTACTACATTAGTGCCTATAGCTCCCAGATGAGACCAGGACATTATTGTGCTAGATCCTGTGCATATGCAAAGTAAGAGACAGCCCCTTCCCCAAAGATTTTACAGTCTAAGTAGAGAAGACAGGAGAGGAAATGCTGCTGTTCTGTTTTACAGATGAGGGGTTGAGGAAAGCATAGAGAGATTGTGTTTCAGCCAAGGTCTCACAGGGACTCTGGGGCAGAACTTGGAGATGAACCCAGAATTTGAGTCCCAATCCAGTGTCTTAACCACAAGATCAACCTTCATCTCCTCTGTGCTTTGCACCCTTAATTTCTCCTCCTCTTCCTGCATCCCCGAACCCTCTTCTCTGCATCATTCCAAATCCCTCTTTCTTCTTGATTGGCTCTTTCCCCCTCCTTGGTGGGAAGTCCCCTTTCTTTCTTCCTGGTCCCTCATTTGCTCTATACTCTGTGATCCTCTGCTCAATGATACTGACCCCCACATACAATCTCTTGATCCACATCCACTGAGTGGGAGCTCTAACAGCAGGTCTGCTCTACCAGTGCTCTGCTATGTGCTGCTGCTGCCCGTGGAACCACGAAGGGTGCAAGTCAGCCACTCAGCCTCCAGGAGCAGGCTGGCTGGTGCTATTCCAACAGGGTAAGCAGGCTGGGAGAATGTTGGAGCAGGATCATGTCCTGCCCTGATTTACTCCTGTAGGCAGGCTCTGCTTTCCAGTGCATCCCAGCAGGGAGTCCTAAAGGGAGATAGGGAACATAGTTGGTCAGCTGGAAAGCAGACCCTGGCTGTAACTTCAGAGTAGGCCAATCTGATCTCGTATGTCTTTTGAGGGGCAGTTATTGTCTGCCCCCAGCTGCCTACAGGCTTCACCATATCAGTGATTCAAGCAAAAATGACTGCTGCTACCATCTGATGTTTGTCGTCTGGGAGAGGCGGAGAGGTCAGGATGATGGCAGAAAATAAAGAATCAGATGTTGTGCACCCTCTCCCATCTGAACTCTAAGCCTTTGCCCCCAGTTTCACTATTTCCAGTGTTGTTTATATATAGATATAGATATATTCGTATTCTTTGTTTCAGATGCACAGAGCTGTGGATTGCAGTGGGAGATGGCAAGGCACAGTCCCGGCAGACCTCCCAGCTGACATAGAGGTGCTTTTCCTGGATCACAACACTATACGGACCCTAAAGAATACCTCTCTGCAGCAATACCAAAACCTGGAGACACTGAGCCTGCGTGAGAACAGACTGGAACTCATTGAACCTGGGGCCTTCCTTGGCAGCAGAGACCTCAAAAATCTCTCCTTGGCAGATAACACCCTCTTTACAAACTACTCTGTGACGGCTGCTGCTCTTCGCTCCTTACCAGCCTTGAGGAAACTGGACCTGTCTGGGAATCATCTCACTGAGCACATGGTGGCTACCATGCTCTGCAACCTGTCCTCCTTGGAGTCCTTGTCGATGGCCAGGAACATCATAATGCGCTTGGACTCCTCTGTCTTTGAAAGCCTGAGCCAGCTGCAGGAGCTGAACCTGGAGAAGAACTACATTTATGAGATCGAGGGGGGCACCTTTGAAGGCCTGCAGGGCCTGCAGATGCTTAATCTGGCCTACAACTACATTCCCTGCATCGTGGAGTTTGGTCTGACCCAGCTCAAGATGCTTAATGCCAGCAACAACATCATCGAGTGGTTCCTGGCCGTAGAGGGTGATGCTGTCTTTGAGCTGGAGACGCTAGATCTCTCCCACAACCGGCTCCTGTTCTTCCCGCTACTACCAAGACAGAGCAAACTGCGCTCCCTGCTGCTGAGGGACAATGAAATGAGCTTTTATCGCAAACTTCCCAATGCTACATCCCTCATGGATGTCACGGTGCAGTTCCTTCTCATAGAGGGCAATACCACTAATGTCACTACCCTCAGTCTCTGGGAAGAGGTCAGCCTGAGCAATCTCTCTTCCTTGAGCTTTCTGGATATGAGCCAGAACCAGTTCCGGTACCTCCCTGATGGCTTCCTGGGAAGGATGACTTCCCTCTCCCATCTGAAGCTTAACCAGAACTGCTTAGAGACCCTTCACATCCAGGGGAGAGAACCCCTGGGCATGCTCACGGACCTTGATCTCAGCCAGAATCAGCTCTCAGAACTGCAGGTGGATCTAGGTTCTGAAGGCACCCTGCCAAACCTTAGATCGTTTAATCTGAGTACCAATAGGTTGCAGAGGGTACCACCTAACATTTTCACCCACACAGAGATCACTACAGTTGACCTCAGTCACAACCACATAGACCTCTGTCCCCAGCAAGCTAATGCAGATGGGGCTGAATATCCCATCTGCATAGACTTAAGGAATGTAACATCCCTCAGGAAACTTTACTTGGCTGGGTGTGGCCTGGAAATGGTGGCCAGCAATACTTTCAGTGGGACACCACTAACACACTTAGATCTGTCTAATAATCCGAGAGCACTGGCTAGGGGCCTACAACCTCTAAAAGATATTGCACTAATGCTGCAGGTTTTATCTCTCAGGAACACTGGCCTCTCTTCCACCATGGAAGACATTGACTTCTCTGGCTTTCAGAACTTGGTAAGTTTGGACGTCTCTGAAAACTCCCTGACCAGCTTCCCAGAGTCCTTGAGTGGTCTGAAACTGCATACCCTGGATCTCCGGAGAAACCATCTTCCCTCTCTTCCACAGCACTCAATGCAGAAGCAACTTGGGAGGAGTCTGAGTCTGCTCTACCTCAGCCACAACCCATTTGACTGCTGCAAGCTGGAGTGGTGGGACTTCCTTCACAGTCTCAGGACAGTGCGTGTTGTGGACAGGGGGCAGGTCACCTGCAACTACTCCTCTAACATTATTAATACAGTGGGGCTGCCTGAGTCTGTGCTCCAGAGCTGCAGGCGGATGACAGTGAATATGGCTTTGTTGTACCTGGTGCTTACTCTCCCTGCCTGCCTGACCCTGCTAGTTGCCTTTGCTGTCATCTTCCTTACTTTCAAGCACAAGCTGCTTCAAATGGTGAAAAACCAGTACAGAGTGTCCAGCCCATACTGATCTCTGTGGGCAAAGGAGTAGGCTGTTGGCACACAGAATGCAGGCAGAGTAGTAACTCTGTGATCTCTGTGAGGGGCCGAGAGCAGAGTGAGCAGGGGTGCTTTGGAGGGAGCGGCCAGGATTCTGGCTCTCTGATGTTCTCATTGCTGCATTTTGAGTGCATCGCTTCCTGGTGCACGTTCTCCCGTTGCTCTGGGCAGGGGTAGGGCCTTCTGCCGGGAAGCACAATGGAGGCACTTGGAGTTTAACTCAGGGAGCACAGGGTTCAACATGGAGTCAGAAGGCAAGAGAATGGAGAATTAGTGATTGGAGTAACGAAAATGGATTTTAAGACACTGAAAATGAGTAAATGGGAGAGAAATTCAGAAGGGAAAGGTGAGGATCATGATGAGGAAGAGCTGAACATAAAATTAGAAAGGGCAAATATTAAGAAAAACCAATGAAGCAGCTGAAAAGTGGACTCATTGGATGCCAGGGAGTGAGAGGCAGGCGAGATCTATCACTCTTTGCTAGAGGCTTCACTGGTGGCTAAGGAAGGGAGTTCAGGGTATATAAGTCCTGTGAAATATAAAGCAAATATGCATATGTATACACTATAAATATAAACCAATGAAGCTGCAGTTCTGAGTTAAGGCCTACAGGGATCTATTTTCTCCTAATTGGAAACATAAATTCCCATTCATGACAATTTACTTGAATTTATGTTGAAATTGAACAGTCTTGGCCAATCAGAGTGTGAGGATGTACAGTTGCTTTTCCCTCCCCACTGTCACCCTCAGACATTATACATTTATTCATCACCATAGTATCCAGGAGATGTATGGTTTTCTGTTATACAAAAACTGTTTTACATTTATATAATCCCCTGAATGCTGATTAGCAGAATGGGGAAATGGTTTGCATAATTCTCAGTCGAGTAAATGAAAATATTGTATATGTATTATGTGCAAAATAGAATATGCAGGTTGAGTGTGAGAGTGAAAATCCTCATTCTATATATTGCAATGTGGTTATTGCTCAACCAGTATTTCAGAGTTAAATATCTAGCCCATTTAAAATCAGTTGGTCATCTTTGTAAATTAATGATCAAAGTTAAACTGCATAGATGACTCCTTGCTAAACTTTACTTTTTTAATCAACCCATTTTGAGCTGTATAATGTAAAAAAAAGTCCCCATCACCTCAATGATTAAACTTTGAAGTACACACTTTAGTTAATGTTCTTTGAGGGTTAGGCTTTATTAAAAGAAACAAACCCAGAAATGTTTTCCCCTTGGATATGACTTAATATGTCAAATTTCAATCTGTGATTGTTTCAAATTTTCACCCCTTAAAAAAAAAAGGTCAAAAGAGATTTGAAACTGGAACCCATATGCACAGCAACAATAACAGCAGTGAGAGAACACATCTAACATATTTACATTTTGGTCTCTGTAGAAACAAGCACATGACAACTGAATGGAATTGGCAGCTGTTCTTGACTTACAAACACATACAAGTGATGATTAGATTTGTTTGATAAGATGTGTAGAACAATACAGTTGAACATTTCTAGGCTATCCACTGTGGTGTCATTAATTATGCTTAAGTAGCTATCCCAATTAAAGAAGAGGCCATTTAAAAAAAACAGGTCGGGAATAATGTAAAATTGAATGCAAGATACAAAAATAAATTATATTCACTTTATTTTATTAACATTTTTCTTCTGTAAATTTTCATTTGGCAACTTCTATATTAAAACACAAGATAAAAATTGTAAGTGGAGTCACAACCCCCCTCCCTTACCAAGTTTATGTGGAGTTGTGGTAAAGCCATGCTGATGCTGGCACCGAGCATGGTACATAGTAGAGTGCTGTCTGCAAGCTACTGTACTACAAGCCAGTACCTGCATCTGGTCTGCTGTGGGATTCCCAGAGTAGTTAGATAATGCAAGGAAGTATTTGGCTAAATCTTCATTTATCCAAAGAGTTAGTATGGGTGTGTGATGGGAACCCTGGGGTGCAACCTGGAACTGGGGTACCTCTGTGTCCCCTTAACTCTCCAGCTTGAGCTGTCTCTCACAATACTAAGCTAGTGACAAGGAGCAAACCCCTCCGGGTGCTGTTATCTCTCAGCACAACAGCATGTGGATCCCCACACTCAGCTAGGTTGCATGAATATTCCCAAAGCCACTCATGAATCACACAGAGAAAGGCACCAGCCAATTTCCTCCAGCTCCCCAGCCTTGCACCGCAGAGCTGTACCATCTTGTCCTGGTCAGAAGCCTGACTAGTGTAAGTTTATTACCCAGTCTGCCCAATGTCAAGAGGACATATACAAGCTTTTGTAAACTGAGTTGAGATTTCCCAAGCACTTCAACCAAAACACAGTTTTAGGTAAAATATAAAACAGATTTATTAACTACAGCGAGATAGATTTTAAGTGATTATAACTGGTAGGCATAAAAGATCAGAGCACAGTCTAAATCTTAAATATTGTTACACTAGATAGTATTTAGATCAAGCAGTTTTCTCACCCCACCGGACACACAGGCTTCTCTCTCAAGCCTGGGACCAGTCTCCTCAGTTGAAATCTTTGTCTCCCAGTGTTCTTGTTGCTTCCTGCATAGGTGGGGCAGGAGAAAGGCAGAAGCATGATGCTATTGTCCCCTGTTTTATATCCTCAGTCCATGTGCCTGGAAGACGCTAGGCCCACCAGGCATGCCTGGACTTGCTGAGTCACAGGGTTGAGCAACCCTGGTGTGGTCTTGTGCAACTGAGTCATAGAGTTGAGCAGTCCCCATTGTGTGGTGCTTGCGCAACTATCTTTGAATTGTAAATCCCTTGTTTACTGTTCCCTTGCTGATCAATGGCTGGTGATGATTGTTCAACACCCGCCCGGATGTTGGTCACTTCCTTTGTCATTGTCGTTGGAGAACTAGCATTAGAGACTCTCATACTTATAACATATTTCAGTAATAGCCATCCGGCAAAATCTCATAACTTCATACACACTAATGATATACATATTTGGACAGAACAATGGGTTTCAGCAGATCATGATTTTTCATATGATATCTTTCATGGCATGCTTTGTATGAAATATATCATAACTATATGACAGGGGTCAGGGCCGGCTCCAGCTTTTTTGCCACCCCAAGCGGCAAAGCGGAAAAATTAAAAAAAAAAAAAAAGATAAAGCCGCGATCGGCGGCACTTCGGCGGCAGCTCTACCGCACTGCTTCATTCTTCAGCGGCAATTCAGTGGCGGGTCCTTCGCTCCGAGAGGGACTGAGGGACCTGCCGCCGAATTGCCACTGAAGACCCGGACATGCCACCCCTTTCCATTGGCCGCCCCAAGCACCTGCTTCCTTCGCTGGTGCCTGGAGCCGGCCCTGACGGGGTGAATATGGGGGTTCCAGGGTGCTGTTTTGAGGTACATAAGAACATAAGAACATAAGAAAGGCCGTACTGGGTCAGACCAAAGGTCCATCTAGCCCAGTATCTGTCTACCAACAGTGGCCAATGCCAGGTGCCCCAGAGGGAGTGAACCTAACAGGCAATGATCAAGTGATCTCTCTCCTGCCATCCATCTCCATCCTCTGACGAACAGAGGCTAGGGACACCATTCTTACCCATCCTGGCTAATAGCCATTTATGGACTTAGCCACCATGAATTTATCCAGTCCCCTTTTAAACATTGTTATAGTCCTAGCCTTCACAACCTCCTCAGGTAAGGAGTTCCACAAGTTGACTGTGCGCTGCGTGAAGAAGAACTTCCTTTTATTTGTTTTAAACCTGCTGCCTATTAATTTCATTTGGTGACCCCTAGTTCTTGTATTATGGGAATAAGTAAATAACTTTTCCTTATCCACTTTCTCAACATCACTCATGATTTTATATACCTCTATCATGTCCCCCCTTAGTCTTCTCTTTTCCAAACTGAAGAGTCCTAGCCTCTTTAATCTTTCCTCATATGGGACCCTCTCTAAACCCTTAATCATTTTAATTGCTCTTTTCTGAACCTTTTCTAGTGCTAGAATATCTTTTTTGAGGTGAGGAGACCACATCTGTACACAGTATTCGAGATGTGGGCGTACCATGGATTTATATAAGGGCAATAATATATTCTCAGTCTTATTCTCTATCCCCTTTTTAATGATTCCTAACATCCTGTTTGCTTTTTTGACCGCCTCTGCACACTGCGTGGACATCTTTAGAGAACTATCCACGATGACGCCAAGATCTTTTTCCTGACTCGTTGTAGCTAAATTAGCCCCCATCATGTTGTATGTATAGTTGGGGTTATTTTTTCCAATGTGCATTACTTTACATTTATCCACATTAAATTTCATTTGCCATTTTGCTGCCCAATCACTTAGTTTTGTGAGATCTTTTTGAAGTTCTTCACAATCTGCTTTGGTCTTAACTATCTTGAGTAGTTTAGTATCATCTGCAAACTTTGCCACCTCACTGTTTACCCCTTTCTCCAGATCATTTATGAATAAATTGAATAGGATTGGTCCTAGGACTGACCCTTGGGGAACACCACTAGTTACCCCTCTCCATTCTGAGAATTTACCATTAATTCCTACCCTTTGTTCCCTGTCCTTTAACCAGTTCTCAATCCATGAAAGGACCTTCCCTTTTATCCCATGACAGCTTAATTTACGTAAGAGCCTTTGGTGAGGGACCTTGTCAAAGGCTTTCTGGAAATCTAAGTACACTATGTCCACCGGATCCCCCTTGTCCACATGTTTGTTGACCCCTTCAAAGAACTCTAATAGATTAGTAAGACACGATTTCCCTTTACAGAAACCATGTTGACTATTGCTCAAGAGTTTATGTTTTTCTATGTGTCTGACAATTTTGTTCTTTACTATTGTTTCAACTAATTTGCCCGGTACCGACGTTAGACTTACCGGTCTGTAATTGCCGGGATCACCCCTAGAGCCCTTTTTAAATATTGGCGTTACATTAGCTAACTTCCAGTCATTGGGTACCGAAGCCGATTTAAAGGACAGGTTACAAACTTTAGTTAATAGTTCCGCAACTTCACATTTGAGTTCTTTCAGAACTCTTGGGTGAATGCCATCTGGTCCCGGTGACTTGTTAATGTTGAGTTTATCAATTAATTCCAAAACCTCCTCTAGTGATACTTCAATCTGTGACAGTTCCTCAGATTTGTCACCTACAAAAGCCAGCTCAGGTTTGGGAATCTCCCTAACATCCTCAGCCGTGAAGACTGAAGCAAAGAATCCATTTAGTTTCTCCGCAATGACTTTATCATCTTTAAGCGCTCCTTTTGTATTTTCATCGTCAAGGGGCCCCACTGGTTGTTTAGCAGGCTTCCTGCTTCTGATGTACTTAAAAAACATTTTGTTATTACCTTTGGAGTTTTTGGCTAGCCGTTCTTCAAACTCCTCTTTGGCTTTTCTTATTACACTCTTGCACTTAAGTTGGCAGTGTTTGTGCTCCTTTCTATTTGCCTCACTAGGATTTGACTTCCACTTTTTAAAGGAAGTCTTTTTATCTCTCACTGCTTCTTTTACATGGTTGTTAAGCCCGGTGGCTCTTTTTTAGTTCTTTTACTGTTTTTCTTAATTTGGGGTATACATTGAAGTTGAGCCTCTATTATGGTGTCTTTAAAAAGGGCCCACGCAACTTGCAGGGATTTCACTTTAGTCACTGTACCTTTTAACTTTTGTCTAACTAACCCCCTCATTTTTGTATAGTTCCCCCTTTTGAAATTAAAGGCCACAGTGTTGGGCAGTTGAGGTGTTCTTCCCATCACAGGGATGTTGAATGCTATTGTATTATGGTCACTATTTCCAAGCGGTCCCGCTATAGTTACCTCTTGGACCAGCTCCTGCGCTCCACTCAGGATTAAATCTAGAGTCGCCTCTCCCCTTGTGGGTTCCCGTACCAGCTGCTCCATGAAGCAGTCATTTAAAGTATCGAGAAATTTTATCTCTGCATTTCGTCCTGAAGTGACGAAATGCAGGTACACAGTGCCACAGGGTGGAAATGATCATGTTTATCTGGGCATTTATTGTAATTCACACTAGCTATTAAGTGCTCATCACCATAGTATCTGAGCACCTACCCGTTCCCCTCAGGCCACATTTCCTGGTCAGGGAGCTGTGTGAAGAGTGGCATGGTACTCGTCCCCTACACTAGGATGGTCTCAGCTCACTAAGTTGGTTCTGAAGCCACTTAGCTGTGCTGGAGCCATACAGGCACCATAGTGGGAGTCAGGATCTGACCTAAAGCATTCTTGGTCAAGAGATTTGTCTGTGAAATGAACTTCCTGAGATTAGACTAATCCAGGGCCTCATCACATTCATGCTCATTCCAAGACTCTTCTCTTCCATAAATCTTTCCCTCTGTAACCAGTAAGGGGTGACTGGGGGTGGGAAAGAGAGTAGGGAAGGGGCTGAAGAAGATAATTCCCTTCCACCAGAATATTCCTTGCAAATCTAACTTGCCTAGGAAGTACTTAGATGGGGACTGTAATAAAACCATTAGATGGATAAGACAGGTAGGTAGGTAGACTGGTGACTAGATCTCGTGCAAGTCTGCAGAATAAGAAGAATCTATAAGGGTGCTTCTGACCTTAAGTCTTCTTTGCCAGAGAGATTGAAATAGGCACTTTTGAGGTCAAAACTGACCCTGTTGGGAGAAGCATCCATAAACTATGAAAACTGATGCTGCTCTGGGTTTTGTGGCTGAGAAATCTCTTACGACCCTAGCACATTTTCTCTTTCTTCAGACTTTATTTCTCTAATGCTGCTTGGATTTCTCTGGTTGAATGTTGGTCTGAGATTTACTGACATTCCAAAATAATTGGCTCTTATCATGGCCTCAGTCGAATATCTGCCAGGTCAACACCAAGGAAGCTGTTGCAACTGGCACAATTTAGAGCAGCCCTGAGACTGTTCTATGTGGTTCTGGGGGCTAGAAAAGAACCCATTTGGCCCTAGTGCTTAGAGCCACCTTTTCCCCCTGCCCTCCCACCTCGGTTGTGCTGAGAGGAGATCACCCACAGCTGAGGACTGAGCACTTTATTTCTAGCTCTCATGTACTTTGTCCTTGATTTTGTAAGTTGGATTGTACCAAAAGATGGTGAATGGAGATGCAGTTGCTGATGTAGCTGGGCCATGCCCACTAATGGTTTTGAATATTAGATAGGACCATGTCCTAGTACGGGACCAAGTAGAGGGACTAGGGCAGATGGCAGGTGTGGTCAGAGTGGCCGCCCTATGAGGAGGTAGGCAGTCATGCTCTGCACAAGCCGGAGCCTGTGCACTGAGAAGCTGCTGTGAACGGGACTAGCCACTGAGGCTAGGCCTGGTCTACACTACGAGTTTAGGTTGAATTTAGCAGTGTTAAATCGAATTAAGCCTGGACACGTCCACACGACGAAGCCCTTTTTTTCGACTTAAAGGGCCCTTTAAACCGGTTTCTTTACTCCACCTCTGACGAGGGGATTAGCGCTGAAATCGGCCTTTGCGGGTCAGATTTGGGGTAGTGTGGACGGAATTCGACGTTATTGGCCTCCGGGAGCTATCCCACAGTGCTTCATTGTGACCGCTCTGGACAGCACTCTCAACTCAGATGCACTGACCAGGTAGACAGGAAAAGCCCCGCGAACTTTTGAATTTCATTTCCTGTTTGCCCAGCGTGGTGCGCACAGGTAACCACGCAGAGCTCATCAGCACAGGTAACCATGATGGAGTCCCAGGATTGCAAAAGAGCTCCATCATGGACCGAACGGGAGGTACAGGATCTGCTCGCCATATGGGGAGACGAATCAGTGCTAGCTGAACTCTGTAGCAGTAAACAAAATGGCAAAATATTAGAAAAAGTCTCAAAGGCCATGAAGGACAGAGGCCATAACAGGGACGCACAGCAGTGCTGCATGAAAATTAAGGAGCTAAGGCAAGCCTACCACAAAGCCAGAGAGGCAAACGGAAGGTCCGGGGCAGAGCCGCAAACATGCCGCTTCTACGCGGAGCTGCATGCCATGCTAGTGGGTGCAGCCACCACTACCCCAACCGTGTGCTTTGACTCCATCAATGGAGAATCACGCAACAGGGAAGCAGGTTCGGGGTACGAGGAAGATGATGATGAAGACAATGAAGATAGCTCACAGCAAGGAAGCGGAGAAACCAGTTTCCCCAACAGCCAGGATATGTTTATCACCCTGGACATGGAACCAGTAACCCCCGAACTCACCCAAAGCGTGCTCCCAGACCCTGAGAGCACACAAGGGACCTCTGGTGAGTGTACCTTTGTAAATATTACACATGGTTTAAAAGCAAGCGTGTTTAATGATTAATGATTAATTTGCCCTGGCAATCGCGGCCAGTACAGCTACTGGAAAAGTCTGTTAACGTGTCTGGGGATGGAGCGGAAATCCTCCAGGGACATCTCCAGAAAGCTCTCCTTCATGTACTCCCAAAGCCTTTGCAAAAGGTTTCTGGGGAGGGCTGCCTTATCCCGTCCGCCATGGTAGGACACTTTACCACGCCAGGCCAGTAGCACATGGTCTGGAATCATTGCATAACAAAGCATGGCAGCGTATGGTCCCGGTGTTTGCTGGCATGCAGACAACATCCATTCCTTATCTCTCTTTGTTATCCTCAGGAGAGTGATATCATTCACGGTCACCTGGTTGAAATGGGGCGATTTTATTAAGGGGACATTCAGAGGTGCCCTTTCCTGCTCGGCTGAACATAAATGTTCCCTGCTGTTAGCCACATGGTGAGGGAGAGGGGTGAAGTGATCATCCCAGAGAATTGGGTGTGTGGGGGGGGGTTAGTTGGGTTTTTGCTGCATGTTAACCCAGAAACTGCAGCCCCTCCTTTTACATTGCAAACCCATTTTAAATGGCCAACCCAACGGATGCTTGGTATGGGAAATGAGGGCGCTGCTATTTGAAACCATTCCCACATGTTATGAAGGTTAAAAAAGCCCAAAGACTGTGGCTTACCATGGCTGCCTGCAAGCCGAATTCTGTTGCCTGGCACTGCGTGAGTGATCTCTGACACCAAACCGGCAGGCCCTCAATATAAGAGGAAAAATGCGACCTTGTAACGAAAGCACATGTGCTGTGTAATGTGAACAGCAAAATTTAATGTGAAAGAGTGTACCCATTGTTCTCCAAAATGTGTCTTTTTTAACCATTTCTCCCTTCTCCTCCACCAGCTGCAAATGTTTCTCCTTCGCAGAGGCTAGTGAAGATTAGAAGGAGAAAACGGCTGACTCGGGATGATATGTTCTCGGAGCTCCAGATGTCCTCCCACACTGACAGAGCACAGCAGAATGCATGGAGGCAGTCAATGTCAGAGTGCAAAAAAGCACAATATGAACGAGAGGAGAGGTGGCGGGCTGAATCGCGGGCTGAAGAGAGCAAGTGGCGGGCTGAAGATGATAGGTGGCATCAGGTTGCTGACAGAAGGCAAGAGTCGATGCTCCAGCTGCTGGAGCATCAAACTGATATGCTCCAGCGTATGGTTGAGCTGCAGGAAATGCAGCAGGAGCAGAGACCGCTGCTACAGCCCCTGTGTAACCAACAGCCCTCCTCCCCAAGTTCCATAGCCTCCTCAGCCAGACGCCCAAGAACACGGTGGGGGGGCCTCCGGCCACCCAGCCACTCCACCCCAGATGATTGCCCAAGCATCAGAAGGCTGGCCTTCAATAAGTGTTAAAGTTTTAAACTGCAGTGTGTCCTTTTCCTTCCCTCCACACCCACCCCTCCCGGGCTACCTTGGCAGTTATCCCCCTAATTGTGTGATGAATTAATAAAGCATGCATGAATGTGAAGTAACAATGACTTTATTGCCTCTGCAAGCGGTGCTCGAAGGGGGGAGGGGAGGGTGGTTCGTTTACAGGGAAGTAGAGTGAACCGGGGGGGGGGGCGGGAGGGTTCATCAAGGAGAAACAAACAGAAGTTTACACCGTAGCCTGGCCAGTCACAAAACTGGTTTTCAAAGCTTCTCTGATGCGCACCGTGCCCTGCTGTACTCTTCTAACCGCCCTGGTGTCTGGCTGCGCGTAATCAGCGGCGAGGTGATTTGCCTCAACCTCCCACCCTGCCATAAATGTCTCCCCCTTACTCTCACAGATATTGTGGAGCGCACAGCAAGCAGCAATAACAATTGGAATATTGGCTTCGCTGAGGTCTCTCCAAGTCAGTAAACTGCACCAGCGCGCTTTTAAACGTCCAAATGCACATTCTACCACCATTCTGCACTTGCTCAGCCTATAGTTGAACAGGTCCTGACTACTGTCCAGGCTGCCTATGTACGGCTTCATGAGCCATGGCATTAAGGGGTAGGTTGGGTCCCCAAGGATAACTATAGGCATTTCAACATCCCCAACGGTTATTTTCTGGTCCAGGAAGAAAGTCCTTTCCTCCAGCTTTTGAAACAGACCAGAGTTCCTGAAGACGCGAGCATCATGTACCTTTCCCGGCCATCCCACGTTGAAGTTAGTGAAACGTCCCTTGTGATCCACCAGGGCTTGCAGCAGCATTGAAAAGTACCCCTTGCGGTTTATGTACTCGGTGGCTTGGTGCTCCGGTGACAAGATAGGGATATGGGTTCCGTCTATCGCCCCACCACAGTTTGGGAATCCCATTGCAGCAAAGCCATCCATTATGACCTGCACGTTTCCCAGAGTCACTACCCTTGATATCAGCAAGTCTTTGATTGCGTTGGCTACTTGGATCACAGCAGCCCCCACAGTAGATTTGCCCACTCCAAATTGATTCCTGACTGACCGGTAGCTGTCTGGCGTTGCAAGCTTCCACAGGGCTATCGCCACTCGCTTCTCAACTGTGAGGGCTACTCTCATCCTGGTATTCTGGCGCTTCAGGGCAGGGGAAAGCAAGTCACAAAGTTCCATGAAAGTGCCCTTATGCATGCGAAAGTTTCGCAGCCACTGGGAATCGTCCCACACCTGCAACACGATGCGGTCCCACCAGTCTGTGCTTGTTTCCCGGGCCCAGAATCGGCGTTCCACGCCATGAACCTCCCCCATTCACACCATGATTTGCACATTGCTGGGGCCTGTACTTTGTGAGAGGTCTATGTCCATGTCAATTTCTTCATCACTCTCGTCGCCGCGCTGCAATCGCTGTAATCGCCTCCTCACCTGGTTTTGCTTTGGCATGTTCTGGGTCTGCATATACTCCAGGACAATGCGCGTGGTGTTCATAGTGCTCATAATTGCCACGGTGATCTGAGCGGGCTCTATGATCCCAGTGCTATGGCGTCTGGGCTGAAAAAAGGCGCGAAACTATTGTCTGATGGAGGGAGAGAGGGAGGGGCGAGTGACGACATGGCTTACGGGGAATTAAAATCAACAAAGGTGGCTGTGCATCAGGGAGAAACACAAACAACTGTCACACAGAATGGCCCCCCCAAAGATTGAACTCAAAACCTTGGGTTTAGCAGGCCGTTGATTTCACGGAGGGAGGGGTCAGCAAATGAATACAGAACAAATTTGGTCCATCTATCTTTTACATCTTAGGCTGGCAGCAGACGGTGCAGCATGACTGATAGCCATCGGCATCTTCTGGGTGCTTGGCAGAAGATGCTGTATTACAACTGCTAGCCATCATCGTCAAGACGGTTCAATAGGACTGCCGGCAGGACTGAGTCTCCAGGAGACAAAACATGTCTGCCCAGGTGCCTCTGACCGAACTCACTGAGGAATACGACGATGATGGATATCAGTCGTAATACACCATCTACTGCCAAAAGGCAAGGAGCTGCTGCTGTATAGCAATGCAGCCCCACGTCTGCCAGCACCCAGATAGCCGATGACGGCTACCAGTCATACTGCACTGTCTACTGCCAAAAGGCAATGAGCTGCTGCTGTGTAGCAATGCAGTCCCACGTCTGCCGGCACCCAGATGACATATGGTGACGGCAGACGTGGGAGCTGAGCAGGCTCCATGCTTGCCATGGTATGTCGTCTGCACAGGTAACCCAGGAAAAAAGGCGCGAATCGATTGTCTGACGTTGCTCTAATGGAGGGGGAGGGGCCTGACGACATGTACCCAGAACCCCCCGCGACACTGTTTTTGCATCATCAGGCATTGGGATCTCAACCCAGAATTCCAATGGGCGGTGGAGACTGTGGGAACTGTGGGATAGCTACCCACAGTGCAACGCTCCGGAAGTCGACGCTAGCCTCGGTACTGTGGATGCGGTCCGCCGACTTAATGCACTTAGAGCATTTTATGTGGGGACACACACAATCGACTGTATAAAACCGATTTCTATAAAACCGGCTTCTATAAATTCGACCTAATTTCATAGTGTAGACATACCCTGAGATGGTGAAAGATTATTTGGCACCTCCTATTCAAACCACTGACCTTGGAATGAAAGAGGGCAAGGGGAAAGAAATGGGGCCCAGAGCACTTGCTTTTTATTGTAAAAGTGGGCGGAATAAACACCTTGATGTGAGGGGGTTGGTTCATTCCTAAAGAGGCATGACGCTGATCCAGCAAAGCACTTAAGCTTGTGACCAGTCTTATTGAGGTCAATGGGACTACTCCCATTCTTAATTGATTTGCTGGATTGGGGTCCATAAGAGGAGGGACCAGTCTGTGCCCTTCCACTGCATCTCTGGAAGAGGGAACAGGGAGTCAGGACTCCTGGATTCTATTCCTGTCTTTGCCACTGAGTCTCTATGACACTTTGGAAAAGTCACTTACCCACTTGTACCTCAATTTACCTTGTTGTACAAAGGGGATAATAATACTTGCCTACCTTCCAGGGGGCTGAATTCCTCAGCTGGAAAATGCTTTGACATCTTCTGTTTAAAGGAGCTATTGACATACAAAGTAATTGTAAAAGGATTTTGATGTCCCTCATGTTATTTATGGACCTGATCCTGTGAGGTGCTCAGCATCTGCAGTTCCCATGGTTCAGCACCTCTGGGGTCTGGCCCTGTGGCAGGAAGCCCAGCAGTATTGATGAGCTAGAGCCCCACATGGCCAGGTGGTGCTCTGGGACGAGGTGTCACATCAGCTGCTCAGCTCCTCCTAGTGCACATCTTTTCTTTCCTCTCTCTCTGGTGTGGGAGGGTGGGCCGTCCTCTGAGTAGAACATGAACCGCTCCATTTCCATGTGTGTCTGAGCTGTGCTAGTGCCGGAGCCGGGAGACGCTCTTCATACAGGGGAAACAAGTACTTGGAAAAAAGCTGGTTTCTATTTATATTACAGACAGAAATAACTGAGACCAAGGTAAGTCCCAGGCTGGGGAAACCCTTGAGCAATTTCAGTTATTCTTTCCTTAAGCAGTTCTCTAATGACACAAATCCAGAACACCAGGATAGAAGTGAGATGGTGATAGGCTATAAATATACACACATCTGCAGATGATGTGTTGCTACATGAGTACCATCCCCAGTGGTAGCTGGTGCTAGCTGGATCTTGTTTGTTTTTAATTCCTGTATTTTTTTCCATTCCTTTATTCCAGTGTCTTTGGCAGGTGGAAATAGCAGTCACTTAGGGGCTGTATCTGCAGCGCAGCTACTGAGCCATGGGAATGAGATGGTTACCGATGTCAGTGGGAAGTAACGATGGGCAGTTGAATTGACAAGATCAAATAAGATACAAAGAGCCACTCGGGGCAGGTCTCCAAGGAGGTTAGAGTGCCTGGGACAAACTGCCACTGCTCCAAGGCAAGGGGGGGGGGTGTTTACAATGGGCTAGCGGACTGAGGCTAGGGTCAGGGACTTGTAGGGCAGTGCCTTGCAATGGAAGGCTGGCTACAAAGGGGTAGAAGACATCACTGCTAGCCTTCATAGGGGATAAGAATTGTGTCCATTAACATCTGCCCTCTGTTATGGATTTATTCGCAGAAGAATGTAATTAGAAATCACCGATTTAGATTTAACCCATTAGGGGCTTAATCCTAAATCTGCTGAGTGAGTGGCAAAGTTCCTGTTGGTTTCAGTGATGCAGGATCAGGCCCTGCGAGCAGTGCTACAAGCACAGAATTTGGGAGCCTAATGGCGCCCGTCCAGGCCGTTAGCCTGGAGTGCACACTGAGCTTTTCTTACTACTTGAGGCCTCCCTGTGGTGGAGGTTTATAGACAGGAAAACCACACGCGCAGGGCTGGGCCCAGTTCTCTGTTCTCTGGTATATGCCCCCATGCCCCCACTCTTTTACCTTGTGTCTTAGCCTTCTGCTGGTGTTGACACCATGGGCCAAGTCCCCAACTCTGCATGATGAACACGCAGTGCCAGTGGGGGGTTGAGTCGCAGAGTGCAATGCCCCCAGGGCATAGGTGCTGAAACTAGGGGTGCTTGAAGTGGTTTCCATCATATGCAGGGTTTACAGCTTGGTTCAGTGGCTCTCAGCACCCCCACTATGCACATTGTTCCAGTGCCCCGTCCCAGATAAGTCAGAGCACTCGGACGTTTTGTACAGCGGTGGAAAAATGTACTTGAGCTTGGCCAATGTGTTGTCGAATTATGGCTCTCTATGTGTTTTTAGCAATGGAAACATGCTAATTGCATGCAGTTATCTCATGTTAGTCACATGACTGAACTATTAGCTCTAAGCTACTGTCTCCAGGACACTCTTAAAGCATGTCTCAAGGGATTAACATCAGTGAGACGGTATCTCTTACACCGAGTGCTTTGCAGCACCTTCTGTCTGAGGATTTCAAGTAGCTTTACAAATGCTAAGCTAGGTCTAAATGCAGTTCCTTTGGCTTCAGTGGATCAACACCACTGGAGGATCTGGGCCATTGTGTATGTCTTTCAATACCTCCGTGAGGTAGGTTGGAATTATTACGCCTATTTCACAGATGGGCAAGTTCAGGCAGTAAGTAATTTTGGCAAACATTTCAAACCTCCTTAAAGTTAGTCACCTAAATCCGGAGTCAGCTGCCTCAATAAAAGCAAGCTGAGGTGTGGAGGTTCACAAGCTCTGAGAATAAGCCCACCTTTATTCAGGTGTCTGAAGATGGATTTAGGTGACTGTCATAAACATACAGCTAACGGTAGCATAAAATCCCTCCTTTACCTGTAAAGGGTTAAGAAGCTCAAATAACCTGGTTGGCACCTGACCAAATCTGTGGGGGGAAGGTTTTTGTTTTGTCTCTCTTTGTTGTTCTCTCCGGGTCAGCGAGGAACCAGGGCAGGGAAAATACATCTCCTAAAGCCATACCTGAATTAAGCATCTAAGATTACAAATTGAAAGTAATAGGAAGGAAATGTATTAGATTATCTTTTATTTTAGCTTGTGAATTTTCCCTATGCTAAGAGGGAGGTTTATTCCTGTTTTTTTGTAACTTTAAAGTTTTGCCTAGTGGGGAATCCTTTGTGTTATAAAACTTATTAGCCTATAAAATTACCTTCCATCCTGATTTTACAGAAGTGCTTCTTTTACTTTTTTCTTTATAATAAAGTTCTGTTCTTAAGAATCTGATTGGGTTTTAGTGTCCTAAAACCCCAAGGGTCTGGTCTGTGCTCACCTTGGTTACCTATTCGGTTGGTATATTATTCTCAAGCCTCCCCAGGAAAGGGGGTGAAGGGGCTTGGGGGATATTTTGGGGAAACAGGAACTCCAAGTGGTCCTTTTCCTGAATCTTTGTCTAACTCACTTGGTGGTGGCAGCGATACCGTCCAAGGGCAAGGAAGAATTTGTGCCTTGGGGAAGTTTTTAACCTAAGCTGGTGGAATAAGCTTAGGGGGTCTTTCATGCGGGTCCCCACATCTGTACCCCAGAGTTCAGAGTGGGGAGGGAACCCTGAGATGGTGGCAGAGGTGGGATACATTTGGTTACACCCAGACAACTGCTCAGAGTTATACAACATACCAATATTGTTAGAAACTGGACTTTCAAGAGGATACAATTTCAGTTGTTCTTCCCTTGCTTTTTTCACTTGGAGCTGAAGTCTGGCCGTGTCCTGTTGCATCTGGTGTATCCTTTCCTCTCTTTTAGCAGTTTCTTTCTTTCTTTCATCAGCCTTCTTCTTCAGCTGGGCCAAGGCTTGCTTCTCTCTCATTTGAATTTCTGCCAGTTTTTGTTCATGCTCAAGTTACAGTTTATTTGCTGCCTTTTGCATTCCAATTGCTTCTGCAGCTTCTGTAGCATCAGGTAAGGGCTGTGCCTTCTGATCACTGGCCATTAACAAATCTCTCAGTTCTTGATTTGTAACTTTCTTTCTAAAGCTTATCCCCTTTTCTGAACACAAATTTTTCAGGGCTTTTTTGTCAAGGCCCTCATATGCTCTTTGCTCACCCATTGCAATTGTTCTTTAACCAACCAAACTCTCACTACCAAAATTCAAATTTGGATAGCGTGGGGTTCTGACCCAAAGCTTAATTGACCTGGTTCTGTGGATCCTAGCACAACTACGCCACTGTAACGATGCTGGTTCTGGTGGGACCCAATTGAGAGTGCCAATTCAGGACAAATTGCTTAAAGCAGGGCAGTTACAGCCCAAGGCTGGGGTTTTTCCACCTCTAAGGTAAACCAAACCAGACAGACAGAGAGGACTTTGGTTTTACCCCACTGGCTAACCACAAGTCAGACAAGCAATTCCCTTAGACACTCCAGTTTCCCAGTATCACCACCAGTGCCTCTCGTTATGGGGATGAATGGTGATGAAAACCAATGACCCAGTAAAAGAAAAAGGTTCTCCCAATCCCAAAGGACCAAGCCCCAGACCCAGGTCAATATACAAATCAGACCTTACTCACAAATCATGCTGTTGCCAATCCTTTAGAATCTAAAATCTAAAGGTTTATTCATAAAAGGGAAAAGATATAAATGAGAGCTAGAATTGGTTAAATGGAATCAATTACATGCAGTAATGGCAAAGTTCTTGGTTCAGGCTTGTATCAGTGATGGAATAAACTGCAGGTTCAAATCAATACTCTGGAGTACATCCCCCGCTGGAATGGGTCATCAGTCCTTTGTGTACAGAATCCATTTGTAGCAACGTCTCTCCAGAGGTATGAAGCAGGATTGAAGACTGTTTGGGGAAGTCCTTCCACTGGGAGGGAATGGGCAAGGACGTTTCTACTTATGTCCGGTCTTGTGAGGTGTGCCAAAGAGTGGGAAAACCCCAAGACCAGGTCAAAGCCCCTCTCCAGCCACTCCCCATAATTGAGGTTCCATTTCAGCAAGTAGCTGTGGATATTCTGGGTCCTTTTCCAAAAAAGACACCCAGAGGAAAGCAGTACATACTGACTTTCATGGATTTTGCCACCCGATGGCTGGAAGCAGTAGCTCTAAGCAACACTAGGGTTAAAAGTGTGTGCCAGGCATTAACAGACATTTTTGCCAGGGTAGGTTGGCCCTCCGACATCCTTACGGATTCAGGAACTAATTTCCTGGCAGGAACCATGAAAAGCCTTTGGGAAGCTCATGGGGTGAACCACTTTGTTGCCACCCCTTACCACCATCAAACAAATGGCCTGGTGGAGAAGTTTAATGGAACTTTGGGGGCCATGATATGTAAATTCATAAATGAGCACTCAAATGATTGGAGCCTAGTGTTGCAGCAGTTGCTCTTTGCCTACAGAGCTGTACCACATCCCAGTTTAGGGTTTTCACTATTTGAACTTGTGTAATGCCGCGAGGTTAAGGGGCCATTACAGTTGGTGAAGCAGCAATGGGAGGGGTTTACGCCTTCTCCAGGAACTAACATTCTAGACTTTGTAAACAATCTACAAAACACCCTCCGAGACTCTTTAGCCCTTGCTAGAGAAAACCTAAAAGATGCTCAGGAAGAGCAAAAGGCCTGGTATGATAACCATGCCAGCGAGCGTTCCTTCAAAGTAGGGGACCAGGTCATGGTCTTGAAGGCGCTCCAGGCCCATAAGATGGAAGCATCGTGGGAAGGGCCATTCACAGTCCAGGAGCGCCTGGGAGCTGTTAACTATCTCATAGCATCCCCAACCTCAACCCTAAAGCCTAAAGTGTACCATGTTAATTCTCTAAAGCCCTTTTATTCCAGAGAATTAAAGGTTTGTCAGTTTACAGCCCAGGGAGCAGATGACACTGAGTGGCCTGAAGGTGTCTACTACGAAGGAAAAAGTGATGGTGGCATGGAAGAGGTGAATCTCTCCAAGACCCTTGGACGTATGCAGCGACAGCAGATCAAGGAGCTGTGCACTAGCTTCGCGCCAATGTTCTCAGCCACCCCAGTACGGACCGAACGGGCATACCATTCCATTGACACAGGTAATGCTCGCCCAATTAGAGCCCAACCTTACCGGGTGTCTCCTCGAGACAAAACTGCTATAGAATGGGAGATCCAAGACATGCTACAGATGGGTATAATCCACCCCTCTAAAAGTGCATGGGCATCTCCAGTGGTTCTAGTTCCCAAACCAGATGGGGAGATACGCTTTTGTGTGGACTACCATAAGCTAAATGCTGTAACTTGCCCAGACAACTATCCAATGCCACGCAAAGATGAGCTATTGGAGAAACTGGGACGTACCCAGTTCATCTCTGCCTTAGACTTAACCAAGGGTACTGGCAAGTACCGCTGGATGAATCTGCCAAGGAAAGGTCAGCCTTCATCACCCACATAGGGCTGTATGAATTTAATGTGCTCCCTTTTGGGCTGTGAAATGCACTCGCCACTTTTTCCAAAAACTTGTAGATAGTCTCCTAGCAGGATTGGGAGAATCTGCGGTGGCCTACCTTGATGATGTGGCCATCTTTTCTGATTCATGGGCAGAACACCTGGAGCATCTACAAAAAGTCTTCGAGTGCATAAGGGAGGCAGGACTAACTGTTAAGGCTAAAAAGTGTCAAATAGGCCTAAACAGAGTGACTTACCTTGGACACCAGGTAGGTTAAGGAACTATCAACCCCCTACAGGCCAAAGTGGATGCTATCCAAAAGTGGCCTGTCCCAAAGTCAAAGAAACAGGTCCAATCCTTCTTAGGCTTGGCCGGATATTACAGGCGATTTGTACCACACTACAGCCAAATCGCTGCTCCACTGACAGACCTAACCAAAAAGCAACAGCCAAATGCAGTTCAGTGGACGGAAGAGTGTCAGAAGGCCTTTAACCAGCTTAAAGCGACACTCATGTCTGACCCTCTGCTAAGGGCCCCAGACTTTGACAAACCTTTCCTAGTAACCACAGATGCATCTGAGCGTGGCGTGGGAGCTGTTTTAATGCAGGAAGGACTGGATCAAGAATTCCATCCTGTCGTGTTTCTCAGCAAAAAAATGTCTGAGAGGGAAAGCCACTGGTCAATCACCAAAAAGGAATGTTACGCCATTGTGTACTCACTGGAAAAGCTACGTCCTTACGTTTGGAGATGGCGTTTCCACCTGCAAACCAACCATGCTGCGCTGAAGTGTCTTCATACCATCAAAGACAATAACAAAAAACTTCTTCGGTGGAGTTTAGCTCTCCAAGATTTTGATTTTGAAATACAACACATTTCAGGAGCTTCTAACAAAGTGGCTGATGCACTCTCCTGTGAAAGTTTCCCAGAATCAACTAGTTAAAATCGTCCTTGAAATGTGGAAAATATTGTTAGCTTTTATATAATCAGTAGCATATCTAGAGGTGCATGTTGTTTATTCATTCTGTTTTCTCCTAGAGCTCCAGGAAGAAATCACAGCCAGTGTGGAGCAGGCTGTCCAGCACTGTCTATGATTTGGGCGGCACGTCATAAACATACAGCTAAGGGTAGCATAAAATCCCTCCTTTACCTATAAAGGGTTAAGACGCTCAAATAACCTGGTTGGCACCTGACCAAAAGGACCAATGAGGGGAGAAGATACTTTCAAATCTGTGGGGGAAGGTTTTTGTTTTGTCTCTCTTTGTTGTTCTCTCCGGGTCAGCGAGGAACCAGGGCAGGGAAAATACATCTCCTAAAGCCATACCTGAATTAAGCATCTAAGATTACAAATTGTAAGTAATAGGAAGGAAATGCGTTAGGTTATCTTTTATTTTAGCTTGTGAATTTTCCCTATGCTAAGAGGGAGGTTTATTCCTGTTTTTTTGTAAGTTTAAAGTTTTGCCTAGAGGGGAATCCTCTGTGTTATAAATCTTATTACTCTGTAAAATTACCTTCCATCCTGATTTTACAGAGGTGCATCTTTTACTTTTTTCTTTATAATAAAGTTCTGTTCTTAAGAATCTGATTGGGTTTTAGTGTCCTAAAAACCCCAGGATCTGGTCTGTGCTTACCTTGGTTATCTATTCAGTGGGTATATTATTCTCAAGCCTCCCCAGGAAAGGGGGTGAAGGGGCTTGGGGGATATTTTGGGGAAACAGGAACTCCAAGTGGTCCTTTTCCTGAATCTTTGTCTAACTCACTTGGTGGTGGCAGCGATACCGTCCAAGGGCAAGGAAGAATTTGTGCCTTGGGGAAGTTTTTAACCTAAGCTGGTAGAAATAAGCTTAGGGGGTCTTTCATGTGGGTCCCCACATCTGTACCCAGAGTTCAGAGTGGGGAGGGAACCCTGACAGTGACTAACTTTAACCCCGTGTAGGTGTGTGGCCTGATTGTCGTACCCAGTGCCACACCGCAAGTTTGCGGGAATAGAACCTAGCTCTCCTAACTCCCAGGAATGTGCTTTCGCCATGAGAGCATACCTGCTCAGAGGGGGCGGATTCTGGCCCCCGCTCCAGCCCACTGGCTACTCTGGTGATTTACTGTCATAGATGGAGGAACAATCCCCCCAGGGGAGGAGCAGCACGAGTCTGACATCAGTGGCACTATGCTGCCCCCACTCCCAGGCACCAGGATCAGAGAGCACAGTGGGGGAGGAGGCTGATCAAGCTGGGTGTTATCCCTAGTTTTGAGCACTGCAGGGATTCTTGGTTGCTGTGCAGCCCATCATGGCAGGGGAGGCTGCTAGGGGCTGCTCTAACTTACACTGGGGGAGTGTGGAAAGGGTGGATTTTGGCCCCCACAGCAGCCCAGAATCTGGAGGGTGCAAAGGTGGTGTAAAGCCTCCTTTGTACCCTTCCCTTAGGCTGTGCTACTGGCCTTGTACTTCATGAACAGATCCCAGCTTGCTTCGTCTGCTATGCCAGGTACCATGCGTGGGGGCCAACCAGTCCCTTATCCTCATGTCCCTTCTGCTGGCCCCTCTGCAGTCGGGGTGGGGCAGGAAACCTGTTTTTTATGTGCTGGGAGCAGTTGCCTTTAGTGCTATTGTGAGAACTGAGAAATGAGTGTGCAGATTCCGCCTCACAGGGCGGATGTGTTCGCTTCCTCTACCGTGCTGCTGAGCAGCAGAGAAGCTGATGTCGCTTCTCCTTTTTGGGGGGGGTTGAGGGGGGAGGCAGCCTCAGCTCAGCGTGTGGGCAGGAGGATGGGCATCTGGCAGTACCCAGTAGGAAATGGGTGGAATGGAATGGGAACAAGCTCAGGATTTATTGGATCAAGCGAGACCAGGGTAGAGGAAAATGTGCATGAGTTAAAGACTGAGAAGTGAAGGAAGCTTTATGAAGGCAACTAGCTGCCTTGCTGTGTTCAGCTTGTCTTGTCTTCTGTTCCCATAGCTGGCGCGTCCACAACTTTTCCTGCAGTAACCCCAGCCGGAGGAGATGGGGGCTGAAGTGGCATTGCACTTTGACTAGCATTTGGCTTTGTATTTGGGTCTAGAGCTGGCAGCATTTGGAAGGTTTGGGTTGAGGTGGGCTCTGGTTCCCTCAGGTCAGGTGGGATTCTGCTGTTCATAGGGAGGTCAGTGAGGTGTTTTCTTGGTTGGGTGGCTGGCAGGCGGAAAGGGTGGGGAGTTGGGTAGACAATGCAGGGACTTTCCACCTCTAGAAGGGGGTCAGGACTTGGGCTGGTGCATGACTGGGCTGTTAAGAGGAAGTGGATTGGTTTCTGTAGTGGGGGAGGAGGGTTGTTAGTTGGGAAGGAACTGAGTGGATTTCCCCCAGCTGGAATGGATGGGGTGGTTGGGTCAGCATTGTTAGATGGGGCAACTGGGTTGGTTACTTTAGCGGGGAGTGGTGGTGAGGGGAAGGAGCTTGTGTGTTTTGGGGACTGCATATTGATTCATAATGGGGAGTAGGGTTGGGCAAGCTGGAACAGTACTGATTTTAAGGTGTTGGCTTTGACCTAAATGCCTTGGGAACTCTCTCTCCATGCCGTGCTGCCACAGCTGCAATCAGCAGAGGCGTTTGGGTTAGATCCCCCTGGATTTAAATGAGTGCCCGGATTCATCGTTGGGTTCAATCTTCCTCCCTTTCCATAGCTGAACGGGTTAGAACTGCGTCAATCTACTCTGTGCTGGCAGCCGCAAAAACCTTCAGCTTGTGGGGGTGTTTCCTGCTGAGCTGAAATTCTGGCAGAATTGAAACCAGAGGCTTTCTACCTTCGTTTGTGTTTTTGTGTGTGCATGCATGAGTTTAAGTGGCCTGTACCTCAAAGCCGAGCTCCTGAACATGACTCTACTTTCTGGCTCCTCAGGTATTTATGGCTTTAGCCAGAGCAGTTGTCTGAATAATGGGGTGATGCTTTGCTTAGGCCTTGTGGATCTCATCTTTAATCAGCAAAGCCTTTTGCATCTGGCTAACCTCAGTGGGCTGAGTCTGACTGCCTTTTCCCTCAAAGGTTCTTTGTGCTGTTTTTCAGTGGTTTTTCCTTTCTGCCTCATTCTAGTGCTGCATTTTGTTTTCACCACAGGATTATAGCTTTTTATTGTGGTCACATTTCTGTTTTTTTCAAGGGACCACTGTCAAGGTTGAGAGGTTACACTGATAGCCATTGAGCCATTCCAAATGCCTCCCAGGTACCCTAGATATCATTCTATTTTAAAAAATGGAAGCTGAAAAGCTATTTAAAAAAAATAAAATAAAGTGTATTGGTGGTTGGAACCCTGAGCTAGAAAAGCAGCACAGTTTTTCTCTTTGATAACAGTACCAATGTCATGATCCCTAAGTTATTCAGGGGAGAGGAGTTTTGCAAATTAAGTCATGATCGTGACTTGAGTCGTAGAGAAGGAAAAAAGCATTTATACACAATGAAGTTGGGTGGGGAATTGGGAGGATTGCCTGGGCAATAGAAAGCATTAGAGCTACAGGACCTGATTCAAAGTCTGTAGGAGTCTTTCCATCGATCAGACCTTTGCATTTCAGCACCAGCCGCTTGTAATGTCATACACACAAATGTTAAATGGTGCCCTATTTATGGAAAAATGTACAGAAAAACCATAAATTCTTCCAATGCACAACTTGTCGATAACCTAAATCTTAACGTATTTACTGGGGATGTACTCAGTACACTTACATACTATGAGCGTTTGCTTCTGGAGGAGGCTCATTGGACATTTATAGAGCACATACAAATAAAAGCAAAAAGTACAGATGCTATTCACACAGATGTTGTAATGGAAATGTGTGACAAAACTGAGAAACACCTGTTGACCAATAAGCCCACTGAAATACAAGGGGGAAAATGCAATAAAGCTGATTGTCGGGAAAGATTCTTCACTTGAGTGCAATTAGTTCAGACAGTTGAACAGTACAAGAGCTGGAAAAAAGGTTCTGCAGGTGGTAGCATAATAATGCCATGAAGTGACTGGGCAAGAATTCCAATTTTTGCACTCACAATCCTAATACAATGACTATGCTTGCAGAAAGTCTTTGGAGATGCCATACAAAAGCAGCCATATTTATAACACTAGTCCATTACTCTCCAGCTGGCATAGCTAATTAACACTCAAAAATATATCCTGCACTGGGAAGTTTTAAATGTGAATATCTCATAAGCCACTCAGCAAAAAATGTGGGGAGTATAGGCAGAAAGATTCATATTCAAATATGATAAAGGAAACACATAAACTAGTGCCTAGTGGATGGAATTCATTCCTGTGCAGAGGGCCAGCCCAAGCCCTTTATGTCACTTATGTCTCATTTAAGGAACCCAAATAAGACTTGAGTGCTGTGCAGACCTTGTGTATTGGCCTTCTGAACGGGATGAATTTCAGCCAGAGTGAATAAAATGCAGGGCTGGCCTTACCATGGCCTCGTCTACACTACGATTTTAGGTTGAATTTAGCAGCGTTACCTCAATTTAACCCTGGACACGTCCACACAACGAAGCCCTTTTTTTCGACTTAAAGGGCTCTTAAAATCGATTTCTTTACTCCATCTCCGACGAGGGGGTTAGCGCTGAAATCAGCCTTTCTGGGTTGAATTTTAGGGTAGTGTGGACACAATTCGATGGTATTGGCCTCCCGGAGCTATCCCAGAGTGCTCCATTGTGACCGCTCTGGACAGCGCTCTCAACTCAGATGCACTGGCCAGGTAGACAGGAAAAGGCCCGCGAACTTTTGAATTTCATTTCCTGTTTGGCCAGCATTGCGAGCTGATCAGCACAGGTGACCATGCAGAGCTCATCAGCAGAGGTGACCATGGAGTGCCAGAATCGCAAAAGAGCTCCAGCATGGACCGAACGACAGGTACAGGATCTGCTCGCCGTATGGGGAGACGAATCCGTGCAAGCTGAACTCCATTCCAGTAAACGAAATGCCAAAACATTTGAAAAAATCTCCAAGGGCATGAAGGACAGAGGCTATAACAGGGACGCACAGCAGTGCCGCGTGAAAATTAAGGAGCTAAGGCAAGCCTACCAAAAAAGCAGAGAGCCAAATGGCCACTCCGGGTCACAGCCCCAAACCTGCCGCTTCTATGATGAGCTGCATGCCATTCTAGGGGGTGCAGCCACCAGTACCCCAACCCTGTGCTTTGACTCCATCAATGGAGTAGGACGCAACACGGAAGAGGGTTTTGGGGACGAGGAAGATGATGATGAGGTTGAAGATAGCTCACAGCAAGGAAGCGGAGAAACCGTTTTCCCCAACAGCCAGGAACTGTTTCTCACCCTGGACCTGGAGCCAGTAACACCCGAACCCACCCAAGGCAGGCTCCCGGACCCTGAAGGTGAAGAAGAGACCTCTGGTGAGTGTACCTTTGTAAATATTACACATGGTTTAAAAGCAAGCATGTTTAATGATTAGTTTGCCCTGGCAATCGCGGCCAGTACAGCTACTGGAAAAGTCTGTTAACGTGTCTGGGGATGGAGCGGAAATCCTCCAGGGACATCTCCATAAAGCTCTCCTGGATGTACTCGCAAAGCCTTTGCAAAAGGTTTCTGGGGAGGGCAGCCTTATTCCGTCCTCCATGGTAGGACACTTTATCACGCCAGGCCAATAGCACGTAGTCTGGAATCATTGCATAACACAGCGTATGGTCCCGGTGTTTGCTGGCATTCAAACAACATCCGTTTCTTATCTCTCTGTGTTATCCTCAGGAGAGTGATATCATTCATGGTCACTTCGTTGAAATAGGGTGATTTTATTAAGGGGACATTCAGAGGTGCCTGTTCCTGATGGGCTGTTTGCCTGTAGCTGAACAGAAATGTTCCCTGCTGTTAGCCATGCAGTGGGGGGAAGGGTGAAGTGATCATCCCAGAGAATTGTGTGTGTGTGTGTGGGGGGGGGGGTGTTATTTGGGTTTGTGCTGCACGCTAACCCGCAAACCGCAGCCCCTACTTTTAAATTGCCAACCCATTTTAAATGGCCACCCCAACGGCCGCTTGGTATGGGAAATGAGGGCGCTGCTGTTTGAAACCATTCCCACATGTTATGAAGGTTAAAGAAGCCAAAAGACTGTGGCTTACCATAGCTGCCTGCAAGCCGAATTCTGTTGCCCGGCCCTGCATGAGTGATCTCTCACAACAAACCGACAGGCCTAAGAGGCAAAATGCGACCTTGTAACGAAAGCACATGTGCTGTGTAATGTTAACAGCAAGGTTTACCGTGAAAGAGTGTACCCATTGTTCTATAAAATGTGTCTTTTTAACTACCACTCTCCCTTTTTTTTCCTCCACCAGCTGCATATGTTTCTCCTTCCCAGAGCCAAGCGAAGATTAGAAGGCGAAATGTTCTCTGAGCTCATGCTGTCCTCCCACACTGACAGAGCACAGCAGAATGCGTGGAGGCAGACAATGACGGAGTGCATAAAAGCACAATATGAACGCAAGGAAAGGTGGCGGGCTGATGAGAGTAAGTGGCGGGCTGAAGATGATACGTGGTGTCAGCTTGCTGACAGAAGGCAGGAGTCAATGCTCAGGCTGCTGGAGGATCAAACTCATATGCTCCAGCGTATGCTTGAGCAGCAGGAAAGGCAGCAGGAGCACAGACTACCGCTACAGCCACTGTGTAATCAACAGCCCTCCTCCGCAAGTTCCATAGCCTCCTCACCCAGACGCTCAAGAACGCAGTGGGGGGGCCTCCGGCCACCCAGCCACTCCACCCCAGAGGATTGCCCAAGCAACAGAAGGCTGGCATTCAATAAGTTTTAAAGTTTTAAAGTGAAGTGTGGCCTTGTCCTTCCCCCCTCCCCCACCCCACCCGGTGCTTCCCTCCTCCCCCACCCCTCCCGAGCTACCGTGGCAGTTATCCCCCTATTTGTGTGATGAATTAATAAAGAATGCATGAATGTGAAGCAACAATGACTTTATTGCCTCTGCAAGTGGTGATCGAAGGGGGGAGGAGAGGGTGGCTAGCTTACAGGGAAGTAGAGTGAACCAAGGGGCGGAGGATTTCATCAAGGAGAAACAAATAGAACTTTCACACCATAGCCTGGCCAGTCATGAAACTTGTTTAAAAAGCTTCTCTGATGCGCACCACGCCCTCCTGTACTCTTCTAACTGCCCTGGTGTCTGGCTGCACGTAATCAGCAGCCAGGCGATTTGCCTCAACCTCCAAGCCCACCATAAATGTCTCCCCCTTACTCACAGATATTGTGGAGCGCACAGCAAGCAGTAATAACAATGGGAATATTGGTTTCGCTGAGGTCTTTCCGAGTCAGTAAACTGCACCAGCACACTTTCAAACGTCCAAATGCACATTCTACCACCATTCAGCACTTGCTCCGCCTATAGTTGAACAGCTCCTGACTACTGTCCAGGCTGCCTTTGTATGGCTTCATGAGCCATGGCATTGAGGGGTAGGGTGGGTCCCCAAGGATAACTATAGGCATTTCAAAATCCCCAACGGTTATTTTCTGGTCTGGGAAGAAAGTCCCTTCCTGCAGTTTTTGGAAGCTGGCACAGAGTTCCTGAAGATGTGAGTGTCATGTACCTTTCCTGGCCATCCCACGTTGATGTTGGTGAAACGTCCCTTGTGATCCACCAGTGCTTGCAGCACCATTGAAAAGTACCCCTTTCCATTTATGTACTCGCTGGCTTGGTGCTCCGGTGCCAAGATAGGGATATGGGTTCTCTCTATTGCCTCACCACAGTTAGGGAATCCCATTTCAGCAAAGCCATCCACTATGACCTGCACGTTTCCCAGCATCACTACCCTTGATACCAGCAGCTCTTTGATTGCGTTGGCTACTTGGATCACAGCAGCCCCCACAGTAGATTTGCCCACTCCAAATTGATGCCCGACTGACCGGTAGCTGTCTGGCGTTGCAAGCTTCCACAGGGCTATCGCCACTCGCTTCTCAACTGTGAGGATTGCTCTCATCTTGGTATTCTGGCGCTTCAGGGCAGGGGAAACCAAGTCACAAAGTTCCATGAAAGTGCCCTTACGCATGTGAAAGTTTCGCAGCCACTGGGAATCGTCCCACACCTGCAACACTATGCGGTCCCACCAGTCTGTGCTTGTTTCCCAGGCCCAGAATCGGCGTTCCATGGCATGAACCTGCCCCATTAACACCATGATGTGCACATTGCCGGGGCCCGTACTTTGTGAGAAGTCTATGTCCATGTCTATGTCCTCTTCGCTCTCGTCACTGCACTGCCGTCGCCTCCTCGCCTGGTTTTGCTTTGGCAGGTTCTGGTTCTGCATATACTCCAGGATAATGCGTGTGGTGTTTACAGTGCTCATAATTGCCGCAGTGATCTGAGCATGCTCCATGATCCCAGTGCTATGGCGTCTGGGCTGAAAAAAGACACGAAACGATTGTCTGCTGTTGCTCTGACGGAGGGAGGGGCGACTGACGACATGGCTTACAGGGAATTAAAATCAACAAAGGGGGTGGCTTTGCATCAAGGAGAAACACAAACAACTGTCACACAGAATGGCCCCCTCAAGGATTGAACTCAAAACCCTGGGTTTAGCAGGCCGTTGATTTCACAGAGGGAGAGAGGGGGGAGCAAATGAATACAAAACAAATTGGGTCTATTTTTGTTTTGATCCACTCCATCTATCTTTTACCTCTTAGGCTGGCAGCAGACAGTGCAGTATGACTGCTAGCCATCGTCATCTCCTGGGTGCTCGGCAGAAGATGGGAATGACCTGGCTGAGTCACTCCCATGTCTGTCCAGGTGCCCCTGACCGACCTCACCGAGGTTGGCTAAAAGAGCACCCAGGAGTACGATGACGACGGCTACCAGTTGTAATGCACTGTTTGCTGCCAAAAGGCAATGAGCTGCTGCTGTGTAGCAATGCAGTCCCACATCTGCCAGCACGCAGGAGACATACGGTGATGGTGAGCTGAGCGGGCTCCATGCTTCCGTGGTATGGCGTCTGCACAGGTAACCCAGGAAAAAAGGCGCAAAATGATTGTCTGCCATTGCTTTCATGGAGGGAGGTGGGGCCTGACGACATGTACCCAGAACCACCTGCAACACTGTTTTTGCCCCATCAGGCATTGGGATCTCAACCCAGAATTCTAATGGTCGGCGGACACTGTGGGAACTGTGGGATAGCAACCCACAGTGCAGCGCTCCGGAAGTCAACGATAGCTTCGGTACTGTGGACGCAGTCGACCAACTTAATGCACTTAGAGCATTTTGTGTGGGGACACACACAATCGACTGTATAAAAACAATTTCTAAAAAAACGACTTCTATAAATTCGACCTAATTTCATAGTGTAGACATACCCCATGAGGTGAACTGAGGCGGCCACCTCAGGTGCCAGACTGTGCGGGGGGTGCCACTAGAACCCAGAGTGTAGAAAATTGTGTCTGCTGCTGGTGCATATGTATTCTCTCTGCTCTAGATGCACAGAGATGGGGGAGTGCTGTGCTGGAGGCAGGAGGGCACAAGAGACATAACAGGCAGGCAGGAGACAAGGTGAGAGGGAATAACAGAAAGCAGCAGAAGCTTCAGGGAGAGAGAGGAGGAGGAGCCTCTTATATACCTCTCTAGCACCTCCAGGAGCCTGGACTGATTAACACCAGCTTCTCAGGGAACTTACTGTTTCCTGCTGCTTCCCTGAACCCACTTGAGGAGAACAGGCAGTCAACCATAGGCACCAACTTTCCCCGGCACCGGTGGATGCTCGTGCCCTTTCCCCGCCCCTGCCTCGCCCCAACTCCACCCCCTCCCTGCCACTATTGGACCCCTTTCCCAAATCCCTGCCCCAGCCCCGCCTCTTCCCCGAGCACACCGCGTTCCCCTTCCTCCCCCCTCCCTCCCAGCCATGCGAAACAGCTGTTTCGTGGCGCAAGCACTGGGAGCTAGGGGGGAAAAGCGGGCATGCAGCGCGAGCAGGGGAGGAGGCGGAGGTGGAAGTGAGCTGGGGTGTGGGGGCAGGGCGGGGAGCTGTCGGGGGGTGCTCAGCACCCACCAATTTTTCCCCGTGGGTGCTCCAGCCCCAGAGCACCCATGGAGTCGGCACCTATGCAGTCAATTGAAGTAGTAGGAGCCAGTTAGGCCCTTAAAATGCTGATATCTTCCCTCACTCAGGTCCTGCTAGCAGCCTCCTTATTTGAGTGTTGAGAGCCACTATAGCTGGCACAGAACAGCAGTCATGAGTGAAAGAAGAAAACGCCCCTCTGGTGCAGCATTCAGAAAAAGAAAGCAAGCAAAGGAAGCTTTTCTATCTAAGCAGGAAGGAGCTCTCCTGAGATGCATAGACACAGATGTTCACGGTGAGCCTTCCGGCCCCAGTGAGGATGTGAGTGGTGAGAAGATGCCTGATCTTCCAGTTAGAGTGCAGGTGACCTGGCAGCTACTGCAGCATCCATATCTCCATCTCAAATGGATGTAACCATGCACATTCCTGAAGAAAAGTGTAGATCAGAGAAGAGTGTGGTGGAGGTGCAAGAAACAGCTGCTGCTGAGTTCCTTTAGTTCCTTTAGTGCTTTAGTTCCTTAAGTCTAGATGATCCAGGAGTGTGGACCCACTTGAGCAGTAGCCTGAGGGACTTCCTTGTACTGCATGGGCCACAGCAATTGAAAAACTTCATGTTCCCCAAAGACAATGAAAATAGAAGTTTCCATCCAACACATTACTGGTGTGAAATCCCCAATGGTGACAAAGTGGAGAGGTCATGGCTTATGTACTCAAAAATCCAGAATGCTGCATACTGTTTTTGTTGCAAACTCTTCCAGTCTAATGTTCCAGCCACATTGGGTTCTACAGGAACAAAGGACTGGAAAAATCTGGCTAGAAATCTGGCATGCCATGAGAAGGCAGCAAATCACCAGAGAGCATTCCATAGGTGGAAAGAACTTGAGATGAGACTAAGGTTAAAGGCCACCATAGATGATCAGCATCAAGAGAAGATTGCATTAGAGTCTCTTTACTGGCAAAATGTTCTGAAAAGGCTCATTGCCATTGCGAGAATGCATGCTACCCAAAACCTAGCACTGCGTGGCACTTCAGATCAGCTGTATGTGCCAAACAATGGAAACTTCCTTAAAATTGTGGAGCTGATGACTGAGTTTGATGCTCTACTCCAGGAGCATCTAAGAAGAGTCACCACCCAAGAAATGTACACACACCACTACCTTGGAAAAACAATTCAAAATGAGATCATAGAGTTACTGGCAACAAAAGTCAAACAAAAGATTGTGGCAGATCTGAAGTCAGCAAGATATTACTCTGTTATTCTGGACTGCACATCTGACATCAGCCATACGGAACAAATGACTTTAATGGTACGTTTTGTAACAACAACAAAACCTAGTGAAAATGTCCCTGCAATGGTGACTGTCAAAACATTTTCTAGAATTTATTGACATAGATGATACTACAGGAGCTGGTATGACAAATGTGCTTCTTAAAAAACTGGAAGATACGGGCATTGCGATAGCTGACATGAGAGGTCAGGGCTATGATAATGGTGCCAACATGAGAGGAAAGAACAGAGGAGTGCAGACACGGATCTGAGAGTTAAACCCTCAAGCTTTTTTTTGTCCCATGCAGTTCTCATTCATTGAACTTGGTGGTCAGTGATGCAGCCTCAGCTTCTAGTGAGGCTGCTGAATTTTTTAATGTAATTCAAAGCATCTGTGTATTTTTCTCTGTATCAACTCATCGATGGCAAATTTTGAAGCAACATCTGGGAACATCCTCTCTGACACTGAAACCACTGAGTGCCACACGATGGGAAAGTCGAGTGGAGGCGATAAAGCCTATCAAACACCAAATTGAGAAGATAGATGATGCCATAGTTGCCATTATGGAGGATAATGCTATGACAGGAACTGTTTCTGGAAGAACAGTGGCAGAAGGAAATGGAATCACCAGAAACATACATAACTTCAAATTTCTGTGTGGCTTAATGTTGAGGCATGACATACTGTTTGAAATAAATGTTGTAAGCAAGAGACTCCAAGGTGTTGACCTTGATGTATCTGGAGCAATGGAACAACTGGACAAAGCAGTCTACCGGTCAGATGAGGGATTTCAAAACGTTCTGAAGAGTGCACAGAAGTTGGCAGAGGAACTTCACACTGAAGCTATTTTCCCACCCATTCAAGAATACAAGAGTCACCAAAGAAGACGACATTTTGATTACGAGGCACGGGATAATCCCATAAGAGACCTGTGATACAGCATGGCCAGAGGGCAGCAGGAGAGTGATAGAGGGGAGATATGTAAGCCCCAGGATGATGAGAACCTTATTCCTTGTAGAGGGAAGAGAGGTTGTTATAGATTAATTAGAGCACCAGAAGCCAATTAGAGCACCTGAAGCCAGTTACCTGATAAAAAAACACCTGCTTCAATCAGACAGGGAGAAAAGGAGTTGAAGCAGAGTGGTTTAGTATTGGAGCAGAGAGCAGTTTGGAGGAATTGAAGCAGAGTGGTTTGGTGCTGGAGCAGAGAGCAGTGTGGAAGGGAGCAGTTTGGAGAAGTGCTGTGGTGGGCCAGAAGACCAAGACCTTAGGTAAAGGAAAACCCGGTTTGTGCAGAGCAGAGGGACTCCACAAAGACAAGGGGTTGGGAGAAACTTGGCCTAAGGGGAGAGAGGGCAGGAAGCCCCCACAAGCTAGAGGGCCGTAGAGGGAAGTGGCCCAGAGGAAAGAATCGCTAGTTCAAGTGGTCTGCTGCTATCCCTAGGGCCCCTGCGCTGGGACCCGGAGTAGAGGGCGGGCCTGGGTCCCTCCCTCTCCACTCCCCTTCTCTGGGACACTAGTGGGACAGTTGATACCCCAGATCAGGAGCGAGAAACGGCGCCCTGAAACCCCCCACAAGAGGAGAAAGCGCGGGACCCATCATAATAGTGCCGGCAATTTGCCACAGACCCCAAACAAAATTCAAAGTTGAATTCTTTAACCAGGTGCTAGATTGTGCAATACAGTCAGTTGAAGAACGTTTCATACAGCTCCAGGAACACAGCAGTATATTTGGGATGTTGTATGATAGTCCAAAGCTCCTCACTATACCTGAAGAAGAGCTACACCAGCAATGCCGAGCACTAGAGACAGTGTTGACACATGATGACATGCGTGATATTGATGCGAGTGATTTAGGTGAGGAACTGAAAGCCCTTTCAAGATACATTTCAGCAGGATCAACTCCAAAGGCTGTTCTGGAATATATGTGCACAAATAAGATGACCACCCTCTTTCCAAATGCTTTTGTTGCTCTGCACATACTTCTACCACTTCCTGTAACAGTTGCCAGTGGAGAACTCAGCTTCTCCAAGCTGAAGTTAATAAAAACACATCTATGCTCCACAATGACACAGGAGAGGTTGGTCGGCCTTGCAACCATCTCAATAGAGCATGAGTTGGCCCAGACTGTGGACCTTCAGGAAGCAGTTCAAATCTTTGCAACCAAGAAGGCACGGAAAGCACCACTTTGATTATTCAAACAGATAAAAATGCCAGTGTTTACTATGCAGACTGTGACGAAGTGAGGGAGTTTCTTGTTTTTCCTTATTTCCTATGGGGGATTTTCTTGGTTTTCCTATCGTTTGCATGCAGAGGGAGTGGGACTCAGTTTCCCTAGGTGCTATGGGTTTAACGAGGTGATGGGAGAGGAAGTTTGTTGTTACAGAGGACTGGCGAGGGAACTTGGGACCCCAACCACTGGCGTGGAGAATGGTGACCCCAGTGACTGGTGACCTGGTGAGCCGGAGGCCCAGCTCAGGAGTCACAGCCGGTTCTGGCCAGTAGGAGGACAATGGGCTGCAAAGAGAGGAGAGGAGGCCCAGGTGACCCTGTTTATGACCCTGTTTACCTGAAGAGAGGACAATAGACAGAGGCGGGGCTTGGGGCCGGTGATATCAGATGCTGAGCTGGGAAGCAGGGGGGCTCACGGCTGGAGAGGGGGAGCAGGCAGAGCCTGCCTGGATGCAGGGGAGACTTGGATGTGCTGTACTGAGGGAGGCCAGGCCCGAGGCCCTGAGAGTATCCTGTGCCGTGTTCAACACTCAATAAACCCTCCTGTTTTACGCTGGCCAAGAGTCACTCTGGTCTAGAGAACAGGGTTGCGTCATCCCCTTTGGGGGGTGGAGGCCCTGGGGGTCCAGAGCAAGTGGACTCCCTGAGGGGGCCCACAGTGAGAAACAGGTGTGCTAAGGCTCAAAGAGGTGTGACTCCAGGAGGTGGAGGGGCTTAACCCTGAGAGAAGGGCTGTCTCACTGAAAGAGGCCCCCCGCATGGACCGCACAGGGCCAAGAGTGGGCATGATCTGTGAGTCCATGACACAGACAAGAAAAGTTACATTTGCTGATCAGGCATTTGAAAGTTAAATGTTACTTAAAATTTTTGAAGGCATTTTAAGTTGTTAGTTCTCCTTTGTTGGGGTAGGTAGCAGAGCAGTACCATGAGAGGAGTAGAACAGGAAGAAGGCAGAATTGAGACCTTTAATGGGTATTATAATACCCATTTACAGAAATCAAAGGATTTACTGGGACAATGCAGCAATGCCAGGACGTGCAGGCAGAACTTAACTTTCTCCTAGTGCTCCCCCTGACCCCGCAAACAAGACTACTTGGCAATAAGATAAAGACAGAGCACTACCTATTGGTGGAGGTGTTGTTTACACTAATCATTACAACCTCCCCCCTTTTACTTTAATACAAATTTCAAAATAGGAACAAATGTTTTATTATCATTTTAACTCCTAGGAGGTAGTCTGCAATCAACTGAGGTTATGTTGTTGGCCTTGTGGGGAACTGTACCTTCAAGAGGCTCAGACATGAGCCACTTGGAACTGTTTCTTATATTATGCCAAAGCTCATGTTATGCCAAGTTCAAGTCTTGTATTCAGTCATGGAGACACAACTTGTAGTTGGCTCTAAATTATCAGTGAGTACATGTTCGTATCTCCAGTTTAGGCTTATCTGTTGTGCACTGAAGACTGCCATGTGTTGAGATCCTGAGGATATCTCTTCTTCCTCCACAACCAGTCTCGTATAGGAACCTGTTGGGGTTCTTCCAAATCCTCCTCTCCATTCCTCTGGGATGGTTGTTGAGTAGCCTCAGTATTTGTCCTGTGTTTTCTTTCAGTGAATCTGTGCACCACTACAAAGGGGCAAGCTCTTGCTTTTTGCATCAGCAAAAATAAGTGGTTTAGTTTATTTTCTGTGCAAGGTCCCTTCCAGAGAAGGTAAAGCTTGGATTTTTTCCAGGCTACATTTTCCAGTTGCATAGTCACACCTTCTCTCCTTCCTGGAGGGACGCATAATTCTTTTTCTTGGCATCTTGTGCCTGGAATGCCTGCTTCTGTTGCTCCCAGCTCATCTGTTCCTCTACCTTCTGGAATGCTGTCCTTGGGGCACTCCACTGCGTCATCCACCTGTACAGGTGCAGGGGCCTTGCTGCCTGAATAGCAAGCCACAGGGAAGCATGGGTTTGCAGAGTGCACAAATAATCTCAAAGGGAGAGTACTGGATAGTTGAGTATTGGCTGGTGTTCTATATAACGATGACAAAAGGTGTCTTCGTATATCAGTGTTCTTGGTCCTCACTGACTAAGCATAGAACCAATGGTGTGGTATACTTTCTCCGCTCCCCCATTATTCCTAGGAGTCCTCACTGTGGCTCTCTGGAGTTGTTAGCAAACCTTGTGTAATAACCATGGGCTTGTTTACACTATGAAATTAGGTCGAATTTATTAAAGTTGACTTGTAGCCTCGGATTTTACGAATCGATGGTGCATGTCCCCACTATGCACATTCCATCGGCGGAGCACATCCCCACTACCGTGGGTAGCATCGACTCACAGAGCAATGCACTGTGGGCAGCTATCCCCGATTGGAATTCTGAGTTAGGCTCCCAATGTCTGCTGGGACAAAAACATTTTCATGAGGTGTTTTTGGTACATATCATCAGCCTCCCATGATGCACTTGGCTCCTCCCTTCCTCCCTCCTTCCCTCCCTGAAAAAAATGGCAAACAATCATTTTCACGCTTAAGCCTGGGTTACTCATGCAGACGCCATAGCATGGCAAACATGGACCCCGCTCAGCTGTACACTGTTGTGAGCATCCCAAACACCTCGTGCATCATCCTGCGGTATTTGCAGAGTATAGCCAGGAGCAGCCGCGCAGAAGAATGTGATGCCACGCAAATAGCTGTGCTGGAAGCCATGGAACGGAGCAATTCGCACATGCTGGCAGCAGCAGCCAGGCTTGTTGACACAGTGGAACGCCGCTTCTGGGCCAGGGAAACGGGCACGGACTGGTGGGACCGCATCGTGATGCAGGTATGGCATGAGGAGCAGTGGCTGCATAACTTTCAAATATGTAAGGCCACTTTCATGGAACTTTGTGAGTTGCTTTCCCCAGCCCTGAAGCACAGAAATACCAAAACGAGACCTGCTCTGACAGTTGAGAAGCGAGTGGTGTTAGCCCGGTGGAAGCTTGCAACACCAGATTGCTACCGGTCAGTCGGGAATCACTTTGGAGTGGGTAAATCTACCGTGGGGGCTGCTGTGATCCAAGTAGCCAGGGCAATCAATTCACTTCTGCTAAGAAGGGTAGTGACTCTGGGAAACGTGCAAGACATAGTGGATGGGTTTGCTGCGATGGGGTTCCTTAACTGTGGTGGGGCGATAGACGGAATGCATATCCCTATCTTGCCACCAGACCACCTTGCCAAAGAGTACATAAACCGGAAGGGCTACTTCTCAATGGTGTTGCAAGCGCTAGTGGATCACAGGGGCCGTTTCACCGACATCAATGTGGGATGGTCGAGAAAGGTACATGACATGCACATCTTTAGGAAGCTGCAAGAAGGAACTTTCTTCCCAGACCAGAAAATTACCATTGGTGATGTTAAAATGCCAATAGTTATCCTTGGACACCCAGCCTACCTCTTGCTCCCGTGGCTCATGAAGCCGTACACAGGCAGCCTGGACAGCAGTAAGGAGCAGTTCAACCATAGGCTGAGCATGCAGAATAGTGGTAGAATGTGCCTTTGGACATCTAAAGGGGTGCTGGCACAGCTTACTCGCTAGGTTAGACCTCAGCGAAAGCAATATTCCTATTGTTGTTGCTGCTTGCTGTGTTCTACATAATATCTGTGAAAGTAAGGGGGAAACGTTTCTGGTGGGGTGGGGGGTTGAGACAGATCGCCTGGCTGCCAATTATGAGTAGCCAGACACCAGGGCAATAAGAAGAGCACATTGAGGCGCACTGCATCTCGGAGAGGCTTTGAAAACCAGTTTCATGAATGATCCAACACTGATGTGACAGTTCTGTGTGTTGTTCCTTACCAACCTGCCCCCTTTTTCGCATGTACTGCCCTATAAACTAAACCCACACCAACCACAATGTGCACAGTGAATAAAGAGCCTCTTGTACTCAATTCATGCATTTTTATTATGCTAACAAACACTGAACAGAGACAGCAATGAATAGCAATGATAACCAGGTAAGGGCCTGATAACACAGGGAGGAGGGGCAAGGACACATAGCTTATTAAAATTGCACTGTCTGTCAATCAAAGCTGTGGGAATGAGAGCTTTCTGCTCCATAAACCATCCCCTGGAGTTGAGTTCAAGGGATAACAGAGCTTCTCCCCCTCCGGCCCCTGCATTCTAGGAAGTCTGGGAGAGGAGGATATGGAACTTGGTGAGAAGGGCAGCTGGTTCATCATTGGGTGCAGCGGGACTCTAAGGTCTAGCTGCCTTTCCTGCACCTCAACCAGACGCCTCAACACGTCTGTTTGCTCCCCCATAATCATAGAATATTAGGGTTGGAAGAGACCTCAGGAGGTCATCTAGTCCAATCCCCTGCTCAAAGCAGGACCAACACCAACTAAATCATCCCAGCCAGGGCTTTGTCAAGCCGGGCCTTAAAAATCTCTAAGGATGGAGATTCCACCACCTCCCTAGGTAACGCATTCCAGTGCTTCAACACCGTCATAGTGAAATAGTTTTTTCTACTATCCAGCCGAGACCGCCCCCACTGCAATTTGAGACAATTGCTCCTTGTTCTGTCATCTTCCACCACTGATAACAGCCAAGCTCCATCCTCTTTGGAACCCCCCTTCAGGTAGTTGAAGGATGCTATCAAATCCCCCCTCACTTTTCTCTTCTGCAGACTAAACAAGCCCAGTTCCCTCAGCCTCTCCTTGTAAGTCTCTGCCGCCCATTGGAATTTTGGGTTGAGATCCCAATGCCTGATGGGGCAAAAACAGTGTCGCAGGTGGTTCTGGGTACATGTCATCAGGCCCCCCCTCCCTCCATGAAAGCAATGGCAGACAATCATTTTGCGCCTTTTTTCCTGGGTTACCTGTGCAGACGCCATACCACGGAAGCATGGAGCCCGCTCAGCTCACCGTACGTCTCCTGGGTGCTGGCAGATGTGGGACTGCATTGCTACACAGCAGCAGCTCATTGCCTTTTGGCAGCAAACGGTGCATTACAACTGGTAGCCGTCGACATCATACTCCTGGGTGCTCTTTTAGCCGACCTCGGTGAGGTCGAACAGGGGCACCTGGACAGACATGGGAGTGACTCAGCCAGGTCATTCCCATCTTCTGCCGAGCACCCAGGAGATGACGATGGCTAGCAGTCCTACTGCACCATCTTCTGGCGAGCAGCCAGGAAATGATGATGGCTAGCAGTCGAACTGCACCATCTGCTGCCAGCCTAAAGATGTAAAAGATAGATGGAGTGGATCAAAACAAGAAATAGACCCGATTTGTTTTGTATTCATTTGCTTCCTTCCTCCCTCCCTCCATGAAATCAACAGCTTGCTAAACCCAGGGTTTTGAGTTCAATCCTTGAGGGGGCCATTCTGTGTGACAGTTGTTTGTGTTTCTCCTTGATGCAAAGCCACCCCCTTTGTTGATTTTAATTCCCTGTAAGCCATGTCGTCAGTCGCCCCACCCTCCGTCAGAGCAACAGCAGACAATCGTTTCGTGTCTTTTTTCAGCCCAGACGCCATAGCACTGGGATCATGGAGCCCGCTCAGATCACTGCGGCAATTATGAGCACTATAAGCACCACGCACATTATCCTGGAGTATATGCAGAACCAGAACCTGCCAAAGCAAAACCAGGCGAGGAGGCGACGGCAGTGCAGTGACGAGAGCGATGAGGACATAGATATGGACATAGACTTCTCACAAAGTACGGGCCCCGGCAATGTGCACATCATGGTGTTAATGGGGCAGGTTCATGCCATGGAACGCCGATTCTGGGCCTGGGAAACAAGCACAGACTGGTGGGACCACATAGTGTTGCAGGTCTGGGATGATTCCCAGTGGCTGCAAAACTTTCGCATGCGTAAGGGCAATTTCATGGAACTTTGTGACTTGGTTTCCCCTGCCCTGAAGCGCCAGAATACCAAGATGAGAGCAGCCCTCACAGTTGAGAAGCAAGTGGGGATAGCCCTGTGGAAGCTTGCAACGCCAGACAGCTACCGGTCAGTCGGGCATCAATTTGGAGTGGGCAAATCTACTGTGGGGGCTGCTGTGATCCAAGTAGCCAATGCAATCAAAGAGCTGCTGATATCAAGGGTAGTGACTCTGGGAAATGCACAGGTCATAGTGGATGGCTTTGCTGAAATGGGATTCCCTAACTGTGGTGGGGCGATAGACGGTATCCATATCCCTATATTGGCACCGGAGCACCAAGCCAGCGAGTACATAAACCGAAAGGGGTACTTTTCAATGGTGCTGCAAGCCCTGGTGGATCACAAGGGACGTTTCACCAACATCAACGTGGGATGGCCGGGAAGGGTCCGTGACGCTCGCGTCTTCAGGAACTCTGGTCTGTTTCAAAAGCTGCAGGAAGAGACTTTCTTTCCAGTCCAGAAAATAACCGTTGGGGATGTTGAAATGCCTATAGTTATCCTTGGGGACCCAGCCTACCCCTTAATGCCATGGCTCATGAAGCCATACACAGGCAGCCTGGACAGCAGTCAGGAGCTGTTCAACTATAGGCTGAGCAAGTGCAGAATGGTGGTAGAATGTGCATTTGGACGTTTAAAAGCGCGCTGGTGCAGTTTACTGACTCGGATAGACCTCAGCGAAACCAGTATTCCCATTGTTATTACTGCTTGCTGTGCACTCCACAATATATGTGAGAGTAAGGGGGAGACATTTATGGTGGGGTGGGAGGTTGAGGCAAATCGCCTGGCTGCTGATTACATGCCTCCAGACCACCAGGGCGGTTAGAAGAGTACAGAAGGGCGTGGTGCACATCAGAGAAGCTTTGAAAACAAGTTTCATGACTGGCCACGCTACGGTGTGACAGTTCTGTTTGTTTCTCCTTGATGAAATCCCCCGCCCCTTGGTTCACTCTACTTCCCTGTAAGCTAGCCACCCTCTCCTCCCCCCTTCGATCACCGCTTGCAGAGGCAATAAAGTCATTGTTACTTCACATTCATGCATTCTTTATTAATTCATCATACAAATAGGGGGACAACTGCCCGGGAAGGGTGTGGGAGGAGGGAAGGACAAGGCCACAGTTCACTTTAAAACTTAAAAACTTTAAAACTTACTGAAGGCCAGCCTTCTGTTGCTTGGGCAATCCTCTGGGGTGGAGTGGCTGGGTGGCTGGAGGCCCCCGCACCGTGTTCTTGGGTGTCTGGCTGAGGAGGCTATGGAACTTGGGGAGGAGGGCTGTTGGTTACACAGGGGCTGTAGTGGCAGTCTGTGCTCCTGCTGCCTTTCCTGCAGCTCAACCATATGCTGGAGCATATGAGTTTGATCTTCCAGCAGTCTGAGCATCGACTCTTGCCTTCTGTCAGCAAGCTGACGCCACCTATCATCTTCAGCCCGCCACTTACTCTCTTCAGCCCGCCATCTCTTCTTGCGTTCATATTGTGCTTTCCTGCACTCTGACATTGTCTGCCTCCACGCATTCTGCTGTGTTCTGTCAGTGTGGGAGGACAGCAGGACCTCAGAGAACATTTCATCCCGAGTGCGTTTTTTTCACGTTCTAATCTTCGCTAGCCTCTGCGAAGGAGAAACATTTGCAGCTGGTGGGGGAAAAGGGAGAGTGGTAGTTAAAAAGACTCATTTTAGAGAACAATGGGTACACTCTTTCATGTTAAACCTTGCTGTTCACATTGCACAGCACATGTGCTTTCGTTACAAGGTTGCATTTTGCCTCTTATATTGAGGGCCTGCCAGTTTGGTGTGAGAGATCACTCACGCAGTGCCAGGCAACAGAATTTGGCTTGCAGGCAGCCATGGGAAGCCACAGTCTTTTGGCTTCTTTAACCTTCATAACATGTGGGAATGGTTTCAAACAGCAGCGCCCTCATTTCCCATACCAAGCGGCCGTTGGGTTGGCCATTTAAAATGGGTTGGCAATTTAAAAGGAGGGGCTGCGGTTTGCGGGTTAGCGTGCAGCACAAACCCAAATAACCCCCCCCCCCCACACACACACACCCAATTCTCTGGGATGATCGCTTCACCCCTCCCCCCACCGCATGGCTAACAGCAGGGAACATTTCTGTTCAGCCATAGCCAAACAGCCGAGCAGGGACGGGCACCTCTGAATGTCCCCTTAATAAAAGCACCCTATTTCAACCAGGTGACTATGAATGATATCACTCTCCTGAGGATAACACAGAGAGATAAAGAACGGATATTGTTTGAATGCCAGCAAACACCGGGACCATACGCTGCCATGCTTTGTTATGCAATGATTCCAGACCATGTGCTACTGGCCTGGCGTGGTAAAGTGTCCTACCATGGAGGACAGAATAAGGCTGCCCTCCCCAGAAACCTTTTGCAAAGGCTTTGGGAGTACATCCAGGAGAGCTTTATGGAGATGTCCCTGGAGGATTACTGCTCCATCCCCATACACATTAACAGACTTTTGCAGTAGCTGTACTGGCCGCGAATGCCAGGGCAAATTAATCATTAAACACGCTTGCTTTTAAACCATGTGTAATATTTACAAAGGTACACTCACCAGAGGTCCCTTCTCCGCCTTCAGGGTCTGGGAGCAAACCTTGGGTGGGTTCGGGGGTTACTGGCTCCAGGTCCAGGGTGAAAAACATATCTTGGCTGTTGGGGAAACCGGTTTCTCCGCTTCCTTGCTGTGAGCTATCTTCAATCTCTTCATCATCATCTTCCTCATCCCCAAAACCCACTTCTGTGTTGCATGATTCTCCATTGATGGAGTCAAAGCACTGGCTTGGGATACTGGTGGCTGCACCCCCTAATATGGCATGCAGCTCATCATAGAAACGGCATGTTTGGGGTCTGATCCGGAGTGGCCCTTTGTCTCTCTGGTTTTTTGGTAGGCTTACCTTAGCTCCTTAATTTTCACGCGGCACTGCTGTGCGTCCCTGTTATGGCCTCTGTCCTTCATGCCCTTTGAGACTTTTTCAAATGTTTTGGCATTTTGTTTACTGCTACGGAGTTCAGCTAGCACTGATTCGTCTCCCCATATGGCGAGCAGATCCCATATCTCCCATTCGGTCCATGCTGGAGCTCTTTTGCGATCCTGGGACTCCATCATGGTCACCTCTGCTGATGAGATCTGCACTCACCTGCACCTTGCCATGCTGGCCAAACAGGAAATGAGATTCAAAAGTTCGCGGGCCTTTTCCTGTCTACCTGGCCAGTGCATCTGAGTTGAGAGCGCTGTCCAGAGCGGTCACAATGGAGCAATCTGGGATAGCTCCAGGAGGCCAATACCGTCGAATTGCGTCCACACTACCCCAAATTCGACCTGGCAAGGCTGATTTCAGCATTAATCCCCTCGTCGGAGGTGGAGTAAAGAAATCGATTTAAAGCACCCTTTAAGTAAAAAAAAAAGGGCTTTGTCGTGTGGACGGGTCCAGGCTTAAATCGAGGTAACGCTGCTAAATTCGACCTAAAATCGTAGTGCAGACCAGCCCTAAGTGCAGGACTCTGCACTTGTACTTGTTGAACCTCATCAGATTTCTTTTGGCCCAATCCTCCAATTTGTCTAGGTCACTTTGGACCCTATCTCTACCCTCCAGCATATCTACCTCTCCCCCCAGTTTAGTGTCATCTGTGAACTTGCTGAGGGTACAATTAATCCCATCATCCAGATCATTAATAAAGATGTTGAACAAAACTGGCCCCAGGACCAACCCCTGGGGCACTCCGCTTGATACGGGCTGCCAACTAGACATCGAGCCGTTGATCACTACTTGTTGAGCCCGACAATCTAGCCAGCTTTCTATCCACCTTACAGTCCATTCATCCAATCCATACTTCTTTAACTTGCTGTCAAGAATACTGTGGGAGACCATATCAAAAGCCGCAACATCCCCTCTTGCGTGTTATGCTCTTGTTCCCTGCTTGCTTTTCTGCCCTCTTGGTCGATGCGCATGCTCTCTGAGAGTGTGAGCCTCCATACATGCAGCTGGGCCCTGTCAGCCTCGGAGGAATGCATCAAATCACAGAACCTGTCTTCTCCTGTCCATTTTTTTCACCTTCTAATCTGGGACAGCCTTTGTGCTGGAGTGGAGGAAGCACCCAGAGAAAATGTTGCAGTTGCAAGGAAAAACATACATTGTTGAAAACAAAAAGTTAACTGTTGCAATGAATAAAACAATTCACAGCAGTAAATACATTCCCTGAGGTACTCGGCCAAATTTTATGTTTTAAAAGAAGAGCCTGCCAGTGAGGTACAACACATGGCAGAGCTTTGGGCAGCAGATTTCGGTTTGTAGGCAGGCCTGGTATGTACACCTGAAAGGGTAGGCAGTGTGAGGGCACACCCGGGAAATTTTTTAGTGTGGAAACTCTTGGCACTTATGTGATGAATATGGGGGTTACAGAGCGCTCCCCCAAGGTATAGAGTGTCACAGAAGTTTTTACTGATGACTTGTACTTCCCCTTCGAAGGGCAAACTGATGGTATCCAGCACCACTTCACACTGTTCCATCCACACCATCACTTTATACTTACCTATACACAAACACACGTGGCCTTTGCGAGAGGAGCAGACCTTAACCTTAGTTTTGGATAAAATGCACCTCATTACATTGTATAAAGTATAAAATACAAAACTAAATGTGCAAATGTCTTAACCCAGCTCCCTTCTCCATCAACACCACCCTCTTATGACTTTATATCTAGTTAGGGAAGCCAACACACTTTTGAAGAGTTGTCCTAGAGTTATTAGCTAGGCAGGTATTGTACAACCAGCAGCTAACAGAGGAGGTGTCATTTGAAATGGCCTGTTGATTAAAGGAGACACCCTTGAATCTATCCCTGCCACCACCCACAGTCAAGTGGCTCATAAAGAGATATTACATGAGTGAGATTGTGGAAAACGAAGAAACAACAAAATGGTTGGCATAAGTGCTGTTTGAGACCTCTGAATCATGCCATGAAAGCCGTGCAACCTTGGTAACCGATTGTGAATGTGGACACAAACACAGCCTGAGATCCTGTTATTTGAGACTCTGGAACCCAATCAGCAGAAACTATGTGGTCCAGATGCTGAGGTTTCTGGAACAGAGTCGCAGAGAAGTTGTAGGTAAAAGGTTTAAGGAGTTGGAGGAAAAGGTGGAGGTACTAGTGCTAGGAACTGGCCACTGATTCTCAGCTAGCTACAGACTCTGTGGCTGCTGTTGTTTCTCAGCCATCCATCTTAACATTCAGTCTAGGTCCCTCTGGCCCCAGCACAGCCAAGTCCCCCATCAAGCCCTGGGGCAGCTGATGGCTACAGTTGCTATGGCCTCTCCCTCCTACAGGGGCTAGATTGTGCCCATGTTCCCCATCACATGTGACATGATTATCCCATGACACACAGCCAACCATGGTTGGGTCCCCTCAGCCAAAGGGTCTTTGTCTGGCTGTCACCCTCTTCACCTCCATCAGTCTCACCCACAACAAACAAAACACTGGTAGCAAACCTTGACAGTAGTCCACCCCAGCCAGACCTCTCTCATAAAGAGTGGGAGGTTTGCTTTTCTTCCTTGCTCCCCAGCTGCGGGTGGGAGAATCCCAGAGTTGGGGCAGCAGCCTGAGCCCTGAACGTCTACACTGCAATTAAACAGCTCCTTAACCTAAGCCCCATGAGCCTGAGTCTGCGTCTGCTGGTCCAGGCCAGCTGCAGGTGTCTAACTGCAGTGTAGACACACCTTTTGTTCCCAGGTCAAGGTGCCTGCCATCAGTCACACTGTGCACCCCTTAAATAGATGGTTAGTTTAGGATTGCCAATTTTGGTTGGACGTGTTCCTGGAGATTTAATCACATGACAGAATCTTTAATTAAAGATTTATCTTTAATTCCTGGAGACTCCAGGCCAATCCCGGAGGGTTGGCAACCCTAAATTAGTTACTGTTCCCATAGTGCATGCACCTTGGACCTTAATCCTGTTTCCCTTTAAACTGCTGCCCTGCTGCATATGGTAGGCTGAAACCCCAGTGTTTAGTGCTGTTTGCACAGTCCTTGATCAAACATCATGGCTAGAGCTTCTCCTATAGTGTGTCCAACACTCTGCAAAGATAGCCAAGATCTCATTTGCAAAATGCTCTGTTGCTTTGTGTGCCTGCAGACCCTGGGATAGTGCCCAGAAACTCTCCCATGCAGCTCACTGGTTCATGACAGAGGGCTGAAGTCATTCACTTTGGATCATCTCACTTTGTCTCTCCTATGCCCTCTAGAACAACACCAGTTGTTAGCTTTTCTCCCCTTGTGAATTATCAACCTAGGGAAGTGAGGGATCAACATAAGAGTCAAGCCAATTAATGGAATTGTATCTGGTAGGTGTGTCTGAGAAATAATCACCCCTTGCTCTAATGACTTTAGGCCTTCATCGGTCTTTCTGAAGCTATGAGTGACTCAGCTGGTGCTTTGGCCCCCGATCACTTCTAACCAACACTGCAAAACGTCACTGAATGTTGGTGAAATGTGACCCTGGTTCATCCACAGAATAGACAGTAGCAGAACCTAGTTGCAGTGCTACACAAGACAAGACAGGCCCATTACACCTATAGACACTGAGTAGTATCTCATTCAATCGTACCAGACCTGGACCTGGGCTACTTCCAAAGGCAGCAGTGCACACAGTTTCAAGCCCAGAGTGCATCTGGATCAAGGAGCTAGCTGGTGACTCTCAGCTGGGGGGGGATAGCTCAGTGGTTTGAGCATTAGCCTAATAAACCCAGGGTTGTGAGTTCAATCCTTGAGGGGGCCACTTAGGGATCTCAGGCAAAATCAGTACATGGTCCTGCTAGTGAAGGCAGGGGGCTGGACTCAATGACCTTCCAAGGTCCCTTCCAGTTCTAGGAGATAGGTATATCTCCATTTATTTATTTACTTATTTATTCTTAGCATCTACATTGGCAGTGGAACAGTAGCTCTTGCCCCATATCTCACATGCACCTGGAGCAGGCAATGGAATAAGCCACAAACATAAACGGTGCAATGGCAGCTTCACATTCTGTACCACTGACATTATCCATCTGCTGCGGGGAAGCTACAGGGAGCTGTACCAGGTAAAGTGGGAGAGGTGCAATACTATACAGGCCAGGCAACAACTGTAAGGAGTGAGAGTGGGCCAGTAGGGCACAGGATGGCTAGCATGGATACTGTGCACCACTGCAATTGCACTGCTATATGTTATGCTGTAGTGTAGATGAGGCTCTTGAGTAAACAGTGACATCTGCACCCACCCCTAGAATCACAATGGGCTGCACATCATAGATTTTGACCCCCTCACCTTGAAGTCAAGTTTCATCCTTAGGCCAATCTTGGGGTTGGTTTATTCCTTGAGGTCATCCGATAAATGTTTGCATGGACAACCTTTGACAACTGGTTTGAGCCTTTCCTCCTATTTGGCATTTGGAAAGTTCTATTTTGGTTTTGTTTGTTCTTGTTCTGTAACTTGCAGGTCCCAACCCTGCAGGCCTGACCGAACAGGAGACTTCCTGATCTCTGGTTACCTCCGTCCATGTAAATAAGAGGTGGAGTCACTGCTTGCTAGGGAGGTCACCACTGAGCTATGCTGTAGTTAGGGAAATTTGGGCTTTCAGTTGAGCTCTTCTTTTTTAAGGTTCACCTGGAAAATCCTTGGGACAAAAGGTTAGTTGAGGGGGTCTGAACATGGGAGGAGCAAGAGAGGGACACACCAGTGCATGTATAGGAAGAGGGGGTGTCTGCTGTGTGCATTAAAACTAGAGGGAGCAATTGGCAAGTCTCCAGAAGGAACTCCAGCTCCTCTGCTGCCTCCAGGACTGGAGCTGGGTGGCAATTGGTTTTCCTATCCCATAATGGGACAAGAAGTCAAAGTCTAGAAAATTTTCACAAACAAAATCCAAAATAACTTTTGTTTGGGTCAATCTAAATGTTTCCTTTTCAATTCAACCATTTTTTATTTATTTTACTTATTTTTTTAAATTATAATTCGCTTAAATTTCTAAACCAAAAGTTGATTTGAACCAGAGACCCAGAATTTTCATTTAGAAAGTGCCAGGACAAAACATTACAACAATTTCTAAACTTTCTCAAAACATTTTTGAGTAGAAAAAAAAAATCATAAACACCAACCCTTTCCCATGAACTTTCCAGTTTCAACAAACCTGCATTTTCTGATGAAAAAAATGTATAGTTGAAAATTTCCTGACCAGCTCTACACAGGATATGGTGCCTCATCAGCATCAGCACCCTTGGGTAGGGCGCAGGGACTAGCTGCTCAACAGCCAGACAGCTCTAGGTCAAAATTTTCCTAAGCATGACACCTGACTCCTGCTGTGGGTGCCTGGCTTCTCCTGGCATTGTAGGCAGCCTGCCTGAGGTTCTGTCGCTGCTTTGGTGACCCCTACAGGAATGAGTGGTAAACAGTCTAGATGCTGTTGTGCCTCACAAATCCTTTATGTGGTGAGCTCTTGTGTCTACGTTAATACAGTAGCCGTGCATGGGGCAGCAAATTTACTTCTGACTTTATTTTCTCTGTGGGGCAGAGAATATGTTATACCTTCTCTAGAACCTCAAATTCTGGTGCTGGTGCTGGGATGAATGTCTATTGTGAGTAGTATCTTGCTAGGGCTGTTTCTCTACTAAGAGCTCATGATTCTCATCCTCCTTGTAAAGCGCTTTGAGATCCAGGGATGAGAAGTGCTGTACAAGAGCTAACGTAGTATTTATTTTAATTATTACCACCAATCAGGATTACTGCCAGCAAAAGCTGAGGCCCTCTTCTCCTTTTCCTTCATATTTCCACTGCCTTTGACATAGTCAATCCCTCCCTGGTGGGGCTTTCATGGCTCTGTTTTGTGCATGCGTCTCCTCCTCTGACTCCGATTTCTCCTCCAGCATTTCCCCCTTGGCTCTTCCTCTGGGTCCTCCAGGCTCTGTCCTTGGTCCCTTTATTGTCTCCATCTTTGGTAGGATTCCATCTTCCAACATACTCCATCTTCCAACATACAGAAATACCTGTACACCAAACCATTAAGCTGTGAGGGACCTGAGGAAGGGGCCAGCTCTGTTGAGTTTGTCTCTCATCTGGCATTCGGACAGCACTCGATAAATACTAATAGCAAAGGGTGACTTCAGAGCCTTCTCTGTTACAGCAGCAGGGTTCAGCTGTCTGCATCTGGGACCAACAGAGGACTTGGCAAACCCTTATAAGCACATGGGCAGCAGAATACAGAGATCCTGCGGCGATGTATCTAAGGCTCATCACTAACAACTTTTTGATTGTGATCAACACAATAGTCATGTTTGATTGTGGCTACAACTATTGTTACTACAGACAAACTATTCTTTACAAATGCCATGCTAGAAGATTATTACACTGATAGAAAAGGCAGGAGCCTTTTCCGCTTCTGCCTTGAGGCCGATGAGCACAGCTTACCACCCACAGTTAGCCAAGTGTGTTTGACACAAGACTTGGATGTACAGCAGAGGTTTCATTTCACAAGACACTATTATTAGTGGATGCACAAATGGTACAATAAAGACAGAATAAGTTCAAAATGTCAGAAGTGTCAAAAAGGGCTTAGGGAGGCATCCCACGTTTTACCCATTCCTCAGTCTCGGGGTCAACAGTGTGGAGTCTGCAAAGCCCTCCTGTTAGAGCAGCATGAGATGAGCAGCCATCCAGTAGGTGTGCAGCATCCTCAACAAAGAGGGTTGTTTCTGAGTCCCCAGGTATGGTCATTTCCCACACCCCTCATCTGGAATGGCTGCATTTGCGCCGGAGATAGCATGGCAGCTTGAAGCCAGGCAGTCTCCCCTCAGGCTCAGTGATGAGGAAGGAGTTTCTTACAGAGGGAGCAGCTTGTCCCCATTCTGCTTGCCACAACGCAGCAGCATCCGCTGTGGAGCTGGTTGATAACATAGTCCAGGTTGATTTTCTGCTGATGAGTCAGCGGCAAGGCGCCTCCCATATAGCTTTGAAAAGTGGCAGTTGTGGCATCACCTGGATTTTGTCCAGGAGATTCTTTGCTGCAATCTGACTCCTGGTGTTAGGAGTTGGGATATGCCAGAGAACTGGTAGCCACTCAGTGTTCATTGGTCTCAAAGACCCTGTTATTATTTTCATCATTTGTTTCAGTCATACATCAAGTAGGTTTGTGTGGGTAGAATTGAATCACACAGGAACACAGTATTATCCAACTGAGTAACAGAGAGCTAGTGCTGAGCTGTGCAATGTTTGCACATTAACTCTCTACGTTGAGCCCACAAGCAATTTAAGAGGCCATTTCTGCTCTTATTCTTCTGAGCTGTTTTGATGAGGTGATCCTTGTAGATAAAGGTGTGACTAGAGTTACTCCTAGATCAGGGATGGGCAAACTACGGCCCACGGGCTGAATCCAGCCCATCAGGGCTTTGGATCCGGCCTGCAGGATTGCCATCACCGTGGTGCCGCAGGGCTAAGGCAGGCTTCCTGCCTGCCTTGGCCCCACGCCGCCCCCGGAAGCAGCTGGCACCATGTCCCTGTGGCCCCTGGGGGAGGTGGGTGGGCAGAGGGCTCCACGTGGTGCCCTCGCCTGCAGGCACACCGCCCCCCCGCCCCCCACCACACACACACAGATCTTATTGGCCGGGAATGGGGAACTGGGCTTAAGTCTCCATTTTGTACAATCGCCACTAATGGCTGACATGTCTTGGTTCCTGTTGTCCTCAATCATTTTGAAGTCTCTGTCTCTTGAAGCTAGGCAAATATCAATTGTATACTTAAATGGCCTTGAAGTTGACGGAGGCAAGTTATTCATAAATATGCTGAAAAAAGTTGGAGGAGGAGTACATCCCCGAGGGGAGTCCATTCTTCTGGTTCCTCCATGTGCACAGTTTATTTGTCTAGCATTGCTTGGAACTGTCTGTTTCAAAGCATCATTTCTGTAGCCATAACAACCCATCAAGATAACATCTTTGACATCTTAACCAGCAGGCCAGTGTGCCAGACAGTATTATATGCTGCTGTCTTCTCCATCTGTTGGAAACAATTTTCTATATAATTGGTAAGAGCAAGAACTTAGTCACAAGTGCTCCTATTAAGTATAAAGCCTGACTGGTCTTCCAGATCCTGCTCTACTATGGGCACAATTCTTTGCAGAATTAGTCATTCCAGAGCCAGGAGTCAATAACTGGAGCCAAGAAGTCAGAACTGGAGTCAGAAGCCAGGCAAAGGAGCAGGGTTGGGGACTGCAGCAGACTGGAGCAAGGCTGAAACAGGAGTGATCACAGCTGCGGGTGGAAGCACTGAGCCGTCAGCAACACAGTTCTGCTGCGGCTGTACTTAAATGTAGACCTGTTGGCTCCTTTCAGCCAATTGGCCGGGATGGCCAATCAGACAATTCTGCTGCAGCCCAACTGGTCTCTTTAACCTGCTTGCAGCAGAACTGGCTAGCCCCAGGCTTAGCTGAGGGAACTCAGCTCACCCCCCTGACACCTGGCCATGTTTGCTTTCAGAAAGTAGTTGCCTTAGAGATTTCGGTTCTGCCACTGTGCGTGACTGTAACTTTGGTACAACTTTTATCAAAGTGTGATGGCCACCATCTTGGTTGGCACACCAGACATTGAACAGGGGTGCAGCCCGACAGAGCTCAAAGCATGAGTCTCTACAGTTTGAGCTACAAAGCCCAGCTCTGTTACTGAGGCTGTAACACTCATTATCTGTGGTTTAGGCACAAAGGGGAACATAGAATCATAGAAATTTAGGGCTGTAAGGGACCTCGAGAAGTCATCATGTCCAGTCCTCTGTACTGTGGCAGAACCAAGTAAACCTAGACCATTCCTAACAGGTGTTTATCCAACCTGTTCTTAAAAACCTCCAATGCTGGGCATTCCACAACCTCCCTCGTAAACCTATTCCAGAGCCTTATAGTTAGAAAGTTTTTCCTAATATCTAACCTAAATCTTCCTTGCTGCATATTAAGCCCATTACTTGTCCTACCTTCAGTGGACACGGAGAACAATTGATCACAATCTTCTTTATAACAGTCCTTAACATATTTGAAGACTGTTATCAGGTATCCACTCAGTCTTGTTTTCTCAAGATTGAACATGCCCAGGTTTTTTAACTTTTCCTCATAGGTCAGGTTTTCTAAACCTTTTATCATTTTGTTGCTGTCCTCTGGACTCTCTCCTGTTTGTCCACATCTTTTCCAAAGTGGTCCCGTGTCTTACATACAACACTCCTGTTAATACACTCATGAATGATATTTGCCTTTTTTGCAACTGCATCACATTGTTGCCTCATATTCAATTTGTGATCCACTTAACCCCCAGATCTTTTTGAGCAGTACTACACCTAGCCAGTTATTCCCCATTTTGTAGTTGTACATCTGTGAAGTACTTTGTACTTGTTTTTATTGAATGTCATCTTGTTGAATTCTGACTAATTCCCCAATTTGCCATGGTCGTTTTGAATTCTAATCCTATCCTCCAAAGTGCTTGCAACACCTCCAAGCTTGGTGTCTGTGATGGGTTGGATCACAGAAACCCCCTTGGGAGCTGCCACCCGATGTGCCAAGACTACTTCTATTCCTGTATTCCCTGCCAGCTCGGGACTCCAGCACCCTGTCTTGCTGAGCCAGACACTCCCGTCTGCTCCAACAAAGACCCAGGGTCTGAATTACTTGCCCCAAAGCTGCAGGTTTACCTGAAAACAGCTCACAGAAGTGTGCTTGTCTTTAGCACTCAGATGCCCAACTCCCAATGGGGTCTAAACCCAAATAAATCCGTTTTACCCTGTATAAAGCTTATGCAGGGCAAACTCATAAATTGTTCGCCCTCTATAACACTGACAGAGAGATATGCACAGTTGTTTGCTCCCCCAGGTATTAATACATACTCTGAGTTAATTAATAAGGAAAACGTGATTTTATTAAATACAGAAAGTAGGATTTAAGTGGTTTCAAGTAGTAACAGACAGAACAAAGTAAGTCACCAAGCAAAATAAAATAAAATGTGCAAATCTATGTCTAATCAAACTGAATACAGATAATCTCACCCTCAGAGATGCTTCAGTAATTTTTTTCTCAGACTGGACACCTTCCAGGCCTGGGCACAATTCTTTCCCCTGGTACAGCTCTTGTCCCAGCTCAGGTGGTAGCTAGGGGATTCTTCATGGTGGCTCTTCTCTCTCCTCTTTGTTTTGTTCCACCCCTTTTTATATCTTTTGCATAAGGCGGGAACCCTTTGTCCCTCTGGGTTTCCACCCCCCCTCACTGGAAAAGCACTAGGTTAAAGATGGATTCCAGTTCAGGTGACATGATCACATGTCTGCAAGACTTCATTACCCACTTGCCAGCACACGCATATACAGGAAGACTCACAGGTAAACACAGCCATCTGCAGACAATGGTCCTCGTTAATGGGAGTCATCAAGATTCCAAACCACCATTAATGGCCCACACTTTGCATAATTACAATAGGCCCTCAGAGTTATATTTCATATTTCTAGTTTTAGATACAAGAGTGGTACATTTATACAAATAGGATGATCACACTCAGTAGATTATAAGCTTTGTAATGATACCTTACAAGAGACCTTTTGCATGAATCATATTCCAGTTACATTATATTCATTTATCATGTTTTTATAAAACTATTCCAGTTACATTATATTCACTTATTATCATGTTTTTATAAAACCATATAGACTGCACAACATCACAGTGTCATTTCCAAATTTTATAAGTATACTTTCCACGCTATTATCCAAGTCATTAATGAAAATGTTGAATAGTACCAGACCCAGGATTGATCCCTGAGGGACTCTCTACTAGATACATGTTCCCAATATGACAGTGAATCTGTGATAATTAATCTTTGAGCATGGTCTTTCAACCAGTTGTGCACCCACCTTATAGTAATTTCATCTAAAGCACAGATCCTTAGTTTGCTTATGAGAATGCCATGTGGACCTGTGTCAAAACCTCTACTAAAATCAAGAGATATATCTACTTCTTCCCCCCATCCACTAAGTCAGTAACCTGTTTAAAGATGGAAATTAGGTTGGTTTGGCCTGTTTTGTTATTGACAAATCCATGCTGGCTATTCCTTATAACCCTATTATTCTCTGGGTGCTTGCAAACTGATTGTTTAATAATTTGTTCCAGTATCTTTCTAGGTATTAGAGTTAGGCTAACTGGTCTATAATTCCCTGGATCCTCTTTGTTCCCCTTTTTAAAGCTAGGTACTATGTTTTCCCTTCTCCAGTCCTCTGGGACCTCACCTGTCCTCCAGGAGTTCTCAAAGATAATTGCTAACAGTTATAAGATTGCTTCAGCTAGTTCTTTAAGTAACCTAGGATGAATTTCACAGTCCCACTGACTTGAATACATCTACCTTATCTAAATATTCTTTAACCTGTTCTGTCCCTATTTTGGCCTGCATTCCTTCTTCCTTATTGTTAATATTAATTGTATTGAATATCTGGTCACAATGAACTCTTTTTGGGAAGACTGAAGCAAAATAGTCATTAACACCTCAGCTTTCTTGATGTCATCAGTTATTAGCTCTCCTTGCCCATAAAGTAGAGGACCGACACTTTCCTTCATCTTTCTGTTGCTCCTAATGTATTGAAAGAACCTCTTCTTATTGCCTTTTATGTCCCTTGCTAGGTTTAACTCATTTTGTGCCTTAGCCTTTCTGATTTTGTTTCTACATACTTGCGTTATTCTTTTGTACTCCTCCTTAGTGATTCATCCATGTTTCCACTTTTTGTAGGATTCCTTTTTGATGTTCAGGTCATTAATAAAGAGCTCCTGATGGAGCCATATTGGCCTCTTGTTATTCTTCCTATCTTTCCTTTGCATCAGGAGACTTATCTCCCCAAGTCTCTGTGATGCCAATTAAGTCATAATTTGCCTTATGTACTAATATATCTAGTTCTTCCTGTTTATTCCCCATATTCCTTGCATTTGGGTATAGACATCTAAGATGTTGAGCAGATTCCCCCACTGATTTCCCTTTTGTTGTTCCTATGACCCTATTGTAATTTTCCATGTCCCCTCCAACATCTAACCCTCTGTTAAGGTTGCCTTTTTTATACTTAGCTGTGGACTTTTGTCACCTGCCCCCTTCAAACCTAGCAAAGCCATCCTCACTAGGTGGCAAGTCGATGCAAGAAGATGCTCTTCCCCTTCTTGGTCAGGTGGAATCCATCTTTTCCCAGCAGACCGTCTTCCCAGAACAGCATCCAATAATTTAGGAAGCCAAAGCCCTCCCATTGACCCCATCTGCACAGCCATGCATTCATCTCCAGGATGTGCATGTCCCTGCTTGGGCCCTTACCTTCAACTGCAAGTTGTGTTCTGGTTCACCTTCCTACTCCTGACCTCTTCACCCTAGCTCCCAGAGCCCTGTAGTCACTGCTGATCTGCTCAGGATCAGACTTAGCAGTATCATTAGTGCCCATGTGGATGAGCAGTATAGGGTAGTGACCTCAGCAGCCTCAGCAGCCTTTCTGTAGTGTCTGAGATGGGCTCCAGGCAGGCAGCACCCCTCTTGGGACATTATATTAGGTTGGCAAATGGATGCCTCTATTTTCCTCAGAAGAGAGTCCCCAATCACCAGCACTCTACACCTCCTCCTGCAGTGGCTGTGAGCCTCCCAGACATGGAAGCAAATAGCTCCTCCCCATCAGCCATTGGGGTCTGGCTCCTCCCCTCCAGGTGCCAGCATAACATGCCAGTTCTTCACCCTGATGGACAAGAGACCGGGGTGGAGTACTGTCTACTGCCTGACATGGCCAGCAGCCAATTTCCTTCTCACAGATCAGCCAGTTCTCCTTCCTCCTCTGGTGCTGCTGCAGTCATCTGTAGTCGACTAGCATGCTCCATCCCAGATGTCTCCATGTGCGTCCTGTCGATGCGGTCCTTGTGCTCCCAGATGCTATGCCTCCTGCAGCTCTCTTATCTGCTTCCTGAGGGACTCCACCAACAGACACCTCTCACAGCTGGTGATTCTCCTGGCTGGCTTTTGTTGGTGGGGATATGCAAGCCACATTTTCAGCAAGTCAAGACCAGCACTGGGTGGAAGCTTCCAGAGTCAGTATGCCTGCCCGGTGGGGGACACGATAGGTGGAGGAAGAATTAGCATTGGTGTTGTAGACATGCCGTTTTCCTTCCACGATGTACAGTACCTGCAAGTTAAGGAAACAAAAAACAACACACAGCCCTACCTCTCTGCTCTCCCTTGGCTGGCTAACTCCCTTAATTTCCCAGCTGCCTTTGCCTCGCCAGCCACGTGTCTTAACAGCCACCAGCAGCCTGTGTGCTTTTTAAAGCCTGCACCCCATGCACAACTGGAATGTGTGACTGAGCCCCTCTGACTCAGCTGCCTGTAATCACTGGCCTATCCAATCACAAGCTGCACTGCTCTCCCTTCAAAGGACCCCACTGAGCAGTGAGTTATAAAAATACTAAGAACTACACTCACAGAACACTTAGAAGGGGTTATCAAGAGAATGAGTGATTAGTCTCAGCAGAATTTTCCCTTTCTAAGGCCCCTCCATGTCAGACACTCTTCTCAGTGGGATGTAGAAAGCAGTAAACCATCCCTAGAGAGGTTGGGGTGATTCTACTTGCCCAGGCAGAATTGAAAAGGAACTCACGGGTTACTGGGAGACCCTGTTCCATAACATCCTTCTAACCAAATGCTGCATCAGCAGGGGTTAGGATGTTGACTCTATAGTGACAGAGAGTCCTGTGGCACCTTTAAGACTAACAGATGTATTGGAGCATAAGCTTTCGTGGGTGAATGCCCACTTCGTCGGGCATTCACCCACAAAAGCTTATGCTCCAATACATCTGTTAGTCTTAAAGGTGCCACAGGACTCTCTGTTGCTTTTTACAGATCCAGACTAACACGGCTACCCCTCTGATACTTGACTCTATAGTGCTTGAGAACGTGTGAATGGAAGGCCCTGTAAGTAGCCTACGGATCTCCTCATAAGATGTGTGTGATCTGTTTGTCCACAAAAATCGCTGTTCTTTTCACAGAGTGCATAGTAATGAGAGGAGTTGCACCTGAAGCTCTGATGGCTCTGCTGTGTACCTTTCTGCCCCTGAAGGCTCTGTCCATATCTAACTTATACATTTTACTTCCTTACGATGTTTGCATTCATCCAGAAGGAGAATACTACTACTTCCTATTATCTGAGGAAGATTGTAGTGACCTTAGGAGTGAAGGCTGGTTAGTTCACAGAACTACCATTTGTGATAAACATGTAATTGAGATGTCACTGAGAGCATGCAAACTCTGAAATCCCCTTGGACATAGAGGTGGCAAGTAGGCAAAATACTTTCAGTGAAAAGAGGAAGAGATCTAACAAATGTGAAGCTGAAAGGTGGTTTTATTAGGATTTTTAGATGACAGATCAAGATCATGACAGGAATCTGCATATTGTCAGAAGACTGATAAGAGTTAAGAGCTAAGACGAAAGTGAAGATCATCATAAGGGACCTGTTGTTTGCAGATGATGCAGTCCTTGTGGCTCACAGTGTTGATGCTCTGCAACATCTTATTACCAAGTACCCTGATTCATGTAAAATCATGGGCTAGCAAAAAGCTTGAAGAAGACTGTTATCATGCAGCAAGGCTCTTCAGAACCAGTTCCAACGTAGATGGCATTTGTCTGGATGTTGTTGACCAATTTGGCTAACTTGGCTCTACTGTTATCAGCAATGTAAATCTTGATGCTGAGCTCACTAGTAGAATCAGCAAAGCAGCCAGGAACTTTGGTTTTTTGCAAGACAGAGCCATGAACAACAACAAATTGTTAATTAGAGTGAAAATCTGTATTTATGAGATGTGTTTTATCCACTCTTCTATTTGGCTCAGAAACATGGACAACTTATGTCAAACGTACCAAAAGACTAAACAGCTTTCATATCAGATGCTTGTGTAAAATTCTTTGAATAAGGTAGCAAGGCAGGGTGACAAATGTGGAAGTGTTAAATCATGCTGGTTTGTCATTCATGGGAATGTTGACTAGTAAGAAAAGACTCAGGTGACTTGGACATGTCAAGTGAATGCCAGATTACAGGATCCCAAAGAGTGTGCTGTACTCTGAACATAAGAACATAAGAACATAAGAATGGCCGTACTGGGTCAGACCAAAGGTCCATCCAGCCCAGTATCCTGTCTACCGACAGTGGCCAATGCCATGTGCCCCAGAGGGAGTGAACCTAACAGGTAATGATCAAGTGATCTCTCTCCTCCCGTCCATCACCACCCTCTGACAAACAGAGGCTAGGGACACCATTCCTTACCCATCCTGGCTAATACCCATTAATGGACTTAAACTCCATGAATTTATCCAGTTCTCTTTTAAACCCTGTTATAGTTCTAGCCTTCACAACCTCCTCAGGCAAGGATTTCCACAAGTTGACTGTGCGCTATGTGAAGAACTTCCTTTTATTTGTTTTAAACTTGCTGCCCATTACTTTCATTTGGTGGCACCTAGTTCTTATATTATGGGAACAAGTAAATAACTTTTCCTTATTCACTTTCTCCACACCACTCATGCTTTTATATACCTCTATCATATCCCCCCTTAGTCTCCTCTTTTCCAAGATGAAAAGTCCTAGCCTCTTTAATCTCTCCTCATATGGGACCCGTTCCAAACCCCTAATCATTTTAGTTGCCCTTTTCTGAACTTTTTCTAATGCCAGTATATCTTTTTTGAGATGAGGAGATGACATCTGTACGCAGTATTCAAGGTGTGGGCGTACCATGGATTTATATAAGGGGAATAAGATATTCACCGTCTTAGTCTCTATCTCTTTTTAATAATTCCTAACATCCTGTTTGCTTTTTTGACTGCTGCTGCACACTGCGTGGACGTCTTCAGAGAACTATTCATGATGACTCCAAGATCTCTTTCCTGATTAGTTGTAGCTTAGCTGTAGGTCCGCTGGAGCTATTTAGGGCTCCATTACCACACTGCAGAGTTTTCTGAACTGTACCTCCCCTGAGCCTGGCTGTACAACCTGGCTTCGCTCTGCCTTTGTGGTGAAATAGCAGAATGGAACAAAAGCCTCTTATGCAGGTGTTAGTAATGGGAGATTCGATCATTAGAAACATAGATAGCTGGGTTTGTGATGACCGGGAGAACCGTATGATGACTTGCCTGCCTGGTGCGAAAGTTGCGGATCTCTCGAGGCATCCAGATACATTTATGTGTAGTGCTGGGGAGGAGCCGGTGGTCGTGGTACATGTAGGTACCAATGACATAGGGAAGGGTAGGAGAGACGTCCTGGCAGCCAAATTTAGGCTGCCAGGGAAGAGACTGAAATCCATGACATCTTTGGTGGCATTCTCAGAAATGCTTCCAGTTCCACGCGCAGGGCCAGGTAGGCAGGCAGAGCTTCAGAGTCTCAATGTGTGGATGAGACAATGGTGTATAGAGGAGGGGTTTAGATTTATTAGGAACTGGGGAAACTTTTGGGATGGGGGAGCCTATACAGGAGGGATGGGCTCCACCTAACTCAAAGTGGAACCAGACTGCTGGCACTTAACATTAAAAAGGTTGCAGAGCAGTTTTGTGATCTAGAAAGAGAGGCAGACTACTGCACAGATTTCGGAATGCTTGCGATGACTTAATATCCTCTGGAATCTCTGTGGATGATTGAGAAAGGAGTGCAAAATGCTGCTCTGGTTGGCGGAGTCAGCTTGTAGATGGAGTGACACGTTGCGAGGTGGACTGGATCAAACTTTGTGATGACCAATGTCAGAGAAGGAAAGAATCTGCTGCTTGGATTCAGAGTATTGCTAGTGCTTGGTTGTGCCCTTGGATGGGACTGTCATTTGCTCGTCAGACTCAGCAGCCATCAAAGAACTCATCAGCGCATACACCATGCTCTGTAAAGAGTGACGGTACCATTAATTATTATTATTATAAGAGTGATGTTCCCCAGAAATCTGGTATGTGACAGTGATGAGAGAGACCTCCTGGCTTCCTTACAGTGCAATATGCCTGTAGCTGTTGACTTGTCTTTCCAAGAAGTGTTGGCCTTTGGCCCCATGGTTAGGCCATCTTGTAAAAACACTAGAATGTCTTTAGCTTCATCTGACTTTGCCTTGATGCGTGTCCCTTGTAACAGCAACATTGAAACTTCAAGTGGAACATAGACAGCATTTGTGAATTTCCTCCAATTTGCTAGGAGGATGTTTATTGCCTTAGAATGAGTGACTGCAATTCTTTCCTCTCAGCTTCCCAGCTGACTGGTTAGCCAACACTAGATTTTGATTCAGGATAGGTCCCTGTTGCACTACATTTTGTGTGTGTGTTGAGATTTGAGGGGATGTTCCAGTAACATTTAAAACAGGTCTGGGAGCTAAGGTCTGAGAATTAATAAGGTGATTTATAATCACTGTGGCCTGTTCCTTCACTATCTTCTTTACCATCTCTACACTTAGTGGCTGAGGGGGGAAAAGGCATAAAGGAGGCCTTTTAGCCCTCTTCTGAGAACAAATTGCTGTTTAGAGAATCTTAGATGCCATGGCTTCACATAAAAGCTATTGCAAGGAGCTGCCATCTAGCAGTGCTCAGAACAATTCTGGACTAGCAGTCTGATAAGGCAGCACAGCTAAAGAACTTGTTTAACTCCAAAAGTATCATAAACTCTTGTGACTTTCTCCCAAATTGTTGCTCAGCCATTTTAAAGCAAACTTCCCCAAATCTGACCATTTACCTAGAGTGCAGCACTGGACAGGTTAGGGAGACAAATCACTGAATTGTCATAGAATATCAGGGTTGGAAGGGACCTCAGGAGGTCATCTAGTCCAACTCCCTGCTCAAAGCAGGACCCATCCCAGACAGATTTTTGCCACCAATCCCTAAATGTCCCCTCAAGGATTGAACTCACAACCCTGGGTTTAGCAGGCCAATGCTCAAATCACTGAGCTATCCCCCCAATGTCAATGATATCTCCAAAGTTAATCTGTTTTCTAAATATTTTATTTCTTAAATACAAAAACATACATTCATGGAACACTGAGATTGTGGATTTAAACACAACTCAAGAAATCTAAAGGTAAGATTTTCACTGCAATATTGATTTGTCTACAGAGTATAGATTAAAACACTTATAAAAGCCTAACTAATAACAAAATACTACATATTTGCAATAAGAATCTGAATGTTTCTTCTCCTGAGTTAGATGTAAAGATTTGCAACTTTAACCCTGTATTTTAAGGACTAAAATAAAATTGAATAGAAACAAAAATAACCAGTCTAGTTTCCTTGCCAAAGATGAATGAAATATAAACAAACAAATGCTGAAAGATGGAGATTTAAAATTATTTCAGTTACTTAACAGCTACAAATCTAACCATTTAAAAATAATTTTCAATATCCCCATGTCCCTTTTTATCAGGCTTCACATAAGACTTTTAAAATTGTTTGTCTATTCCCCAAACTGCTAAAACACCACAGGCACTGATCTCTTATTTACCAATGTAAAATGCATCAGTTGTATGGCTTGTAAACAGTGTCAGTCAAGCTCTGTAGACTGATGCGATATGATGGACACAGTAACTGTGCTCTCTGTGTAATGAGAATATGGGTTTTCTCTCTCTGTCTCCATACCGATTATTTAGGAGGCCTTGTCCATTATCAGAACTCATTGTCCGACTCTGCATCCCAGCCACAGGATTCCAGCTGCTCAACTTGTGGGAATTCAACCTCAACATTGTAGGTGAAATCTGGGTCATCCTTCTTCTTCCTGTTCTTTTCAAAAAGCTCATCCATGATACTCTTCCTTTTCGCCAGTTCCTTGTCATCTAGTTTGTTCAGGTCCTCCTCTGGGTCAATGGTCTCTTCCTGCTGAATCTGCTCCAAGCTCTGGGCCAAACTCTTTCCCTGCAAGTGGCCTCTTAGCAAACTGTATAATTTCTGCAGCTGCTGCAGTGAGACCCCTTGTAGGTAAGCCTGGTGCCGAGGGTTATTCTTCAGCTGTTCTGCAGCCCTGCTGCAATCTGGAAAAAAAGCTCCTCCCCCCCCCGCAAGAATTACTGCCTCAAGCACACAATTCTTAAATAAATAAAATAAATAAATAAATGCTCTTTATCCAAAGATTCTCTGGGGTAAGTTGTTGCCCTAGGAGTGCCAGTACTCATTTTTAAACTAGACAGCTCAGATTGGGAAGCTTCCTGGCTTGATCTCCAAGCCTGGGGAACACTGGGTATTCCACCTCCAGAGAGTAGTCCTACTACACAACCTCCCATGCAGAGCTGGTGAGAAGAAACCTACCAGTCCCTGAAGAGGTGCCCAGTTGCCATCTCTCCTCCCTCCTGCCCCTTTGCTGTTTTGCAGAAGGAGGCTGTGGGATGCCAAAATTAAACATACTGTACCTGAGAACTCGGAGAAATTTCGGATAGGCATGATGCGCTGGCGTGCTCTATTCTTGTTTTCATCTTCATAGATCAGGATAATGGATGGAGGCTGAAAGCGAATGCCACACTTCTTTGCAACATAAGTCATCCCAGCTCATGCTACTGGCTGAACAAAATGAAACCTTACAGAGCTCTACTAGGTGTGTGCTTCAATGTTCACTGCAAAAGAAAAAGGAAAACATGAATTAAACTGATGCTGCTCTTTATTTTAAGGGTGGTTTCTGATCAGGGTTATAGCAGTCCTGACTTAGAAAAGCACTTAACCCTCTGTATAAATCTGAATATGTGCTTAAATCCTTTGCTCAATCAGTGCCCTGGGGGGGGGGGGGGGGGTGTACAATAATACCCAACTGTTGATTTCCAGATTTGTCAGCTCTACATCTGAGTCTGGGTTGTTTGGGTGATGTATACATATCATAGTTTTTGTGCCCCGGGCTCGATGAGGGTACCACATAGCCAAATGGAGGCCCAAAGATTTCTTTTTACTAAAAAAAATGGAAAATATCATACAACCCATCAGTGCATTAGAAACTTTTTCATAAACAATACTCCACTGCAAATTACAGCCACTGATCTGGAAAAGCTCATAGTTATTTAACCATTTAAAAACCTTTTTTTCACCAACTATTTTAATTTCTTGCTATTTATGACAGGTTGGATTAAAACCAAGGCACAAGGTTTGAATTAAGAGGAGGAGACAACTTGTCTGTGTAAGCAGAGTCTGAATGAGCTCTCCCCTGACATCCAGTGGTGAGCTGTGGAGAAAGACTTCAGATGCTGATCTCGTTTGCATGGACACACCCACCCTGAATAGGTGCTCAGCATGATGGGATTGCTTGCCCAAAAGATCACTTGTGGCTGGTGTTGGATCCCCAGTCTCCTTATTATTGGGACAGGAGTAATACAGGGTTGTTATCGTTGTTTTGTGAACCGATGGCAGCAGAACTGTATGTGGCATACCCCAATGGAGGGACTCACCCTCAATTGAACGGCACTCGCTAGGCAGGGGACATGGCTTCCAAAGCTCAATGACTTAAGAGGAGGTGGTACCTGGATCTGATGGTGTGGGGTTTAGACACTATTTGATCCTTTCTCTTGTTCTGGTATAATAAAAGAGCTAATTGAGAGTCTTGTTGCATACTGCAGAGCTGAAATCACAGATACTTACCTTAGGATAATGTCTCTACTGTAAGAGACTGCCTAGTGTGCACCAGCAGTCAGGCTCCCCCACTAACAGCTAAAATCACTGAGAGCTGTGTTAAGTGTGGAAGGGCCCTAAAGACATCTTGGCAAGTGGCCAGTGGGGCAGCTGGTGGAGAGGCATAACAAGCAGCCAGCAGAGAAGCTGGTAGAAAGGGCAGAGCCCTGCAGAGGTGTGGCAATCGGCCATTGGAGTGACAAGCAAGTGCCTGAGCAGTGCAGCATGTAAGGTGCCTCCTTACCCGCCCCCCGCCCTACCTTCCACACAGGGTGGGAGGTGAACTCTGAGGCTGCACTGGCCAAGGACAGCAACTGTGAGCGGGGTACAGAGAAGGGACGGGCACGTTAAGGGGACTTTTGGGTTGCTGTACTTAAGACCCTGAGGGGAAAAGGAAACTGCCCAACTTACTGGGGGGTGGGTCTTTTGCTCATGGTTTGTGTTTATGAACCCCAGTTGCAGTGTTTTCCCAAATTAATGCTGAGTTAATTCCCTCCTTTTATTAAGTTTTGCTACACTCAGACTCTGAGCTTGCAATAGGGGAAGTATTGCCTCTTAGAGGCTTCCAGGGGGTGGTGTGTAATTATCACAGGGCACTGGGTGGGGGCTCGAGCCAGTTTTGTGTTATATTGTTGAAAAGGAACCCCTAGATACTGAACCTGGCCCTTGTTGCTGCTGGCTCCACCTGGCAGAAGGGTTACATCTGCATAGAGACTAAATTATAATTTTTGCTCTAGGTTTATTTGTGCAGATTTGAAAATACATCTGTGGAAAATAAATGTAGAAAACTGTGAAATTACAGTGAAACACTTCCTGCAAAATTAAAGCAACATGAGTAGTATCTGTAAAATCAACCAACCAAAGGAGGATTTTAAGTTATATATATTTTATTGTGAAAAAAATTAAAACTGATAAACATAGCTCCGATTACCCTAGTTGTTCAATCAATTCTTTTGTCTTCCTCTCTGTCCCAGACTCAAGGACACCAGTATTCTCTATTCCACATATTTAGAGAGAGTTTTGAACACAAAACTCCAACATGTATGAAATTGAGATCCCAGGGGTTTTTTCTTTTGTATTTCCAGTAGGGCTGTCAAGCGAATAAAAAATAAATCACGATTAATCGCTGTAGTGAGGTGGTGTGGCTCCCCGCCGCCCCGGAGGGGGAAGAGCCCATCCGGAGGCCGGAGTGGGCGGAGCTAGGGAGCTCTGAGCCCGCCCCTCAGAGGGTCAGGCAGCAACCCGGAAGTATAAAAGCTCGCCCTCACAGCTCAGTCAGGCCCAAGCCGCCAGAGAGATGTCTCCAGCCTAGCTCGTGGCTGGGAAGACCCCGTGGCCTAAGGCGGCCGCCAGGACTGGCCAGGCCTGCCCTGCGCCCCCTATCCAGCGGAGCCGCCGGGCCTGCCGATCAATCCCTGCCCTAACGAACCCATGATCCTGGATTCCCCAGAGACCGACACCAGGACCCAGGTAGGCCCCGAGGGGGAGTGTAGAAGTAGCCTGGGGGCAGCCGACCCCAGTCGGGCTGCAGCACTACCAGAGCCTATGTCAGTGTGTTGCGGCCAGGATCCCCACTGACAGCAGCGGGTCTTCTGCCGCTGCTAAGGCCCCAGGCTGGGACGCAGTGGAGTGGGGGGGCCTGTGTCCCCCCTGCCACCCAACCCATGGGTGGCAGTCTCCCTCTCTCCCAGGCCTTTTGAGGCTTGGGCCTTCTATTGTTGCTCAGCCCTGACTGAGGGTCTGAGCTCCTGACTCAGTGTTTGTTGCCCCGCCCTGACCTAGGGCCTGGGCTCAATACTTTGTACTATTGGTGCTCAGCCCTGAGCTTCTGACTCAGCGTTTGTTGCCCCGCCCTGACCTAGGGCCTGGGCTAAACACTCTTGCTTGCTGCTTAGCCCTGACTGAGGGCCTGAGCTCCGGACACAGTCTTATTGCCCGCCCTGAGCAGGGCCAGGCTTACCGTGTTCTTCCAGCTACAGCAAGAGCTGCCGAGGGAGACCCATGGCCGGACAAATTTCCCCAGCTCACCAGTGTGTAGTGAGCCGGTGTGGCTCCCCGCCGCCCCGGAGAGGGTTGAGCCCCAGCAAACTCTTGTACAATCATGCAATTAAAAAATAATAATAGTGATGAATCGTTCAATTAATCGTGCAGTTAAACAATCAAATACCACTTATTTAAATATTTTTGGATACTTTCTACATTTTCAAATACTGATTTCAGTTACAACACAAAATACAAAGTGTACAGTGCTCAGTTTATATTTATTTTTATTACAAATATTTGCACTGTAAAAAACAAGAAATAGTATTCACCCTAATACAAGTACTGTAGTGCAATCTCTATCATGAAATTTGAATTTACAAATGTAGAATTATGGTTAAAAAAAAAAACTGCATTCAAAAATAAAACAATGTAAAACTTTAGAGATTCCAAGTCTACTCAGTCCTATTTCTTGTTCAGCCAATCGCCCAGACAAACAAGTTTGTTTACATTTGCCAGAGGTAATGCTGCCTGCTTCTTGTTTATAATGTCACCTGAAAGTGAGAACAGGCGTTTGCATGGCACTGTTGTAGCCGGCATCACAAGATATTTACGTGCCAAATGCCCTAAAGATTCATATGTCCCTTCATGCTAAAACCACCATTCCAGAGGGCATGCGTCCATGCTGATCATAGAATCATAGGATATTAGGGTTGGAAGAGACCTCAGGAGGTCATCTAGTCAAATCCCCTGCTCAAAACAGGACCAATACCTGATGACGAATTCTGCTTGATAACGATCCAAAGCAGTGCGGACTGACATGTTCATTTTCATCATCTAAGTCAGATGCCACCAACAAAAGATTGATTTTCTTTTTTGGTGGTTCAGGTTCTGTAGTTTCCACACCGGAGTGTTGCTCTTTTAATATTTCTGAAAGCATGCTCCACACCAAGTCCCTCTCAGATTTTGGAAGGCACTTCAGATCCTTAAACCTTGGGTCAAGTGCTATAGCTATCTTTAGAAATCTCACATTGGTACCTTCTTTACGTTTTGTGAAATTTGCAGTGAAAGTGTTCTTAAAACAAACTACATGTGCTGGGTCATCGGAGACTGCTATAACATGAAATATATGGCAGCATGTGGGTAAAACAGAGCAGGAGACCTACAATTTCCCCCCAAGGAGTTCAGTCACACATTTAATTAATGCATTTTTTTTTAAACGAGGGTCATCAGCATGGAAGCATATCCCCTGGAATGGTGGCCGAAGCATGAAGGGGCATATGAATGTTTAGCATATTTGACACATAAATACCTTGCAATGCTGGCTAAAAAAGTGCCATGTGAACACGTTCTCACTTTCAGGTGACACTGTAAATAAGAAGTGGGCAGCATTATGTCCCGTAAATTTAAACAAACTTGTTTATCTTCGCGATTGACTGAACAAGAAGTAGGACTGAGTGGACTTGTAGGTGCTAAAGATTTACACTGTTTTGTTTTTGAGTGCAGTTATGTAACAAAAAAAATTTACATTTGTAAATTGCACTTTCACGATAGAGATTGCACTACAGTACTTGTATGAGGTGAACTGAAAAATACCATTTATTTTATCATTTTTAGAGTGCAAATATTTGTAATAAAAAATAATATAAAGTGAGCACTGTACACTTTGTATTCTGTGTTGTAATTGAAATCAATATATTTGAAAATGTAGAAAAACATCCAAAAATATTTAAGAAATTTCAATTGGTATTCTATTGCTTAACAGTTCAATTAAAACTGAGATTAATCGCAGTTTAAAAAATTAATCGTGATTAATCGACAGCCCTAATTTCCAGAATAGATTAGATCCTCCTCTTAAGAAACCTGCCAACATTTTGCGAATCATAGCTATATAGCAGATTGTTAATAACTCATAGGGGAGATGAAGAGTCAGAGATGGGGGACAAAAATTAAATAGAGGCACCAAAAGATTCCATAAGAGACTGAAAAGACTGGCATAGGCGCCGACTCATCACCAGCAGCCAAGCTCTCATCCTCCCCCCAGTGCCTCCCGCCCACCAGCGGCCCCACTGATCAACTCCTCTCCCTCCCTCCCAGCACCTCCTGCACACCGACTGAAGTATAAAAATAATCGATGCTAGATAGAGAAAATAAATTGGGCCCACCTATTTACCTGTTCTCATAATACAAGAACAATGATACTCTCAATTTAATTGAATAGTAGGAAATTTAAAAGTAAAAAATGGAAATGCTTCTTTTACACCAGGGGTTCTCAAACTGGGGGTCGGGACCCCTCAGGGGGTCACAAAGTTATTACGTGGGGGGTCGTGAGCTGTCAGCCTCCACCCCAAACCCCGCTTTGCCTCCAGCATTTATAATGGTGTTAAATATATAAAAAGTGTTTTTAATTTATAAGGGGGGGTCACACTCAGAGGCATGCTATGTGAAAGGGGTCACCAGTACAAATGTTTGAGAACCACTGTTTTACACCTTTGGAGCGTATTGCCACGAAATATTCACCGAGGCCAAGATCTTAGTAGGACTTAAAAATTAGTAGACATTTATATGAAAAACAAGAACATCCACATTTACATTGGATGGGATTTTCTTTTCAAGTCAGAAGGGATATAAACTCTCATGCTTCATGGCATAAGACAGTCACTGAGTGAGGTTAGGAAGAAACATCTCTTATAAGCAGGTTATTCCATAATTATCCACTACATTTCTTTTTAAGTCACTTTACCTTTCTGTTCCTCAGTTTAAGTGCTCTGAAATACACAACATTTCTTGTTTCTCCTCTGAAGCATTTGCTATTGGCTATTGTCAAAGGCAGGCTACCAGACTAGATGGTTCGCCAGTCAGATATGGCAATTCCTCTGTCCCTAAACTAACTGCCTTATAGGCTGATGATACACTCTTCCAAATGCTTTCCCATGCCTGGGTATCTAACTATGTTCACAATTACCATTTCTATTGAGTAGACAGGAATACCAATGGAGGCTCAAAAATCAAGAACACCTTTGCTGCAGATCACCACTCCCATCATAGAATACAACATAGTGGACGCAGATCCTACTTCCCTTTGAGGGCTTGTCTACACTTACCGGTAGATCAGCACTGCTGCAATCAATGCAGCGAGTGTCAATTTAGTGGGTCTGGTGACGACACACTAAATCGATGGGAGAGCACTCTCCCATTGATTTGTGTACTCCACTTCCCCGGGAAGTGTAAGAGAAGTCGACGGGAGACACTCTCCCATCGACACAGTGCAGTATAGCCACCGCGGTAAGTGGATCTAACTACATCAACTTCAATTACGTTATTCATGTAACTGAAGTTGCGTAAGTTAGGTTAGTGGTTCTCAAACTTTTTTTCACGGACCACTTGAAAAATGCCGAGGGTCTCGGCAGACCACTTAATGATCGTTCCAAATGCTGTTTGTACTGTTAGCTAACTAATGTAAAGCACTTTGGATAAAAGCGCTATATTAAAAAAAAAAAGTATAACTTTTTTGTTCTATAAATAAAAGCACACAACTCATATTTTAATATCAGTAGTCTTGCCTTTCTAATGCGATGGATGTGCCCTCTCTCCCCCACCGTGGCAGCCGCCGATCTGGGGCTGGGAAGGAGGGCCATCTCTTCCCGGCAGCCGCAGACCTGGAGCTGGGGAAAGTCACCTCTTTCTCTGGCCGATACAACTCTGCACGTCCCAAATTCCCTACACCCCCTGTTTTCACCCCACTGCCTCCTCCTGCCTCCCCCCCAGGCCACCACCTCATCGTACATGTGCGTCTTCTCCAGGGTCCAGGCACCTAATTAGTGGAGCCATGCCTGCGCAGCTCCACTAATTAGGTGGGTGGCCCTTCATTCTCTTGTGTGCAGCCGCCCAGGCGCACACCTTAGAGGGAACTATCCGCGGACCACCTGAATGGAGCTCGTGGACCACAGTTTGAGAACCACTGAGTTAGATCGATTTACTGCAGTAGTGCAGACCAACCCTCATTTTTAAAAATGTGAAAAGATGCCAGTCCCCTGACTTACCTCCTTCCCTAGCCATCCTTATAGATCACAGAAAGTCAACACAAGAAATGTAATAAACTCAAGGTGGATTCAAAAATACCAATAGAGTAAGAAAAAAACCCACCAGACTACCCCTACCATTTAAATTCCACTCTGAAGAAGGCTGAGTTTAAAGGTGAATCATTATTCTTTATAAAAACTGTTAGGATATAGATATTTAGGCCTGTCTGTAAAGGCCTATACTTTAAGAATTCAGGTGTATTCTTATCACTTAGCTAGTTATAGAGGTACAAAACAAGAATCAAAATCAGTCTGCCTGTTTATAGTCTTTTTTCACTATGATAGTCGAAGGCCTTGTTCTTAGGCTAAGGCCTTTGGCTAAACAGCAGGGGCAACCATAAGCTGGGAAGTGTACGGTCACATCCTCACCAGTTACATTGAAATAAGGCAATTTTGGGTTGTTAAAAAGGTGATCCAATCTATCACCTCCAGAGAAAGGGAAAAGCCTAGAAGATTTAAAGAAAACTTAGTTTGATAGCATCCTGTCTGATGCTCACGATAAGAACTCACTTATCAATAGCTGGGGTGTGAAATCCTCATTTCTTTGTTGTTGTTGTAGTTCCCACTTCCCTATTGTTTATCTGTATAATCTGTCTGGTTCTGTGATTGTTTCTGTCTGCTGTATAATTAATTTTGTTGAGTGTAAACCAATTAAGGTGGTGGGATATAATTGGTTAGATAATCATATTACAATATGTTAGGATTGGTTAGTTAAATTTCAGGTAAGGTATAGCTAAGCAGAACTCAAGTTTTACTATATAGTCTGCAGTCAGTCAGGAAGTGGGGCGGGGGGGAGGGAGGAACTGGAATCATGTTTTGCTAAGGGGGGTGTAACTGGAACAGGGAATGGGCACAGGGACACAGGCAAGGCTCTGTGGCATCAGAGCTCGGAAGGGAGACACTAAGGAAGGAAATTGAAATCATTGCTTGCTGAAAGCATAGGCGCTGACTCCGTGGGTGCTCCAGGGCTGGGAAAAATTGGTGGGTGCTCAGCACCTACCGGCAGCTCCCCGCCCCAGCTCACCTCCACCTCCTCCCCTGAGCGTGCTGCATACCGCTTTCCCCCCTAACTCCCAGCGCTTGCGCCGCAAAACAGCAGGGCAGGGGTGGGGAAAGGATGGAGTCGGGGCAGGGCCAGGGGGGAAAGTTGGCGCCTATGGCTGAAAGTTCACCCCAATAAACATTTAATTGTTTGCACCTTCAGACTTTGGGTATTGCTGCTCTCTGTACTTGCAAGACGGGCCAGGGAAGTGAGAGGGTGAAGGAATAAGCTCTCTAACAAAAACCACATGGGAAGATTTCCAATTTACTGCAATATTTTCAAAATTTGCCACAGGAATTACCTACCATATTTTTTAATAATAATTTTGTGCTGGACAGAAAAGTTAAAGTCAGCACATTTCTTTGGACAAACTTCTTTCATTATTTCACAGTCTGTTGCTTATAAGTGAACGGAAATGCTTTTTCAAAGTATAAATGACTATTACAAGCTTTCGGAGAACTGAAATCACCAACAGAACGCATGGCTGTCTTTAAGAGGGCAGAGAAATACATTTTAAAAAGCAAATGAAAGTATTGTAACAAATCCATGGCCATTCAGATCTTCATGGCAAGAGCAGAGATAAAACTCAGATACTATAGTTTCAAAAACAGAGTCCTCTGCCACTGGAGCTAAAACAGAAGCTCTGTCCACTCTTAAAGGGGCATTGTAAACCTGAAATCAAGATTAATTTAACAAATGTAGTCTCAGTTACTACCTGTCTCTGAGTCCTCCTGCCATTTTGTGGTTTTACAAACATTTTCCAATTTAAATTTTTTTCTTACTTGTTGCTTTATGGAAGACCTACAACAACAGCAGGGGATGTTGACTAAGGATCTGATCCTGCAAACTCTTATGCATGTGCTTAATTTTAACCATATGATTAGTCCCATTTATTCAGTTGGAAGTACTCACATGCTTATGGTTAAGCACATATATAAGTGTTTGCAAGATTGCTCCCTAACTATAGTCCTAATCCTACAATCAGATATGCCCATGAACATCCTTCTGCAGAATCAGGGCCTAAATAGGGAAGCAATGAAACTGATCCCTCAACTGGATTCTAAAAAGGAAACAAGCTGAAAAATAGACAAATCTTTTTTTCTCTATTTTCTTTCAATTATAATAATCTTAGGTTTACTTGTAATTGTAATTATAGAATAGGTAAAAAGATTTCAAGATGTAAATATTTTTAAGTTGATGGCATCAATATAAAACTATAGCTAAACCTGCATTATTTTCATAGTTATTACAAGAAATGTGAAGTTAGCTGAATTACACAGAATTTAAATAAAAAATGTGAAATTCTAACTTTCTACCAGTTTTTCATGTGCAAATAAAAAGCCTGAGAGATGTGGATGTGAATAGGCAATCAAGACTCTTGTAATGGACTATGCCTTTAAGAGCACCATAGTGGTATGCACCAAGTGTAAGTGGCCAGATAAGAGGGTGGTGGTGCAGGTATACAGAGTGATCGCCCCCATCCTTCCTGACTGCCCCCCCGGGACCCCTACCCCCATTCAACTCCCCTGTTCCCTGCCCCGACCCCTATCCACACCCCTGCCCCCTGGCCACCACCACCCTGAACTCCCCTGCCCTCTATCCAACCCCCCCTGCTCCCTGCCCCCTTACCGCGCTGCCTGGAGCACCAGTGGCTGGCGGCACTACAGCCGCGCCGCCCAGAGCAGCAGGACAGGCAGCCGCGTCACCCGGCAGGAGCCAGCCACGCCACCGCGCAGCACAGAGCACTGGGTCAGGCCGGGCTCTGCAGCTGCGCTGCCCCAGGAGCTTGCAGCCCCACAGCCCAGAGCATTGTGCCAGTGGTGCAGTGAGCTGAGGCTGCGGGGGAGGGGGAAATAGCAGGAATAGCCAGGAGCTCAGGGGCCGGGCAGGAGGGTTCCGCGGGCCAGATGTGGCCCGTGGGCCGTAGTTTGCCAACCTCTACTCTAGAGCAGTAGCCAAGTTTGGGAAGCAGCATCAGTACCCCATTGCCAGCTCCTGGTTTGGCAGTTAAAGTAACCTAAAATAGGAGAGGAACTCTCTGCAAAAGCCGAGGAGGAGGAGCTGTATGGGAGCCAGAAACAGGAGAGAGAGAGGTCTGCTCCCTCAGCCCCTCTTACTTTAACCTCTGAATAAAACCTGCAGGGCATTGCCCAGCTTAGAGTGTCCCAATGGAGTTGGACAGCACCTCCCACCCAGAGGATGGGAGTTGCTGTCCTCAGGGTCACTGTTAAAAATTGGAGATCTTTAATTGTTTTCAGGACTGGATCCTCCCCTGAGGGGAGCCTGTGTGTGGCAAGTGCTTGTGTGGGGGTGCAGCAGGGTTGCCAGCCCTCCAGGATTGGCCTGGAGTCGCCTAGAATTGGCATTGAACTCCTGGTGACTACTGAAAGCAATCTGGGAGATTTTAATAGGATATTTTAAGAAAATGACATTACATCATGTTGGGGGGGAAGCAACAACTCCTGGAATAGCTTCAGACAGAGTTGGCAATCCTAGGGTGCAGTCAGTGTGTGTGTGGGTAACAATGGACCCCAGTGAGATGAGGGCACGCAGGGGCAGATAGAGCTGCAGGGGGAAAGCAGGGAGTGGGGGTAACTATAACCCCAGTGAGGTGGGGGGCAGGCCATAGGTGCTGGAACAATTTTTTTATAGTGGGGGCGCTGAAAGCCATTGAACAAAACTGTAATCCCTGTAAATCAGTGGTTCTCAAACTTTTTTTTCCAGACCACTTAAACTGCTGAGAGTCTCGGTGGACCACTTAATGATCTTTCCAAATGTTATTTGTACTGTTAGCTAACTATTGTAAAGCACTTTGGATAAAAGTGCTATATTAAAAAAAACTTATTTTTTTTGTTCTACAAATAAAAGCACACAACTCATATTTTAATATCAGTAGTCTTACCTTTCTAATGCAATAGATGTGCCCTCTCTCCCCTGCCGTGGGAGCCCCCAAGTTGGGGTTGGGAAGGAGGGGGGGGGGGGGAGGTGTCTCTCCCTCACCACAGAGCTGAGGCTGGAAAGGAGGGCTGTCTCTCCCAGGCAGCTGCAGCCCTGGAGCTGGGGAAAGTCACCTCTTTCTCTGGCCAACACAGCCCTGCATGTCCCAAATTCCTCCCCACCCCCTCTTTTCACCCCACTGCCTCCTCCCACCTACCCCCTATTCCCCCCCCCAGGCCACCACCTCACCTTACATGTGCGTCTTCTCCAGGGTCCAGGCACCTATTTAGTGTAGCCATGCCTGCGCAGCTCCACTAATTAGGTGTGCAGTCACCCAGGTGTGCACCTTAGAGGGAACTATCCACGGAATCACTGTTGTAAATTATAGAAACCACTTCAAACCAGGTGGTGCTGCCGTACCCCTCCCTGGCACCTATGAGGCAGGCAGGGGGTGGGGGTAGCTATAGCCCCAGGGGGGCTGGGGGCAGGCAGGCAGGGGGAGGGGAGGTAGTTATAGCCCCAGGGAGGTGGGGGGGGGGCAGGCGGAGGAAGGGGAGGTAGCTATAGTCTCAGGGAGATGGGGGGGCAGGCGGAGGGAGGGGAGGTAGCTATAGTCTCAGGGAGATGGGGAGGTAGCTATAGCCCCAGGGAGGTGGGGGGTGTCAGGCAGGGGGAGGGGAGGTAGCTATAGCCCCAGGGGCCGGGGGAGTAGCCAGACAGACTGGGACAGCGGCTTGGCTATAGGCGGGCCCGGGGTATGCAGGGCCCCGAGCCCCACCCCCCATATCCTAACCTCGGGGTAGGCTTCCAGCGGCCAATAATCATCCCTGGCCTCTCGGTTACCATGACAACCGCCCCGCGCCCCTCCCGCTGTAGGGCCCCCAGCGGGGCTGCCCAACACGTTGCCTGAACCATAGAAAATGAAACCGCGGCTCGCGTTCGGTTGTCGGTGGTGGGGCTTAGAGCCTGTTCCTTCGAAATCAGGCAGGCGCGCCGGTTGCCTCTGCGGGGGCCTGGCCCTGTGCTGGAGACAGTGCGAGGCGGGCGCGGCGGTGAGCGTGGTGTGGGAGCTGGTTGTCCGTCCCCCACCCCCAAGCTATGGCCCGCCCGGGCGGGGACCAGGACCCAGCGCTTGCAGGCCGTGTGGCGGTCCGGCTGCGTGCGGGACAGGGGCGCAGACTCGTGCGGAGGGTGGCGGCGCCTTGCCGTGGGTCTGCGGGTCCTGCTCCCCCGTCACTTCTCAGAGCCTGAGCTCGGTGGGGGGCCCAGTCGCCTGCCCCGAGTTGCGGGCGTAACTGCAGAGCCCCTTCCGTGCTGGCATGGCGGAGGGGCGGCCTCAGCGCTGACGGGGATACGGAGGGACAAACTCAGGAGCCCCCCAAGGCGTCTGTGATGTCTGTGTACATAAAGTAAATTGGGAGGGAGTGGGGCCTCAGCCAACATGAGGTACCAGGTCCCCAAATTTATCTCCACAGGCCTGGCGGCTGGGCCAAATCGGGTGTTCCCGGCCCCTTTATGGTTACTTGGTCCCCACGCATTGGCAGTCTTTCTGGCACACATGCCTGGGAAAGATGGGGACCCCGAGACACATACGGGGGCCCTAACACACACGCGTACTGGGATCCTGACAGTGGCCCTGAGGCATGCGGGCACCCCCCCTTCCCCCCCCCCCCACACTCTCTCTCCCCCCTATGCTTTGAGGGTATGTGTACACTGCAAAAATAAGGTAGGTTCTACGCTAGCTCTGGTGAACGTACCACTGAAGACACCGGACCTTGGGTTAGCAGCTCAAATCAAAGCCTGTAGCAGAGCTTGGGGTTGAACTCAAGCTATTAACCCATGTTAAAAGCTGAGTTGATATGTCTTTGCTGCAATTTTAATCAAATCAACTAATCCAGGTTAGCTAACCGTGTTAAGAGCACACCATTTTTTGTGTATGTGGTGTACACAAGTTTTCTGTCTCTACTATTATCCATGTATCATAGCCTGTGTATCAGTGAACTTGACAGAGACACATCTGGGTAATTCCCAGGTTGGGTAGATGCACATGTGCTAGTTCTGATTGAGCTAGTACACTAGAAATACTAGTGTGCATGGTGTAATGGGTGACGGCTTTGGCTAGCCACGTGAGTACAGTCCGAAATACTAAATACATACTTAGATGGGTAGCCCGAGCCACCACCATGACCACATTGCTACTCTAAAAATAGCAATCAGAGCTAGCATGCGTATGTCTACCTGAGCCCCACATGCCTCCCAGCTGCAGTGTAGATGTGCCCACACACAGGTCTTGATGCTAACACAGACATTGATTCCAGCCCACATGGATAGATAAGGACAAGGACACTGACAGGCTTTGTGACATGGGAAGTGTCATTGGTGTGCATAATTACTATGATACAGACACAGGGTTTTTGAAGATCTGATTTGAATTGAAAATCTCTTGATGAAATACCCCATGTTCATAGGAGCTGTGATTTTTTGCAGTTGGATTTGGAAATGCAGTGGCAGTGGATGGAGAGAGTGTTTCTTTGGAAAAGTATTCTCACCTTTAGAGTATCCTTGCTTATTTGCACAGCAGGAAATTTGTGTAAGTTAAACAAATTAAAATATTTAAGCTTTCACTTAGCAAGCTGCCAAATAAACTTTCTAAGCAACTGATAATTGAAACTGCTAAGAGATAATTTGTGAGTTCCTCACATACTATGAAATGAGAAGGGATGTGAAATAAGTGTGGGAGAGGTTATTAAACTTTCCATTGTAGAATATCCATAAATTGCTGAGATTAGTTTCAAGTAATACTGTACTAATCAAACATTTTATTTCAGGGAAGAATGAACACACGTGGGACCAAAATAATTGTTGGTGTAAGCAGGTGCAACTTCATTACAGTTATTGGAGTTACTCCTGCTTGTATTAGCAGTGAATTTGATCTATAGTTTGATAAACAATGTGGAAATACATAGATGCTTGTGGTTTTATTACTTAATCATAGAATGCTGTTTATGTATTGGGCAGTGTTGAAAGAAAAGATAAAATTTCTAAGATTATAGCTTTTGAAGGTATCACCTATCATAGGAGAAGACACAAAACAAACCCACTGTGTATTTGCAGTTTTAAAATTTTACATTGGAATAAAGCCTCCAAAATGCTAAATCATCTGAAAAAGAAGCAATAATTTTCAGTTTTGTAAATATTCATTTTTTTCTGGTGTTCTGAACATTTCCCACCCTTCTCACTGAAAAGTTTTGTAGGTTTTATGAAACAACATCAGTCATAATAAATTGTTAGGAATGTTTGAAATGTTAGTATAACCAAAAGCAATGTGTCATATATGCATGATTCCTTGAATCTTTTTCTGTGCTCACTACTGCAAATGATTACAGAAATCAAGACAAGATTAAATCAATTGAACTTTTCTGAGGTCCAGAAAAGTTATATTATCTTGTGCAGAGAGCAAACGTATTTTGCTCAGTTAAAAACTGACTCAGTGTGGGACCAGGTATCAAATGTCATTAGATGATTAGAATTAACTAGATTTATGTACACAGAAATATTGTAATTGGTCAAGTGTTTTTATATTTTTTGATTGCTTACAGTGTATTCAGCTGTCCTTGCAACAACTGCTTAGTCTAGGCTGGAAACATCTGGTGGTGGTGACATTAAGAATAAAATCTGTGTTTAGTTAGGACCCAGTCCTGCAAACACTTACGTGCTTAAAGTTAAGCATGTGTGTATTTGTTTGTAGGTCTGGGTTTTAAGTCTGAGAGCAGGAGAGGCAAAGAAAATGACAGGGTTCTGGCTGTGGCCGGTGACTTAAAATCCCCTTTATACTGACCACAACTGAGGCCTGTCTCTTCTTTACCATCACTGATTCTACAGTCGCTTCTTCCAGACAGGTAGTAAATTCAGAATTTGCTGTAGCTTGTTAAAGTAGCTCATCATTGTTAGTCCTAACAACGTAGGCAATGCTATAAACACTGTAAAAATTTATTTTGTGGTGTTTTCAGGTGCACAGGCCACTTGTCCTGATATCACTGTGACTCAACAGCTTCTGAAAGAGGGATTTCACAGGTGAGTTGATGACAGCCATGTACTTGAGCAATGCATCAGTTACTAATATGCCACTCAGGGCCCCTGTTCTGCAAACATGCATGTACTTAACTGTATGCACGTCAGTAGTTCCTTTGAATTCATGCATAATTGAACAAATGCACTGCATTCAATGGGATTACTCATGAGTAAAGGTAAGCATATATGTTGGTGTTGGCAGGATGAGTGCTTAAATATTTAGTGGCCACCAATCAGTTATATCACGGCAAGAACATGATGCCAACATGAAAATGTATTTCTGAGTACTTTCAGTAATACTAGTGCATAAGTGGGGAATTAACAAAAAAGAGGCATGTTGGTTATCACGGATATGGAAATACAATAAAATATTGCGTTTCCTAAAAGGAAAAGGTCAGATTCTAGATAGGTAAATGTTGTTGTCTATATTCTCAGAGCATACTACAAATATTAGAGAGCCGCATCTAATATTTGAGATGAACTGTTTAAATTTTTGTGCAGTTATTTGAAATTTGTGCTAACATTTTGTTTTCTTTTTAAGAGACTTGCTAACAAAGGTAGAACTTGGTGCAGGGGATGAAGCCATAAGAAGCTGCACTGTGGCAATTAAAGAACACCTACCAACAGGACTATATGTGGATCCCTATGAGTTGGCATCATTGCAACAGCACAACCTAACTGAGGTACGATGTCCAAGTGGTCATGTTGATTTGTTTGGAAGTGGTTCAAACAAGAAAAAACATATAATAATTTGAATATTTGTGAGTAAATATCCAGTGTCTATAATTTGAAACACTAGCGTGAAGATGAACTTTCATCTGCCATTCTGATGTGACCCTTCCCTCTTTCTACTATGTAGGGGCATAGTCATGGATAGAAACTAGAATGAAGGGAAAACACTTCAATCTAATGCAAGCTAACTGTCCAGGAGTTGTTAGGGAAGACGATCATGAGGCTCTGAGGAACTCCCCCAGAAGATGTGGTTATAGTACAGTTGGAAGACATGTAGGGTACTTCTATGGGATTCTCTTACTAGTTATATAGGTAGTATGTTTTTCAGAATATTGGGTATGAATATATTGGCTCTCATGAGCAATATAAACTTGTACAGGGTACAGGGGAGGATGGTGGTATTATGGTTTATGCTGACACCAGTGACCTGGGGAACTGTAGGAAAGAGGCCCTGGAAGCTAAATTTATCCATTTAGTTTAGAAAAAGTTTATGGGGCTCTACTAAAGCATTTCTTCAAAATGCTCCAGGTTCTTCATACAAGACCTGCTGGGAAACAAGAAATTTCAGCAAATGTATGAAAAGTAGTTGTTAGAGCACTTTGGTATCCTTGGGAATGAAAGTCATTTTGTGAGGAAGGATGGTGTTGTGTTTAAGGTGCTATACTGAGACTTGTTTCAGGTTCCTGACTCTGCCACAATCAATCTGTGTGACCTCAGACAAGTCCCTTAATCTCTGTGCCTCAGTTCTTCCTCTGAAGTGGAGATGATAATCTCTTTATCCCATCCTTTGTCTATCTTGTCTATTTAGGTTGCAAGACCTGTCTCTTACTATGTGTAGATATGGTGCCAAACACAATAGGACTCCAAACTCTGTTGGAGCCTTTAGGCAGTACTGTAATACACATTTAATACATTGTATGTCCCAAGTGTAGTCCTCATGTAACTACCGTAACACCACTGAAGTCAGTAGCATAACAGTGATGGGCACTATATGACTAGAACAGACACAGAATGAACATGGCTCATTTATTTTAATCATCCTGAGGAAAAAGATCTCTAGTCTGGGAATTAAACTGCTGTCTCCCTCATGACATTATAGTAGGTTACTTTTACAGGTTGACTGTTTTAGTCATTTTAATCCTGTATTCACTATATAACAATATTGGTGTGTTTTTCATGACATTTATCAGTGTGTTTTTCATGACATTCATTCATCTATATTGACTGTGTCTGTGTTTTCCACAGGCTCTGATGATTCCAGATACTGTTGATGTGGAATCTCCTGAATACTTAGCCACAGACCTTGCCATTGTTGTTTACATGAAACCTGACCCTCAGTGTGCTTGCTGTTTTAAAGCCATGTTGCCTGTGCACTGCCGGTATCACCGGCCAACAGAGGAAGATGGGGAAGCACTTGCTCTTCTGAAGAGTCCAGAAATATTGATTCATTGCCATAAAAGTGAGAAATACACATAACTCCTACTTTGTTGTATGAAAGAGGGAGGGATTAGAGAAATAACTATTACCATACAGAGTGTGAAATCCAGACTTTGGGGAAAATCGCTGGTGGAGAGAGGTATGTCGATAGTCATTTAAAAATGGGGAAAATAGTGACTGCAAAAGAAGGGCAAATAATTCTTTTTTACATCTATTTGGATCAATGCTACTTTATCCTGACAAAGGGCTAATTTAGGTCTAGTTGTTATAAACTTCTTGGAAATCCCAGCTATGCCCATTTTATCCTCTAGGTAATCCCCTCCCCCCCCACCCCACCCCAGGGGAAGGGGGATTGTATCTCCTAATATGGGTCTTTAAGATGGGAGTGTTGACAGTTGGCCTGCTCCTTAGAATCTGGACTGATGAAGGTTTGCATGGCCCACCTGTTTCCACAGCATTCTAACTTGCAATTGATGCAGTTCGTGGCTTAGTCTATACAAAGGAAAGCTGAACTGTATCAATCAAAAGTATTCCGGTGCTTTCCAGCCCTCACAATGTTTAAGTAGGAAAATCTTTGTAGGGACTCTTGACTTTCTGAGGGATGGAATGATAGGAGCCTGAGACTCTCTATTAAAAAAAAATCCAATATCTCATAATAATGAATAATTTAAAATCTTATAAACAATCAAGTCCCCACTCCTACTACAAATGTGTTTCTTTTCAAGAGACAGACTCTCCCTAGCTCACTGCCAAACCACATATGTGAATACATTTCTCACCTTTATGTCTTTACTCAGGCATTATTTGATGGATTATTTTCACTCTTACATCTTTGGGACTATAGGGGGGTTCTATATACTTTGATAATGGGATTTTTGCCTTCCCTTGTCTCCCTGTCACCTATAGTAAACTTTAATTGTAGGGATCCACATTTCTTAGTAATAGACTAAATTTAAAAAATAGCATTGCAGAGATACAACAGGAGTCCATAAGGAGAAATGTTAAAATAGTTTATTATGGGGTATGGTGGAGGCAGGAGCCATAGCAGCAGGGCTGGAAATTGGAGATAGCCCAAAGACCAATGGTGAAATCCTGGTGCCATTTGAATTGTATTTCACCCCCATTTGCTATTCAGTGGGGCTAGGATTTCACCACTGGTGTAGACTTTCTTGTATATCCAAAAATTTGTTGAGTTTAAGGATTTATGAAAGGGACTGGCGGCACTAGTTTGAATGTGCAGGTTTCCCAGCAAAGTTCTGCCAGTGTTGATGTTATTTCACCCCTTAACTTTTAGTGAGTAGAGACTGTGACGTTGTGCAGTCTATATGGTTTTATAAAAACTTGATAATAAGTCAATATAATGTAACTGGGATAGTTTTAGAAAAATTTGACAATAAGTGAATGTAACGTAACTGGGATATGCTTCATGCAAAAGGTCTCTTGTAAGGTATCATTACAAAGCTTATAATCTACTGAGTATGATCATCTGATTTGTATAAACGTACCACTCTTGTATCTAAAACTAGAAATATAAAATGTAACTCTGAGGGCCTATTGTAATTATGTAAAGTGTGGGCCATTAATGATGGTTTGGAATCTTGATGACTCCCATTAACCAGGACCATTGTCTGCAGATGGCTGTTTACCTGTGAGTCTCCCTGTATATGTGTGTGCTGGCAAGTGAGTAATGAAGTCTTGCAGTGACATGTGATCATGTCACCTGAACTGGAATCCATCTTTAACCTGGTGCTTTTCCAGTGAGGGGAGGGGGTGGAAACCCAGAGGGACAAAGGGTTCCCGCCTTATGCAAAAGATATATAAAGGGGTGGAAGAGAACTGAGAGAGAGAGAGGAGCCATCATGGAGAATCCCCTAGATAACACCTAAGCTGGAACAAAAGCTGTACCAGGGGAAAGAATTGTGCCCAGGCCTGGAAGGTGTCCAGTCTGAGAAAAACTTACTGAAGCATCTCTGAGGGTGAGATTATCTGTATTTAGTTTGATTAGGCATAGATTTGCGCATTTTATTTTATTTTGCTTGTGACTTACTTTGTTCTGTCTGTTACTACTTTGAACCACTTAAATCCTACTGTCTGTATTTAATAAAATCACTTTTTATTTAGTAATTTACTCAGAGTATGTATTAATACCTGGGGGAGCAAACAACTGTGCATATCTCTCTATCAGTGTTATAGAGGGCGAACAATTTATGAGTTTGCCCTGCATAAACTTTATGCAGGGTAAAACGGATTTATCTGGGTTTAGACCCCATTGGGAGTTGGGCATCTGAGTGCTAAAGACAAGCACACTCCTGTGAGCTGGTTTTCAGGTAAACTTGCAGCTTTGGGACAAGTGATTCAGACCCTGAGTCTTTGTTAGAGCAGACTGAAGTGTCTGGCTCAGCAAGACAGGGTGCTGGAATCCTGAGCTGGCAGGGAAAACAGAAGCAGGGGTAGTCTTTGCACATTGGGTGGCAGCTCCCAAGGGGGTTTCTGTGATCCAACCCGTCACAGAGACTGCTAAGCTGCATGATAGACAGATATCCCCTTTGAAAGGATTTTGCATTCCATATATTGCCTCATCCTGGTCTGATTCTTGATGTAACATATTTCTGCTTTTTCTAGGTTTCCCATCAGTTGAATGTTGGAAGTATTCTGAAGTGGAAGCTCCATGTTCAGTGAGAAACAGGCATACCTGTCATTGGAACAATGTGAAGTACAAACATGTAAGTTCCTATTTCAGACTGGAAGGGACCTCTTAGATCATTTAACCTAGTCCCTTGCTATCGCAGACAGCCCTGTCATATAATCTCATTCATAAACTTGTAAGAACATAAGAACAGCCATACTGGGTTAGACCAAAGGTCCAACTAGCCCAGTATCCTGTCTTCCGACAGTGGCCAATGCCAGGTGCCCCAGAGGGAATGAACAGAACAGGTACTCATCGAGTGATCCATCCCCTGTCGCCCATCCCTGCCCATCCTGGCTAATAGCTATTGATGGACCTATTCTCCATGAATTTATCTAGTTCTTTTTTGAATCCTGTTATAGTCTTGGCCTTCACAACATTCTCTGGCAAGGATTTCCACAGGTTGACTGCGTTGTGTGAAGAAATACTTCTTTTTCTTTGTTTTAAACCTGTTGCCTATTAATTTCATTGGGTGAATCCTAGTTCTTGTATTATGAGAAGGAGTAAATAACACTTCCTTATTTACTTTCTTCACACCAGTCATGATTTTATAGACACTATCATATCCCTCCTTAGTCATCTCTTTTCCAAGCTGAAAAGTCCCAGTCTTATTAATCTCTCCTCATATGGAAGCTGTTCCATACCCCTAATCATATTTGTTGCCCTTTTCTGAACCTTTTCCAATATATCATTTTTAAGATGGGGCGACCACATCTGCAAGCAGTATTAAAGATGTGGGCATACCATGGATCTATATAGAGGCAATATGACACTTTCTGTCCTACTGTCTATCCCCCTCCCAATGATTCCCAACATTCTGCTAGCTTCCTTGACTGCCCTTGCACATTGAGTGGATGTTTTCAGAGAACTATCCACAATGACTCCAAGATCTCTTTCTTGAGTGTTAACAGCTAATTTAGACCCCATCATTTTATATGTATAGTTTGGATCATGCTTTCCAATGTGTATTACTCCGCATTTATCAACATTGAATTTCATCTGCCCAGTCACCCAGTTCCGTGAGATCCCTCTGCAGCTCTTCACAGTCCACCCTGGACCCAACTATCTTGAGTAGTTTTGCATCATCTGCAAATTTTGCCACTGCACTTTTTTTACCCCTTTTTCGAGATCATTTATGAAAATGTTGAATAGGACTGGTCCCAGTACAGACCCCTGGGGGACACCACTGTTTACCTCCCTCCATTCTGAAAACTGACTATTATTCCTACCCTTTGTTTCCTATCTTTTAACCAGTTACCAGTCCATGAGAGGACCTTCCCTCCCATCCCATGGCAGCCCACCTTGCCCAAGAGCCTTTGGTGAGGGACCTTGTCAAAGGCTTTCTGAAAATCTAAATACACTATATCCACTGGATCCCCCTTGTCCACATGCTTACCGACCCCCTCAGAGAATTCTAGTAGATTGGTGAGGCATGATTTCCCTTTACAAAAACCATGTTGATTCTTCCCCAACAAATGATGTTCATCTATGTGTCTGACAATTCTGTTCTTTACTGTAGTTTCAACCAGTTTGCCCGGTATTGAAGTCAGGCTTACTGGTCTGTAATTGCCGGGATCACCTCTGGAGCCCTTTTTAAAAGTTGGCGTCACATTAGCTATCCTCCAGTCATTTGGTACAGAAGCTGATTTAAATGATAGGTTACACACCACAGTTAATAGTTCTGCAATTTCACATTTGAGTTCCTTGGGTGAATACCATCTGGTCCTGGGGACTTATTACTGTTTAATTTATCAGTTTGTTCCAAAACCTCCTCTAATGTCACCTCCAATCTGGGTCAGTTCCTCAGATTTGTCACCTAAAAAGAATGGCTCAGGTTTGGGAATCTCCCTCACATCCTCAGCCGTGAAGACCAATGCAAAGAATTCATTTAGTTTCTCCGCAATAGCCTTATCGTCCTTGAGCGCTCCTTTAGCATCTCGATCGTCCATTAGCCCCACTGGTTATTTAGCAGGCTTCCTGCTTCTGATGTACTTAAATTTTTTTGTTGCTATTACTTTTTGAGTCTTTGGCTAGCTGTTCTTCAAATTCTTTTTTGGCCTTCCTAATTATATTTTTACACTTTACTTGCCAGAGTTTATGCTCCTTTCTGTTTTCCTCACTAGAATTTAACTTCCACTTTTTAAAGGATGCCTTTTTGCCTCTCACTGCTTCTTTTACTTTGTGGTTTAGCCACAGTGACACTTTTTTGGTTCTCTTACTATGTTTTTTAATTTGGGATATACATTTAAGTTTTAGCCTCTATTATGGTGTCAAGCTCCATTTTGAAACTAGTTAGGTTGTTTGCCCCCACCACTCCTATTGGGAGGCTGTTCCAAAACCTTATGCCTCTGATGGTTAGAAAATTTCCAGCCTAAACTTGTTCCTGACCAGTTTGTCCCCATTTGTTCTTTTTCCAATGTTATCCTTTTCTTTAAATAGCTCTTCTCCCTCCCTGGTGTTTACCCACCTGTTGTATTCATAGAGAGCAGTCATATTCCCTTTCAGCCTTTGTTTTGCTAAGCTATACAAGCCAAGCTTTTTTAGTCTCCTCTTGTAAGATAGGCTCTACATTCCCCAATCATTTCTGCTCCCGTTCAAGTTTGAATCCACGTTTCTTGAACATGGATGACCAGAACAGTATACAGTATTCCCAGTGAGGTCTGACCAGTACCTTGTACAATGGCATTAATACTTCCCAATGTCTACTTGAAATATCTTGCCTGATACATCCTAGGATTGCATTTGCCTTTTTTTTTTTTTATGGCCACACCACATTGGTGGCTAATAGTCACCCTGTGGTCAGCTAATGCACCTAGGTCTTTCTCCTCTGTGTTTTCAACTGATGAGCCCCCAGCTTAAATGAGACATAGTTACTTGAGACACATTCTTTCATTTTATCTGCCCATAACTACTCCTAACAATGTCTAGCATATTTGGTGACTGGGTCAGTGGGGAGTGGGAAAAATGGTGGAACTGAACTCATGCTCTACTTCCATTAAAGGATTTTTCTTGCATACCCCCTTACAAGAACTGACTGGTCTATAATTCCCTGGGTTGTCCTTATTCCCCTTTTTATACATAGGTACTGTATTTCCCCTTTTCCCATCCTCTGGGATCTCTCCTGTGTTCCATGAGTTCTCAAAGAGAATTGCTAATGGCTCAGAGATGTTTTCAGCCAGTTCCCTGAGTATTCTAGAATGTATTTCATCAGCCCTGCCGACTTGAAGACATCTAACTTGTCTAGTCTTAACTTATTTTCCTATATGAGCCTCAGATCTTACCCCATTTGCACTGATGTTCATTATGTTCGTTGTCTAATAACAGCTAACTTTTTTTGATGAAAACTGAAACAAAAAAGTCATGTGACACTTCTGCCATTGCTGCATTTTCTGTTATTGTCTTTCCCTCCTCATTGAGTAATGGGCTTACCTTGTCCTTGGTCTTTCTCTTGCTTCTAAAGTATTTGTAAAATGTTTTCTTGTTACCCTTTATGTTCATAGCTAGTTTAATCTCATTTTGTGCCTTGGCCTTTCTAATTTTGTTCCTAAATGTGGTGTTTTTTAATATTCATCCTTCATAATTTGACCTAGTTTCCACTTTTGCTCCCTCTGTACCCTTATGCTGGTGGCTCATTCTGTGCTGTCCTTTCCCTTGATGACTGGTGCTGTCTCTGGACCTTTCCCCCTCCTGTAGTGGTTTACCTGGAGCCCTGAGGTATAACTGATGTTATGCATTGATCTTCATAACTAGGCTTGGCAGAATTATATTTTTTTAATATAATTTCAATAGATAATATAGATGTTTATTTTTAAGCATTTTTTCAGTTTTTACCAATTTAAATTTTCACAGTTGTGGGAAATTGAGGGTCAGATAATAATTATTTAATTATAGTAGATGTTGAGATTCAAAAAGTTAAAGCATTATAACCACTGAAATACAAATTGTCAACATCATATGTCAGAATATACAAAGTAAATATCCTTACTCTAATAAGTTCTCAAGCAGCATTTTTCTTACTTTGCTTACCCTGTAAATTTTTATTATCATTGATGGAAATATTTTTTCATCCGGTGTGTGTAGTGAAATAGCCACTTACTGACATTTAACAATAAAAATCTAATCCTTCCAAGCCTATGGTTTGAAGAACAAAAAGAGGAAGGTGAATATTCTTGGTTTTATACATTTTGTGTTGGATGATTATTTTCAGAGAAAAGTTTAAAGAATGATATAGGGAAAGGCCTTTCACGCCAGTCTGAATGCTAACCTATGGCTTATGTCTCTGATGAAGTTTTTAAATTTCATTTACACTGGTTCTGGATGCAAGTCCTTGATACAGTCAGCACTTGGCTTTGAAACTCAACAGTGCTGCAGTATTGCAGAGATTCTGAAATAAGAGTGATCTGGCACTGTAATTTGAGCAACTCTGCCTCTAGGAAATCTTTGGAGGCTACAGAACACTAAAGGTGACCTGCAAAAGATTTAAAGAAGGTGGGTTTTGTGTCCTTTTTTGTTTCTTTATAATATATATATATATATATATATATATTTTATAAGTCTTTTTGCTTCTTTTTTTCTCCGTGGAAATATCAGGAATATCATGTCTGGTCTCCCGCTTTTGCTGGAGGACTTCTTGTTTACTGTTCTTAACAAAAATCTTTCAGGACTTCATGAACGATAAGGACCATAAAAGGACGCAAGCCCTTTTTTTGTCTTTGCAGGTCACTATTACGTGAGAGTTACTTATCCATGTATTCATTCCATAAGCTTATTCCTCCAGTCCTACAGCGTGCAGGAGTTGCATAATGTCCCTAATGTCAAGGCTAATATAAGAGCAAAGCTGTAGAGAAAATAAATGCACAGTACAGTGCCTCAGGTACTGTGTACTAGATAAATGCCCCAGAAGTTCAAGAAGAAGTTAGCTCTCAAGATGGGCAGACAGACTAAATGGAAACGTCTCTCCCCCAGCTTTGACTTTTGAATTCCAATACTGTATGAAAGGATAAATCTTGTAAATGAATGGCGAGCGCCTGAGCAACTAGAGCGGTTAAATGTTTGTGCTGTGAAGCTTGCTTAATTACTATATCTAAAGGAGAAACCAAAGCTATTGAAAATGGAATAATAGCTCAAGAGTATGTTTTTACTCGGGTTTAACATCCAACTCTCTCTTCATAGGTAAATAAGGAAGTGATACTGCAGGTTCCAGTGGGGCTCAAACAACATGGTGCCTTGGTATGTGCAGTGACTCTTCTTACCACGGTCCTGTGCTCCAGTCTGGTTCTTGCAGCTGTATGCAAATATGGACACTTCTCCTTGGTGCACTGCTCAGAATGAAACTGAGCAAGACTTTATAGCTGGCGTCAGTACGAAACAATAATGAGTACCATGCATTAAATTTAACTGAATGCAAACTTAGTCTGTTCCATTTAGGGTTCCATAAATGGAATGCCGTTTATTATCTATCACCTGTATTACGATAATGCCTAGAGGACCCATCTGAGATCATGACCCTCTTGTGCCAGGCACTGTACAAACACCTACTAAGAGACCATCCCTGCACTGAAGAACGTGCATTCTAAATAGACAAAGCAGACAAAGGATGGGAGGGAGAACAAAGACACAGAAAGATGAGGTGACTCCCAAGGTCATGCACCAGTTCCGTGACAGAGCTGGGTCTCCTGATCTAGTGTGCCCTATGTGCTGGACCACAATGCCTCGTTACGTATTCTTCTTCCAAAGATTTTAAACAAACTGACTTGGTAGATTGATTATTATCAGAGAAACAAATTCCCTGGTCATTAAATGTTTGAATTTTAAACTGTTACATAATTCAGCTCTGTTGTATTTTAATTTGTTTTGTGAGGCTGTAGATTTACCTGCAACAGGAAAGTATTTCCAAGCATTGGAAAGACACAATGATCCCAGTTTTATTAACATTGACCTGCAGGAGGCAGCCAGATTTATGTGATTTTTAAAGAGGCCTTAAGATTTTGGAAGAAACTTCCAGGTGTTTACTGAGTAAATCAGAAGCTGGACTAATAACTTTGATTTTCTGATTAATAGAGCCTCATCCAAACAGGAATTATTTTGAGGAAGTTCTATGGTATGTGTTATGCAGGAGGACAGACTACATGACCACAGTGGTCCCTTCTGGTCTTGGAATCTATGAATCTGTGAAATGATGCTAAACTGGAATTGAATACTTGGAAGACTGGAGGTAATCACTGGAGCTATTAAGAATTACAAGGAAACAGGAAATTGCTTCATTAATGGAAAAGCTGAGCTGCCCCAAATGTATCTTGTGTTTCTGTTGTTTTGTCAGTAGGGGGCATTATGAGTTTAAGATAACTCATAAGGCAGATTTGTGTAGGAGACTGTTTTGTTTCCCATATACCTAAAGGATATTAAATATAGGTGATTCTGTTTATGAAATTACAGATACGATAAAAAGCAAAAGTCCTGTCTTTCAAATTCTATTCCTATACCCTTCTTGTGTGGCCTGTAGTTGCGCAGCCTAGTCCTTCTTCTGTCAGCAGAATTGGCCTTTCCTCTTCCTCCACAGCTGTAGCTTCTGGAATTCCTGGGCATTGTTCATCTCCTTCTGAAACTCAATAAAGAGCTTGTCTTGTGACTTCGACCGCAGGTTGGAAAGTGATTTGACCCTGGTCTCTTGTTTTCCCTTGACAAGTGCTGAATGATGATGGCTGCACCAGTACTTCATCCACTACTTCAGTTTCTGACTCCTCTGCATCTGTTTGGGGGAAGGGAGACGTTAAAAAAAATTGCAGATAGACTTTATTTGTTACTTATTTAACATGTCTGAGCAGCTGTGCCATGATGAGATCAGCTGTGAGCATCTATTGTTTAACTTGTCCTTGGATGGGTTTTTTGTTTGTTTGTTTTAATTTCCAAATTTGAATTTATTTATTTTTGCTGTCTTATGTCCCAACACGTGCTTTATACTGCAGGCTGACTCCTGGAACTGTGCCATCACAAGTGGCCCCCAGCTCTGGCAGATAGTTCTCTTTTGAAGTTCCTCCCCTTGTTCAAGATTATATTAATGTCGAAGACAATTAGATAAAATTCAGTGTGAACTATTTAAAGTGATTAGGCCACCAGATATCATTGCCTAGATCAAGAAAACTGAATTTCCATGGGACAAATTAGGAAAATACTGCTAGTGGTGAAACTTAATGAGTGGCTGAGAAATGTGCAGAGGTGACTGTAAAAATGGAAAACAAAGTCCACAGTGGTAAACTGGAGTAGGAGAAATGGTCTGTATCTTTATGAATTGCACAGAGCTAAGCATGCTGTTGTTCCTAATCAAATAGTTTGCTTTAAAAATTAGGTGCCTCCTAGTGAGGATAGCGTCAGTGCACTGATTAGTTTTATTTGTGCCTGGTCATTGTAGTGCAAATGTGGAACAGGGTAGGATAAATTGCTTAGCATTTTACTTATCTTCATTAATGTTTATGTTAATTATTTCAAGTTAATTTGAGAGAAAAAATCTTCTGCTCTGATAAATTGCAATGGTGTCTATTCCTGAATTTCTGGTAGAGGTAGGAATTTGATTACAGAATTAGCAATTTGGGACTTCATCTTTAGAAGCTTTAACTGAGTTTAATGGCCAGGACAACACTAATAATGGTGGCAGTTGGACTACAAGTTAAATGTTCCCTTTTTTTCCCTTTGCAGACACACTAATGTTCTTACCTGTTGTTGCTGAACGCAGTGTCTGCCTTCATAAAGGTCTAATGTGCCAGTCACTGTGATATCTAGGTATTGGTCATATCTTGGGGTATGTCTACACTACGGGATTAATCCGAATTTATATAATTCGAATTTAGGAAACCGATTTTATAAATTCGAATGTATTCGGCCACACTAGGCACATTAATTCGGTGGTGTGCGTCCAAGCTACCGTACTAGCATCGATTCAGAGCGTTGCATTGTGGGTAGCTTTCCCATAGCTATCCCATAGTTCCCGCAGTCTCAACCCCCCCTTGGAATTCTGGGTTGAGACCCCAGTGCATGATGGGGCAAAAAACATTGTCGCAGGTGGTTCTGGGTACAGCCTCCCCCTCCCTCCCTGAAAGCAACGGCAGACAACCATTTCGCGCCTTTTTTCCTGAGTGAACTCTGCAGACTCCATACCGCAGCAAGCATGGATCCCGCTCAGCTCCAGAACGCAGTCATGAACATTGTAAACACCTCGCGCGTTCTCGTGGAGTTTATGCTTACCCAGGACCAGAAAAAAGAGGCGAGGAGGAGGCGGCGACTGCAGCGCAGCGACAAGCGTGATGAGGACATGGACATGGACCGTGAATTCTCTCAGACCGCGGGCCCCGGTGCTTTGGAGATTATGATGTTAATGGGCCAGGTTATAGGCTTGGAACGCCGATTCTGGGCCCGGGAAACAAGCACAGACTGGTGGGACCGCATAGTGTTGCAGGTGTGGGACGATTCCCAGTGGCTGAGAAACTTTCGCATGCGTAAGGGCACTTTCATGGAACTTTGTGACTTGCTTTCCCCTGCCCTGAAGCGCCAGAATACCAAGATGAGAGCAGCCCTCACAGTTGAGAAGCGAGTGGCGATAGCCCTGTGGAAGCTTGCAACGCCAGACAGCTACCGGTTAGTCGGTAATCAATTTGGAGTGGGCAAATCTACTGTGGGGGCTGCTGTGATGCAAGTAGCCAAAGCAATCACGGAGGTGCTGCTACGAAAGGTAGTGACTCTGGGAAATGTGCAGGTCATAGTGGATGGCTTTGCTGCAATGGGATTCCCTAACTGTGGTGGGGCGATAGATGGAACCCATATTCCTATCTTGGCACCGGAGCACCAGGGTACCCACTACATAAACCGCAAGGGGTACTTTTCAATGGTGCTGCAAGCACTTGTGGATCACAAGGGACGTTTCACCAACATCCATGTGGGCTGGCCGGGAAGGGTTCATGACGCTCGCGTCTTCAGGAACACCAATCTGTTTAAACGGCTGCAGCAAGGGACTTACTTTCCGGACCAGAAAATAACCGTTGGGGATTTTGAAATGCCAATTGTTATTCTTGGGGACCCAGCCTACCCCTTAATGCCATGGCTCATGAAGCCATACACAGGCAGCCTGGACAGGAGTCAGGAGTTGTTCAACTACAGGCTGAGCAAGTGCAGAATGGTGGTAGAATGTGCATTTGGCCGTTTAAAAGGTCGCTGGCGATCCTTACTGACTCGCTCAGACCTCAGCCAAACCAATATCCCCATTGTTATTACTGCTTGCTGTGTGCTTCACAATCTCTGTGAGAGCAAGGGGGAGACCTTTATGGCAGGGTGGGAGGCTGAGGCAAATCGCCTGGCTGCTGATTACGCGCAGCCAGACACCAGGGCGATTAGAAGAGCACACCAGGAAGCGCTGCACATTAGGGAAGCTTTGAAAACCAGTTTCATGACTGGCCAGGCTACAGTGTGAAATTTCTGTTTGTTTATCCTTCATGAAAACCCGCCCCCTTTATTGACTCATTCTCTGTAAGGAACCCACCCTCCCCCTTCCCCCAGCTTGCTTTCAAAGGAAATAAAGTCACTATTGTTTAAAAATCATTTATTCTTTATTAATTGATTATAAAAAGGGGGAGAGAACCTGAGTGGGGTTTGGGAGGAGGATCAGCGGGAAGGAAAAGCCCACTAAAAAAAGGTTTAAAAAATGGCAGCCTTTTGCTTGGGCTGTCCACTGGGGTGGAATGGGAGGGTGTACGGAGCCTCCCCCCCCCGTGTTCTTACACGTCTGGGTGAGGAGGCTATGGAACATGGTGAGGAGGTAGGGGGGTTATACAGGGGATGTAGCGGCACTCTGTTCTGCAGCAGCCGTTCCTGAAGCTCCACCAGACGCCGGAGCATGTCTGTTTGCTCACGCAGCAGCCCCAGCGTTGCATCCTGCCTCCTCTGATCTTCCTGACACCACCTCTCATCTCGAGCGTCCCTCCTGTCCTCACGTTGGTCCCTCCTGTCCTCACGTTCACTGGCTTCTTTCCTATACTTGCAAACCGTGTCCTTCCACTCATTCAGATGAGCTCTTTCACTCCTGGTGGATTGCATGATTTCTGCAAACATCTCGTCTCGCGTCTTCTTTTTCCGACGCCTTATCTGGGATAGCCTTCGGGAAGGAGGAGGGAGGCTTGAAACATTTGCAGCTGCTGGAGGGAGTGAAAAAAGGAGAGAATTTTTTTAAAAGATACATTTTTCAGAACAATGCTTATACTCTTTCACGGTGACAAATACTATTCACATTACATAGCACATGTGATTTCTGTGCAAGGTCGCATTTTGCCTCTTAATATTGAGTGCCTGTGGCTTTGCTGCTAGAGATCACAGACGCAGGTCCGGGCAACAGAATTCAGCTTGCATGCTGCCATGGTAAGCCACTGTCTTTAGGCTTCTGCGCCCTGCTTTCCCACATACCAAGCAAAGCCCGTTGTGCTGCAGTTTTCCTGTTAGCTTGTTTTCTGCTGCTGAAGGTTAACACCCCCCCCACCATCCAATTGTCTGGGATGAGTGCTTTATCCCTCCCCCCACCGCGTGGCTGGTATCAGGGAAGATCCCTGCAGGAACCAAACTAACCCCCCCCCCCAACCCGCCATGAATTCTCTGTGATGAGTGCTTTATCCCTCCCCCCACCGCGTGGCTGGTATCAGGGAAGATCCCTGCTAGCAAAACGCGAAAAGCTCTGGGCCAATCCTCCCCCCCCCCCCCCCTTTGCACTTGGCTAAATGCAGGGAAGGATTTCTTTTCAGCCACAGGCAAACAGCCCAGTAGGAACGGCCACCTCTGTCCCCTTAATTAAATTCCCGTATTTCAACCAGGTTACCCTAAGCGATATCACTCTCCTGAGGATTACACAGCGAGATAAAGAACGGATGTTGCTTGAATGCCAGCAAACACCGGGACCATACGCTGCCAGGCTTTGTCATGCAATGATACCAGATTACTTGCTACTAGCATGGCGTGGTCAAGTGTCCTACCATGGAGGACGGAATAAGGCTGCACTGCCCAGAAACCTTGTGGCAAGGCTTTTGGAGTACCTCCAGGAGAGCTTCATGGAGATGTCCCTGGAGGATTTCCGCTCCATCCCCAGACATGTTAACAGACTTTTCCAGTAGCTGTACTGGCTGCGAATGCATCCCAAGTGCTCAGGGCAAATTAATCATTAAAAATGCTTGCTTTTAAACCATGTTTTATATTTTAAAAGGTAAACTCACCTGAGGTCCCTTCCATGGGGTCATGGTCTTGGGTACTGGCTTGGGAGGCTTGGGAGGGTACTTCAGTCAGGGTGAGAAACAGATCCTGGCTGTTGGGGAGAACAGAGAGCTGGGTGCTCTCTGCCAGCTCCTCCTCCTCCTCTTCCCCTTCCGCGGAATCATCAGGTGTACCTGATGAGATTATCCCCATCTCGGAATCCACAGTCAGAGGTGGGGTAGTGGTGGCGGCCCCCCCTAGAAATGCATTTAGCTCGGCGTAGAAGAGGCATGTCCGCGGCTCAGACCCGGAGCGACCGTTTGCCTCCTTTGCTTTTTGATAGGCTTGTCTGAGCTCCTTGACTTTCACGCGGCACTGATCTGAGTCCCTATTGTGGCCTCTCTCCATCATGCCCTTGGAGATTTTTTCAAAAGTTTTGGCATTTCGTCTTTTCGAACGAAGTTCTGCTAGCACTGAATCCTCTCCCCATATAGCGATCAAATCCAGTACCTCCTGTACGGTCCATGCTGGTGCTCTTTTTCGATTATCAGCCTGCATGGTTACCTGTGCTGATGAGCTCTCTGTGGTCACCTGTGCTCTCCACGCTGTGCAAACAGGAAATGAAATTCAAATGTTCCCGGGGCTTTTCCTGTCCACCTGGCCAGCGCATCCGAGTTCAGATTGCTGTCCAATGGTGCACTGTGGGATAGCTCCTGGAGGCCAATAACATCGAATTGCGGCCACACTAACCTTAATTCGGATTGACAATACCGATTTTGACGCTACTCCTCTCGTCGAGGAGGAGTACAGAAATCTAATTAAAGGGCTCTTTAATTCGAATTAAATGGCTTCGTTGTGTGGACGGGTCCAGCGTTAATTCAATTTAAAGCAGCTAAATCCGAATTAAAGTCGTAGTGTAGCACAGGCCTTGGGCTCAATGGTGAGTATGGAGAGGCACTGGGGCAGCTGCTTGCTGTTAAAGAGTTACCGGGGATTTTGGAGACGGGAAGAGGGGGCAGTGTGGTAGTTTTTGGTGTGGCTGAGGGAAGTTATCTACAGTAGATGGAGCACAAAGATATATTGGTAGTCAGAGAAGAAGGAATTTGAGAGGATAAAGTGGTGAAAGATGAGGGAAAGGAAGGAGAGAAGGAAAAATAGTTGTGGGGGGGGGGAAGGAAGAGGCCAACAGGTTAGGCTGAAGGTATGGAGACAGGTGGGAGCTCTCGTTGATTTCTGAATTAAAGATAAGGATGTGTAAGGTGAGGAGGAGAATTCTTGTGAAGGAAAGAATAATTCAATTAATGCAGGTAATTGAAAAATGGGATGTAATGCAACATGGGTTTACCAGAGGTAGATCGTGCCAGACTAACCTGATTTCCTTTTTTGAGAAGCTAACTAATTTTTAGATAAGGTAAATGAAGTAGATTTAACACACTTGGACCTTGGTAAATCATTTGACATGGTACCACATGGAAAATTATTAGTTAAAGTAGAGAAGTTGGGGATTAGTATAATAATTACAATGTGGATAAGGAACTGGCTAAGGGAAGAAGGCAATGGGTTGTGTTGAAAGGCAGACTGGAGGGAGGTTACTGGTGGATTGGTCTTGGAACTGTTGTTAATATTTTTATTAATGACTTTGGCACAAAAGTAGGAGCATGCTAATGAAATTTGCTGCAAAGCTGAGAGGCATTGTAAATACAGAGGAGGATCGGAATATTATCGAGGAAGATCTGGATGATCTTGAAGACTGGGGTAACAGAAATAGGATGAAATTCAATAGTACAAAGTGCAAGGTCATTCAATTAGGGTATAAACATAAGAATTTCTGCTATTAAATTGGGGCTTATCAGCTGGAAGTGACAGAGGAGGAGAGGGACCTGGGTGTGTGGGTCAGTCACAGGATGACTGAGTCACCAGTGTGATGCAGCTGTGAAAAAGGCAAATGTGATTCTAGAATGTATCAGGCAAGGCATTTCCATTAGAGATAGAGAAGTATTATGCCATTGTACAAAGCACTGGTAAGACCTCATTTGGAATATTGTGTGCAATTGTGGTCACCCATGTTCAAGAAAGATTAATGCAAACTGGAAAAGGTGAAGAAAAGAGCTCCTAGGATGATCAGGGAAATGGAGGGCCTATTTAATGAGAGGAGACTGGAAGAGCTTAGCAAAAAGAAGGCTACGAGTACAATTGCTCTCTCTGAATACAGCAGGGAGGTAAACAGCAGGAAGGGTAAAAAGCTATTGAAACTATAGGACAATGTTGGCACATGATCAAAGGGGTATAAACTGGTCATGAACAAATTCAGGCTGGAAATTAGAAGATTTCTAACGATCAGAGGGGTGAGGGTCTGGAACAGCCTCCCAATAAGAGTTGTGAGGGCAAACAACTTAATTAGTTTTAAGACAGAGCCTGACAAATTTGAGTGGGATTGTATGGGGGCATTGGTTGTAATTGTAAGGGGCAAGGCTCAGCAGCCCTGGGGGTCTCTTCTGTTCTAAAATCTCTGTTTCAAGGCTGCTCACTGAAGAGGTCACGAAGGGTATCGCACTGTCTGGAGTGGCTTACCAACTGCGAGTGCATACCTCAGGGTAGACTGTCAGAAATTATGGGCAGATACCCCAAACTGGTGGTATGTTCTATAATTAGATTTCACCACGCCTGTGAACTCCTGGATCACTATACCAGTCTTACAGTGGAGTCACAGACCGTCCTCTTAGGGTATGTGTACACTACAAAATTAGGTCGATTTTATAGAAGTCGATTTTTAGAAATCTATTTTATACAGTTGATTGTATATGTCCCCACTAAGCGCATTAAGTCGGCGGAGTGCATCTTCACTACCATGGCTAGCATCGACTCACGGAGCAGTGCACTGTGGGAAGCTATCCCACAGTTCCTGCAGTCTCCGCTGCCCATTGGAATTCTGGGTTAAGCTCCCAATGCCTGATGGGGCAAAAACATTCGCAGGTGGTTTTGGGTACATGTCGTCAGTCTCCCCTCCCTCCCTCCCTCTATGAAAGCAACTGCAGACAATCGTTTTGCGCCTTTTTTCCTGGGTGACCCGTGCAGACGCCAAAGCACAGCAAGCATGGAGCCCGCTCAGCTCACTGCTGCTCTTGCGAGCATTGTAAACACCTTGTGCATTATACTGCAGTATGTGCAGAACCTGGCTAAGAGACGGCAGCATGAGGATGATTGTGAGGATGACATGGACACAGACGTTCCTGAAAGCACAGGATATGGCAATTGGGACATCATGGCAGCAGAGGGGCATGTTGATACAGGGGAATGCTGATTCTGGGCCCGGCAAACAAGCACAGACTGGTGGGACCGCATAGTGTTGCAGGTATGGGATGATTCCCAGTGGCTGCGAAACTTTCGCATGCATAAGGCCACTTTCCTGGAACTCTGTGAGTTGCTTTCCCCTGCCCTGAAGCGCAGAAATACCAAGATGAGAGCTGCCCTGACAGTTGAGAATCAAGTGGCGATAGCCCTGTGGAAGCTTGCAACTCCTGACTGCTACTGGTCAGTCGGGAATCAATTTGGAGTGGGCAAATCTACTGTGATTCAAGTAGCCAATGCAATCTCTGACGTTCTGCTATCAAGGGTAGTGACTCTGGGAAATGTGCAGGTCATAGTGGATGGCTTTGCTGCAATGGGTTTCCCTAACTGTGGTGGGGCGATAGATGGAAAGCATATCCCTATCTTGGCACCGGACCACCTTGTCAAACAGTACATAAACCACAAGGGGTACTTCTCAATGGTGCTGCAAGCACTGGTGGATCACAACGGACATTTCACCAACATCAATGTGGGATGGCTGGGAAAGGTGCATGACGCTCGCATATTTAGGAACTCTGGGCTGTTTGAGCAGCTGCAAGAAGGGACTACTTCCCAGACCAGAAAATTACTGTTGGGGATGTTGAAATGCCAATAGTTATCCTTGGGGACCCAGCCTACCCCTTGCTCCAGTGGCTCATGAAGCCATACACAGGCAGCCTGGACAGTAGTAAGGAGCAGTTCAACTATACGCTGAGCAAGTGCAGAATGGTGGTAGAATGTGCCTTTGGACGTTTAAAAGCTTGCTGGCGCTGTTTGCTGATTAGGTTAGACCTCAGCGCAACCAATATTCCCATTGTTATTACTGCTTGCTGTGTGCTCCATAATATCTGTGAGTGTAAGGGGGAGATGTTTATGGCAGGGGTGGGAGGTTGAAGCAAATCGCCTGGCTGCCAATTTTGAGCAGCCAGACACCAGGGCGATTAGAAGAGCACAGGTAGGGCGCGCTGCGCATCAGAGAGGCTTTGAAAACCAGTTTCATGACTGGCCAGGCTACGGTGTGACAGTTGTGTGTGTTTCTCCTTGATGCAACCCCGCCCCCTTTGTTGATTTTAATTCTCTGTAAGCCAACCACCCTCCCCCCCTTCGATCACAGCTGGCAAAGGAAATAAAGTCACTATTGTTTTGAAACCATGCATTCTTTCTTTATTAATTAAAAAAAGGGAGATAACTGATAAGGTAGCCCGGGTGGGGTGGGGGAGGAGGGAAGGATAAGGCCACATTGCTTATTGTTGCCACACGACAAATCAGAACTATTTGAATGACAGCCTTCTGTTGCTTGGGCCATCCTCTGGAGTGGAGTGGCTGGGTGCCCGGAGGGTGCCCCCCCGTGTTCTTGGGCGTCTGGGTGAGGAGGATATGGAACTTGGGGAGGAGGGCAAGCGGTTGTACAGTGCATGCAGCGGCGGTCTGTGCTCTTGTTGGCTTTCCTACAGCTCCATCAGATGCCTGAGCACGTCTGTTTGCTCCCCCATTAGCCTCAGCATTGCATCCTGCCTCTTCTCATCACTCTCTCTTAATGCTTTCCTGGACTCTGCCACTGAATGCCTCCATGCATTAAGCTGTGTCCTATCAGTGCGGGAGGACTGCATGAGCTTGGACAACATGTCCTCGCGAGTGCGGTTTTTCGCCTTCTAATCTGCAATAACCTCAGGGACGGAGATGATGGAGGAGCATAGAAACATTTGCACCTGTGGGGGGATAAAAAGGGAGAGTAAAATTTAAGATGATATATTTCTGAGAACAAAAGGGAGACTCTTTCACAGTGAATCAAGCAATTCACAGCAGACAGCACATGTGCTTTAGGTACAAGGTCGCATTTTGCCTTTTATATTGAGCGCCTGCCGGTATGGTGACACATCACACATGGCTGAGCAATAGAATTCGGTTTCCAGGCAGCCATGGTAAGCCAAAGGGTACGTGGGTTTGGCTTCTAATGCCTTCATAACATGTGGGAATGTTTTCAAACTGCAGCGCCCTCCTTTCCCATAGTAAGCAATGCTGGTTGGGTTTGCCATTTAAAAGGAGGGGCTGCGGTTTTCGGGTGAATGTGCAGCACACACCTCCCCCCACCCCTTTGCGTGGCTATTTGGGATGAGCCTTTCACCCCTCCCCCCGCCGCATGGCTATTCTCAGGGATGATCCCTTTTAGCTAAGCGCAAACAGCCCATTATAAATGGGGTCCTTTTACTCTTCCCTTACAAAAATTCCCCTATTTCAACCAGGTGACCATGAATGATATCACTCTCCTGAGGCTAACACAGAAAGATATAGACCGAATGTTGCTTGAATGTGACCAAAACCCAGAACCATTCGCTGCCATGCTTTGTGCTGCAATGATTCCAGACTACTTGCCACTGGCTTGGCGTGGTAAAGTGTCCTACCGTGGAGGACAAAATAAGGCAGCCCTCCCCAGAAACCTTCTGTAAAGGTTTTCAGAGTACCTCCAAGAGAGCTTCATGGAGATGTCCCTGGCGGATTCCCGCTCCATCCCCAGACATGTTAACAGACTTTTCCAGTAGCTGTACTGGCCGCGAATGTATCCCAAGTCTTCAGGGCAAATCAAACAGTAAACACTATTGATTGTAAACCCTGTACTGTAGTTACAAATGTGCACTCACCAGAGGTACCTTCAGGGTTGGGGATCCCGCCTTGGGAGGGTATTGGCTCCAGGGTGATGAAAAGGTCCTGGTTACCGGGGAGAACGGATTCACCGCTTGCCTGCTGCGCATTCTCCTCTTCCTCATCCACAAAATCCTCCTCTGTGTTGCGTGAGACTCCCCCCTTGCAGGTGTCCACAAACGGTGGGTAGTAGGGTCCCCCCCTAGAATGCCATGCAGCTGATCATAGAAGCAGCATGTATGGAGCTCTGACCCAGAGTGACCGTTTGCCTCCTTTGTCTTTTGGTAGGCTTGCTTGAGCTCCTTGACTTTCACGCGGCACTGCTGTGTGTCCCTGTTGTAGCCTCTGTCCATCATGTCCTGTGTGATTTTTGGCATGTATATTAGCATTTCTTCTTTTTGATTGGCGTTCTGCCTGCACAGATTCTTCTCCCCATACAGCAATCAGATCCTGTGTCTCCTGTTTGCTCCATGCTGGAGCTCGTTTGCAATTCTGGGGGGACTGCATGGTCACCTGTGCTGCTGAGCTCGCCACGCTGACCAAACAGGAAATGAAAATCAAAAGTTCCCGCAGCTTTTCCTGTGTACCTGGCTAGTGCATCGGAGTTGAAAGTACTGTCCAGAGCGGTCACATTGGAGCACTCTGGGATAGCTCCCGGAGGCCAATAATGTTGATTTGTGCCACAATACCCCAAATTCGACCCAGCAAGGTCGATTTTAGCGCTACTCCCCATGCCGGGGAGGAGTACAGAAGTCGATTTTAAAAGCCCTTTAGGTCGATGGAACAGGGTTGCTTGTGTAGATGCATTCATTATAAAATCGACCTAACGTGGCTAAATTTGACCTAACCCTGTAGTGTAGACCAGGGCTTACCCTCTCCAGTCTATCTTGTCACCCAGACAAACTGAACTTTGTGATAAAAGGTTACTTAAACCTAAAATTGCACCACCTCGTTTCTCCTAGTCCCAAGACACAAGTCACTTACCCTGAATCAATTGGTACTCCAGATCTTACATCAAAGACAATGCTGGCAGCCAATTCTATAGTAAATTAACTATAGGTATATTAGCTAAGAAAAAAGAATGAGAGTTATTGAGAGGTTAAATCATGTAAAATATAACAGGTGAATCACAGTTTGTAACTCCAAATGGTGGTAGTGATGTAATGAACTGCTGGTTTCCCAAAAGTCCTTTGGGGCTATCCAGAATAATTCTGGGGTTCTCTGTCTTCTCATTCAGTTATTAGAATACAAACAGTCCAGAAATACAGGAACTTTCTTTGAATCCATATTTATATCGTCTCACAAAAGACAAGCTGACTCTCTCTAACCATGTGGGCTTTTCTTTTGATTACAGGTAGTGAGGAATGCACTCAGAGTCCTTAACCTCGAATATCACACACAATGATCACTTACTTTGAAAGCAGCATTTTCTGTTAAAGTCCTTAAATACTCGATTAACATTTCATAAGATTTCTTTTATGGGTAATTTAGTTACAGGGTTATAAACAAATGTAAATGGTTGCTGCTCCATTACAACAGGAATAGTTAAGCGAGAACAATAAAAGTAAGGACCCAATCGTTTTCATGAAGTTTATACATCTGAATACGCACTTATACATTCAACAATTACTTTGATCTGTCCTAATAGCAAGTAAATTAGCCTGAATACACTCTTACGTATAACAATTGCTTTTGATCTCTACTAACTCACAAGTGAACTGGCCTGTGGCCCTGATCTGACCTTGTTTGCCAGTGTCACAGAGGGATTTCCCTTTCCCTCTTCCCCGCAAGAAAAACCCAGAATACTTTTTTTATCTCCTTCTTCTGAAGCATTACAGAGGCCATTGCTGGCGATGGACCACTGGACAGGATGGGCCAGTGCTCTGAAGTGGTACTGAGCATTCTCTTTCTCAGATGCTTGGCTGACTGGTTCTTGCTCACAGGCTCAGGTTCCAATTGATCATCGTATGTGGGGTTGTGAAGGAATTTTTCCCTGGGTTAGATTGGCAGTGGCCTTGGTGTTTTTTGGGTGTTTTTTGTTTTTTAAATGTGCCTTCCTCTGCAGCATGGATGCAGGTCATTTGCCAGGATCATTGGGGTGGGTCTCTCTCTCACTCTCTCATTTCCCTACCCTTGTGCACTGGTGCACCTCATCCCTTCTATTCTCTGCTTGTGGCACATAATAGTTTAGACTCCTGTGGGCTGTAATACTTTGGTCTGATTTGGTTATTGAGTTTAGTGTGCAGTCAGTGGTGTTGGGAGCCTGTGGTATACAGAAGATCAGGCTAGATGAAAGAAAATTAAACCCACTAGTAAAATATTCTTTAGCCCAGGAGTGGCAAACTAAGGCCCATAGGCTCAGATCTGACCCATCAGGGCTTTGGATCCAGCCTGCAAGATTGCCACCCCTGACCCCACGCGGCTCCTGGAAGCGGCTTGCAACACATCCCTGTGGCCCCTGGGGAAAGGGGGGGGCAGAGGGCTCCGCATGCTGCCCTCGCCTGCAGGCACCGCCCCCTGCAGCTCCCATTGGCCGGGAATGGGGAACCGCAGCCAATGAGAGCTTCGGGGGAGGTACCCACCGGTGAGGGCAGCACGCGGAGTTCTCTTCCCCAGGGGCTACAGGGATGTGGTGCTGGCCACTTCCAGCAGCGCCACGGGGCCAGGGCAGGCAGGGAGTCTGCCCTGGCCCCGGTGCGAGCCGCTGCCACCCCGGAGCCACTCCAGGTAAGCGGTGCCGAACCAGAGCCTACACCCTGAACCCCTCCTGCACCCCAACCTGCTGCACCTCAGCCCCCTGCCCTGAGCCCCCTGCTGCACCTCGCACCCTGCCTGCACCTCAGCCCCCTGCTGCACCTCACACCGCTCCTGCCTGGAGCCCCCAACCCCTTGCCCTGAGCCCCTTCCTGCACACTGCACCCCCTCCCACACCCCGCACTCCCTCCTGCACCCTAACCCCCTGCCCCTGCCCCAGCCCTACATTCATGGCCCTGCATGCAATTTCCCCACCCAGATGTGGCCCTCAGACCAAAAGGTTTACCCATGCCTGCTTTAACCATATAAATAAAAAGAAAAAAAGGAAAGAAGAAATGGGATCTCTAATCACTGTGGATGGGGTGGAGTATAAAGATAATCCAGGGATGGTCTAACACCTAAACAAATATTTTGTCTCAGTTTATAATAAGAGTAATGAGTAGCTTGGGGACAGTGGCAGGATGGCCAATAGGAACAAGGACGTGGAAGTTGAAATTACCACATCTGAGGTGGAAAGTGAAACTCAAACATCTCTGGGGGGGCCTGGATTATCTCCATCCAAGAATATTAAAGGAAATGGCACATGAAATTGCAAGCCCAAGAGCAAGGATTTTTAATGCATCCATGAACTCGGGGGGCATACCCCCTGACTGGAGAATTGCAAATGTAGTATTTATATTTAAGAAAGGTTAAAAAAGTGATGTCAGAAACTACATGGCGATTAGTTTGACCTTAATTGTATGCAAGGTTGTAGAACAAATTTTAAAAGAGAAAGTAATTAAGGACATAAAGGTAAACAGTAAGTGGGATAAAATACAACATGGTTTTACAAAAGGTAGATTGTGCCAGACCAACCTCATCTCCTTCTTTTAGAAGATAACTGGTTATCTAGACAAAGAAATGCAGTAGAACTAATCTGCCTGGATTTCAGTAAGGCATTTGATACGGTTGCACAATGGAAATTATTAGTTAAACTGGTGAAGATGGGGATTAATATGAGAATCAAAAGCTTGGTAAGGAACTAGTTAAAGGGGAGACTACAACAGGTCATCCTGAAAGGTGAACTGTCAGAATGGAGGCAGGTTACTAGTGGAGTTCCTCCAGGATTGGTCTTGGGACCAATCTTATTTCACATTTTCATTACTGACTTTGGCATAAAAAGTGGAAGTGTGCTAATAAAATTTGCGAATGACACAAAATTGGGAGGGATTGCCAATATGTAGGAGGACTGGAATATTGTACAAGAAGCGTTGGAAACTGGAGTAATACAAATGGGATGAAATTTAATAGTGCAAAGTCATGAGTTAGGGACTATCAAGAATTTTTGCTATAAACTGGGCAGGTATCAGTTGGAAGTGACAGAGGAGGAGCAAAACCTGGGTGTACTGGTTGATCAAAGGATGACTATGAGCCACCAATCTGATGCGGCTGTGAAAAATGCTAATGCGGTCCTGGGGTGCTTCGGACAAGCTATTTCCAATAAAGATATGGAAGTGTTGTAACCATTATACACTGGTGAGAACTCATCTGGAATAGTGTGTGCAATTCTGGTCACCCATGTTTAAGAAAGATGAATTCAAACTGGAACAAAGGTACAGAGAATGGCTACTAGGATCATTAGAGGAATGGAGAACCTACCATACAAGAGGAGACTTAAGGAGCTTGGCTTGTTTAGCTGAACCAAATGAAGGCTGAGGGGAGATATGACTGCTCTCTATAAATATATCAGAGGGGTAAACGCCAGGAAGGAAGAGGAGTTATTTAAGTTTAGGGCCAATGTGGAAACAATAATAAATGGATATAAACTGGTCATCAATAAGTTTAGGCTAGAAATTAGACAAAGGTTTCCAACCATCAGAGGAGTGAAGTTCCGGAACAGCCTTCCCAGGGGAGCAGTGGGGCAAAAAAAAAACACCAAAAAAAACCCCCCACAATTTGTTTCAAGACTGAGTTTGCTAAGTTTATGGAGGGGATAAAATCATAGAATATCAGGGTTGGAAGGGACCTCAGAAGGTCATCTAGCCCAACCCCCTGCTCAAAGCAGGACCTAATCCCCAACTAGTATGATGAGAGTGCCTGTAATGGCATATAGCCCATCCATGATGTCTTTTAGCAAATATCTCTAGTGTCCAAAGATGGGACACTAGATGGGGAGGGCTTGGAGTTACTGGGAAAGCCCAGGTATCTGGCTGGTGGGTCCCATCTACATGGTCAGGGTCTAACTGATCACCATATTTGGGGTCGGGAAGGAAATTTCCCCCCAGGTCAGATCAGCAGAGGCCCGTTTTTTTTTTTTTTTGCCTTCCTCTGTTGTGTGGGGCAGAGTCACTTGCTGGTTTTAACTAGAGTAAATGGTGGATTCTGTGTAACTTGAAGTCTTTAAATGAAGATTTGGGGACTTCAGTAACTCAGCCAGAGGTTATGGGTCTATTACAGGAGTGGGTGGGTGAGGTTCTGTGGCTTGGGATGTTCAGGAGGTCAGACTAGATGATTGTGATGGTCCCTTCTGGCCTTAAACTCTGACTCAATTTTGCTTTAAAAAAACTGGCAAGAACCTGAGAGGAGAATAAACTGTATGGAGCTGAGAGGATCTGAAGGTGAAAAAGAATCAACCAGGGTTGGAGGCACAAAACTCAAGTGAAGAGAAGTGAAATCTTTTTAAAGCGGAAGATAGTGTATCTGAAAGAAACATGAACAAAATTTAGGAGGCTACCTTAGTAACAGAATTTTCTCCAAACGTGTTCAATGGTGCAGGATTCAAAGATAGCAAACCTGGGTGGAGGGGGAGTGAAGGGAATTAGAGGAGCAGACAAAGCAGTATAAAGGGGAATAAGAAAGATAAGAATAGAAAAGCAGAGACTATGGCCCTATCTACATAGGGGAAATTGACTGGCTTATTTATGACAGAATAAGCTGTTTTGCAATAGTTATTTCAGAATAGCTCCCCATGTGGGAGTTTGGACAAGGCCAAAATCTCTGCTTCTGTACTTTTCTCTTCCAAGTGGTCATTTTATTCCAGAATTAATGTCTGCAGGTGAATAGTTATGCTGGTCAATTTCCCTGTGTATTAAAGGCATATGCTGTCAAAAAAGAGGTGGGGTGGAGAGGAGTCGAGGAAACAGTTGAGAGCAACAGAAGTTGGAAAGTTTAATAGAGAGATTGCTTCTGACCTTGTGGATAAGTCTTAAAGTCTGCTACTTCTCCAAGGCTGTGTGGAAACAAGTTGCCTGATGGGTGGGAGAAGTTGGTGTTTCTGATTTTGAAGGAAAATCAGCTGTTGCATGAAACCTGGGGTGAAAGGAGAGCTTAGCAGAAGGGAGAGGTCAGGGCATGTGGATAAGCTGGGAGGTCAACTCAAAGATTAAATCTGTGGTAGGCAGCTTCTGGAGAAGCCATGGAGACTAAGCATGCTGTTCTCAGCTTCTCTTACTGCTGCACAACCTCCTCCTTCAATTTTGGCTGCACTTTCCCCTGCATCTCCTTATTTATGCACACCCTATCTGTGGCCCCATGAAGTTGCAAAACTGCCTCATCAGCCTCCTCCTGACGCTGGCCAAGGTGGCCATCCACCATAACAAGAGGAGAATGCTGGACAGGGAGGTATTTTGCAACTGTGGGGTCTATTTCCATTTCTCCCTTCGCTCACGTATCCGGGTAGAGGTCCTCTGGGCTGCATCCACTGGCTCCCTAGACACCTTCCAGGAGCAGTGGGCACTGTCTGGGATTCTCTGCTCGGTGTCCCTCTCTGACTCCCTGTTTATGACCCTGTGACTCTCTCTCCTGTCCCTGTTTTATAATTTGTTGCCCCCTGAACTTGCTTGAGGCCTGGGTTCAGTAGCTCCTCCCCTTAGGCTGTGGGAGGGGCCTTCCAATATGTATGGGCTTGCACCCCTAGGGACTTCAATAGGTACTTTTACTGCTGCAGAACCTTCTCCTTCAGTTCTGGCTGCACTTTTCCCCGCACCTCTTTATTTACACACACCCTATTTGTGGCCCCACAAAGTTGTGAGACTGCCTCATCAACCTCCTCCTGGTGCTGGCCAAGATAGCCGGCCACTATACCAGGGGAGGAAGTTGGATGGGGTAGGGGGTGCTCTGCGACTGTGGGGCCTACTTTAGATCCTCCCTTAAGTCATGTTTGGGGGAAGAGTTCCTCTGGGCAGTGTCCACTGGCTCCCTGGACATCTATGAGGAGCAGTTGGCGCTGTCCGGGGGGTCTCTGCTTGGTGTCCCCCTCTGCATCCCTGATTTTGAACCTGTGTTTAGTTAATGTCTGGGTGTACTGGCTGCTCCCCGTAGGCTGAGGAGAAGGGCCTTTAGATGTGGGCAGGACCACACAAACCCATCCTGAGTGCTGCTATTGGCACCCCTGTGTTAGAAGAGTGGCACACATTGGTGAATGGTGGAGGATGGCAATAGTGGAAGCTGCTGCCATTTGTTCCCCCTAACTACCAATGTGTTTTGATGGTGGGGCAAGAAAAAGCTGTGCAAGCTACGAGCTGCAGAGACTGGTGGTGCCTAAGGAATGTAGAACTCTGCTCAAACATGGTTAATTTGTCTTCAGTGGTGTTGATACAAGCATTAGTTCCCCCTCCCCCAAACACCTTAAGGGAAGAGGAAGGATGAGTAAAGTATATTTGTAGGGATGTGAGATGCAGCCACCTAGTGCTGCCAGACATCCTTTCATAACTTTGTCACAAACACAGACTAAACTAACATTTTCTCGTATTTCAGAGACAATGTGGATTTCAAGGAGACAATTTGTGTCCTCTGTCTCCTATTGCAATAAAGAAGCAGGATACCCACTCCCTCACTCATGGTAAAGACATTTTATTCAGCACTCTAAGAAGTATTGAGGAAATATATCAAATTTCAAAAGAAAGGAAGTCAGAGCTGAAGTGTGAATTAGCGATAGACAAAAGTGTAGATGACCAGAGTTTCTATTCCATCTCTCTTTTAGAAAGCAACCAGCTCTCAATCTGTCTGTGTTTTGCCACGTACAGTAATGTGCTATAGAATAATTAGAGAATATTTGGCTACTACTCAGGAAATATATTACTTAAACTACTTCAAAATGCAAAATTCCTTATTTCACAAATAACAGCCAACTATCTGTAGGGACTGTAGGCAACTATCCAGAGGTGCCGCTAGACTCCTCGTTGTTTTTAACCAAAGGCTTGTCCGTTGCTGCCTATCAGTCTTCTCTAGGATTTCTCAGGCCCTCAGGACTTTTGAGGGTGAAGCAGCATTTTAGTGCCCCCTGGCTACTGGGGTTGCCATTTTAAAGTAACAGGAAATCAAAGAGCAAGAAAATAAGCAGTCCAACTGCAGGTTAGGGGCTGCTGACAAGAGCACACACTTGCACCTGGACAGGATAGTATTTATTTAAAAAGTCTTTTTGCCCCCAAAAGGGGAAAGAATTGCACAGCTCAGCGAAGCAGAGGACTTCAGGCTTTTCCATAGCCTGTGTGCCCACACTGAGAAATTAAAAAGCCTACAATTGTAGTCTGACTGAGGCACGTATTAATACATGGGTTTTGTTTTAAATGAGGGAAATAATCCCCTCGTGGTAAGTGAATCCTATCCGTGGTGGGGGAGGGAGCGAAGCTCTGTCTTTAGCTGCCTGGACAGGGGTGACCGATTGGGTGCCGCTTTAATGCCTGTGGCTCCTCTTTAGACAGGAACACGCAGAGAGCTGAGGATTGGTGCTAGGCGCTGTATGGCCGCATAGGAGGACACAGCCCCCCCGCGGAGGCCAGCATTTAAGATAAATGACGTCTGGCTTGTGGGGGAGGGGGCTGCGGGATCGCTCCGCTTCCGCCTGCGTCCCGCGCTGGGAATCGGGGCCGGGCAGGTGCTGATTAACCAGGACAACACTTCCCAGCGGGCTCCGCGCAACGTCGGCTGCCTGTCTCGGGGGCAGCCCGGCCGCGCTGATGCATCATGGGAACTATAGTCCTCAATCGAAGCGCTCCCCGCCTCTCCCTCCGCATTGCCGCTGTGTCATGGGAACTGTAGTTCCCGCGCCCTGCGCGTGAACATCTGCGCGAGGGGCGGCCCCTCCCCCTTCCCCTCCTGGGCTGTGGCCACGCGCGGCGGTTCCGCTTCCCCCTCCGGCTGCCGCCGCCTCGGTGGGTCCCACTGCCGCCATTGCAGGAGGCTCTGTGCGGCGGCCGCGCCGTGCGAACGAGAGGTCCCGCCCCGCAGCCCCCTCGGCGGCTGGTTCCTTTCCGGAGGTGGGTGGCGCCGCGGCGCAGCGGGCAACCCCGTCTGCCTCCGGTGAGTTCAGCGCCCGCTGCGCGCCGGGGCGGGGACCGGCTGAGGGGACAGCGGGGCCGGGTGGCCGTTCCCTTCGCCGCGCACGCGACCCGGCGGCATGTGCATGGCCTGGCCCGGCTAGCGGCTGGGGGTCTCCCATCTACCGTGGGCGGAATCCTAGCCCTCAGGCTGGCGGGTGGCGGCGCCTCCCCGCCGCTTCCTCCTGAGTCGCTTCCTTGTTGGGGATCGCTGAGGTGTAGGCAGCGCCCTCTCTGCCCAGCCCCGCCGGGTAGGGAGCGCCGGTCCGCTCGGCACAGAGCCTGTAGGACTGAGACCAGGTGCTCAGGCACCCGCCGCCAGGCTCCTGCAATTCCCCCAGCTGCGAAACTCCGCAGGAGGGTGCACTCCTCCCTGGCGGGGGCGGCGCAAGACGGGGGTGGCGTGGGCTGGATGGCACGGTGGGGTGGCGGGGTCAGGGTTTTGGGACACCTGTGTGGGGTGGCGGGGGGAACCCGTACGGACCTTACACTGCAGTGTTAGGGCTGTCAGGGTTTGGCGTAATAGGCCTGGTCAATACCTGGCTGCAGCTAAGGGCTATGAAAAACTTTCCGTCGTATATGACATGGTGGTTGATCTAACCCCTACTGTAGAGGTAGCTACCGTCTCTCCGGGTGAATTTACTACAGCCATGGAAAAACACCTTCCATAGTAAGTGTCTATGCTACAGTGACACAGCTATAGGTGATTTTGGGATGTCTGCATAATTGCAAAAACATACTTGCAACAACTTTGTGCCCCACCATCTTGTAATCACTCCAAGAAATAGCACATAAATAAGACAAGTAGACTTAAATGAGCCAATATATTCATGTTATTTCACTTTAATACTGCTTTTAAAGTTGTAATATAATTCCCCCCCTCCCCCAATTCTCTTCCTTTCAGATACTACTTTCTGCTTTTAGAAGTGCCTTCATGTTCAACAAAACTTAATGGGTAATGAAATTTCTGTCTTTCTAGAAACAAATATTGAGTTTTTAAAAATTTTTTATGTATAGTTATTTCCTTATCATGAGTGATTTTTGGTGTGCTCACTATATATCTTGCTGTATAATATGTAGTTTTTAAAAAAAGACAGCTATAGATGTATCATGCTGCTGATATATGCTGAATTTAATTTGTGTAAATAGACATGAAAATTTAGGCCTGAAACTAAGTACAACCTGTGTTTCTCCTTATCCTGTTTGTCTTTAATTCTCATAGATAGGTATGATAGAAGCACATTTTTGTGGGGTTGACTTTTTTCTGTGGGGCTGCTCTCTAAAACTTAAAGGTCATCCATGTTTTGGGAGGTGGGCGGTACACCATTGACCTCTGTGTAATTTTAACAAGTTTTACAAAAAGAATTAACAGAATTCTTAGTAAAGTTTTGCCCAAACTTAGTTTTTGTAACTACTTTTTCAACAGAAATATTTCTGGTAAATAGCTGTGTTTTATGGGATTTCTTTTTCTGTAACATTCTCCTGTAGTGTAAGCAACCCAAATATTGCAGCATTCCATTACTGTGTTTTTTTTATTGGAGAATTCCTTGGAGGATCAGCACCCCATGTTTGTTTATGCTTTGTCTCAATGTAGTTGCCATTGTCTCTTTTTTTTTTGTTTTGTCTGTTGATGTCACTTTCTGTCTTCTGGCTTGTTTTCTTCTTTTTAATTTCCTATTTTTGTTCTTCTTTTTTTTTCTGCTCCCCCCAGCCCTGCTCACGAGAAAGCTATAGAGTTTAAGGCCAGAAGGGATCATTAGATTATGTAGTCTTACAGGCCATTACATTTCAGCCAAATACCCCTGTGTTGAGTCCAGTTACTTTAGTCTCCTAAGAACTAAATGCTTTATTCATCTAAACTATTGTTTGCCACAGGCAGAGAACAGGAGAGACAGGTGCCACCGAAGTCCTTGCAATGGCAGGAAACTGATTAGGTGAGATGTGGCTAGATGATCCCAGCACTCACTCTGTATCCCATACTGAGGAGGAAGGCGAAAATCCCTGCAAATCTGACTTGGGGGGGGGAAATTCTTCCTTACCTATATCTGGTGATCAGTTAGACCCTGAGCATGTGATCAAGACACACCAGCCACATGTCTAAGGCAGAGAATTTGGATGCAGATATGAGAGGGTGTGTCTAACTGGGTCTCTGACTTACCCCATTGAGAGGGCTACTTTTAGTCCAGTACTTATCCTCTCCTGTCCTGTTTTTTCTTCTTCTTTCACTTCTCCCAAATTCTTTTTGGGTTGGAATTTCAACTCCTAAAGTGTTGTCTGAGAGCTGGCCTGAGCTTCCAGTGCCAGTATCCTCTTGCTGCAGATTAGCAGATCATTAATTGAGGTGTCTCTGCTGTCGCCACAATGAAGATATAGTGGCTTTCAGAACAAGTCTCCTAGTTGTGTTTAAAGGGCTTATTTTTTTTAAATGGTTTATTTTGATGCCATCGTTAAACCATATCAGTATCAAAGGGTCTGGCCCTAAGTTCCTTCTAAGCTGCGCAGCCACGCAGCAGGCTATCAAGGGCTGTGCAGGTGCGCAGCCCGGGAGAGGCGCCTCTCCCCCCAGCCCCAGCCCTGGAACTGCCACGGCTGTGGAGAGGCCCTTCTCCCCCAGTCCCAGAGCTGCCGCGGCGAGAGGGGGTTGGGGGGAGTCCTCTCTCCCTGCTGCAGCCCCGGGGAAGCCTGAACCCCAAACTCCTCATCCCCAGCCCCACCCCAGAGCCTGCACCCCCAGCCAGAGCCCTCACACCCACCACCCCAGCCCTGAGCCCCCTCCCACACTCCAGATCCCTCAGCCCCACCCCTGCCACTCATCACCTCCATATTGGTGCACATAACAAAATTCATTCCGCACATGGATGGGTGTAAAAAATTAGAGGGAACATTGGTCTGGCCTAGTAGTGGCATGAGTGAAGAAGCTAATGCTGGAGTCTTGGGCTGGGACCCAAGCAGCATTTCGTAAACTGACGTGTTTGACCAAAATGTACAGGTCAGGAGAAAAGGAAGGAGGATAGGAGAGGCATGGAAGTGGAAGGAACTGAGTTAGATGGGGAAAGTACCTGGCTACGAAAAATGATTTGCTGAAGATCCCCTCAGTCATTAACAGCACCGACATATGTGGTGGGCTATGGAAGTCCTATTTAAGTACTTTAAACTTAAGCATTTAAAGTAATCTAAAGCAGTTTTTACCCATGCCATTTTGTAAAATGACTTAAATGTTTTGAGCAGTAGTGGTTGAGCAGGTAGATGATTTATAGTATATAATTTGTAGGCTTGGAATTATCTTCAGCCAATCAGATGATATCTCTCCTTCCAAGCTATTTTATAACTCCTCAAGGTATAAAATCAAATAGCTACAGGTATTTGTGACTCGTACAGGGCTGAAACAAATTATAAATGTAACTTTCCTGATGTATATTATTGTTGGCAGTTCAAGCAGAGTAGAACCAAATTGTCACACAGGTGGTTGTAAAGCTTTCCATTGAAGAGATTATTCCAGAAACGTAATTACAATGATCAGTTTCACTGCTCTTTTTTTCTCTTTATGAAAGCAGAAACCAGTTGGAGCAGTAAGAAGGTTCAAAAAGAATACTAGCTTGCTATATATTCCTTTGAACCTCTCATGTTAACTAGGCAGTGTTTTCTTGGAAATATTGTAAGTGACTCTCAAATATAAGTCTGCAATTGCCAAGCAGAGCCTGGAAAATATTACCATGCCATAAATAAGAATTATGCATAAATTACAATTGAACATCACTAGAGCAAGCATTGCAGTCAGACCAAGGATTCTTGAGATGCTTTTCTGTTTAGGGGTGGGGTTCTTTGTATCACTGTAATGTAGGATGAAAAGAAACTATGCTTAATATTCGTATTATGCATTTTGATGAAAGTATGATGTGTAAATGTTTTGGCATTAAAATGTTAGTTGAGATAGTGAACTAGCAGTTTTGGGGCTTGGATCATTGTGTTGTAAGTGGAAGGAGTTAGCCTTGTACTTCAAGGCTTTACATTGAACTAGATTGAAATCTTCAAGCAAGATTTCATAGAAAGTCAGTTATATTAGCTTACTTGGGTATTGGTCTGCATTTTACTGCCGGTATACAAGTTCGCTGGTCTAGAGGGTAGAGCCTGGTACTGGGAGTTTGGAGACATTGGTTTTGTTCCCAACTCTGCATCCTTAGACAAGTCACTTCTTTTCTGTTTTTTCAGCTACAGAATGGGGGATCAGGCCTTCGAAATTTCACACCTGTTAGCCAGAGTTAGCTATGAAGGTGGGCATAGCCCTCAGCAAAGTCAAAGGGCAAAGTCCAAGGGCAGTGAGGCCCTCCTTATCATTCCCAGCTATTGGAAAGGGAGCGGTTACTGGGTCTTTTTCCTGAAGCCTGATTGGGGATGTCATATTTTGTATCAGCTTCTTGCAAGTAGTTATCAGATAAATGTGAAACTGCTCTCGTTGAGGAAGACCCTTCCTGTCTCATCACCACTTTCAGAGCATCCTCGCTGTTGCATGTGGGTTTCTGCTTCTATACCCTTCCCATAGGGACTCTTTGGGTGAAGGGGGAGGGGTAAGGTCTTCATCACTCCTTCCCCAGTCAACCCTCTGCTTGGTTCCTCTTCCCCTATGACTAGCTGCAATGCTTGCGTTCTCAAACAGTAGTATATGATTGACAGTTTTACAGCTGCCCACTGGGTTCTGAATAACTGCAATAAATCTGACCAAAATGTTTTAAATTTCACTCTGCTGCTGCTTGGATAAGCCATGGCTAGCAGCAGTACTGGAGCTGTCTGTCTGCAGATTCATGAAAACAGTACATGAGTTTTGGCTCTTTCTGAGGTCATTTCTTCAGCGATTAGGACTAGACATTTATTTTTTAAATGAAAAATTTCTGCAGATATTGCTGGTTAGGTCTCATTTTAACTTGACAGTTCAGGCTATCTGCTTACCCAAAGCAAGTAGATTTTTTTGAAGCTCTCATGTTAATGATACTTAACCACCTTTTTAAAGCACTTTGGAATTTGTCAATGAAAAGCATTATGTCAAGTACTAGTTATGTAATAGTGTTTAGAACCATTTTAACTAGCTTGCTTTGTTTATCTCTGGAGAGAAATTTTGTGTAGTTCTCAAAAACAAAGATCCCCACTAGGTGCTTTACAGAACAACTAGAAAGACAGGCTCTTTTCCCAAAGATCTAAATCTAACTTCAGAGATGGCAGGATAGGTTGAGGATAACAAATAGGGAAGAAAAATGACATGGGCAACAGCTGGATACCGAGTTTAATCAGGAGCATATCTAGATGCTCAGTTTTTAAAGAATGGTTGACTCAGTATTTGGGAGTATCATTACAGATGTATGCCTTAAAATGGATTTGAATGAAGAGAGGTTAGTAGGTTGGCAGTCCTCTATTATTGTTCCTTGTCATAAAATTTCAATACTGTTTAGAGCATGCTTGTCCTAGATATATTGGTAGGATAGGTAAAATGTTGAATGGGAGCTGGACATCCATTCTAGAAGATTCTTGGTAGACTCTGCTTGATTGTATATACAAAAACTACCAACTCAGATTTGCCCAAGGTTGCTTGTTTCACTTGAAGTTGATTACTTGTTACTGAAATATTTTATTCTTGTTCCAGAAAATTAGTTGTTACCTGTTCCCATCAAACAGCTGCTATATTTGAATCTTGCATCTGAGTAGTTGTCTCTGAGCTAGTGAAGGTGGTAGTTTTCTTTCCCTGCATACACTGTTGTGATAAGATACATTTACTCCAACCTTCTACTTTTGTAGCTTTTTAATATCTCAATTTAATACAGGTACAGGGGTTGGGAAATCATCTGGTGTATTAGAATATAGAATGATAGTTTTAATCAAATCTGAATTATGAATGATGGCAGTTAACATAAAAATAGTCTTGAGTTTTATGGAAGCCAGTGTGACCCACTGGGTAGTACTCAGGAATCCTGGCTCTACCACCGATCTGCTGTATGACATTGGGCATTTCTCTGCCTCTGTTTCCCTTCTCACTATAGTCTTGTCTTTGTAATTGTAAGCTTTTGGGGCATGGATGTTACTGTGTGTTTGTACAGTGCCTAGCACAATGAACCCCCGTCTTGGTTGTAGTGGTTCTGTGTTACAGTATAGCATCATAGACTTTAAGGTCAGAAGGGACCATTATGATTGTCTAGTCTGACCTCCTGCACAACGCAGGCCACAGAATCTCACCCACCCGCTCCTGTAATAAACCCTATATCTATGTCTGAGCTGTTGAAGTCCTCAATCATGGTTTAAAGACTTCAAGGTGCAGAGAATCCTCCAGCAAGTGACTCGTGCCCCACGTTGCAAAGGAAGGCGAAAAACCCCCAGGGCCTCTGCCAATCTGCCCTGGAGGAAAATTCCTTCCCGATCCCAAATATGGCGATCAGCTAAATCCTGAGCATATGGACATGCATCCGACGAAGTGGGCATTCACCCACGAAAGCTTATGCTCCAATACATCTGTTAGTCTTAAAGGAGCCACAGGACTCTCTGTTGCTTTTTATAGATCCAGACTAACACGGCTACCCCTCTGATACCTGAGCATATGGGCAAGACTAACCAGCCAGACACCCAGGAAAGAATTCTCTGTAGCAACTCAGATCCCACCCCATCTAACATCCCATCACAGGCCATTGGGCATATTTACCGCTAATAGTCAAAGATCAATTAATTGCCAAAATTAGGCTATCCCATCATGCCATCCCCTCCATAAACTTATCAAGCTTAGTCTTGAAGCCAGATATGTCTTTTGCCCCCACTGCTCCCCTTGGAAGGCTGTTCCAGAACTTCACTCCTCTAATGGTTAGAAACCTTCGTCTAATTTCAAGTCTAAACTTCCTGCTGGCCAGTTTATATTCAGTATCATCATTTGTATTATGGTAATTCTTCCTTAAGAAGAATAGGGGGGGAGGGATAGCTCAGTGGTTTGAGCATTGGCCTGCTAAACCCAGGGTTGTGAGTTCAATCCTTGAGGGGGCCACTTGGGGATCTGGGGCAAAATCAGTACTTGGTCCTGCTAGTGAAGGCAGGGGGCTGGACTCGATGACCTTTCAAGGTCCCTTCCAGTTCTAGGAGATGGGATATCTCCATTAATTATTATTATTTCCTTTGGTCACAAAATTGAATAAAAGAGCAGTGATTAAACACTTCCACAATCTGAAGAGTTGTCCCCCTCTGGAAATAGAATAGTGTAAATTGAAAGTGTTTACGTCTTTGCAACAAGTCAGAAAATTTAAGTTAAGCTTTCCTATTTGGTGTATAGGGTGTTGCATGATCAATTGAAAACTTTACAGGTAAAGTTATCAATCTGTCACATTGAAGAATTATGGCTGAAAGTAGGCAACCAGTAAGTAGTTATGATAGGTTTAAATATAACTTAAAAAAATGTGATATATTCTTTTCATAATAGGATTTGGCATAATATGCACCCTCTTCCTTTTGTACTGAACATTAGCTTGAACAAGAATGAGGACAGCTGGCAGATACTCTAGTGCAGGAGATGTGACTGGGCTAACAAGGCCTTTATTATGCAGCTTCTGACTGCTTCTCTGAAATTTTCTCCTTCCTGTTAAGTTTAAGGTAGTTACTTCACCTCTGACTCATCACATACCCACAAAAGTTCACAACTATCAGCATATGCACATGCTTTCAGAACTTCTTTAATGCGATTCAGCCTTTTTGTCCAATATATCATGGTTTATTTCACAAATTTATTTGAGGGACATCACCTCATCAGTATTTTCTACCTTAGGGCAGATTAGTCCCTTCCCTGCAGTCTCTTGCTTCCTAAAAACCCAAATAAAATTTTCAAAAGGCACCACATTTAGGGTGACACTGAAAAGGGGATGTTTCTGGAATGATGCATTCCATTCCCCCAGACCGAAGTGTTTTGTCCTCAAAAATACTATTCTTATCATGTGTTATGGTAGCTGATGAGTCTCAGAACTTATAGAAAGGACTCTCTACTGTCCTGGTGCTGATGCCTGTTGCAGAATTCCAGGTTGAAATGTCATCCTCTATTAAAGATGCACTGTGAGGAACTGCCAGATGGTATTCCACTTACTTGAGGTCAGAGTTCTTCAGATGCTGAGGGTAGCATTTCTGGTGGTCTGGCACTTCGGTGGTGCCATATGGTACGAGAGATTTTCTGACAAGGATCCTGATGTCAGCTCCAGCTGGAACCCAGTGAGGTAGGATTTCCTGGATCTTAAGGGTCCTGAAAAGCATAGGCCTCCTCTGATTTGGCCTGGCAACCTCAGTTGTCAGCATTAGGGTGCCAGTTGGGTATGTCTGGAGAAAGCATCAGGAGTCAACACCCTTTGAAGGTTTGGAAGGAGTGGATGTCATAGCACTCAGAACAGTCATCAGTGCAGAACCCCAACTACCACTCTGTAGGATCTGTTGGATTATTGGTTTAGGCAAGATTTTCTTCAGAACAGCCTTCCCTTAGCACTTTGTGGATGAGCTCTTGATCCAATGGGAGATGGATCTGAGTTCAGTGCTGTGGACTTCTCAACTGAAAAAAGCAGGTTTCTTGCCATTCTCCTGCAGTTCTACATCTAGTTTGGGCCCACGAATATCATTTGGGCTTCAGTTTTCAGTTTGGACAGCTCCCAAGTTTAAATCTGTCAGACTTTTTTCCATCTCGGTACTGTGCACCTTTGGACTTTTGGCCTTATGGTACTCCAGCTCCTGTGTCAGTAGTTTCTGTAGGCTTGTCCACATGAACAATTAGACTGTGGTGAGCTGGGGTGTGCTAGCTTGCAGCAGGTGAACTGTCTGTATGCACCCTGCTGACATGTTAAGTTTGTTAATGCACTTTGATCTAGTCCCATTTCAAAAAGATGTCTAATTCAAAGTGCTCTAACCAACGTCGTCTCCTCTTTCTAGGAAGTCTCCAAGGAAGAGGTGAAGGCTGCTGTGGGCGTACCTTTACCTTTTCTGCTAGAGTTCCGTAGAGTTAGATCTTGTCGGACGTGGGTATGTTAGCTCTTAGTAGCCAGCTACTAGTATATCCGCACTAATACAATCATGTAAACTGTCAAAGGCACAGTTTGCAGTGGTGGAGCTTACCCATGTTTGAACTTGTAGTAAGCTTCACTGGTGCAAATCCTAACTTAGAGAGACTACTTCCTCTCCCTAGGCAAAGTCACAGACAGTACCTCAGGATAATAGAGGATAGTGACCACTGTCAGTACAAGGTACTACTTTAGGGTATGTCTTGACTGCACAGATAACCTGGTGATTGGCACCTAGGTTAGCCTAGCATGGGTACAAGTATCCCCCTGGCAAAGCCCCAGCTGTGTTACTATGGTCTTCACTGTTTCTGCGTGCTCCTGTGTATTGGGGGCATGTCCCATGGTGGTTTGTGCTGAAACACCCTGTCAATTGCTGGAGAATGTTTGTTCTTTGGGGGGATTTGTGGGAAGGGCATTGGGGGACTCTGATTAGTCAAATGATTTAGCCTTTAGCCTGCATCCTTACAGCAAAGGGGGCAGGTTCCAGCCCATGTTAGAGCAGAGCTCAGTTTCTGTACCCTCCCCCCCAACTCAACGCTAAACTGAGTAAGCTAGCCTGGACATAAAGTACCTCCAAACATGGGTCAGAGGTTTTACTTTGTGGATGATTGGGGGGGTTGGGCTAAAACCTGGGTAAGAGCCTAGGTTAACTGTGTAGTGAAGACATACCCTTGCTCTTTGGGTTGTTAGCAGCCTGAGTGTAATTTACGAAGTGCTTGATGGTCACAGACAGCTCTTCTGCATCAAGGGGTGGTGTGTGTTGTATCTATATCTGAGTCAATGGCTAATAAGAGCCCTATCTCAGTGAGGTAATTCACACCCTTTGGGTACCTAGGTCAGTCCAAGAGAGTGAACCAATAACCCATGTTCTAGACTCTGTCCACCAGTCTCAAACCCTGCTTCAAACTCCCCCCTGCTGGCATCCACAACCAAGATAGCCACATCAGTCTGTGCAGCTCCTGTGATCATATTTGGGATGAAATCATTATGGCCCGGATCATCCATCAATGTAATAACTTTAGTCTGTCTCAAATTTGGTCGTATCCACATCCATTGTTACTCCCCTTTCTCTTCCCCAGTTTCATCCAAGACCCATAAGCAAATGAAGCTTTGCCAGCCTTTTTGGATTCCTGCTCGTATTTGTGCATAGTTTGTTTGTTCACATTGCCCAGAAGGTAGAGTAAATGACCATTAGAATATTTTTACCTGCATCAACACGTCCTAATACTACTATCCCCACTCAGGTTCTAATCTTCACTGTGGTTCCCCTGTATTCCACTGAAACACTAGCTTGCCTGCTTCAGGACAAGTTCAGACAATCCAGGCAGTGGATTGCATCCTATCCTGCTTCAGGGCAGAGGCCTAGTGAAATTTTATCTGAACGCTTCAAGTCCTAATGTTGGGCTATAACCTGGCTAGGTGAGTAGTTCTGTCCCTGTCTCTGAACTGTGAATAAGACATCTATAAGACATCTGGCTAGGTAGCAGTTCTGCGAAAAGGACCTAGGGGTTACAGTGGACGAGAAGCTGGATATGAGTCGACAGTGTGCCCTTGTTGCCAAGAAGGCTAACGACATTTTGGGCTGTATAAGTAGGGGCATTGCCAGCAGATCGAGGGATGTGATCATTCCCCTCTGTTCGGCATTGGTGAGGCCTCATCTGGAGTACTGTGTCCAGTTTTGGGCCCCACACTACAAGAAGGATGTGGAAAAATTGGAAAGAGTCCAGCAGAGGGCAACAAAAATGATTAGGGGGCTGGAGCACATGACTTATGAGGAGAGGCTGAGGGAACTGGGATTATTTAGTTTGCAGAAGAGAAGAATGAAGGGGATTTGATAGCTGCTTTCAATTACCTGAAAGGGGGTTCCAAAGAAGATGGATCTACACTGTTCATAGTGGTACTAGATCACAGAACAAGGAGCAATGGTCTCAAGTTGCAGTGGGGGAGGTTTAGGTTGGATATTAGGAAAAACTTTTTCACTGGGAGGGTGATGAAGCACTGGAATGGGTTACCTAGGGAGGTGGTGGAATCTCCTTCCTTAGAAGTTTTTAAGGTCAGGCTTGACAAAGCCCTGGCTGGGATGCTTTAGTTGGGGATTAGGTCCTGCTTTGAGCAGGGGGTTGGACTAGATGACCACCTGAGGTCCCTTCCAACCCTGAGATTCTATGATTCTAAATGGAAATGAAGCTCTGGGTGACTTTTTTTTTTTTTTTTTTTTAAATGGGGCGGGGAACTTATGTAGCCTACAGTCACTTCATTTGTTCCCTTTTACTTTTCTGTCAGACTGGATCATAGTGATCATCCATCCTGAAGTAGGAGATGGACAGTGCTCCCTCCAGGGCTAGCCACTGGGAGCTAGAAAACTGTTCCTCTCCTCACCTGAGTTGAGCATGCTGCCTCCAGTATCTCCTACCTCTGACAGCTAATTACCTCTGGATTACCAGACTAGCTGGTGTGACTTAAAACCAGGGCTTTGGAGCAGAGCCCGGAGCTGGAGTGTGGAGCAGCTCCAGAGCAGTGGAGCTGCAGGTTTTTGCCTGGAGCTGGAGCACAGCTCCAAAGCCCTGCTTAAAACACTGTAATTTCAAATATTTTATTTGTTGTAATTATATACTGGCATTCATTATGTTCAGAACTTGAAAAATCTGCCTAATATCTACTAAGCTGATGAGTAACCCTACTTGCCAGGGTGATTAATATGCTTGCCATCATGCCCTCTGCAGATATACCCCAAAGGCTTGAATTCTTTACTGGAGACTTGCTAGCAGCAGGGAGAAGCTACTGATGGAAAGGAAGACAACCACAGGTGAAGTGCAGAGGCAGTGCTCAAGGCCCCCCGTTCCCTCCTCTTTCTGAGCACTGAGCGAGGATACTGTGTTTTTTATGAGAATGCTGTCCTTGGTCTCTGCTTGGAACTTTTTCTTTTTAAAATTTTTTTGTATTAGCCTCTAGCTTGTGGGTGTTTGTACTTGAAGTAACATCCTCCTCTAGCTAATGGGAGGAAGAGTTTTGTCTCTTGATGACTCTCTCAGGAGGTCTGGCAAAGCAGAGGATTGAATCCAATGTCTTGAATATCCAAGTACAGTGTTTACTGCCTTGGCCCTGGTCTACACTGGCGGGGGGGTCAACATAAGATACACAACTTCAGCTACGCGAATAGCGTGGCTGAAGTTAGCATATCTTAGGTCGACTTATCTGGCCATGAGGACGGCGGTGAGTCGACCACTGCCGCTCCCCCGTCGACTCCGCTTTCACCTCTCGCAAGCTGGAGTTCCGGAGTCGGCGGGGAGTGTGTTCGGGGATCGATTTATCCTCGTCTAGATGAGACGCGGATAAATCGATCCCTGATAGATCGATCTCTACCCGCCGATCCTGCGGGTAGTGAAGACCTGCCCTTAACAAACAAGACCATCCTTCCGACGTTTTGTTGCTTTGGATCTGCAGTACATCTTGGTAAGGGGATAAATGTGGGTAGGGAGGTGGTAGTGTTTATGCATTCCTTGGTAATCTAATGCAATAGACTGTTAAACCTCCTAGGTAGACACACATGCATTTAAAATGCTCTAATTAATCTGCATTATAGAAGGTAGCTCCTTCTTGCCTCATTTACTGATCACTTATCCGTGGTACACTGAAGGCATGGTGCTGACTATCATAGAATATCAGGGTTGGAAGGGACCTCAGGAGGTCATCTAGTCCAACCCCCTGCTCAAAGCAGGACCAATCCTCAACTAAATCATCCCAGCCAGGGCTTTGTCAAGCCTGACCTTAAAAACCTCTAAGGAAGGAGATTCCACCACCTCCCTAGGTAACCCATTCCAGTGCTAGCTGTGGAGGGTCCTTCCGACCCTGGGTGGGTTACACCAACACAGCCTTTGTGGTGAGAAATTTGGGATGTGGAATTCTAGGGGAAAAGAGAAATCCTGGAGGATATTCGCCCCTCACTAAAGAACAATCTATTGGCTAAAGGGGTAAAATCCTGGGTTCCTTAATGGAATGGATTAAACTGATTTATGAGGAAATGTATCTAAGCAGAACTACTATCTCCAGCTATTGATATTGAAGTGATAGGCTACAAATTTGAAATTGGTGTGCTTAAAATTAGGAACTTAAGCCTATTTATGCACCAACATAAGGGGCTTGATTTTCAGAGCTGCTCACCACCTGCAGCTTCCGTTGAATTCATTTGGATGTGTCACTCAGGACATCTGAAAATCAGAGCCATTTTATTTAGGTTTCTGAATATGCTCTTAGGTGCCTAATTTTAAGCACCCTGATTTGAGAATTTCAACCATACTCATTTATCAGGAGGAGAGGTTCATTTCTGTACATGTCCATTTCATTTTGAATAGATATAAACTTTTGTGCCTCTGACTGTTGTTCTAATCACTTTTTTTGGCCAGTTTCAGCTCAGTGTTTCCGAATTGTTGAGTTGGAAATATTATTTCAGCCAACAGATCAAACATAAAATAAACAAACTGGTATTAACAGTTGTAATTCATTTCAACAAAATATTACTACATTTTTTCCATGGTACTCCTTTACATAGGAAATAAGTACATGTTAATACTAAACAATTCATTACTTTGAGAGAGGCCCACTTTTCCAATGTGTGAAATAGCATTGAGTGTTTGGTACTCATAGTAACAAAAACAAGTTATCCTAAATTTCTACAATAATACCCCGCTTCTAAAACCAAAATACTGAGTATGGAAATGCAGTGAGTAAAAGTATTTTGTGTGCTTGTTCCTTCTTCTCCATGCCAAGATATAACTCAGTTGCAGGATCCTTAAGAATTTATCAGACTACAGCGCTGAGTTACAATTGGTTCCTGACATAGTTTTCATAGATTAATAGAATCCAAGGCCAGAAGGGACCATTGTGTTTATCTAGTCTGAACTCTTATATAACACAGACTATAGAATGTCCCCAAAATAATTCCTAGAGCAGATCTTTTGGAAAAACATCCAGTCTTGATTTAAAAATTGCCAGTGATGTCATGACCCTTGGTAAATTGTTCTGATGGTTAATTACCCTCACTGTTAAAAATGTACACCTTATTTGTGATCTGAATTTGTCTAGCTTCAACTTCTTGCCATTGGATTGTGGGGTGTGTTGATTCATGTGTCCAAACTTACTTTAGAGGGCCAGAAATAATTCTCTGTATTAAACAGAATCCTAACCAATATAATCAGGGAGTTGATACGAGTATGTCTCCTGGTTGTAATTTATTCAATGCTCTTCAGATGCAGTTTCAGAGGGAATAGGAGAGAAATTAGATATATCTGATCTGCTTCTCTTAGGAGCATATGTGCTTTTACCCCTTTCCCCCGCCCCCAAAAAGGGGGGGAGGGTAGAAAGGAACTGCATCCTATATGTCTTTGTCTACATGGAGTTTTAAGACATTCTCGTCCAAAACAGCTTCTCACTATCTATCCACAGAATCTATGGGTTTTTTTTAATAGCAAATGAGGCAACTCTAATAGGAGTAGAGAAGGGATGGCAAGACCTTAGCTAACATCAAAATACTAATTGGCATTAGGTAATACTACAGTATTATTAATGCAGCTGTATTGAAAATTAAAGGTGATTTAACATTGTCTCCCTGGAAGTGTATATTGAACTGTTTTATGTTGTAGGCTATGATTCAGACTTGTAAAACAGCTTTGGAGACAGGATAAGTAATCTACATCACCGTTTTAACAACAACAACAACTCCAAATTGCCCTACGACTGGATGTGTATAGGATGTAGGTTGTGTGCAGAGGTGAGGGGTTGAATGCATTTCTGGAGATGGTAATTCAAATTCGTTCCCAAATTAACGTCTGGTTTATTAATCCTTGTTCTGTCACAAAACCATCATGCTATTTGACATAAATCAGCATGTTTGCCAGTCTCTGTTCCATAGACACTTGTGACTGGAATAGCATAGTCAGGATTGAGGTCTATAAGGTGAAGGCTTGTGCCAGCATTTGTCTTAGCTGCTGTGTCAAGGCAATGCTACTAACTTCTCTCTTTCATGAATGCTGATTCTTTCACATGTTTAGATTCTTCCCCACCGTATATGTATGGTTTGAGGAGGGTTGGAGAGAAGGCCTCTTTGTCTTTGTGGCATGAGGGTTTATCCCGGAACTCTCCAGACCACAGGGGTTATCCCTCTACCCAGCAGGTGGAAATAGAAGATGAAAATCTTTGAGTAGTCTACTATAAATCTTTACTGTTTCTTTTTCTGTTGCAAATAGGTCAGGGAATCTGGGTCTGTCATACTCTTTTGAATTGACTTGTACTTCCTTCTGAATATTCGACCTTTAAAGGGTCGATTCTACCCCCTGCTTCAGAATCCTGTGTGTGTCTTGCTCTCAAAGATTTATCATAGCTTCCATCCCTCTGGATGCAGGTTAGATGGGGGCTCCCTTTTCAGTTTGTGGTTGGAATAAACCCCAAGACTTGTCTTGTGTATGACACAGCCAGACTCCTGCTTGGTGAACTCTTATAGGCTATTGATGCTATAGGCGAAATCTGTGAGACAACCGGTATAGTCATGCTGTCACTAGATGCAATTGTGGAACCTACCAGAGCTCTCGGAACCACAGTTATGTTTTGGTCTAATTTTTAAGATCATTTCTCAAGGAAAGCAAGAAAAGAAACATAGATTGAAAGGAAGAAGAATGAGAGAGAAACCAAGAAAAGACAACTTTAACTTTTTCTATATCCATTTAAAGCTAGTCTTTTATTTCCCTGGAATAACAAGTTACCCACTGACTTTGAAATGTGCTCTATCAGGATTCTCAGTCCTTCGCTGCTCTTGATATTCAGTCATGTCTGAACACATTTTCTAGAATTTGTTACTGGCATATTTACTTTTGTCCAGGGTGGATTTGATTTAAATGAAATTTGATTTAAATCATGATTTGGTAGGTCCCTAAGCATGTTCCATCCTCTAAGTCTGTCTTCTGCGTGTTTAGTCTCCCATGTTGATAAACCTTCTCCAGTAGCTGACCGTTTCATTATTCTAGTGGAATCTAGCTCTTCTGGGATGTCATAGAGGGAGAAATGATCTCATGTATGGTAGGTAGGCCCCAGTACAACACTTAATGGAGGCAAGACAGCAAGGCAGAATTGGAGACTAGAACTAATAGCTTTTTCTATATTGCATTATTAGTTAGGCAATCAGTGTAATGATATTTAAAAGAAATACCCCCCCCCATACCATTACGTTTCTTCCACAATTGACTGAAAGAACCAACCATGCTCCTTTGATGATTTTTCAGTTCACTCTGTATCAAACTGGTGTGTGAGTATTATAAGCAGACCTGGCAGTATTGCTTATTATTAAGGTTGCCCAACATTTCCCATTGTAACACCGTTTTCAGTTGATTACAACTTTGTCAGACTTTTGAGCTGAAATTTTCCATGCCGGGTGTCTGCCTCAAGGCTGAATGTTTTTTAAAGTTTCAGCCAAAATGGTTCCCAGCTGTTTCCAAGAGTGAGCTTAGGGAACATGTTGTTTGGCATGTTTAAAAAAAAAAAAAATCTTATAACCATTTCATGCTTTTAGGGATCTAATGAAGAGCCATTGGGGAGCAGAGGAACCAGTTTTTCATTTTTAGCCCACTCATTGTCTAAATTGTTGTGTAAGAACCTGTAAAAATTACTTTTCATGTAACAAAGAATAAATTACAGATACCATGAGTTGTCCTCTGATACCTAGAAAAATGAGCAGAATTGGTTAGCAGAAGGTCAACCATGACTCACTGGTGTAGGAAGTCCTACTGAATGAAGCAGTGCACTAACTAGGATAAACAATAAGGATCATAAACTTCCTTACTGTGGGAGTAAAATATTCACCAACTGTACCTTTCCCCTTTCATATCCTTTAGCATGTGTCTGATTAGCTTTTTCTATACCACTCAACAAATTAAGTGTGTGAACCTTGTGAGTATACCCAGAAGCTTGGTGCTAATATTTTTCAACCTGGGAATGTGGATATGTACTATATTATAAGTAGAACACCAACTAAACTTATTCTGATATGGTTTCTAGACTTTGACTTTAATGAGTTGTAATTCAAGGAGTCATTTGTTCATTGAGGCGGTCAAAAAAGCAAACAGGATGTTAGGAATCATTAAAAAGGGGATAGAGAATAAGACTGAGAATATATTATTGCCCTTATATAAATCCATGGTTCGCCCACATCTCGAATACTGTGTACAGATGTGGTCTCCTCACCTCAAAAAAGATATTCTAGCACTAGAAAAGGTTCAGAAAAGAGCAACTAAAATGATTAAGGGTTTAGAGAGGGTCCCATATGAGGAAAGATTAAAGAGGCTAGGACTCTTCAGTTTGGAAAAGAGAAGACTAAGGGGGGACATGATAGAGGTATATAAAATCATGAGTGATGTTGAGAAAGTGGATAAGGAAAAGTTATTTACTTATTCCCATAATACAAGAACTAGGGGTCACCAAAAGAAATTAATAGGCAGCAGGTTTAAAACAAATAAAAGGAAGTTCTTCTTCACGCAGCGCACAGTCAACTTGTGGAACTCCTTACCTGAGGAGGTTGTGAAGGCTAGGACTATAACAATGTTTAAAAGGGGACTGGATAAATTCATGGTGGCTAAGTCCATAAATGGCTATTAGCCAGGATGGGTAAGAATGGTGTCCCTAGCCTCTGTTCGTCAGAGGATGGAGATGGATGGCAGGAGAGAGATCACTTGATCATTGCCTGTTAGGTTCACTCCCTCTGGGGCACCTGGCATTGGCCACTGTCGGTAGACAGATACTGGGCTAGATGGACCTTTGGTCTGACCCAGTACGGCCTTTCTTATGTTCTTATCCTTTCCCTCCCCTCACCCCCAACCCCTCCAAAAAAACCCCAAAACTTGTTTGAGTAATTAGGTTGTGGGAGAAACTAACCCACATCAATCTAAAATATATCTACTAGTTTGTGTGTGTGGGGACAATTTTCCTTGGAGAGTTTAAATTGGTTCTCCCTTTAAAAAAAAATCTGTCTTAATTTACTTTTATTGCATACAAATTGACTATGCTTTTCTGTAAACAAAAATTACACTGGTCCAAGCTTCAAAACTTTGTTAAACCATAGAATAGAATTGCATCCAGATCTCCTGACTTCCTTGTACACAGATATTCTTTAAAGAAAAATAAAACTTTAACTATCAGTGTGCAGTGTAGTTAGTGGAACTTCTTCAATCTTATTAGAAACAATATGAATACCAAACTTATCAGAGTTGAGGACAGCATGTCCTAAGTATCTAGCTTACATTCTCTCAAATGTAATGTTAATTTTCTGTACGTTATCCATTTTTATTTACTGTTACCATGCTTTGTACAGATTTTAACCAACACCTGTATATGTAGTCCAATTGTTTTATGTGCATGAGAAACTTAAAAAAACTTAGAGCAATAGAAATTAATTTTGATTTGTCTGAGACTCAAAAATTGCACTTTGTGCATGTGGAGTAGTTTCTTAATGATCCATCAAAATTCAGAGGAGTATAATGTATGGCCAATTTGTCTGCAAACTAGAATATTTTAGGTTTCAGAGTAGCAGCCGTGTTAGTCTGTATCCGCAAAAAGAACAGGAGTACTTGTGGCACCTTAGAGACTAACAAATTTATTAGAGCATAAGCTTTCGTGGGCTACAACCCACTTCTTCGGATGCGTATGCATTGGGAAAGGTACATATGCATCCGAAGAAGTGGGTTGTAGCCCACGAAAGCTTATGCTCTAATAAATTAGTTAGTCTCTAAGGTGCCACAAGTACTCCTGTTCTTTTTGTAGAATATTTTAAAATACATTCAAGTTTTGTGCACTGAATGAGACAAAGGGCTCTGTGGAAGACCTGCCTCATTTATGCAGCAGTAACATACTATGTGCTATAAAAGAGGTAGGTTTCATCATTGTTAAGCCTGAGGATTAATGTTAGTATAACTTACATGTCTTATTTTAAGGTTTAGGTAGCTGTGCGTAAGTTGCACCCCTTCTACCCTTTGTCTGCTTGTTCATCTTTCTTTAGCTTGTGAGCATCCTAGGACAGGAATTATGATTTCTTTGGTTAGGTAAGTGCCTACCACGTAAGTGCTGTTTGAAAGAAATAATAACGAATGGGTCAGGGTTAAGGTTGTACACCAATAATTCTAACATTTCATGACTGAATGCTTATCTCTACAATCTTGGCTTTTTGAACAGCGTGCTTCATTTAGGCAGCAGCATAGTCAGTGGCTGGGGCACTGGACCTGGATTTAGTAGACCTGACTTCTGTTTCTCCAACTGCCACTGACCTTCTGACCGTGGGCATGGCTATTTGCCTCTGTATGCTTGTTTCCCCAGCTGTAAAATGAGGATAATACTCATTGGTGTAGAACAGGGGTTCTCAAACTTCATTGCACCGCGACCCCCCCTTCTGACAACAAAAATTACTACACGACCCCAGGAGGGGTGACTAAAGTCTGAGCCCACCTGAGCCCCTCTGCCTGGGTGGGAAGCCAAAGCCCAAGGGCTTCCGACCCAGGCAGGAGCCTGTAACCTGAGCCCTGAAGCCCTTGGACTTCAGCCCCAGGCGGTGGGGCTTGGGCTTCGGCCCTGGGGTCCCAGCAAGCCTAAACCAGCCCTGGCAACCCCATTAAAATTGGATTGTGACCCACTTTGGCGTCCTGACCCCCAGTTCGAGAACCTCTGGTGTAGAACTTTTAGATATACAGATCAGTGTTGTTTAAGAAATAATTATTAAATATTGCAGCAAAATAAGTAGTCCAATGAAAATTGTGACTTTTTGATATAATGATGTAAGACATTGAAAGGCATGCCTGTGCCCTTGTTCTTTAGGTTTAATGTTTGCTCTGAAGCTGCTAATCTTGGATGTAGAGTAGGGCTTGAAACATTTATTATCCAGACACTTATTAGCCAAAATGTAGATATGAATGAAGTCGGGGGGCTTCACCATTGAGTTCTTGGGAAACATTTTGGTGAGAACACATGCCTTCCTGCAGTCCTGAATTGCTGTGAATGGAGAGAATGTCGGAATTTCTATCGGGTATTGCTCCTGGACCTTGCTAGGATGTTCTACCTGTCATGTTTGGCTCTGAAATTTGAGACTTAACCTCCATCCAGCAACTAGAAGGGAGAAAAGGGCATTTGTGTCTTTGCTCTGCCTCCCCACAAAGAGCTCCCCCCGGGTTTGCTAGAGGTTGGGGAAATAGTATTTTGCTTTTCTACCCTCTTTCCCACCTCTGTATCTTTTTCATCCTACTTTCCTGAGTAGCTCTAGCACCTGCCTTTGCAATGGCTTGTACCTTTCCCAGGCATGAACAGCAGCCTGAAATTCAAGGGATTTGTGAGTTTCATGGCTGCACATAGGGTTTTGATTAGCAGTGAAACTGAGAAGAGACTTTGGCAATGCTGAGCATCACCACAGGCAGTGGAACCATCTATAGACCCAGAAAGACATCCCTGTGTTGGTTTGCACTATTTTCACTTTTGGAAGATTATATTGGCAATTATGAGGACCAGAAACTATTTTTAATAAAAGCTTAAATTTTGTATCAGTTGGTAATTTAGGTCTCCTGTACACATGCTGGAAAGCTTCCCACTGTCCAATGGCAAGTGGATTCTTTCAGGGCTGAACTGAGACATCATGTTGTGAGTAGCTCTCAAATAGGACTATAGCACCACAAAGCTGAGTTATGCCATTTGGGTGTCAGGGCCATAAACTGAGTACTGATTTTCCCTATGGAGATGACTCTTGATTTGTTATAAATTTACCGTGTATGCCCCCCATGTACTGCATCTGCCTATGGTTCAGTTCAGAAAACAGACGTGGGACAATGTCCCACTAATGTGTTTTAAAATCACCACCACTATGCTCATGCTATTAGATCCACAGGTCTTGGGTTCAGTGCCCTACAGATGGTGCCCATCCATCGTGGTGGTACAGAGTGGTGGCTTGTAGGGTGGATGGGTCACTTGTATCTGAAAACATGAACTTCTACAGCTTGGACTAAAAGACTCGATCCACTAGCTCAAGTCTAGTAGCAAACTCATAAGCAAGTTACATATTCTAGCCACTGGCGGGGAGAGGGAAACGGGGGGGGGGGACAGAGCCATGCTGTTAGCAACTGTTACACACTTACAGTGGCAGGAGATGCTGGTCCCAAGCTTCAGAGGTCTGTCTCAACTCCCCACATGGGATACCGTTGTGTAACTGCTCCAAGGACTGCTAGATCTAAAAGCATGAGCCTCTATTGCCTGGGTGAAAGGAACTGGTCCATTAGCTCAGAGGTAGTAACACTCATAAACCTGCATCCATGGTCTAGCCCCTAGAACAGCTACAAAGAGCTGAATTTAGAGTCCGTGGGATAAATGGCTTTTTTTGGAGACCGGTATGTTCTATCTCTTCTTTCTCCAACCTTGCCATTCTTTCTACCATTGCTTCTAACGTGCAACAGTTGTGGTGTCAATGCCAGTAACCATTGGAAACCAAAATCTCGTTTTTTCCTGCTTCTAATAGTGCTACTAGTGATCCCCTGATGGGACAGTGGTAAGCCATGTTTCAAGGATCAATCATTTTACGTAGGATTGTGATTGTACCCAGGATATAATTCTGTAGCCTGTTATGAATGCTGGCAGAAATATATGAATGATCAAGGTGCACAGGTAATCCATGGTGTGACACCCTCAATCGAAAATGTGATGCTCCAGAATAGTTTGTTCACTCAGTGCTTAATATGTTGCATTTAGAATAATTGATTTCATAAAGACGGGCTGTTAAGCAATTTAAAAAAGTAATCACATGATTAAACAATAGTAGAATACCATTTATTTAAATATTTTTTGATGTTTTCTACATTTTCAAATATATTGATTTCAATTACGACAAAGAATACAAAGTGTACAGTGCTCACTTTACATTTATTTTGGTTACAAATATTTGCACTGTAAAAAAACAAAAGAAATAGTATATTTCAATTCACCTACTAAAGTACTCTAGTGAAATCTTTTTATCGTGAAAGTTGAATTTACAAATGTAGAATTATGTAAAAAAAAAAAAGTGTATTCAAAAATAAAACAATATAAAATGTTAGAGCCTACAAATCCACTCCGTCCTACTTCAGCCATTCGCTCAGACAAACAAGTTTGGTTACATTTGCAGGAGATAATGCTGCCTGCTTCTTGTTTACAACGTCACCTGAAAGTGAGAACAGGCATTCGAATGGCACTGTTGTAACCGGTGTCGCAAGATATTTACGTGCCAGATGCACTAAAGATTCATATGCCCCTTCATGCTTCAACCACCATTCCAGAGGACATGCGTCCATGCTGATGATGGGTTATGCTCGATAACGATCCAAAGCAGAGCGGACCGATGCATGTTCATTTTCATCATCTGAGTCAGATGCCACCAGCAGAAGGTTGATTTTCTTTTTTGGGTTCTGTAGTTTCCGCATTAAAATGTTGCTCTTTTAAGACTTCTGAAAGCATTCTCCCCACCTCATCCCTCTTGGATTTTGGAAGGCACTTCAGATTCTTAAACCTTGGGTCGAGTGCCGTAGCTATTTTTAGAAATCTCACGTTGGTACCTTCTTTGTGTTTTGTCAGATCTGCAGTGACAGTGTTTGTAAATCAAACAACATGTGCCGGGTCATCATCTGAGACTGCTATAACATGAAATATATGGCAGAATGTAGGTGAAACAGACCAGGAGACATACAACTCTCCCCTAAGGAGTTCAGTCACACATTTAATTAACGCACTATTTTTTTAACGAACATCATCAGCAAGGAAGCATGTCCTCTGGAATGGTGGCTGGAGCATGAAGGGGCATATGAATGTTTAGCATATCTGGCACGTAAATACCTTGCAATGCTGGCTCCAACAGTGCCATTCGAATGCCTGTTCTCACTTTCAGGTGACATTGTAAATAAGAAGCAGGCAGCAGTATTTCCTGTAAATGTAAACAAACTTGTTTGTCTTAGTGATTAGCTGAACAAGAAGTAGGACTAAGTGGACTTGTAGGCTCTAAAGTTTTACATTGTTTTGTTTTTGAGTGCAGTTATGTAACCAAAAAAATCTACATTTGTAAGTTACACTTTTGTAATAGAGATTGAACTACTGTACTTGTATGAGGTGAATTGAAAAATACTTTCTTTTGTTTATCATTTTTACAGTGCAAATATGTGTAATATAAACTAATATAAAGTGAGTACTGTACACATTGTATTCTGTATTGTAATAGAAATTAGTATATTTGAAAATGTAGAAAAACATCCAAAATATTGAATAAATTTAAATTGGTACTCTATTGTTTAACAGTGCGACTAATCACTATTAATTTTTTTAATCACTGTAAATTGTGTTGAGTTAATCATATGAGTTAACAGATTCATCGACAGCCCTAATAAAGACACATTGTGAGGGATGACAGGCACAGACTAGTGGTCCGAATCGCTGTCGTATCACAAACAATTAATAGTAATTTGAGTTTTCCCTACCTTTAAACTTCCCCCAAAAAATTCACATTTCCCCTTGGGCTTGGAAGAATTCAGCTTGTGCAAATAAGAGCTTGAAAGTGTGTTGCTCCCAGCTATTGAAGTATTAACAAGTGCTAGCAACCCAGACCTCTGCATTTGTAGGGATCACAGATGTGTTGGTGATGTGAACACACTGCATGCCCTCCTCCCTCTCCCCTCCTGTACTGGTTCTTGGGAACCTGTAGAGAATTTAAATTGATGGATATTTCCTTCTCTTTGGTTCTCTACATGCTCATATGGGCAGAGTTAATGGGGGAGGAGCACAACAATATATATTTGCATCATGCACACATCTGCAGTCCTAATAAAGCAAGCAACCTGGCTTGTTTTTGTTTTATCCTACCCAATTTTCATGCCTGTCTATCTTGGGTGTTACTTATGAAACAAATGTGATTAATGAGTTGACATTTGGAAGATATAGAACAGATAGATATATTCATGCTTTGTTCACTTATAATTCACTCACATTCATTAACACGCATCAACTGTAACACTATTATGTGCCAAATTTATATTTCTTTAGCAGAAATTATAATTAAAGTTATTGGAATTTGGTGTAGTTTAGTCATGGAAGAAGATACCAGAAGGTTTATGGTTGGATATTGAGGCTTTTGCATATGCCATCTTTAATAGTGAAAAGCAAAATAGGCATAGAGCATATCTTTTCTAATGAAAGATCTGTCAATGGTTGAGAGTAGCATAGTAGGAAGTGATTTTTCTCCAGATTAGAGTCTGTAGCCTTCTGGGGTTTTTTGCAGAAGCTCTCCACACCACGAACCATTGTTTGGCTTTTTGTTATAACTGGATGTGTAGATTTTATGAAAGTGAGGACCACTGTGGCAACCTGCTAGGAGCTTTCAGAGCAGTATATCTTTGCTTATTAATCATTACACAAAAATCATGCCTTGCTGTGCCAGCAGTAAGGGGGAAGATTACTGAACAGCAGTGCTATTTGCAATATGATCGCCATGGGTCACTTAGTAGAACTCTGTGCATGGTCACTTGAAGTGCCCTTGATCTAAGATGACAGGATTTGAGCATAGTGTAAGATTTTGCACCTTTACACAGAAATGGCCTTAAGGGGGAAATATTTTATTTCTGGGTGTTTCTTGTCTATGGCTTTGGAGTATGTTCTACCTTATTTAGAAAGAGGCACCAAAACCTTTTCAACACTTTCAAAACACCCCATTATCAGAATATATTTCTTCTGTAGTTAAGTCTACTGTAGAACATATGACCAGTCAGTTTTGGAGAGACAAGTCCTTTCTCCATGATTAATGTTGAAGCTACCTTTTGGATTTGCTTTTATGCAGTATTTGTTCTGACACTGCCTTATTTTTTCTTGCCTTGTCCAGTTGATAACTAAATTCCAACTGTTTATTTGACCTAGGTTTGCTCCTTTACTTGTGAGTGTGCTAGCAAAAAAGATAGGGAGGAGCGGGAGCCTGAAAAAGGATAGAATGAAAAGAATTTGCCTGGGTTGCTATTGTGTGCACCATTTGGCTTGCTAGTTGTTATTTTTGCAAGGTAGTACTCTGAACTTCTCCTGTATCCCTTGTAGATTAAGATTTGTCAAAGTGTGTAGCCTGGGGACAGACACGTGAGGGAGAGACTGCCTCTGTTCTAAACATTTCCAGGCATGAAGTGGTGTGCGCGCTGTGGGAATGTGGCAGGAAAGGCTCAAGTAAGTTCTCTGCTTCATCAGTGAGGAGGCCTCTCCTGCGAGTAAATTTAAGAAGTTATTTCCCTTGTATGGGTTGTGAAGTGGTTAGATTTCCTCTAAGCTTTTATCGTAACACTGTTTCTTAAACATTTGAAGCTAGACTTTTTCTGGTGCAAGTAATAACTGTTAGTCAAACCAGATAACTCAATGAAGTGTTAAAGGTCTTCACTTGGTTGGAGGGGATTAGAGTAGGGTTTGTTCCTTTCCCCCCGTGAATATCGTGTTTTTAAACTTCCATCTTTTATCTCCTATAGCTATGTAGTCTGGCGTTGGGCATGTGCATTAGTTTATCTGAGACTATCTAAATCTGGTAAGACTTGTGGCAATGAACCCTATTAAGATTGGTGTCTGCCTTACAAGGTCAGACATATTTGACTTCAGTATATTAGTATATAGAAGCTAAATAAGTGTTTTGTTATGACTAAGTGGAGTGGATTACCATTTTGACTACTAGCGACCGCTGTCATGATTATTCTTGTTCTTGCTTCTCACAAGCTCCATTTTGGCAGATGGGAAATCTGCAGTTGAACTTGCCAAAGTCTGGATACATGCAATTCTATGTGTGCAACTAGTATTTTTCTATAAATTTTCAGATGAGCTAAAAGGTAGAAATAGCTTGAAAATACTTGAATTTGGCCTCTTAGTATAGTTTTTGGATCCCTACAGATCAAGCTGAAGGAATCTTATGAGACCAATCTGTTCAGCTTTTAATAGTTCCTTTTTGTGTATTGCTTTTGGTATGAAGCAATCTGAATTTACTGGTTCTATCTGAAACCAGATTAGAATTTTTTTACAGTGAGTAAGTCATTTTAAATTGATTAGCTACTGTGCTTGCTAGTGATGGGGCAGGAAGTGAGCTGTGGCTAGGTAACACAGGCTGAAATAAAAACTTGTCAGAAAACTGCTTTGAGCTAATCCCAGGGAGGAAGTGAGCTACGATCGGCACTAAGTGAACTAATCGTAGGAAACTTATTGCTCAGTGGGAGCCTTTACAAATATATGTGCACATACACATGCTGCACTTTGCCTTGTACTGAAAAACTGTTTGGTCTTTGAAGACCTCTCATAAAACCAGTGGCCCCAAAATGAAGATTGGAAGCATCTATCACACAGCATCTATACCTGCTTATTGAAGGTCTGCCACCAACTTTACCTTTTCTCCTTTCACTTCCAGAATAAATGAACAAAAAAATCAGACCTTGTCCCATTCAGGAAACTTTTTTGAGAAGATTTTTTCAGAAAGTAATAAACAAAGGGGTATGGAGGAATTGGCAATCAGAATCACTGGAGACGTGGATTGGAGCGCTGAGAATAGTTCTCACCAGAACTTTGAACAAGTGTTGCTATAACATGAACTGCATTCTGATTCTCACTCAGTGTTAAATCAGTTTACTACACCATTCCTTATAAGACATTTCCTCCAGTCATTCTTTCTAATAATTTAGACATTAGTTTAATAGAACTGTTGAACCTGTTAAATAAAACCCAAGGAGGGTTTTTATTTTTAACAATTTTTGGCTTGTAATGTGAAAGCTTTAATATTTCAAATACTTATTCTCTGAAATTATTATACATGTATAGCTTCTTCCCCTCTCCACCTCTGCCCAAATCCTTGGATGCTATACAACAGGATAAAACACAGTGCAGTATATTTAAAACATAAATCCTGCTGAAGTACAAGCACTCCAAAACAAGTGTCAGATTGGTCAGTTTAACAAAGGAGAGAAATGAGGCTATGAACAGTTATTTTGAAAATACCTTTGGGAGAAAAAATAGCTTTAAAAAACTGGCTTTTAGAAGTGGGGAGGAACCAAATGAGATTTCTAGTGTGGAGGGAGTTCTGTATCCTAGGAACCACCTCAGTAGCAAACATGATGACCCACCCACTTGCGAAGGTGGAAACCATAAAAGGATGGCATTTGAGCTCAGAAACCAATGCAAACCAATGCCAGTCCCAAAAAAATTCAGGGCCAACACAATTAAGGGCTATACCTAACAAGTTTCCCAGTAAAGCACCCACTTTACACTCATGAAAAAGAGGAATATATCAAGGTGAGAGTGTTCAGACTGGTTTGCTACACCAGTACACTATTTGATATCATCCTTGATAACAGCAGTACACTTCTGAGAATGCTGCAGAATTCTTCTTATGCTTTTCATCTTTATTACTTTTATATTTGACACGTCTTCTGTTTGTCTCTTGTGTGAACTGGGTTACACAACAGGTTCTCAGACCCCCTTCCTCCCACAGAGAAAAAGTCTAGTACAATAATTGACTATAACGGGTCGGCAACTATCGGCACGCGGCCCATCAGGGTAATCTGCTGGCGGGCTGCGAGACATTTTGTTTACATTGACTGTCCGCAGGCATGGCCCCCTGCAGCTCCCAGTGGCCGCGATTCGCTGTTCCTGGTCAATGGGAGCTACAGGAAGCGGCGGCCAGCACATCCCTGCAGCCCGCGCCGTCTTCCGTAGTCATCTCTTCACCACACCTAACATACCTAACTTCTTGAAATCTCAGACAAGTGGGCAACAAGTCTAATGAATATGAATCTCATGTGCCTCACTGAAGTATCTCCAAGCCATCTGGATAAAAGTCACACAGAAATGTGAATTAGGCTCCTGTTTTGCCAGTACTCAATAACTACTCATAAGTGTCAGAATTGTAATTGTTTCCTGCTTCTTGCAATCATACCCATAAAGCTATGATTCAGCAAGCCAGCCAATGTGTGATGATGCAAGAACAGCTATGTCAAGATGTTGCCAAGTGAGACACCTTTTCCCTTCTGTAGTGGCAAAGGGGGGGAGGGGGGGTGGAAGAAGAGCTAGCCTCAGACTGCAGATCTTGCGTGCACTCTACAGTTTTTGCTCCAGCCTTTGTACAGAGTGCCAGCCTCTCTGCAGTGGTTTCAAAAACACTTCCTGCCTCTGTGCAAACTGTTTCCCTGCAGGCTGAATAGGGAAGGAGAGTTCACGCCCCACTCCCTTGCATGTAAACCTGAGTTACAGCGTGAATTGTAACCATTAATAAAAATAAAAATCACTTTTACGTGTATCATAAAATGAGCTGTGTTGTGAGTGGAAAATTTTTTAAAATATCACAAACTCAAAATTGTTTCCATTTTGCAGGGTTTGAAATGGACCCATTTTTGTTTTAAACATTTTTTGTAATTTCAAAACGTTTTGATAAAAATTGATTTGATAAAAATTAAACATTTCTTGTGGAAAAAAGTCATGTTCATAAAACTTGAGCTATAAATGCAAGTGGTTAAACCTGGGTGGTTAATTTAATACTAATGCCATTCCATTCTGCTTTTGTCACATTGGCCTGCAGCTCTGCTCTCCCCACCATGTTGCTTGGGATCATTTTCCTCCTGAATGCTCCACATCCTTCATTCGGGCAAGGTCTTGGGTGTTTTCAAGCACTCGGGGGGGGGGGGGGGGGGAAACTAAACAGCTGATCAGCTGGGCTTCAGAAGAGGAGATCTAAGGAATTTGCACAGCTGCTGTTCTGTCATTTTTAAAGTGCCTTTTTTCCCTTATTGAATGGATGGCCTTGGTGATTTCCCAGTGCTCTATTCCCCTAACCCTGATTGCTTTAGTCCCTGTCTCCCTCCCCCCAAAAAGGAACAAGTAGTTCTAGGCTAAATATTTTAGTAGAGTTACTCCTGGGGGCATTCTGTGCTAAAAATTTTAAAATTCTGTGCACAATATTTTAAAAATCTGCAAATTTTATTTGTCAAAATAACACTACATAATCATGCCAGTTTCAATTATTTTGGTAACTTATTTCAAAATTCCGGTCAGCAAGTATATCTGTAATAATACAGACACACATTCCCCCCAGAAGTAGACAGTTAAAGAAACCCCTATGACACCCAGTTGCTGTTTCTCTGCCCTGCGCCCCCAAGAGCCCAGCCAGGGGGCCAGACACCCACAACACCTGCCCCACAGAGCCCACCTGCAGGCTCCCACAGCGAATACACCCGAATCCTCTCCTCCCCAGAGTCCAACTGCAGGCCCCGCCCAGATACCCGCACTCCCCCCCCACAGCCCAGCTGCGGGGGGCCCCCCTTGCCCAGACACTCATTCCCTCCCTCCCGACCCCCTCAAGCCCAGGAATCCAGAGGGAGAAACAGCCTGTTGCACAGTTTACTGCATGCTGCCCTCTTCTTCCCTCATTGCATGCTGGGAACTGCAGCTGCCAGGAACTCTCATGCTCCCGCTCCCTCTCCCTCTCCTCCCTTCCCCCCCCCCCCCCCCCCCCCCGCAGTGTCTTCTATGTGCAAGCTGGGCTCTGCTGAGTCCAGTGGCCTCTAGTGGCGGCTAGCAGCACTGCAGCCCATTCCGGGGGTGGGCCGGGAGGGAAATTCAGCGTGCACAATGTTAATTTCTGCTTCTGCATTGCACAGTGGTACAGAATTCCCCCAGGAGTATACAGTGTAAAGTAAGTTTTTGATGTGAGTTGGCTCAAGGTTGCTCATACAGCTCCCCCAAAAAAAAAAAAGCTTAAGAATTTTAGGCTTCCACAAGAATATTAGAAAAAATGTTTGAAATATGAGTTGTAAATTATTTGATATTTAGCGTGAATTAATTTTAATCCCACAACTATGATGTCATTAATTTATCTACACAGCATACTATCCAAACTTCCCAAAAGAAATAAGATGAATAAAATATGTCCCCTGGAGAGCTAATAATCGAAACTGCACAAGAACAAAACACAGGACAATTGTTCAGTTGCAACAGGGGGTGAAGGTAATATCAAGGCACTCAAAAGAGAGGCATGTGGGCACAAGAAAAAAATGGTAAATAGAAATACAAGTGCCAGCTTTGTCTTTTATGCCACGTTCTGCAGGTAAAGAACTAGTAGTTGCTGTTACAATTTTATGTTATAGACTCAGACTTTAAGGCCAGAAGGGACAGTCATGATAATCTAGTCTGACCTCCTGAATATTGCAGGCCACAGAACCTTACCCACCCATAACCTCTGCCTGAGGTACTAAAGTTCTCTAATCTTGTTTTAAAGACTGTTATAGAGAATCCACCATTTACTCTAGTTCAAACCAGCAAGTGACCTCTGCCCCACTCTGCAGAAAAAGGTGGAAAACCTGACCAGGAGGTCAGGGTCTCTGGTAATCTGACTGGGGGGAAAATTCCTCCTTCTTCGAGTGCTTGCTCATGTCCATTCCAATCAGGTGTCTGTGCGTGCACATTCACGGTGGCCGGAAGATTTTTCCCATAGCAGTATCCATCGGGTCGGTCTGGGCGCCCCCTGGAGTCGCGCCTTCATGGCGCTCAGGGCCAGCTCTAGCTTTTTTGCCGCCCCAAGCGGCGAAGCGGGGTGTGTGTGTGGGGGAAACGATCGGCAGCACTTTGGCGGCAGCTCTAATGTGCCGCTTCATTCTTCTGTGGCAATTCGACGGCGGGTCCTTCGCTCCCAGGGACTGAGGGACCCGCCGCCGAAGACCCGGATGTGCTGCCCCTTTCCATTGGCCGCCCCAAGCACCTGCTTCCTTTGCTGGTGCGTGGAGCCGGCCCTGATGGCGCTCAATATAGAGCCCTGCCGACATCCCACCCCTTCAGTGCCTTCTTCCTGCCAGTGACGGTTGGCTGGAACTTCCTGTAGCCCTTGCTTAGCAAGCGCATTCTATAGTTGCCTGTATATAGTTGTCTTAGTATCTGTTATTAGTATTAGAGTTGTTGGGGGTTCCCCCCCATTCCGTCTCCCCAGAGCTGTGGTATGCCGCAGTCCCTGGGGTTTAAAAACTGTTTGGCCTGTGCAAGGGCATGCTGAAGAGCAATCCACACTCTTCATGTTTACGGTGCCTAGGGGAGGGCCACCAAAAGGATCGCTGTAAGATCTACCGCAAGTTCCGCTCTAGAACTCTTAAAGAAAGGGAACAGCGGCTTAAGGTGATCCTCATGGAGGCAGCTCTACGCCCCCACTCCAATCCTGACACGTTTGTCAAGCTCGGTGCCAAGAAAGGACTCATCCCGGGACGCTCGGCACCGACATGCCTCCTCACGAGGCCCGGCTGAGAGCAGGCATGGATCCCACTCACCTGTGCCTCAGAAGAAAAAGAAGCCAGACAGTCGCTCACCTCCGGCTAAATCCAGAGAAGTGAGACCCCAGGCGGGCCACAGCTCCGGATCCCGTACTGGGACTGCGTCGACTCGTGCCCAGGTGAGGCAGTTGAGTCCAGGCCCCCCAGGGTCGCCGGTCCCTACAGAATAGCTACAGCTCCCTTCCATGCTGGAGGCTTACCAAGCCACTCGGGACCTCCTGCACCTTACGTTGCCGTTCTCGCCCCCGAGGGAAGGAAGAACCTCTAGTGCTGGTGGACTGACACCCCCCCTCCCCCTGGTGCAGTCAAGAGGGAAGCTGGCTATGATGTCCAGGCGCTCCACCTCTCCATGTCCCTTGGCACCAGCCCACTCGAACAGAGAGCCTACCCGCTCCCCAAGCTCTTGAGGCACCGAGGCTCGGCTCTTCCATGGTCTTCAGTCTCGGAGTCACAGTCCAACTCCTATCACTGCAGGAGAAGTAGGAGCTGTAGATTGAGGTCCGGGAGAGACAGGAGGGAGCCCCAGGCGTGGCCTCTGCAGTGGCAGAATCCATCACAGTGGCCCTTCTGGACCCCCTGGGCCTTTCACCAAGGCCGGGGAGGGACCCAGGGTCACCGTTCCGCTGCATCTTCTGTGGCCTCAGCCACCTTCATCCTGCCATCGGCTACGCAGTTTCCCTTGGCACCTGCCCACACACCAATGCCTCTGACAGCAGCACCAGCACCAGATTCGGCATCAACCCCGATGCTGCCCTCGGCACCGCTGATGGGCCTGGCTTCCACGCTGGCACCATTGTCGATGTCAACTACGGCGCAGGCACTGATAACCCCTCTGCTGGCAACGGGCCCTCCGTCTTCATTGGCGCAGACAAGGGGATCAGCACTGGCTCCATCGACGGTTCCTCCCGTCGTACTGATGACGGCACCAACACTGGGTTCGGTGTCTGCAGCCCCGGCACCGTTGAGCGCACCATCAGCACTGATGCTGCCCCAAGAGTTGAGGGACCCCCTGGGGGCGGATGGCAGGGAGCATCCGCTCCTTATAAGCGCTTCCTCTTCTTCATCACCTGATGAAGCATTGGCGGGAACAGCCGTAGCCCCGGCGCTCGAGGACAACAAGGTGCTGCAGCAGTTGCTGCTCAGGGTCTGGGCATTAAGGCCGAGGAGGTAGTCGAGGAGGCTGATCCCATGGTGGACGTCCTCGCCCCCTCAGGACCTTCCCGTATTGCCCTACTACTCATTAAAACCATTGTTGGACACCACCAAGACCCTGTGGCAGACCCCAGCTTCCTTGCAGCCCTCTGCCAAGCGCAATGAGAGGCGTTATTTCATGTCCTCCAGAGGGTTCAAACATTTATACTCCCACCCATCCCCTGACTCTCTTGGTGTGGATGCTGTTAACCAGCATGAGAGACAAGGTTTCCCAGGGCCCTCCCCAAAAAACAGGGAGGCTAAACGACTAGACCTTGTTGGGAGAAAGGTCTATTCTACAGGGGGTCTGCAGCTCCATATCTCGAACCAACAGGCCATCGTCAGCAGGTACTCGTATAACACCTGTGTAGTGATGGCCACATTTACGGAGCCACTTCTTTCGGACTCACAAGCCGAGTTCTCAGCCTTGGTGGAGGAGGGGAAGCTGCAGATGCCTCCACTAGGGTCATGGCGACTGGGGTAGCCATGAGGAGGGGCTCCCTTACAAGGTCCAGCAAACTATTCAGGACCTCCCATTTGGGGGTGTGACTTTTTTCTGAAAAGACAGATGAGGCTACACAGCTTGAAAGACTCATGAGCCGCCCTCAAGTCGTTGGCCCTGCACACTCCCGCCACACAGCGGAGACGCTTCAGATCGCAACCTCCTCCGAGATTCCATCAGCAGAACCAACAAGACGGTTTTTGGAGGAGGAACAGGAGTGGAAGGAGGAGGCAATACCAATCCTCCGGCCAGGGCTCTGGCCAGCCCAAGCCGCCCTGTGGCCCTAAACCAGCCTCTTGAAGGTGTGGTCGAGTACGGCACACCAGATCAGAGACTGAATCTACCCCACCATACCTTTTCCTCCCGACTGTCCCATTTCTACCGTGCATGGCCCCGTATCACTTCAGACCGCTGGGTGCTTTGCACGGTAGAGAGGGGATACTCCATCCAATTCTGTGCCCTCCTGCCCTTCCACCCCCCTTCCTCATCCCTCTTCAGGGACCTTTCTCACAAGCAACTCCTCATTCAGGGGTGCAGTTGCTCCTATCACTAGGGGCAGTGGAGGAGGTTCCTCAGAAGCACAGGGGTGAGGGCTTCTATTCCCGGTATTTCCTAATACCGAAGGCCAAAGGCGGCCTCAGGCCTATCCTGGACCTGCGAGAACTCAACAAGTTCGTAAAGAAACTCAAGTTCCACATTGTCTCCTTGGCCTCCATCATCCCCTCAATAGATCCAGCAGACTGGTGTGCCGTCCTCGACTTTCACATCGCAATCTCTCAGCCCCACAGGAAGTACCTCAGGTTTGTGGTCAACGGTACCCACTACCAATTTACTGTCTTCCCGTTCGGCCTGTCAGCAGCACTTCGAGTCTCACCGCATTCTTGCGGAGGCACCAAGTACAGGTATTTCCGTACCTCGACGACTGGCTGATCAAAAACCACTTCAGTGGAAGCTCAGGTCACGTTTATCAGAGCCACCTTTGACAGCCTGGGTCTACTCCTAAATGAAGCGAAATCTACTCTCATCCAGAGGATAGAGTTCATAGGTGCAGTGCTGGACTCGACCTAAACCAGGGCATACCTGCCACAGGCGAGGTTTCAGGCCCTCAATGACATAATCCAAGGCCTCATGCAGTTCCCCACCACTACAGCAAGAAACTGCCTGAAACTTCAGGCACATGGCTGCCTGTACCTACGTGGTGCAGCACGCCAGACTCAGGCTTTGACCGCTCCAGTCGTGGCTCACGTTAGTGTATCGCCCAGCCTGGGACAGCTTGGACATGATGGTGACCCTGCCTGGTCTGGTCCTCGACTCCCTCCGGTAGTGGATCAACGCTCAGGAGGTGTGCTCAGGGGTTCCCTTTGCTGCCCCACAGCTGTCTCTGTCATTGGTGACAGACGCATCAGACTTGGGCTGTGGAGCTCACCTGGGCGACCACAGAACTCAAGGCCTCTGGTTGCAAGCAGATCTGGTCTCCACATCCATGTCTGAGAGCAGTGTGCCTAGCATACCGGACATTCTGCCCTTACCTAACTGGACAATGTGTTTCAGTCATGACGAACAATACAACAGCAATGTTCTATATCAACAAACGGGGGTGCACACTCCTCTCCCTTGTGCCAAGAAGCCCTCATGCTGTGGGACTTCTGTGTATAACATTCAATTCACCTGCAGGCCGCCCCGGGGTACAGAACCAGCTGCCGGGCCACCTCAGCAGGTCATTCCACAGCCACGAGTGGTCCCTTCACCTGGATGTCACAATTTCAATCTTCCAGAGGTGGGGGTTTCCCCTGATAGACCTCTTTGCCACGCGACGCAATAGGAAGTGCCAGCAGTTCTGCTCCTTCCAGAATCACAGCCCGGGCTCCAGCACAGATGGGTTCCTCCTCCATTGGGGAGGTTCTCTCCTATATGCCTTTCCAACGATACCGCTCGTTCGCATGATGCTGCTCAAGATCTGCACAGATCGAGTTCAGGTCATACTGATAGCACCGACCTGGCCCCCTCAGCACTGGTACACATCCCTCCTAGAAATGTCCGTGGGAGCCCCGATTACCTTGCCGCTCTCCCCGGACCTTCTCACACAAGATCACGGATGTCTCCAACACCCGAACCTCCAGTCGCTCCATCTCACAGTGTGGAAGTTCCATGGTTAAATCCGTTGGAGCTTTCCTGTTCAGACCAGCTTAGACAGGTCCTCCTTGGCAGTAGGAAACCCTCTATGAGAGCCACGTACCTTGCCAAGTGGAAAAGATTTTCAATCTGGTTGGCGCAGCGCCATTCGCCCCCGACGCTAGCTTCAGTGCCGCACATTCTGGATTACCTTCTCCATCTGGAGCAGGGGGGTCTCTCATTGTCTTCAATAAGGGTGCACTTAGCCGCCATCTCAGCCTTTCACCCGGGCGTGCAGGGCCACTCGGTATTTGCTAATCACATAGTCAGCCAATTCCTAAAGGGGCTCGACAGGTTATACTCTCACGTCCATCAACCGGTCCCTGCTCGGGACCTCAACTTGGTCCTTTCTAGGCTCATGGGTCCCCCCCCTTTGAGCCTTTAGCAACATGCTCCCTGCTCTACCTCTCTCACAAGGTGGCGTTCCTGATAGCAATAACCTCGGCCAGGAGGGTGTCTGAGCTCAGTGCCTTAACATCAGACCCCCCCACACACACACCGTGTTCTATAAGGACACGGTTCAGCTCAGGCCTGCCCCTGCTTTCCTCCCGAAGGTTATGTCGCAGTTTCACGTCAACCAGGACATCTTCCTCCCGGTTTTCTACCCTAAACCTCATTCCAGCGGCAGGGAGCAGAGACTCCACTCTCTGGATGTCCGCAGGGTACTGGCCTTTTACATCGAGCGAACGAAACTGTTCAGAAAATTGGTCCAGTTGTTCGTGGCGGTGGCAGATGGGATGAAAGGTCAGCCTGTTTCATCCAAACGCATCTAGTCATGGATCGTGTCCTGTATCCATGAGTGCTGCAACCTGGCAGGTGTTCCCGCACCTCTGATCACTGCACGCTCCACCAGGGCGCAGGCTTCATCTACAGCAGGGGACTCAAACTCAATGTCACTGAAGATGGTGTTCAGAAAAGAAAACGTTTCTATTATATTTTTTATTTCGAATTTCGTAGTAAAACTCTCATACAACTTTATACAATTCTTCACCTGCCAGAGAGTGTTTAGTGTTTGCCAGACACCTGGCAATGCTTTAGTTCTGTCAATTTGTTGATGTCTAGCCTCAGTGAAACCTTCAAGATTGCAGCAAGGTGTGCATCAGATAATTGTGTTCGGTATTTTGACTTGTTTATATTAATTGTGGGAAAAAGTGACACTACCTCCATGGCTGACTCTGCCTTGGCAACTAATGATGCTGCCTCCATGGCTGACTCTGCCCGGAGACTAGTGATGGGAGCTGCTGGGGGCGGCGCCTGCAGCAGACATTGCTGGCAGCGTGGCTGCATGTGTCTCTTCTCCGTGGGCCGCAGTGGGGAGGTTCTAGGGCTGCAGATGGCCTGCAGGCCGGGATGTTGAGACCCCTGATCTACAGCGTTCCTGGCTCAGGTTCCAACCCAGAAAATCTGCAGAGTGGCGACATACACACTTTCGCCGCTCACTATGCGATTACCCAGCAGGCCAGAGACGATGCAGCCTTCAGATGAGCAGTATTCCAATCAGTGGGCAACTCACCCTCATTCCCCTCTGTCAGAGTAGCCGGCAAGAAGGAACTGAAGGGGTGGTGGGTCAGCAGGGCTCTATATTGAGTGCCATGAAGGCAGAACTCCAGGGGGCGCCCAGACTGACCCGACGGATGCTGCTATGGGAAAAATCTTCTGGCCACTGTGCACGTGCACACGCACACACCTGATTGGAATGGACATGAATAACACATCTCGAAGAACAGTTACGAGAAGTGAGTAACCGTTTTTTCCTGACCCCCAAATATAGCGATTAGACCGACCCTGAGCATGTTAGCAAGACCCACCACACAGATACTACAGAGAATTATTTCCCAGGTAAGTCAGAGCTCTCACCCTCTAGTGTCCCATCTCCCGCTGTTGCTGCTTTACGTTAATTTTTCAAGTGTGAAAACAGTAGTATTGAAAGAAAATCTGAACCAGCAATGGCAGGTACTACAACTCCTTTACAAAAAGGGGAGTCTGGCCTTCCTTTGTGTACCAGACCGAATATTTGAAGAAAAACATTGAAGTAAATTATTCTCAAAGCATGTATTGGGGAGCCTAGCCAGGGAGAAGAGAAGTTACGCATATATCTGAAGCTTCTATTGGTCACAGCCATCTGTCAATCACAGAGCTTATCTCCCTGTGCTTCTCCAGCCTTGGAGCAGAGAGGGAAGCCTGGGTGGCTGAGATCCCTGACTCTCCCACAGCTGTGTTTGGAGGGCTCTTGTCAATTTCGAACAAAACATCAAAAATGCAAATTTTTCCATGAGATGGGTTTTCAAGAAAAATTCCCTTTTCAGGAGAACTGAAACAGAAATTTTTGCGTTACCAGCTGCCACTCAGAGCCTCATTTGGGGGATGACAGAGGGACACAGGAGGTAGAAAATCAGGGCCTTGGCCTTCCAGGAAAGCTTTTTTTAGTCCATTTCACTGGGGGGACGTGAAATTGACAAGTGCCTTGCTGACAGGCAGCTGCGGTTTCATTTTTTCCAGCAGAAATTTGAATTTCTTGGCAAAACTAAAATTTTCCCATAGAAACTTTTGGTTCTGCAGAAAAGGCATTTTTGTCAGAAAATCATTCAGATGAAAAATGTTCAACTAGCTCTGTTTGGCATTTCGTCAATCACACATAATTATTGACAATATCTGAAAACAATTAGGCCTATGCAAATTGATGTATCATTTTTATTCTAACAACATTCCATACAGACATCTGTCAAGTGGCGTTAAATTTGTTCTAAATAAATAGGGATTTAAAATGAAATCTGTTTTCTGCTAAATGGGTGTCCTCGAATCAATAGCACTAGGATTGTGAGTCTATGTATCCCCACCACCACAGATATGCACATTTTTATCCAAGTTCCATTAAAAGCTAGCCATAGAGAGTCGGCCCCTTGAGTTTCACCAATGTCATTTATTCCCAGCACATAAGATCTGGCATTATCAAGAGGCCTGAATGCAAATTTTTCTCCTGCTCTGCACTGTTCCTTTAATAGGGATTCATGCTGTTCAAACACCTTCCATTTTGCTAGAACCAGTATCTCCCATGAAAATCTTTTTGTGTAAGCTCATCGTCCCTACCTTGAAGTAATGAAATTTTGGAATTCTGTTGCCTCACAATGTAGGTGTTGGAAAAGGCAGAGGGTCCTGCATACAGCTACGAACATCTGAAAGCATCCATAAACTCAGCAAACCTTTGGGCTTTGAAAAAGTCACTTGAATCTCAACAACTAAATCTCCACTGTATTCAGATATTGCAACCATATCTATTCCTACCTCGTCAGAGAAAAGTGTCTGAAGACAGATTCTTCTAGGTAGACATTATATAGCACTGACAGCTGTCCCACATCAATCTCTCAGTAGATAGCAACTGTCCAATTTACCGTTAAGCTAGTACTAGTGCATAGTACTACCTGGCATTATAAAGATATTTGTAGAGAAACTATATTACTTAGCTGTTTATAGCAACAATTAATATATGCTCTATTTCAGACTACATGATATAAGACATTACACTCTTGTGGTCTTTGAAGTGAGCTTGCTTTGTTTAGTAGTTAGGAACTGGCACTGTACAGACTCATTGGTGAGAGGCTAGATGATGGCAATCAGTTTATAGTTTCTCTGCCAAGAACATGTCAACCTACAAAGATGCTATAGAGCATAGTATCTGTGCTGTGAAAATAAGATGTGTTGATAAAAGATGTCACACACATTTTACCCTGACTCCTTTAAATGACATGGAAAATAGTTGCCCTACTGGTGTGTGCCTAGGATCAGTCAAGTTCCGCCCCAGTATAGTAAAGTTTGCTGAACTGGATGAAGACCTATGAGGCATCCATTTTCCACATAGTTTTGGGGAGGGGGAAGAGAGGTGCTTGGCATGGTTTTCTTAGTGAAGACAGACAAAGACTTGCAGGAATCACGAGGAAGCCATTTGCTTCTCAGTTATCACCAAGATGCAATTTGGTAAGCATTTTTCTTCACAGTGTATGTTTTCTATTAGTATGCTCCATATTTCATTATGAGTAGAGACAGTAAAAATCAGCAGGCTATTATGGGGGGAAATCCTGTGTAGGTTTTCCCGAATGTGGAACTTCTCATCTAGGTTCTGGCTCTCCTTGGCCTTTCTCCATTTTAGTATTAATGGAGGCATTTGAACATAAGGACACCACTGCTTTTTTTTTATAGAAATCCCGGTAGCAGCCAACCACTAGTAGCTCTCAACATTGTGCCTGTCTTCTAGCCGAGTTGTCTCAATTATCTGAATAATCAAGAAGCTAAGAGCATTGGTTTCTCTTTGTCTTGTAGGAGACAAGAAGCTCAATCTTGTCATTTGAGCAGCTCCTGTTTACTTTAACAGTTAAATGCTAAAGTCTTGGGAAATGAACAGTTCAGGGATCCTTCCTGTTGCTCGCTGCCTTTAATCCTTCATCACCTTGCGTTCATCCCACCTGGTTTATACTGCCCACCCAATTTTAACATTACCTCCTACAATTTGCAAAAATGCTTATCCACAAAAATCAGGTTAACAAATTACTAGATTATCAAATCTCATTTATTAAAAAAAATCAATTTCAAACAACCTCTTAGTAATTGTGAATATACTTTTGCAAATTTTAGGCAATGTAACTGGGATAAGAGTGAGTGAAGGTTTATGAGCAGGGAAAATTGAATTGTCTGGGTCTAAACTGTTCATTTGCAGATTTTTTTCATCCTTAACACACTAATGCTTTTTTTTTTTTTTTTTTTTGCTTTAAATAAAATGTGTACATTGTACTATCAGTTCAAGCAATCAAGCCTTTTGGGATCCAGCTGAATATAAGGCACTATAGAAATGCAAGGCTATTATCGCTATCACTTGTGGAAATCCCACCATGCAAAATTTCCTGCTGAAGAATAATAAAAAATTGTTTCAGAATGCTCCCAAGTTTGAATATTTTCTTAATTGACATATGTTTCGGTATTGGATGTAAATACTTCAGTAAACATAGCTGCTCTTCAGTCTGGGTCAATTACTATTTGCTGAGAGCACACCTTTCATTCAAGAATCTTAAAGCATTTCCCAGAGATAAGACCCATTTTACAGACTGGAAAATGGAGGCAAAATGACTTTCAGTAGTGGAACTGGCTGGTTCCAGATGCCATTTATTACTGATGTATATTAAGCCACTTCCCGCCTCATCCATAAGACAGCTGAGGGATTGTTTTTGAGTCCTGACATGCTTTTGAGGTAGAGTTCTGTCACATTTAATCAATGGTTATTTTGGAAGGACCCAGGGTAGCTTTTCTTGCCAGGTTTTCTTTCAGACATCCCTTTTCCACTGAATAGGGGTAGTGTCTTGTAAGGGATTTGTATTGGAGGTGTTGCTTCTAGGGTGCATATAAAAATTCTTTCTATTTGTATCATTCATAATTGGCGGCTGCTGGAATTATTGTAATTGGCCTTTTCCTTATCTGTCTTCTGTGACCCTGTTTAGTTTGACTTTTTGACTTGGTTTACTTTTGGGACTTCTCTTGCAGTCTGAGGTACCAAGAAGGGTGGTGTCTAGTCAGCATATGTAAAAGTAGGCCATTCAAAAGTAGGTAGTAGCAAATGTGCTGCTAGGCGGAGAGGAGGAACACTATTTTCATTAAATATCTACTTTAGTGTTAGCAAAGTGCTTGTCACCGTGTGAAACCTAAATGCTGTCCCTGCCCCAAAGAGCTTGCATTATAAATAGGCTTGGCGGAATTCATTTAAACAGATATCAATGTTTGGTTTTAAGCATTTTGATTATTGATTTAAATTTTCAAAGTTGCAGGAAATTATGGTGGGGTCAGACAATAATTATTTAATAGTAGATGTTGAGATTCAAAAGGTTAAAACTTTATAACAGTTGAGAAACACAAATCAACACCACATTTCAAAATATACAAAGTAAATATCCTTAAATCAAACTCTTAAGTACTCAAGCAGCATTTTCCTTTCTTTGCCTATCTGTACATTTTTATTATTGATGAAAATATATTTGTCAGTTTGTGTACGGTGAAATTGACATTTACGACACCTAGAGATAAAAATATCCTTTCAAGCCTAATTATAAAATGGATAAGAAAAGACTTGGAGATTTAGATGATGGTGTTAGCTTAGTTAACATGCCTAGTACATCTTCCAGTGGAAATGCATCCTTCTTCCTTTGTAGTAAGTTTTGCTGGCAATTTGGAAGGAATCCGGCATTTGTTTCTAGTGCTTTGTTACCTTACATTTACCAGTCATGTTTATACTTGTTTCTTATTTTCCATTTCAGGGCTTTGTCTAGCCATTAAGAGCCATGTCTGATAACGGAGAACTGGAAGATAAGCCACCAGCCCCTCCCGTCCGAATGAGCAGTACCATCTTCAGTTCAGGGGGCAAAGACCAGTTGTCTACCAACCACAGCTTGAAACCCCTGCCCTCTGTACCAGAAGAGAGAAAACCTAGGAACAAAATAATCTCCATCTTCTCTGGCACTGAAAAAGGTAAGATATCTCAGAGCAGGCAAAACAACCTTCCATGAGTACTAGATACGTTTCCCCTTGCTCTTTCATTAGGCTGTACGAGTGTTGCAAACACTCAAACAAGTCCATGATATGAAGATTATTGTGAATCAGATCTCATTATTCTAGTCTTTCCAACTGCAGATAGTACCTCCTTTAAGGAAGTGCTAATGTCCAGGATACACGTTTGATTTGGCTAAGAGGAAACTTTCCTTTGCAACTGGAGGCCCTTGAACGTGGACTGTTGGGGGGAGGGGGGAGAACACTATAACTAAATTGGTAGCTGGCAGAAAAACCCTCCAAATTAAAATTCCATTCTACCATCTTAAATCACCCTTCAGAAAACCCCTTTTACTTTCTGCTCCCCTTACTCTTCATAGTGTCTGCTTTTTGTCTGTAGTCCTACACTTGGGTTATAAGCCCTTTTTGTCATGTACATGTACAGTGCAGTGGGTCCCTGATCCGCGATCTCCTTTTGGAGCCTCTGTGTGCCACTGCAATGCAAATAAATAACGAACTAGCCTTTCTTCTTCCACATGCCCCCCATTTATAAAATTGTATTTGAGCAAGATCCTCCCAAAGCCTAATAAGTTACAGCCCTGGAAGTTGGTTTTAGCCTTAACTTAAATTTCCCTGCATTTCAGAACCATAGGGGAAAAAAATTAAAATCACAAAATTAATTTGCTAACAGAATATATACCAAATAAATCCTGTTACACAGTGTAACCTGAGTCTCCTTTAGACATAATATATCGCTGGGCCTTTTAGAATGTAATTGATTTTTTGCATGGGTATTCTCCTTTGGAGATTATTACTATATCTGCTAAGTGTGTGTTTAAAAAATATTAAAGCATGTACAAATATCTGAGAATTAGAAATTGTCACTGTAGAGGAGCAAATATTTAGACATTAAAATAGAGCTATTTAAAATGTATTGGCATCAGTGTGGTTGGATTTTGTGGGTGAGGGACTAGAGTAACATGTTACTATCTGATATTATTACTAGGAAACCAGTTTTAGCCTCACTGTTTTTACTTCCATTTAATATATTTCATTCGAATACCTCCTGGTTCTGCTTTTCCCCTCCCTGCTTCTTCTTATGCCTGATACACCCAAGGGGACTGTTTCAATCATGCTGATTCATCACCTTGCTTGGAGAGACTTTGTTCCTCTAATGATTTATTCACCATATTGAGTCTTTTCCCTTAAGGCAGTTCTTACTTCACTCATCTGTCTGTCCCAATAGCAGTCAGTCCGTGACTATGCTTTACCTCTTAGAAGAAACCCCAGAGGCAGGAACATGCATATTCATAAGATGGTTTTCAGTATTCTTCTGGAATTTCTCTACAATGGATAACAGGCATTAACCTTTGGGAACGGAGTATGTATTCTGGAATAAGGTCACTTTTATTCTGGAATAGTGTCCAGACAAGTGAGTCATCCAGCAGCTGTGGTGGTCAGTTTCCCTGTGTAGACAAGTCCTCAACAGTTAAGGCCTTGTCTACACTAAAGGGAAAAGTCGATCTAAGCTATGCAACTTTAGTTACGTGAATAGCATAACTCAAATCGGCATCGCTTAGATCTACTTACTGGAGGGTCCACGCTACACTGTGTCAACGGGAGATGCTCTGCCGTCGACTCCCCTTACTCTTCTTGATCTGGTGGAGTACCGGAGTCGACATCCCAGCAATCGGCGGTCGATTTAGCAGGTCGTCACTAGATGTGCTAAATCGACCCCTGGTGGATCGATCGCCGCAGCATCAATCCCGGCTGTAGAGGAGACCAGCCCAGTGGGGTGAGGTAAGTCTGAAGTGTGGTAACAAACTTCTGCTGCTGATTATGGGTGATGGATGGTGACGGGACCAAAACCTCCATGCTGATGGGAAGGGAACAGACCTCCCAGCTACTCATTGGCTGATTAAGTGAGCTAAGGGAGAAGGGCAACTCCTGAATACTGCATATGGAGGATGGGGGCATGGTGTTAACTTCAGGTCACTTCCAATGAGACAGACAAAACCTTCCAAAACTTTTAAGGAACTGGGTCTTTTTTCAGTCTGAGGATTGGGTTCAGTGCCTTTTGTCTGCTGCAGGCCCCAGCTTGATCCACTGTTACTACAGAGATCAATATTTTACCATTATGATGGCAGTAGTGGCAGCACGTCAGGTACTGTTGTGAAGGACACAGTATAAAAACCTGGGTAGAATAGCATCCTCCCTCATCTAACCTAGCAGCTGGGGCACTGCCTGTAGGCTTGACTTGCTTATCTGACATTTGCACATATGCCTTCACCAGAGTACTTGCAACCCCCCTCCTTCAAACAAGAATGAAAGGAATTACAATAGTAAGAACCCCATGGGAGGGAAGACCACTCATGTTTGGATTGGCATAGAACAGTGAAAGACCCTCAGTAAATTACAAAGTGTAATTGGGTTGAAGCATCATTTAAAGTGGAGAATAAAAAGGGCCCCCCCGCCCCATGTGACCAACTGGAGCCACGTTCTCCCTCACTGCTCTCACGCTCCCCCAGATATTCCCTAGCTGTTTACCAAATAAATGAATGAATAAATAAATATATATATAAATAAATAAATAAAAAATAGGTGCCGACTTACAGTAACTCCTCACTTAAAGTCGTCCCGGTTAATGTTGTTACGTTGTTGATCAATTAGGAAACATGCTCGTTTAAAGTTGTGTAATGCTCCCTTCTAATGTCGTTTGGCAGCCGCCTGCTTAGTCTACTGCTTGCAGGAAGAGCAGCCCGTTGCAGCTAGCTGATGGGGGCTTGGAACCAGGGTGGACCGGCAGCCCCTATCAGCTCCCCGCTCCCCTAAGTTCCCTGTGCAGCAGCTGCCCAGCAGGCTAGCAATTGCAGCTGTCCCTCCCCCCACTGCCATGTGCTGCTCCTGCCCTCTGCCTTGGAGCTGCTCCCTGAGACTCCTGCTTGCTGTACGGGGAGGGAGGGAAGGAAGAGGGGGGCTAATGTCAGGGTGTCCCCCTCCCCTCTGCTCCTGCACCCCGCTTACCCCATCTTCCATAGAGCAGGGGGGACACACCAGGGCTCAGGATGGAGGGAGCTTGCAGCAGCTGCAGTCTCAGCAAGCTGATCTAATTAACAAGGGAGTGTACTTAAAGGGGAAATGCGCACATCTCCCTCCATTCCTGCTGCCTTGTAGAGAGAGAGAGAGAGTTAACCCTTGAGGGCTCAGCCAATTGCTAGTTCATCATTTGGCAGTAAGGGAAATATCCCGCCCTCTGACTCCTCCACCTCAACCAAGCTTCACAATCATCATCACTGTGTACCAGTATTAAATTGTTTGTTTAAAACTTATTGTGTGTGTGTGTATGCGATATACACACACACAAATTTTTTTCACCAGATAAGTGTGTGTGTGTGTGTGTGTGTGTGTGTGTGTGTGAGAGAGAGAGAGACACAGTGAGAGAGTGTGTGTGTGTCTTTTGTCTGGTGAAAAAAATTTCCCTGGAACCTAACCCCCTCATTTACATTAATTCTTATGGGGAAATTGGATTAGCTAAAAATCGTTTAGCTTAAAGTCGCATTTTTCAGGAACACAACTACAACGTTAAGTGAGGAGTTATTCTACCTAGTTGCCAAGGGATGCTCGACCCCTGCTCCACCCCAGGTCCCTCCCCCACTCCACCCCTTCCTCCAAGCTCCTTACCCATCTCTTCCTGCCCCTGCACCTCTCCCCCTCCCCCAGTGCCTCCTGCGTGTGGTGGAACAGCTGAGAGGGAGGGGAAGGAGCTGATCGGCAGGGGCTGCTGGCATGCTGGAGGGGGAGGCGCTGACCTCTCACTGTTCTTTTTTTTTTTTTTTTTTTTCTCCCCTGTGGGTATGGATGTGGTGCATCTATCCATCCGCCAACTCTGTACCCACAGGAAATTTTTATATATATATTTTTTTAATATATATATAATGTGTTTTGAGCAACTCATGTTAGGGGAGCTGTGGATCAGGAACCCCATGACACAATACACAGCAACTTGCTTTCCTTTGATCACCCTCCGTTCCCTTGTTTAGGAAACATGATTACATTATTCTAATGGCTTTTACTAGAGCGTTTCATCTTCCATCTGTTTGAAAGTAAAATCAGAGTCTGTACATATATTTTAAAGTGCTCTAAAATACAACTCTTAAACCAGAAAATTTGATCTCCAAACATAACTTCCAAAAGAAGCCCCTGCAGAATGCAGGCAAAGAACAAGGAACATGCATAAGACACTTAAAAACTGCCAAGGGTAGAGCTTGAACTCATGCCACCTGGTTGTAGCTCAGGTTCAATGACCACATGTCATCTTGAGCCACCCAGTTACTGTGATGACAGATTGCCTGGAAAACAGTTTGCTGCATATGCACATTTCTGCCTTTTAGACACGTCAGCATGGCATGCCCTGACCTCGAATTACAAATGTTACTCTTAATAACTTCTTCAGTAAAACACTCTCCCACTCAGAGGGATAGTGAGTGCCCTGCCTTAGCTGAGGTAAATCCTGAGCGATTGAGATCAGTTTGTGGGCGATCAGAGCCTTCGTTTAAGGTGTGTACAAAACAAATTAGAAGAACAAAGTGATTTTTATAAAATGCCGGGTTTTTCAAGAGGTGTGTAACTTGAGATCCCAGATTTGGAACGCTAACCCTACCCCTCACCTCCACGAGGGACTGCAAATTTCTAGACAATCCTCAGTGTGAGGATGTAGAGCATGTAGAATTAATTCTTTTAAAAAGTAATTGACTCTCAACCTTAATTCCAACACTCCGCTATAACTATAGAGCCTCTAGTGTGGTGCAGTCCTGTCAAAATAAGTATATTTGGTGTGTTCACTCAGCTTTGGTGTTCTACTTGTTGCTTTTTTAAGTGATCGTCCTTGGAATAAGTCAGAACAAGCACGTACCGTGTCATGTTTTCATGCGAGCCAGAAACTGCAGAAGTTCTTTTGCCATATCACTTAGCTTTGTATATAGTGTTAAAATCTTGCAATAGGAAAATAAGCATTCTACACTTTGGCTCCAGACATTTGGTCATGCTAATGTATACTATGCGTATTTGCTGGCTTTCTTGTGGGGAATATTTATTAGTGACTGAGCTAAGATTCCTTCAGTGTAATTTGAGGCATTTTTAGTGTGGGTGTTTTTTTTTTATATTTTATAATTCGGGGTTGTGGTTTTCTCCAGGATTTTACATTTCTGCTTGTTTTGCTCCCCATTAGCACCACCTTGAAAGATCCCATATTTTAACCTCCATCTGAGCAGTGCTGTGTACATGTCTTGCTCTCAAGCCTTTCAACCATGAGGGTAATTGGAAAATGGCCTGAGGTGTGCTCCCTCCTCTCCAGAGGCTCAGAACACTACTAATTCTGCAACACTCTAAGCTACTGTTAGTGCTGAGAATAAGGGGCCATATCTTAAACTGATTTGTGGTTTGAAACAAAGGAATCACACTGTACTAAAGAGAGTCCCTTTTAAATACAGAACTGTAATGCAGATATAATCAGAGGTTCAGAAATAGTGTAGCCTCACAGTGGCCTTGTTAATGGAGCCTCAAGTACCTGCTGCCAAAGTGTGACTCATTGATCCAGCCTCTTGGCTCAGTTCTGCTGCCTGCATTTGTTTAATGTGTTTCTGTAGTCTGTTATTTCTGTGGGTGGAGCAATGGTTCTTAGAGTCTTTGCCCAGTGTACTAATAAGATGTGTATTTGATTGAAAGAAGAAGGGTTTATTTGTGTAGCACGTGCCTTAGGATTTAAACACGAAGTTATGTCCTCTAGAAGCCATCAAATGCTTCAGACCAAGAGTGTTTCTGAGGAACATAAGTCATTTTCTGTTTCCACACAATTAGCAGCAAAAGGTTGGGCAAGGAGTGATGCTCTAATGCTTTCATATAAAGAGATAATCAGGTTTTCCTAAACCTTTAGTTGAAGTAATTTTCTTTATAAGAGCATTTGACAATCCATTTACATTTTGGCTTCCAGACCTGTGCAGCCATATTAAAGATATCCTGTTTATAACAGCAATGTCTTTCCAATGTATTGGTTAGCTCTAGGCAGGCCACATGGCTTTTCAGTTCTAAGTATAGTCTTTAATTCCCTTTCTTTCCTTTCCTGTTAGTGTGAGGGTCTGTACGGTTGGAAATACAGTAAAAACTGGTAATTAGAAACAAATCCTCAGATGGCTCCATGTTTGAATGAATACCCAACTGTGAAACCCCAGTGGATAAAGTCTTATTTTTATTAACTATTGTCTGGCCCACTTTGCTCAACTGTAGCATGTGCTGTTCCCCATATTTCTGCATCTCCATAGACACATCACAGTTAAAATTGAGGTGGTGCTATTTGAGTTGCTTATAACTTAACTTTTTTTTTATTTATTTCCTGGACTGAAATTTGACATAATCCTTAGTCTTAAGGGGATTTTAAAACAAAGTAAACAAACATTGCAGCTCAAATTATATTTATTTTAAAATTTCTTTAAAATTTATAGCGTCACCTTCACTGAGAAGCTTATTTTGTTTGGAAACTTGTAAAGCAATAATTAAGTCAGACAGAAATAGGTATTTAAAAATGGGTGCTGTGCATGCACTGTACTTCATTTATTATAATAAGCACAATGTGGCATTATTACTGGATTTATGCACACTAGAATAAATTCAGCCGTTTATCAGTAAGTGGGACCTAGTGTCAGAATCTGCAGTCGTTTCCAAGATCACACATTGAACATACCTGACGGTAGGTCAGGCTCCCCCATGCCCTGCTACCCAGTCCCCTCTCGTCAAAGAGATCTTGAAAGCCTCACCCACCCCCATTTCTCCCTACACTAGGGAGTGACCACTAAAGGACACAAACTCTTCCTGGGAGGAAGTGGAGGGTAGTGGAAGCAGCAGTCAGTATACCTGTCAGTGCTTCTGGCTTACCTGTGGTGTCACCAACTTAATTGTGGGTACATTTTTGTTTAAAGGAGACTTGATAGTTTGTGGAGGAGATGGTATAAAAATGGACCTTGAGCAGAGTATGGCCAGCTTAAAAAAAAAAGGGGGGGGGGGGTAACAAGGAAACTGATTTGTATTTAGTATTTTAATTTAAAAATATAAACAAAAAGGGAAGAGGCGAAGATTTTTGTTAAAAGCCTGAAATTAGACAGCAATGGAAATAACCTAATAGTTTGTTTAAGAAAATAGCTAATTAAAAATGTAATTGAATCTGAATACGGCTATACACATAGTTCATCGAACAGCATGATCTTATACCTATTAATCTTTCTGATTCATCACCCTTTCCCCTTTCTGTGGCTTGTTAAACCTACTTTTGCATCTTGTCTTAAATTAGATACTCTTTGAGGCTGGAGAGACTTATGTTTTTGTACAGCACCTGGCACAGTGGGGTCCTGATTCTGATTCAGGTTTTGAGTGCTACTATAATATAAATAATAACTTTCAATGCAATGAATTAGCAGTTCTTACATTGAAACTTAAACTAAAATTAAAATGTTGCAGGACAGTCTGCTCCATGCATTTATGAAATGTTCATGTCCAAATTTCAGAATAAATATAAAGGATATATTACTGCTCAAAGATTATCATTGTATTAAACAGGGACAATGGGGATCTTCTATCTTGTGACTGAACCTTCTCTGAATTTAAGTGGATGGTTTTCAATGTCATCTTTTAGGAAGCAAGAAAAAGGAAAAGGAAAGGCCAGAAATTTCTCCTCCATCAGACTTTGAACACACCATCCATGTTGGCTTTGATGCGGTTACTGGAGAATTCACTGTAAGTATACTTGTCCTAGAACTGTTCAGAAAGCCATAGGGTTCCTTGCTGAAGTGAGGAGAATTTGTCACTTAAGAATAAGGTGTAAGTTAGTCTGTTCCTCTCCATCACAAGTCATTTACAATGCCTACCACACCGAGACCTTGGTTGGCCTCATAGGTGTTACTGCAATATAAATGTTTAATATTAGTCACTGGAATCCTGATGCTTTACTTTATACCACATGGGAGAACCCTTTAGTGAGAATTCCTATTAGCCTGTAGAAAAATGAAGTAGCCCCTTTGGTTAGTTCACTTCCATTTACAATAGATATGTACATAGAAAATCAGACTGAGTGATGAATGGGGAATTTAATGTACCTGATCAGGAGAGGGTGTATGTAGGGGCAGGGGGCTGCGAGGTACACAACTTCTTCCTACAGTGCCCCAGTAGGCCAGAAGACCTGATAGAGCTATTGAATGTTTGTGCTAGCTTAGCTGAAGGCTTGGTTTATATTGTCACCTACACGTGTTCAACTCAGTGACTGAAACCCCCACCACATCTGAGTCACTTAGAGTCACAGATTAATGCTTACATGTGGAAAGAAAACCCGTTCTGATTTTTTTTTTTTTAAATGACTTAAAAATATTAAGTATTAAGGTTGTCTTCTGTTTCAGGGAATGCCAGAGCAATGGGCTCGATTGCTACAGACCTCAAATATCACCAAGCTAGAGCAGAAGAAAAACCCTCAGGCTGTACTAGATGTGCTGAAATTCTATGACTCCAAAGACACAGCAAAACAGAAGTACCTGAGCTTCTCCGCTCCAGGTGAGAGACAAGTACATACGAGACATTCAGAGGAAGTTTGGTTCTTACAATCCAGTCTGCTCTTCCCTGTACGTCATTACTTAGAATTGGGAAGGTAGGCCCATGCCAAAGGCTCAAACTAGTATCTAATGAGTAAGGGACACTCATAAATAAAGGTTCCACTACAGTTGCACTCTTTGTCCAGTCAATTTCCTGTTTCAGGTGAGTAAGAGAACAAATGGAACAGGATAATTCAAAATGGCAGTACCAGTCAGCTAAAATCAATTAATTAATGACCTGTCTTTATGAAGCTAGAACTATAAGACTATGATTAACTGGTTAAGTTCACTCCCATTATCTCTAGTCAGAACATGCTTTTGGACAATTACTGTGCAGTAACTTGCATTGGCTCAACTTTCCCAAATGACAGTTTTGGGATAACTCAGTGGTTTGAGCATAGGCCTACTAAACCCAGGGTTGTGAGTTCAATCCGGGGGGGGCATTTAGGGATCTGGGGCAAAAATCTGACTGGGGATTGGTCCTGCTTTGAGCAGGAGGCTGGACTAGTATTTTTCCAGTGTATGTGGTTCCTTTTAGCTGTTTAAATCAAAAAGATTTCCATTGTAAAAATAGCCTGGTGATAGGGGGTTTTCACATCTTTGCCTTATCAGTTTGGTCATAATCTTCTCTTTCGTATGCACATCAAAACCAGTGCACAATTTGACAAAAGAGTCTCCACTCAGGTGAGATCCAGTCATGTAGCAAGTCAGGATTTGAAATATATATTGCCTGACCTGTGCGGGGAAGAAGTTTTTGTAACACCTGTCTGCATCTAGTCAGGGAAATAGATGTTTCATTCATCAACCATGAAAATTCACCTGGTTGGAAGCAGGGAAATCTCATGAACTGTCCATATTCCTGATGTGTTGCTCATGTTTTCTATAAAGTCCACTTTTATTATTTATTATTCCACTAATTATTTATATTCACTTATTACTCTTCTTGCTGTTTAGAAAAAGATGGTTTCGCTTCAGGAACACCAGCAGTAAGTGTATTTATTATTGCTTGCACCATTCCAGGCCTACTCAATTAGTGTTTTTTTTTTAATTAAATTAAAACTCATATTATATATTTCATAATAAATTTAGTAACACTTTATTGAATTGTATTTTTTAACCAATGTTTCCCACAGGAAACAAAGTGCCCAGTAGGTGGTTTAGTTTTAAGGATGTTTACAAATTCTTGTGTGTCTGCTAAATGCTTTCCATGGATGTCTATTTATTATTTAAAGAATGGTGAGAAATACTTAACATATGCTTCTGACAATTTAGAGTAGTAAAAGAGGTAATTTAAATATTCAGATATTTTTTTAAATAAAAGTATTGTAAAAATATTCCAATGAAATGTAATAAACTGAATATTGTAATAAATGTAGTGAGACTCTTACGTCTCTCAGCATACTTACTTTAGTTCTAAATTACTAAGAATTCCTGGATCCTCGTGCTAAAAATGCCTTAAAACTCATAAGCTGTTTACAATTTTGGGGAAAAACAACAGCTTTGCTTCTAGTATATAAATACTTTATTTCCCCTTTATTCCATTCAATAACAAAAATATAGCCCAATGCCAAAGGTTCAGAGCCCTCAACAGCAGTAGCAGAAGATGACGATGATGAAGAGGTTCCTCCTCCGGTTATTGCCCCTCGACCAGATCATACAAAATCAGTGAGTGTGTTTATTTTTAATTTACTCTGGTATTTTTGCTTTTTTTACATTACTTTCTTGTCTGTCTATTGCAGGCCTCTTCCCATGGTCCCTGCCCACACCAGATTGGGGAAGATTATTCTTTGCAAAATGTCACTTTATTTATATTAATTTTATTTTAGTAGTCATGTTTTTTCCTAGCTATAGCTAACTCCCAGGTACCAGTTGGACCAGGAGTATCCAAATTAGTGCTATATTTTGCAGGGCTGCATTGAAAAAATCCCAAATTCATTTCCTCATCCTCTAAAACACCTTTTACATTACAAAACTTTACCAATGCACCTAGAAAATCCCAGATATTGTGGGTAATGTACGTTTTAAAAAAACTTACTCACATACACCTCTACCCCGATATAACGCGGTCGTGGGGAGCCAAAAATCCCTACCGCGTTATAGCTGAAACCCCGTTATATTGGGGTAGGGGCGGCAGGGCTCTGGCGGTGATTTAAAGAGCTCCGGGCTCCGGCCGCTGCAGGGAGCCCAGGCCCTTTAAATCGCCAGCGGAGCTCTGCTGCCGCAGCCCCGGGGTAGGGGTGGCAGGGCTCCAGCGGTGATTTAAAGGGCCCAGGGCTCCCCGCAGCAGCCGGAGCCCCAGGCCCTTTAAAGCGCTGGCGAGCCCCGCTGCCGCAGCCCCGGGGTAGGGGCGGCAGGGCTCCGGCGGTGATTTAAAGAGCTCCGGGCTCCTGCCGCTGCGGGGAGCCTGGGCCCTTTAAAGCGCCGCCGGAGCCCCGCTGCTACCGCGCTATACGCGAACCCGTGTTATATCGGGTTGTGTTATAGCGGGGTAGAGGTGTACTGTGTGCTTGATTTTTTTCTATTAAACTATTATCCCATCACAAAAAACCCTCTGCATTGTAGTTGTCTGGGAATTTATTCCACCAACAAGAATATTATTAGTACTAAATTTTACATGTGAGAACTTAACACTTAAGTTCTTAGTTAAACTTTAGCACCATCTTTAACTCCCCCACCCCAACCTCCCTCCAGAGACCCTCCCTATGCTCCTATAAAGGCCAAATGTCATCTTCTCTTCCACTGTTGCCTTGTTTTGTCTGAAGGGTAGGTATGGAATGTATACAATGTTGACAGAATATTGCTTTAAGGAATAGGCCATATGACATTTAAATAAGGATATAGGTGGAACATTACATGTCTAAAGATCTGTAAATATTGCCACATTAGCAAGTATAACTGTCAATTTATGCAGTTTTTCAAATGATGAACAGTTAGGTAGTTTAGGGAGACCCATGTACAAATCTGAACTATCTTCTGCTCCCCAAAACCGAAAGATTGGGCTGTGCAAAGGTATCTACTGCATCTTCATTTTACTATAGCTTACTACTTCACAAAATCTCCTTTCAGATGATTTGTCCCACAGTTAAATAAAGAGCAGTTTCCATCCTCTTTGATGATGGGTGGGCATCATGTAATGTGAGGAGAGACTGAAGAAATAAGAGAAAATGTACAAAGGATGAAGGGGCAGTCAAACCCTAGCCTCTATTCCAGCATATGGTGTAATAAGGACATCCTATTAGAGAACAAATGGGTAGAAAGCCTTCCCTCCACCCCGCAAAAAAAGTGGAGGTTAGACTAATGTGCTTCGTAATGTCTGTATTTCCAACTAAGCTTTCAAATTAGCAGTTTATGGAGGTGAGTACCACACTATGTAGTTCACGCTTCTGCAGTGTTTGGAGAGATTTCCACCTAGTCCGGCAAAGCAAAGCAATGATGTACCAAAATACACCGTAGAACAGTTTTTGCAATGAGTCCCAGCTGTAGAAACTATAGAAGCCAGAGGCGTCAGGGATCTCTTTCCTGAGTAAAACGACCCCTAGCCATCTGCGCTGTCCAGCAAATCTACAGGTCAGTCTTTCAGAATCAAGTAGTGTTGTAGTCACGTTGGCTAGTATTCAAAAGCAGCAATTCTCAGAACAAGTGGCTCCTGGTTTCAAAAGTTTTAAGTGAAACAATGGTAGTGGTCAGATAAGAATTTATGGCAGTTTTGAACCTGAAAGTCAGTGGTTGCAAAGAGAACTCTGAGCTCTAATAGTGAATGTTCTTTCTTTCCCCACAGATTTACACACGGTCTGTAATTGACCCTATCCCTGCACCAGCTGGTGACACTTGTGATAGTGCTGCCAAGTCAGCTGACAAGCAGAAAAAGAAGACCAAAATGTCAGATGAAGACATCATGGAAAAGCTACGTGAGTTGTATTTTTTAAAAAATACAAATTCCAGTATTGATGCTAGTTATCAATAATTCTCTTATTTATATGGGAGGGCTCTGTGCAGACCTCATCAGCACATTGCTTTGAACTGATAATACCTATTGGAGTCTGTTACAGAAAAGACTGCAGGTATCAAATCAGCATGATGTATGAACTGAGGCCATCATAAAACAATCTGTACAGATGCTTGGTTGTAGTTTCTGTTAACCAGAAAATGGAGACAAATGACTAAGTCTTTTGACTAAACCATCATCCCCATTTTTCATATAAGGGTGATGTAACCCAAAGACTTGGTTATTTCCTGTCATCTGCTAGTTGGGAGGAACTGTATTCAGGCATCTGGACTGGTTTTGAAGAATGGAAATTAACAAGTAAACAAAATTTCCCTGTTTGGCCCTAAAACAGCTTCAATGTCGCATTTGTGGCACGGTGATCAGCTTCTACGGAGCTGTTCCTTTTAGTGCAGAATACAGTGGATTTTTGCTGTTACTAATTCCATAACCTTCATAGATGCACTCATTCACCAAACCAATGCCATTGTCTAGCACAAAGGAGGCAATGACTTAGTTTAAAATAGGCAGTACAATTACTGGATTTATTATTGATTCATCCCACAAAGGTGTTACAAGTCACAAATGTCATACAGAAGAATATCATTTAATTGAAGTGCAGTTCAGTATAAAAAGTTGTTTTTATGACCATAAGAATCAAAAGAAAAAAGTACACATTGTACTCTAATAAAAAGTGAAGAATGCTCTCTTAAATCACTGGGTGGTTTTATGTTTTGTGTGGAATTTTTTTTTTTTTTTTTTTAGGGACTATTGTGAGCATAGGAGATCCCAAGAAAAAATACACCAGATATGAAAAAATTGGGCAAGGGTGAGTATTTGTAGAGCTGTCCAAAATTTTTCAGTGAATGAACCATGATTAAAGGTGTGATGTACTTTTGTCATTTAGCCACTGTTTAATAAAGCAGACATGTCAGTGTATAAGCAGTAATAATCAGATGCAGGAGTCTTCAGACAGTGGTGGAAGTTTTGAATCTGTTCCTTTATGGGACTGTGCTTGTGCATTAATGTCTCTTTGGAAACAAACCACTTTCTGGTGAGATTGGAAGGGAGTGAAAATGTATTCATTTAAGTGAACTTTTGTCTTTTTTCTGCTCTTCCCCTTCATGAGATAAACGTGTCTGTTCTTTTAATGTTATGACTAGTGAAAAGCTAAGGGTGATAGAATGCAAGTTTTTCCTACCCCGGTCAAGGTGCTATCAATCTAGTGTAATTTGCTCTAGATATTTCCATGAATCATTTCAATGTAAAAGTTCAGTTGAAGGATGAATACTGGCAGTGCTTGCATAATTTTTTTAATATAAACGTTGTTCTTACTGTGTTTGCATCCCCTCTAACAATATTTTGATAGTGTGTGTGTGTGTGTGTGTGTAGAGGAATGAGGGGTGGAATAGAATCCCCTTTAGAATCGATTGTCTGATTTATCCGATATTTGGGAATAGCACAAGGTATAGGGATTTGCATACACTGACATGCAAGAAAAGTAGTTTTCCTCTTACTATGAAAGAGGCTGGTCCTATGGTGACTAGTGTGCTCTTTTTGAGCTGGCTGGTATTTGTATTTAGTACTCCTTATTTGAGTACTCCTTGAATGCCCTTCTTTCTTAAGAACATAACAGCTGCTATACTGGGTTGGACCATGGTCCATCTTGCCCAGTATTTTGTTGCCAGCAGTGACCCGTTCCAGAACTTCAGGGAGAGAGAGTACAGAACAGGGTAATTATGGAGTGATCCACCCCCAGCTTCTGGTGATCAGAGGTTTAGAGTCACCCCGAGCATGGGGTTCCACTCCTGACCATCTTAGCTAATAGGCATTAATAGACCTATCCTCCATGCACTTATCCAGTTCATTTTTTTACCCAGTTACACTTTTGGCCATCACAACATGCCATGGCAGTGAGTTCTACAGGTTAGTTGTGCGTTGTGTAAAAAAGTATTTCCTCTTGTTTCTATGAAAGCTGCTTGCTGCCTATTGATTTCACTAGCTTTCTAAAGGGAAATCAGGCCTTGCCAATCTATTAGAATTCTTTGAGAGAGTCAACAAGTATGTGGACAAGGGTGATCCAGTCGATACAGTGTACTTGGATTTTCAGAAAGCCTTTGACAAGGTCTCTCATCAAAGACTCTTAAGGAAACTAAGTAGCTGATGAGAGGGAAGGTCCTCTCGTGGATCAGTAACTGGTTGAAAGATAGGAAACAAAGAGGTGGGAATAAGTTCAGTTTTCACAATGGAGAGAGGTGAACAGGAGGGTTCCCCAACGATCTGTCCTGGGACCTGTGCTGGGTTCAGCGTATTCATTAATGATCTGGAAAAGGAGATGAACAGTGAAGTGGCAAAGTTTGCAGATGATACAAAATTATTCAAAATAGTTAAGTCCAAAGCAGACTGTGAGGAGAATTAGAGGGAATCTCTCAAAACTGGGTGACTGGGTAACAAAATGGCAGATGAAATTCATCATTGATAAGTGCAAAGTAATGCACGTGGGGAAAAAACAATCCCAACTATACATATACACCTCTACCCTGATATAACACGACCCGATATAACACGAATTCGGCTATAACACGGTAAAGCAGCGCTCCGGCGGATCAAAGCAAGTTAGATATACTGCGGTTTCACCTATAATGCAGTAAGATTTTTTTGGCTCCCGAGGACAGCGTTATATCGGGGTAGAGGTGTATACATGTGTTTACATATATGATGGGGTCTAAGCTATTACCACCCAAGAAAAAGCTCTTGGCATCACCGTGGATAGATCTCTGAAGATTTCCACGAAATGTGCAGTGGCAGTCAAAAAGAACTATTAGGAAAGAGATGGAAAATATCACGATGCCACTATATAAATCCACAGTGTGACTGACACCTTGAATGCTGTATCCAGTTCTGATCGCCCAAAAAGAAACATGGTGGAACTGGAAGAGGTTCAGAGGAGGGCAGCAGAGATGTTCAAGGATGTATAACAGCTTCCTTTCAGGGAGACACTAAAAAGATTAGGGCTATTCAGCCTAGAGAAAAGATGACTAAGGAGGGATATGATAAAGGCCTATAACATCACTATGAATGATGTCAAAAAAGTGACTAGAGAAGTGTGTGTTTACCCTTTCACACAATACAAAAGCCAGGGGTCATCCAATGAAATTAATAAGCAGCAGGTTTTTTACAAACAAAAAGAAGTACTTTTTCACACAAATGCGCAGTTCTTGACAGTTTTTAGTGTGCAAAACTTAAAAAAAAAATCTTTGATCTGTCTGCATGTATATTCTTGTTAGATTTGAAATCATACAGCTGATCACATACCTTGTATTCACAGTGCTTCAGGTACAGTTTTCACAGCTATCGACGTGGCAACAGGACAGGAGGTAAGATCTGTGTGAATATTTTCCGTTTAAATTAGCAGTTATGGGTGATGGAAGTGAATTGGATAGGTTTTTTTTTGTTTGTTTGTTTTTTTACCAGTGGCTCCCATCTCTGGCATTACTTTCTAGTAGAATATTTGTCATAGTCATTTGTAACAGTGCAGTCCTTGTTTTGTAGTAACCGGATGATGAATACTAAAAACAGGGTTTTGTTTTTCCAATGAAATGCAAAGGGACCAAGATGTTCAGAGTTGTGGGTTTTGAAAACTGTTTAATCTCTAAGTGTTGTAGGCAATATTGACTTGAATTCTGACCAATAATTTTGCATTTAGCCTTCTACGTAGCTTCATCTGTGACCATGATAGTCTTGCCCATATGGAAATTGCTTCTCGCCAAACAATTCCTTCTATTTTAATTAAACTACCTTCTCCATATCCTGTTCCCAGATTCTTCCCATTGATTACACCATATCACCTGGCAGACGTGGTGGCATCATTGTCATTTACAAATTGTTCATTAAGCCTTCACCATCCTATTTGCTTTGATGTTTTCCTTCGAACGTCTTTTACTCCACTGGTCCCCTACAACTAAAATTCACAATTGTCGGCTTCTTTCTAAAGTCATCTTTTCTTTAATTGCTTTACCCATCGGCTCAGGCAGTCTCTCCTGCCACCACCTCCTCTGGCACCTGAATGTTCATTTTGCTAATAGCTGAAATGTTCTCACCTATAGTTTTACCTCTCTCCTTTATAGCTGTTGGCTTCTTCCTCTTTTCTACCTCTTCTGCCTAAGAGTAACCACACCCTGGATTAATGAGTAATTTCCCCCTGTACTTTCCTTTACCTGTCATACACTAAGCACTTTATGTGCTTGTCCATCTATAACAAAATCCCATACCTGGATTCCGTTTTTCTAGCCCTTCTTTACTTCCTGTTAGAAAAAACTAACTCGCTGTACATCTTTCAACCAACTTACCCTATAAAAACCACTTTCCATTGCCTATCTCTCCAGAACCCATGGTACAATAATAGCTCAAATCCTTAAGACCCCCCCCCCCCCCCCAAAAAAAAAACCCCTAAACTAAAATTCTGGTGCACCAAAATATGCAGTATTGTCATTTTTTATTGTGAATATTACATAGCCCCTCTCCCAGGTTTCCTTCTGATCTTTAGTGATACTATTGCTATTCTGTAATCTCCGGAGTCATTCTAACACTGCCAATTCAGTCCTTAACACACTTGACATCTCCTCTACTCTGAACAGAGCTTACTATTTCTTCCACTCCAGAATTGCATCTGTCTGTGGCAGTATCACATTGTCAGCTTTTCCCTGTCCCTTCCAATAACACTACTGATCCTCTGTGTAGTTCCCACGAAATCTCCAGTGTCTGACCTCACTGATCCAACACTTGATCACTTCCAATCTCTTTCCTCCCTCTAGCAGTGAAACCATCTTTCACATGGCTTCCTCATTACTACTTTTACCTCACTGCAGCATTTAGACAATATGCACCTGCCATCTCTAAAAGCTATTTTAGCTCTGGAGGTGATGACATATCAGACAGTAGACCATTCCTTCTCCAGTTGTCTTAATTATAAGACATCTACTTCCAACTCATAGATGGACATGGTTCTTCTTGGCAAGAAGAATACCATAGTTATTAATGGTCAAACTCATTCCTCTCAATTTCTCAACCTTGATTTTCTTTTCAGACTTTATGGCTGTAATTTTGAAGTTGTCACCCCACCAAGCTCCTCTTTGTTTTTTGTCTTGCTATGCTGTAAAAGTTCACCTCTCACCTGTTTAACAGCATGTCTGCTTTTCTTTCATCACTCACTTTATTGAATCACTCTTTCGGGCATTGTCTCTTCACACCTTCATATTTGCAGCTCCTTTTGCCTCGCAAACGCACTTTTATCCAAATGCTAGTCTGTTCAGAACAAAACATACAGAAACAATCCTTGTCCTGAAAACCTTGCACTGGCTATCGCTTGTATCCACTACAAAATCACTCATCTTCAAGCCTGTTAATAGCTTCTCTCTTGACTCTGATTTCATTTCTGTCCCCCAAACCCTTCCTCCACTTCTCTCTATTCTGATCTGCACTGTGTTGGCAGTGACTCTTTTGCTGGCACTGCATTTCCTCGACTATGACGGGATGATGTTAAGAGTGGTGTAAGTTGCACATTAGTAATTTGGGGTAACTGGTGATGGAAGGGGAATTAACAGCAGGATATGCAATTAACAGGACGATGTAGGAAGGTGTAAGATAAAGCAGATCTCCTGTGCCTGTCACATCACTTCATAGTTCCTGTTCTTTTCCTGCCATAACCCTATCCTTTGCTTCCCCTCATGCTGCAAGCTACTCCTGCCTGAACCAACACTGACTTTCTGATGTGCAATTTAGATCGCCATTTGTGTCGCTTCTGAATTTGGCTCACTGTCTGGAGCAGTCATGCTGCCACTTTATTGACTTGCTAGCCTTTTTTATAAAATACAGCTCCAGACCCACCTTGTACATAGCCTACAGCCAGCAAGCTGTTGGACAGTTTGACAGAGCATCCCTTGTTATTACTAACCCACATGCCTTGTCTACTCCTCTGTTCTAATCATTCAATTAACTTTTACTGTAATATTATAAATGTTATTTAGTGTTGCAGCGGGTTGGCACTCAGGTTTGTAGGACTAACACTTCATCTTGTGTTTTACTCTTTCCCCTCGTTTTCAGGTTGCTATCAAACAGATAAACCTGCAGAAGCAGCCCAAGAAGGAGTTGATTATTAATGAGATCCTGGTAATGAAAGAGTTAAAGAATCCCAACATAGTCAACTTCCTAGACAGGTAAATGCAGACAATCAAACAGTTAAGCTTCCTTCTCCCAGGAGTCAGGATTCTAACCTGCCATCTTCTATGATCACTGTGGGTATGTTTCCACTGCAGCTCAAAGCATGCTTCCCAGCTCAGGTAGACCGACATGTTAGCTTTGCTTGAGCTAGCACTCTAAAAATCACTAAAAATAGCCATGTGGCGAGTAGCATGGGCAACAGGTTGAGCTAGCGCCTTAAATACAAACCCACCTGGCCCCCCTGTGCACATACTCAGGCGGTACAATGAGTATTTGGGTTAAGAGATTGCCAGGCAAAAGCCAGGTGTGTTGCAGGGCATAGAGCTGGTGATTCAGTAAGTAGCATTCTTTTCTGATTCGGTACCAAACCAATATCCCAAACTGGGATTGGGGAGCACTGTGCTGCTGGAGGTGCTGTTTTAGATGAGATGCAAAACTGTTATCCTGACTTTTTAGTCAGAGAAGATCTTTTGGCATTTTGGTAAGAGAAGCTTGGCCCCAGCTTTTAAATCCAGTCTGTCTACCTAAAAACGTTTTTTTTCCTAATTGATCTAAAACTCATAGAAATGTAGGGCTGGAAGGGACCTCAAGAGGTTATGTAGTCTATCTCCCTGAACTGAGGCAGGACCAAATACACCATACCTAGCAGGTGTTTGTCTAAACTATTCTTAAAAATCTCCAATTATGGGAGTTACACAACCTCCCTTGGTAACCTATTCCAATACTTAACTATCCTTATAGTTAGAAAGCTTTCCTAATATCTAACCTAAATCTTCCTGTCTGCAGGTTAAGCCCATTGCTTCTTGTCCTACCTTCATTGGACATGGAGAACAGTTGATCACTGTCCTCTTCATAGCGGCCCTTAACATATTTGAAGCTTGTTATCAGGTTTTCCCCTCAGTCTTGTTTTCTCAAGACTAAACATGCCCCGTTTTTTAACCTTTCCTCATAGGTCAGATTTTCTAAATCTCTCACCCCTTTTGTTGCTCTTATCTGGATTCTCTCCACTTTTCCACAATGTTTCCTGAAGAGTGGCACCCAAAACTGGACGTAGGACTCCAGCTCAGGCCTCACCAGTGCCAAGTAGAGGGGGACAATTACCTCCTGTGTCTTACTGTTAATATACCCCAGAATATTTCCCCTTTTCGCAGCTACATCACATTGTTGGCTTACGTTCAATTTGTGATCCAAGATCCTTTCCTGCAGTACTATTGCCTAGCCAGTTATTTCACATTTTGTATGTATGCATTTGACTTTTCCTTTCTAATTGTGGTACTTTGCACCTGTCCTTATTGAATTTCATCTTGTTGATTACAGATCAGTTTGTCATGATCATTTTGAATTCTAATCCTGTCCTCCAAAGTGCTGGCAACCTCTCACAGAGTGGTGTCATCTGCAAACTTTATAGCATAGTCTCCACTCCATTATCCAAGCCATTAATGAAAATTTTGAATAGTATTGGACCCAGGACAGACTCCTGTAGGACCCCATGAGATAAGTCCTCCCAATTTGACAGTGAACCATTGATAACGACTGAGTACAGTTTTTCAGTCACCACCCACCTTAGTAATTTCATAGACCACATTTCTCTAGTTTGCTTATGTGAATATCATGTGGGACTGCCAAAAAGCTAAATAAGATAAATCATGTCTACTGCTTCCCCCCATCCACTAGGCCAGTACCCCTGTCAAAGGAGGAAATTAGGTTGGTTTGGCATGATTTGTTCTTTACAAATCCATGCTGGCTATTCCTTAACATCCTATTATCCTCTAGGTGCTTACGAACTGATAGTTTAATAATTTGTTTCAATATCTTTCCAGATATTGAAGTTAGTCTGACTGGTCTATAATTCCCCAGGTCCTCATTGTTCCCCTTTCTAAAGACCGGTGCTATGTTTGCCCTTCTCCAGTCGTCTGGGACCTCACCTTTCCTCCATGAATTCATTTGATTGCTAATGGGTCCATGATTGCTTCAGCTACTTCCTTAAATACCCTAGGGTGAATTTTGTCAGGCCTGTTGTGAAGTATTCTCTTGAACAGTTGCTGCAATACACTGTCAGTCATTTATCAGTCCTGATTCTCCACTCCTGGCAAATGAGCTTATTTCTGTATTTTCTGCCTTTAGTTTTCTTGTAGGTGATGAATTGTTTGTTGTGATGGAGTACCTTGCTGGAGGGTCACTCACTGATGTGGTCACAGAAACTTGCATGGATGAGGCACAGATTGCTGCTGTTTGCAGAGAGGTGGGTGTTGCGTTTCTGTGGCTAGGGGGTGAGAGTGCAATCTTTCCTCCCCCATTTTTTGAGATACATTTATATTACTGGCCAGCCACTGCAACAATTGATTTGATGTCCAGGCTTCATTTAACATCTTCACTAATAAACTGAAAGAGAAATTAAGCAGCATTCTAACTAATTTCGAAGAGGATATTTAATTGGAGAGAATTCTACTGACTCTAGTGATTGCTGGGAAATAATATGAAGATGAGATGTGCAGAAAAATAGCAAAATGAGTAACAAAAAAATGCAACCTAAAAGATCTGGGGGAAAACAATCCAAAGCAGTGGGAGGGGAACCAGTGATGGATAGAGATGGCTAAAGGTGACAGCAGAAAGCAAATGAGACATGAGTTTGCAATGCAACATGACAATAAAAGCTGATGGAGTTTTGGGCTGGTATATAGATACCTCAAATCATGGAGCAGTGGGGTAGGAGTGTCCCTTTCTATTTGGCACTTGGAATATTATGTTCATTCTGGTTACAATGTTACCAGAAAGATACTGACAGGCTGGATGGAGTTCAGAGAAGCGCAGCAAAAAATTTCAGGTGGCTGGAGTGATTCACTTTCAAAGAAAGATTTGAAGACAAACCTACAGATATTTAGCAGGTGTAAACAATAACAGGGAAATCCGTAGTTGTATGAGTGTATATAGCTAAGAGTAATGAGAGTGAAAAAGTGGGATGAATATGTAGAAAACCTGAGCTCTGTTACCCCGTGGAATATTCTCCAAATGTAAGGGGTGGAATAGCTATCACCGAGAAGGCTTAAGAATAGACTGGGTAAAACAGGATACTGAAGTCACAACCCTAGTGGATCACAACCCTACATTTGCATGGCAATGGGCTGGATGGTTGAGTGTTTTTCCCTCTTTCTAACTAGTTTTGTGGTCTGTTCAGGCATTAAATTATGGAATGGCCCTCTTTCTCTGTTTCTTCAGCTATTTTCAGAAAAATAATTTAAAAGTAACAAAGAATTGTAGCTGTTGATGATCAGTTATTTCCCTGAGTAAAAATGCAAGAGACCAGCACAAACTCAATTTATTGTCGGGGTAATTGTATTATCTACCCTGCACGGGAAGCTTTTAAAAGCCCCTTAGCATGCATCAGCTGGGCATCTGCTTAGATGATGCACTGCAAGGGATGGGCTGGGAAGCACCCTCATACCTCAACATGTGTGCATAGGTAATTATAAAAGTAAAATAAAAGTAACTAATTACAGTAAGATCAGATGTGAACAAGAATGTTTTTTTAGCCTATAAAGTCTTAAAAATAAGTATACTCCTGCTTGGATACTTCCAGTTTGCCATCTTTTTTTAACTAATTTGCATTTTAATTTCTAGGAATCCTTTTGCCCAGTTAATTTGTCTTCAATTTTTTGGCCTCTCCAGTTTCTTTATATTTATTGTTTATATTGCTGCAGCACCTAGAGGGTCTGTTCACAACCAGAGCTGGACAAATATTTAGGAAGAAATAGTCCATGGCCCAAAGCGCACTTTCCCGATTTCATCTGAGAATTTTCAGCAAGGCTATTTCAAAATAAAACAGCTTTCTTTTCCAGTTGCAGTACATAAAACACTTTCAAAGCAAACTTCTGAGGCTGAATTCCTAGCCTTGTTTTTTGTTTTAACAGCTGAAATCTCTAATGATGGCATTAAAATCAGACCAGTAATTTAAACCTAAATTAATTCTAAAGCACTCTCTTACCATCATCAGATTAAACTAATCTAAGGTTTTATATCAATTCAGGCTCCTTGACAGTCTTTAAGGATTTAAATCAATTTAAACTAAAATAAAGCAAACAAAAAAAAAAACCAAAACATCATAATCTGGGACAGTGGAGGGTCTATTGAGGGCCAGCCACTAGGTGAAGTATTAAGAGGTATTAAGTATTAAGAGGCAGTTATCATTCAGGGATAGGACAGTGTTCAAGGCAATCTGTAAAAGTCATGCCTGTTCAGGAAACATTTGTAGATTTTGAGAAGTAAGATCAAGCCAAGTTTTAAGATTATGAATGTGTAAAATCAGCAAGAGTGGGCTCTTGCTTAACTCATCTTAAATCATTTCAAAGCTAAAGCTCTGCAGAGACCAGCAATATTCTTAACTGCTTTAGATTTTGAATAAATCTAAAAAAGAAAAGCAGGTAAAAATTTTTAAGCTGTTGATTTCAAACTCAGCTTTATTTCTGTGTCTCATTAAGAGTCTACAAAACAAGCCAAGTTTAAAGAAAATGGTGGTTTTAAAATGATCTGTCTAGATGCCAAATACAAAGTTAAATTGTCTCCAGTTTCCGATAAATTGAAAATTAATACTCTGCATTTAACTAGCCACCCATGAATGAGTTTAAACTTAAGCTTAAAACTTACTTAAAACTCTTTTTACTTAACCAATAATTCTACTGTCCAACATGTAAATTCAGAATACTCATGACTGGTAAATCAAAACCACTTTTCTAAGCTGAGCATATGTATTAATTCTCAATAGGGGTTAATTTGTGGAATAATTGAGAGAGCTAGAACTATGTAAAAATTTGTATAATGGAAACTGTTTTGCACCCTTCCTTATAGCAAGCACTACATATATTTAAGAGTGAAGCATTCTCCTTATAGTGAAACTCTACCAAAGGAAACTGATCTCAGTAGTCAGTCAGGATTCCCCAACAACTGAAAAGCTGTGAAAAGTAACATGTAGCAAAGTGAAAGTGCTTTGGAACTTTGGGGAATCTTGGATGATGCCTGGCTGGTGAGCACTTTTAGTTCATTTTGCAATTCTATGATGGCAAGGAAATAGCGTATTCTCTGAAGTTAAAGAAGCAGGTTTTGACCTCTCTGAATTTTGGGTGGCAGTAGTCTGGTTTCTCATCATAAGAGCTTCCTCTGCTGGATATTTAAAGTAATACCTGCTACCTTTTTACACATTGCATTATATGCGCACAAACTTTGCTTTTTGATTCACAATACACAAACTGTATTTCCTTTTGATAAATGTTTTCCTTTTCCTCCTCCCCGTACAGTGTTTGCAAGCACTAGAGTTCCTACATGCCAACCAGGTAATCCACAGAGATATTAAGAGTGACAACGTGCTTTTAGGAATGGATGGATCAGTTAAACTCAGTGAGTGCCAGACAATTGTTTCAACCTGCTGCTGCTTTTTAAACATTTTGCAATTAATAGTATGTTTGTAAGTGCATAGTTGTCTCAGATATTTGAGATGAATTTTTACTAAAAATCAGCAATAGAATTCATTCCGCTTTGCAAAAAGAATTTTGCCCACTATAGTTGGGTTTGTAATTCTGAGCATCTGAAAGTTACTGACTTTGAGTGTATCAAACAAGAAGGATGTTTAAGTAACTTGTTACCACATGAATGCGTTTGTAAATGTGAGTTAACCTGCAGTGTAAAGTCAGATAAAGATACAAGGATTGCCAGTAAGGGAAGCTGGCACTAATCGGAGCTGCCTTATTGGCTCCGTTCAGATTCAAATGCTTTTGCACTGTCCATTTAATTGACAGGATGAAAATTACACATTTATATTTCAGTACTGCCTAAAGGCTGCAAACCAGGTAGGGTCCTATTGTGCTGGACACGGCACTTGTCTGAATTTTTTTTAACTACAGTTAAAAGTATCTACAATGATAAAAATAATGTTAGAGATCAGGGAAATATTTTTGTTTTCAATTTTATATTGTGCATTTGACAGCACTTATTATGCAATCAGTCAGTTGTTGTGTGCGTCTCTCATACAGCAAGTGGGGAAAGAGAGAAAAAAATTCAAAAATTTAGTGAATTTAATCTCAGAAGTTGCCAGGAGTGCTTAGGGAAAGGTGCATTAAGATTTACACACTGAGCACCTAAAAGTTTGCTAAGCGCTACAGAGATGCCTAAAAAGACATGGGGTGACACTCCGAAAGCTGCTTTCTGGATTTGGACACCCGGGAAATCTACCACTGTTCCCTGTTCCAAGAGCTTGTAGTCTAATTTCAGTTATTATACAGTAACCCCTCACTTAGTCGTCCCGGTTAATGTTGTTTCGTTGTTATGTTGCTGATCAATTAGAGAACATGCTCATTTAAAGTTGCGCAATGCTCCCTTATAACGTTGTTTGGCAACCACCTGCTTTGTCCACTACTTGCAGAAAGAGCAGCCCATTGGAGCTAGCTGGTGGGGGCTTGGAACCAGGGTGGACTGGCAGCCTCCCTCTCAGCTCCCCTCTCCCCTAAGTTCCCTGTGTGGCAGCCGCCCAGCATGCTATCAGTTGCCAGGCAGTTCAGCTGTCCCTCCCCCCACTGCCGTGTGCTGCTCCTGCCCTCTGCCTGGGAGCTGCCCCCGAGAGCCTCCTGCTTGCTGTGCAGGGGGGGGGAAGAAGGGTGCTAATATCAGGGTGTTCCCCTCCCCCCACTCTTGTACCCCATCTCCTGTACCTTATCTCCACAGGCGGGGGACACAACAGGGCTCAGGACTGAGGGAGCTTGCTGGCAGCAGCTGCAGTCTTAATTTGCTAATCCACTTAAAAAGGCAATGTACTTAGAGTAGGGTCAGCGTACTTAAAGGGGCAATGCACGTCTCTCTCACACAGGGTGTGTGTCTCTGTCTCTCTCTGCCATGCTGTCTCCCCTCCCTCCATTCGTGCTGCCTTGTAAAGTGTAAAAAGAACGAGGAGTACTTGTGGCACCTTAGAGACTAACACATTTATTTGGGCATAAGCTTTCATGGGCTAAAACCCACTTCATCGAATGCATGCAGTGGAAAATACAGTAGGAAGGCGCGCACACACACACCATGAAAAAAAGTATATACATCTTCCTACTGTATTTTCCACTGCATGCATACAATGAAGTGGGTTTTAGCCCACGAAAGCTTATGCCCAAATAAATGTTAGTCTCTAAAGTTCCACAAGTACTCCTCGTTCTTTTTGCTGATACAGACTAACACGGCTACCACTCTGAAACTTGTAGAGTTACCCCGTGAGGGCTCAGCTGAGTGCTAGTTCATCATTTAGCAGTAAGGCATTCCCTGGGAAATATCCCAACCTCTTCCACCCTCTGACTTCACCACCTCAACCAAGCTTCACAATCATCATTGCTGTGTACACACACACACACACACACACACACACACACAGAGTCTTTTGTCTGGTGAAATTTTTTTCCCTGGAACCTACACCCAGCCCCCATTTACATTAATTCTTATGGGGAAATTGGATTTGCTTAACATCATTTCGCTTAAAGTAGCATTTTTCAAGAACATAACTACGATGTTAAGCAAGGAGTTACTGTACATGGGAGAGTTTGTAAACAGTAGTGGGGAAAGGTGAACAGTGAAAGATAATGGGGTTACTCAGGTAAATTAAGTGCACGTCTTAAGGGTATATAGAGGGATCTGTCAGATTTATAGGGCTGTGGAATTTTTGCTTTGTGTACAAACGGAGTATTTGCAGGCTATCTTCCAAATGAGATGACAAGTGAAGGGAAGCAGTGGAAGGTGTGAGTGGGAGAGATTGAATGGAAGGAGGAGAGAGGATTCTAGCAGAGGATGTGTAAAAAGGAACGATTTAAGGAAGGACAGGGACGCGGTGAGGTAGGTGATAGGAATAGGTATGAGGAAGAGGTGGTTGCTGGAAGAGGAAAGAAGAAGGGGGATCAGCAGAGATGGCATGGGGAGGCAGGGGAAAGGAACTATAGAAACTTGCTAGCTGAAGCAGGTGGCTGTAGAATCTGTTGAGGTTAATGGAATCTATAATCCTCTATTTGGTGAAGGAGGCATGGGCTATTACCCACCTCACAAAACGCAGTAAAAGAACTAAAAAAGAGCCACCATGGCTTAACAACCATGTAAAAGAAGCAGTGAGAGATAAAAAGGCATCTTTTAAAAAGTGGAAGTCAGATCCTAGCAAGGTAAATAGAAAGACGCATAAACACTGCCAAATTAAGTGTAAAAATGTAATAAGAAAAGCCAAAAAGGAGTTTGAAGAACAGCTAGCCAAAAACTCAAAAGGTAATAACAAAATGTTTAAGTACATCAGAAGCAGGAAGCCTGCTGAACAACTAGTGGGGCCCCTGGACGATTGAGATACAAAAGGAGCACTTAAAGACGATAAAGTAATTGCGGAGAAACTAAATGAATTCTTTGCTTCAGTCTTCACGGCTGAGGATGTTAGGGAGATTCCCAAACTTGAGCCGTCCTTTGTAGGTGACAAATATGAGGAATTGTCACAGATTGAAGTGTCATTAGAGGAGATTTTGAAATTAATTGATCAACTTAACAGTAACAAGTCACCGGGACCAGATGGCATTCACCCAGGAGTTCTGAAAGAACTCAAATGTGAAATTACGGAACTGTTAACTATGGTTTGTAACCCGTCCTTTAAATCAGCTTCTGTACCCAATGACTGGAAGATAGCTAATGTAAGCCAATATTTAAAAAGGGCTCTAGAGGTGATACAGGCAATTACAGACTGATAAGTCTAACGTCAGTACCGGGCAAATTAGTTGAAACAATAGTAAAGAATAAAATTCAGACACACAGAAGAACATAAATTGTTGGGCAAAAGTCAACATGGTTTCTGTAAAGGGAAATCATGTCTTACTAATCTATTAGAGTTCTTTGAAGGGGTCAACAAACATGTGGACAAGGGGGATCCAGTGGACATAGTGTAGCTAGATTTCCAGAAAGCCTTTGACAAGGTCCCTCACCAAAGACTCTTACTTAAATTAAGCTGTCATGGGGTAAAAGGGAAGATCCTTTAATGGATTGAGAACTGGCTAAAAGACCGGGAACAAAGGGTAAGAATAAATGGTAAACTTTCAGAATGGAGAGGGGTAACTAGTGGTGTTCCCCAAGGGTCAATCCTAGGACCAATCCTATTCAACTTATTCATAAATGATCTGGAGAAAGGGGTAAACAGTGAAGTGGCAAAGTTTGCAGATGATACTAAACTACTCAAGATAGTTAAGACCAAAGCAGACAGTGAAGAACTTCAAAAAGATCTCACAAAACTAAGTGATTGGGCAACAAAATGGCAAATGAAATTTAATATGGATAAATGTAAAGTAATGCACATTGGAAAAAATAACCCCAACTATACATACAATATGATGGGGGCTAATTTAGCTACAACTAATCAGGAAAGAGATCTTGGAGTCATCGTGGATAGTTCTCTGAAGATGTCCACGCAATGTGCAGCAGCAGTCAAAAAAGCAAACAGGATGTTATGAATCATTAAAAAAGGGATAGAGAATAAGACAGATAATATCTTATTGCCCTTATATAAATCCATGGTACGCCCACATCTTGAATACTGCGTACAGATGTGGTCTCATCTCAAAAAAGATATACTGGCATTAGAAAATGTTCAGAGAAGGGCAACTAAAATGATTAGGGGTTTGGAACGGATCCCATATGAGGAGAGATTAAAAAGGCTAGGACTTTTCATCTTGGAAAAGAGGAGACTAAGGGGGGATATGATAGAGGTATATAAAATCATGAGAGGTATGGAGAAAGTGAATAAGGAAAAGTTATTTACTTGTTCCCATAATATAAGAACTAGGGGCCACCAAATGAAATTAATGGGAAGCAGGTTTAAAACAAATAAAAGGAAGTTCTTCTTCACACAGTGCATAGTCAACCTGTGAAACTCCTTGCCTGAGGAGGTTGTGAAGGCTAGGACTGTAACGGTTTAAAAGAGAACTAGATAAATTCATGGAGGTTAAGTCCATTCATGGCTATTAGCCAGGATGGATAAGGAATGGTGTCCCTAGCCTCTGTTTGTCAGAGGGTGGAGATGGATGGCAGGAGAGAGATCACTTGATCATTGCCTGTTGGGTTCACTCCCTCTGGGGCACATGGCATTGGCCACTGTCGGCAGACAGGATGCTGGGCTGGATGGACCCTTGGTCTGACCCAGTATGGCCGTTCTTATTTTCTTATGTTCTTATGTTAGTATCTGTAGTGAAGATGCTGGTGGGTTGACCTGGTCCATGGGAGGTGGCTGATGTGCACTCCCATGCTAGGAGAAGGGGCCTGAGCAGTTCTTGAGGGCATCTTGGCTCTCCGGATGGTACTGTGTGGGTGAAGGTATCTTTTTTTCCCCTAGAGTTACTGTCTCTGAAGAAGCTGACAGTGGGAGGCCAGTGTGAATGTAGTGAGGATCCCCAGGTGGATGAAGCGTGTGTGGGCTGCCAGTGCCTGGTCTCCTTGAAACACCTTTCCTTGCATAGTCTGCAGAGGCTCTCACCTGCCTTCTTCCTGCTGGTGCTGTGGAGGCTACAAGGCTTTTCTGGGACACCTGGGGATTTTAATAGGCTGCCTGTAAGAGAGCTGCTGCTTATGTCACATTTTTGAAGTCGCCTAGATTTCAGGTTGACTGTGACCCTTTGAGGGAATGTAAGTGGTGAATGATGCTATAGACCTAGAAGGGAAAGCCTTTATGAAAGAGTAGCAAGATGAGAGCTACTGGCTGCTATTGCTTTGGAGACTGGGAAGGAGGAGGATAGTAGCTTGCTAAACTGCCCTTGGACAGTTTTCAGGCATGAAACCCATTTGTCAGCACTATCTGGTACTAGCATTTGAAATGTAGGGAAAAGCATTTTTAAAGTTTTGAAATCCTGTCTTTCAAACTAATGTAAATCTTAGGATAAATCCCAGTTTTTGCTGAGATTGTGTCCTCGTTGGTGCTCTCCATGCCTGAAAAGAAGTGGGAGATCTGCGGGTTGGACAGAGTAGCAGGATGGAATACACATTGAAAATGCATTGATGCATTCCATTAATTCCAGTAAAAATAAAGGGCCAGATTTTCAAGAGACACTGGTGGGAGGTGCCCACTGGAGGTGGGGGAACTGTCATTCCCTGTCATGGTGGCAGGGCGGCTGGCACAAGCCCAGGATGCAGCGACAGCCATCAGTCAGTGCCTGCCTGTGGTACCCCTTCACAAGGGAGGATAGATGGGACCTGGTTGGGTGGGATCTGGCAGCTGTGACTTGTAGGGGAATGGACCAATCAGCTGAGGATTCAGCAGAAGGACCAATTGGGAAGTGGACCAATGGGGGCTCTTTCTGAGCTGCAGCTTGTCTGCTCTTCAAAAACCTGGACATGGTTGTTACTTGAAAACCCTGCCTGGACAGAAAAAGGAGGCTCAAAAAGAGGCTCTGTCCAGGAAAACCTGGATGTATGGTAACCCTATTTTTGTACTGGGACTGGCGCCCAGTCTGATGGTGTCACCTTCCGGGTTCAGGACCATTACATTACACAACATAGCATAAAGGCTACACCAGTGCACAAAAACGTTTTTCCCCCATGTTGTTCTTGGTCCTTTTTTGTTGGAATTCTTGGTGGCTTGAAGAGGGATTAGACAAAACATCACTCTTTTTTTTTTTTTTTTAGGAGACCGCAAATTACCTTTATAAAAAAGAACTTAATTCTTTGAGTAGGAGTTTATTTTAAGTAGGCTATATTCTTCAGTGTTTGTATGAACTTGCTGGTTAGACTTTCTGCTGTGACATGAAAAGTATAAGAAAACTTTGAGATTGCAAATGTACAGATGCAAAAGATGTTTCTATAGTAATAGAAAAATTTGTTGTTAGATAATTGGGGTTTTGAGATGGGATTCACAACAGACTAGGATGCACTGAATTAACTATCACTAACTAATTCCTTTATTATCATGTAGCCGACTTTGGTTTCTGTGCTCAGATCACCCCAGAGCAGAGCAAGCGCAGCACCATGGTTGGGACTCCCTATTGGATGGCTCCTGAGGTGGTCACACGGAAAGCCTATGGCCCTAAAGTGGATATCTGGTCTCTGGGTATCATGGCTATTGAAATGGTGGAAGGAGAGCCCCCATACCTCAATGAAAACCCTCTGAGGGTAAGATATTTCATCCTTTTAGGAGTGCTGCATCAATCATGCATATAAAACAGTGGCTCAGAAATGTGGTGAAGAGATTTGTGACCTTTAACTTGTAGATTACGGGTTTGAATCCAAACCAGGTTAGAAGTGTTTAAATGGTTATCAGCTGATGGCTGTTTAGTACAGTCAAGGCAGTTCCTAGTGGACAGGAATCTACATGAAAAAATCAAGGGTAATTAGTGCAGGTAGTTCCCAGTATAAAGGATGATGATCTAATAGACATGGAGGATGATATTACCCTTTCACCCTGAGAGATGGTCTCTCCGGAACATGGTTGAGGCATATTGATAGTACCTGTTTTTAGTTAAATAGTAGAATTCATCTCTGAGTACTGACAGTCTTTTGCCAGCAATAAACTTCTCTAGGCTCAGAAAAGTAAATCCAATTAAATTACAAAGAACAAAGTACAAAGCATGCTCCAACAAATAGACTTATACTCTCTCTCCATATATAAGGATATGTTTATTATCATGTCCATCACCCTAAATTCTTAAGTATCTATAGTCATCTTGTTACTAACAAAAGCAAGTGACAGTTGCTAAAGCTGTGCAATGCCACTCTTACAAGCATCTACCAATGTGAGGAGAAGCAGGTTGCATTCCTTCTACCCCTCAAGACTCAGGCCATGCCTACACTATGGGTGCTACAGGGGAACAGCTAGGCTGCTGTGGCGCCGTGCCATGGAAACGGTTTTGCCATCACTGTAGGAACTCCACCTCCCTGAGCAACAGCTGCTAGGTTGACAGAAGCATTCATCTGTTGACCTAGTTGTGTCTGCACTGAGGGTTAGGTCAGCATAGCTACAGCGCCCAGAGAATGAGCTATGCCGACCTAATTGAAGTGTAGACCAGGCCTATTGCATTGCCTCTAACATTCCCAGCCCTTAGTGGAGAAATGAGTTCAGAAGTTGTGCCCAAATATTTAACCAAATCAGGTGTGTATAGTGTTGGTCTGTCCACAGTTTGTCACATAGAGCAATCCCCTTTATCTCTGCATCCTTGTGGTGGGAGTCTGTCTTTGGGCTGCTCTTATTCCATAGTCGCTCATTGACATTGTTTTGTAGAATGAAACCTGCCCGTGTATTCATTTGTAGGAGCTTGATTAGTGGTGAATAGTGGTTGCAAAGTATACAAAGGCATACTATACATACTCAAATGAGGTACCCTGCATAGGTCGATCATGCGTATTCATTTTATCTTCTTAAGGGAGAGAATTTTGAGAATATATGTGATAAAGTCTACATTATACTAACCATGTAAAACAACCAGGAAGTAAATGATCACAACAGGAAAGAAAAATGACATTTCAGTACCTGCATCAGGCATCCATTATGGCAGGCATCCAAGTTGAAGATTCAGCAAGGAAACTTAATTTTCTTCTTCGAGTGATTGCTCCTGTGTATTCCACAATAGGTGTGCGTGCTCGCCACGTGCACCGGTGCCGGAAGTTTTTCCCTTAGCAGCATCCGTAGTGGGGGAGCACCGCTGCGACCCCTGGAGTGGCGCCGACATATCGCGCTATAAAGGGGGCTGCGTGCTCCCCCCACCCTCAGTTCCTTCTTGCCGCCAGTGAAGGTAGTCGGAACTTGTGCTCCAGCTTTGCTGCAGCAATTCTAGCCTTAGTGGTATCCAGCTTCTCTTACTTGTTGAACTTTTCTCTGTTCGTGCTGGGCTCAGGGCATGTCCCGTGGCCCAGGCTTCAAGTTGTGCGACTCTTGTCGCAATCCTATGCCCAGAAGCGATCCACATACTCAGTGTCTTCGCTGTCTGGGCGAGGCTCACATTAGTGAGAAGTGTAAAATTTGCTGCTCCTTCAAGCCCCGAACGAAGAGGGAGCGTGAGATCCGACTCCGAGCTCTCCTAATGGAGTCGGCGTTGACCCTGGCACCGGCGCGTCGAGCCGATCCCACGCCGGGCACCTCATCCTCGGCACGCAGCGAAGCGCCCCCGGCGCGCCATCCTGATTCCGTGCCCGGTACCGCGTCGTTGCACAGCGACGCCCCGTCGACGAGCCGGCACCGCTCCCCTTCTAAGAAGCAAGGGAAGACTCAGCGGCGCCGGGAGAAAGATCGGGGTGAGGCTAGACTCGCGTTGGGCAGCCTATGATCCCCATCGGGACAGAGACCTCCGACTCGGGTAGAGTGGAGTAGTCCGGTGCCGTCCACGCGCGCCTTGCCAGAGGTGAGAATGCCTTCGACGCCGGAGGCAGCTCAGGCCGCGTGTGACATCATGACGCTTCCGGTACCGGGAGCGCCGCTCCAGTTGGGCCCCTGATCCCGTGGGAAGCCTTCGCTCCGTGCCCATCGACCCTCTCCGGACGTCTCCGAGGTCGAGATACCGTCCCGAGTTGAAGGGCTGAGCCGCGGACCCCGGCGCGCCTCCACGCCGCGAGCAGGATCGTCTGCGAGCGAGCTTTCCACCTCCACTCCGGGAGACCGTAGGGGAGGCACTAAGAGACGGCGCCGCTCCTCTTCGAGTCTTGACCGCAGGGACAGGTCTCGGCGGCGGCACCACCGTTCCCGCTCCGGCACCCGCCGTGGAAGGCGCTACGCCCGGAGCTCGTCACGGGAATCCCAGGCACCGAGGCGTCGTAGTCTTGGGCGCCGGATGCATTACGGAGACAGCACCCCAGACTCCTACCTGTCCGCCTCCAGGGGCCGGAGCCGTCATGTACGGGACCACTCCAGCCGTTCGCACGGCACTGTCCGCTTGTCCCGGACTTCGGCTTCGGCACGCAGCCGCCCCTCATCGAGCCGTTCGGTGCCGCAAGACCAGACAGCCCTCCCGGGCCACCTGGCATCCCAAGGCCAGGCCGTTCCCTGGCAAGGACAGTGGTGCCAGTGGGCACCGTGGCCCCAGGCACCGGCACCGCCGGGACCCCGCTCCGTGGCGGGAGCGCCCCAGGCCCAGACGACGTCGCCGCCTCAGCACCGCGATGAGGCAGTGGGCACCGACCCTCCGGCACCGACTCGGGCCCTGGGTCAGGACGTCGAGCTTGCAGTACAGCCGGGTGCAGACGACACTGCGTCACCGACCTCCTCGACGCTGGACAACTCTGTGGCGCCACCAGCTCCGGTCTCTCAGGAGGATTTCAAGGCCCACCAGGAGCAACTCAGGAGGGTGGCATCAAACCTCCAGCTCCAGGCCGAGGAGATGGAGGAGCCGTCGGACACATTGTTTAATGTCCTGACCTCCTCGACGCCGGGACGTGTGGCCCTCCCGCTCCATCAGGGGGTGGCTAACATTACTACTGGCCTCTGGCAAACTTCGGCATCTCTCTGTCCGATCTCCAAAAAGGCTGAACGGAAGTACTTTGTGCTCACAAAGGGGCACGAGTACTTACATTCCCACTCAACACCAAACTCTCTGGTGGTGGAATCGGTGAACCACCGTGAGAGGCATGGCCAACCCACTCCTACCCCTAAGGACAAAGACGCTCACAGGCTGGATTACTTTGGGAGAAAAGTTTATTCGTCTGCGAGCTTCCAGCTCAGAGTGGCCCAACCACCAGGCCCTCTTGAGCAGATATGATTTTAAGACAGGGCGAGAATTATACTGATAGCCCCGGATTGGGCCCATCAACATTGGTATGGGACCCTACTACAACTCTTGGCGTCCCCCCTCGCAGGCTGCTGCTCCACCCGGACCTCCTCTCACAGGAGGGAGGTCGTCTCCTCCATCCCAACCTGGGCCCGCTCCACCTCACGGCATGGCTGCTCCGTGGCTAGATGCGGAGGGGAGGTGTACCGAGGCTGTTAGACGTGTCCTGCTTGAAAGCAGGAAGCCGTCCACACGGAGGACCTACCTGGCCAAGTGGTATCGGTTCTCCTCCTGAGCGAGGGAGAGAGGCTCCTCCCCGTGTCCGCTCCGCTCCAGCTGGTCCTGGACTACCTCTTGTCCCTTAGGACCCAAGGGCTAGCTCCCTCCTTGATCAGGGTGCACCTAGCGGCCATTTCGGCCTTCCACCCTCCGGTGGCGGGACAGTCAGTGTTCTCCCACCACATGACTTCCAGGTTTTTGAAGGGTTTGGACAGAGCGTTCCCTTATGCTAGACCCCCGGTTCCCCCTTGGGACCTGAACCTGGTACTGTCACGCCTCACGGGACCTCCCTTTGAGCCCTTGGCCACTTGTTCCTGGTCCCACTTATCTGAGAAAGTGACGTTTTTGGTGGCTATCACCTCAGCCCGCAGGGTTTCGGAGCTTAGGGCGCTCACCTCAGAACCCCCGTACACGGTCTTCCATAAGGGGAAGGTCCAGCTTCGCCCGCACCAGGCCTTCCTGCCGAAGGTGGTCTCGGCGTTTCATATGGGCCAGGACATTTTCCTGCCAGTCCTGTGTCCTAAGCCCCATTCCTCCAATGAGGAACGACGCCTACACATGCTAGATGTGCGTAGGGCGCTGGCCTTTTACTTAAATCGAACAAGCCCATTTCGGGCATCCCCTCAGCTGTTCATTGCTATGGCCGAGCGCATGAGAGGGCAACCGGTTTCCACCCAGCGGATCTCCCGCTGGATCACCTCGTGCATACGCACGTGTTATGACCTGGCTGGGGTTCCCCCGCCTCCTGTTGTTAAGGCGCATTTGACGAGAGCCCAGGCCTCGTCTGCAGCCTATGTGGCTCATGTCCCTGTTCAGGACACATGTAGGGCTGCTACATGGACCTCTGTCCATACTTTCGCATCGCACTGTGCCAGGGGTAGGCAACCTATGGCACATGTGCCGAAGGCAGCACAGGAGCTGATTTTCAGTGGCACTCACACTGCCCAGGTCCTGGCCACTGGTCCGGGGGGCTCTGCATTTTAATTTAATTTTAAATGAAGCTTCTTAAACATTTAAAAACCCTTATTTACTTTACATACAACAATAGTTTAGTTATATATTATAGACTTATAGAAAGAGACCTTCTAAAAACGTTAAAATATATGACTGGCACGCGAAACCTTAAATTGGAGTGAATAAATGAAGACTCGGCACACCACTTCTGAAAGGTTGCCGACCCCTGCACTATGCGATCGTCTCCCAAGCAAGGGATGACGCTGGGTTTGGTAGGGCGGTGCTCCGCCCCGGTAACCTGTAACCTTTATCATTAGAACTCCTACCCACCTCCGTCAGGTATAGCTTGGAGTCACCTACTGTGGAATACACAGGAGCAATCACTCGAAGAAGAAAGGACAGTTACCTGTTCCATAACTGGCGTTCTTCGAGATGTGTTGCTCCTGTCTATTTCACATCCCACCCTCCTTCCCCTCTGTCGGAGTTGTCTGGCAAGAAGGAACTGAGGGTGGGGGGAGCACGCAGCCCCCTTTATAGTGCGATATGTCAGCACCACTCCAGGGGTCGCAGCGGTGCTCCCCCACTACGGATGCTGCTAAGGGAAAAACTTCCGGCATCGGTGCACGTGGCGAGCACGCACACCTACTGCGGAATAGACAGGAGCAACACATCTGGAAGAACGCCAGTTACGGAACAGGTAACTGTCCTGTCATATGCTAGTCAGTGTCTGCTTTTTAGTGTTTTCCTTTTTAGATGTACTTCAATAAATGCTTCTTCTAACTTGAAATACTAATACATTGCAAATCACGTTTTTAGAATTTTAACAGATGACTTGGGTGTAACAACCTTTCTCTCTCGGTTTGCAGGCTTTGTATTTAATAGCAACTAATGGCACACCAGAGCTGCAGAATCCAGAGAAACTGTCCCCAATATTCCGGGATTTTCTAAATCGTTGTTTGGAGATGGATGTAGAGAAAAGGGGATCAGCCAAAGAACTGCTACAGGTAAGTATATGTATGATGGAGTCTCCCCAAAAGCTTGAAATTTGGTGGTCACTAAAACAGTAGTCAGCTAGTGCTGACATCGGCTTGTCTTTGTCTTCCTTTTCCTATTGAAGGATCATTTAATGGAGAATAGTGGGAAGGAAACAGGAATCAAAATTTGAAACACAAATGTAGATGATTCTTCTACTGAAATCACTACTGGCTGCTTTCTGCCAGTGGTGATTCTTCAGTGACACCATAGCTTAGTTAAACAGAGAGGCTGCTGTAGCCAGCACAGTGAACACAGAACAGGATAGAGGGAAAATATCAAAAAAAGGAATATCTCTGCATGGGGAAGGTTGTTGGAGAGAGGAGGGCAGGGGCTAGCCAGGGTTATTGGATATTGCTATGTGGAGGAACAGCTGTCAACAAATCTGTGCTACTATGGATCATTCATTGGGCATATCTCCTTGAGGTTCTGCATATTGGCACCTTTGTGAAGTGCTTTCTTAACTTGGGATAGAAAGTGCTATGTAAATACACCTCTACCCCGATATAACGCAGTCCTCAGGAGCCAAAAAAATCTCACCACCTTTTAGGTGAGACCGTGTTCTATCCGGTCCAGTACGGCAAACCGACAAGAGTCAGTACACCGTGCCAGACTGTACTGGCTTCCACAGTGGTGATTTAAAGGGCCCAGTGCTCCAGGCGCTGCGGGGAGCCCCGGGCCCTTTAAATTACTGCCGGAGCTCCGGCAGCAGGGCTCGGGCCGGGATTTAAAGGGTCCGGGGGTCCCCGCAGCGGCTGGAGCCTCTGGCCCTTTAAATCACCGCCTGAGCCCGGCTGCCGGAGATTTAAAGGGCCCGGTGCTCCAGCCACTGCGGGGGGCCCCGGGCCCTTTAAATCACCGCCGGAGCACCGGCAGTGGGGCTCAGGTGGGGATTTAAAGAGCCCAGGGCTCCAAACGAATTCGGATATAACGCGGTAAAGCAGCGGGACTCAGGCGGCGCTTTAAAGGGCCCGGGGCTCCCCGCTGCTTTACCGCGTTATATCCGAATTCGTGTTATATTGGGTCGTTTTATATCGGGGTAGAGATGTATAATAGTTTATTTTTGAAATTTGACTCTTACTAACTTACTGTGTTTCTCTATTCTTGGCAGCATCCTTTCCTGAAATTGGCCAAACCTCTGTCTAGCTTGACGCCATTGATCCTGGCAGCCAAAGAAGCAATGAAGAGTAACCGCTAACATTGTTGCCATGGCCTTCATCTTTTTTTAAAAATCTTTATAATATATGAAAATTGTTACTCTTGTTAGGGAGGTTGAAAAAAGTCTGCAAAAGGGAAAAACGCTCACCCAGAAGACACCCGAAATGAAATATGGTGACTTTTAAGTAAACCCTTTTTAGGGTCCAAAAGGAATTGTGGACTGAATCACTGGTCTTTCACCTCTTTTGCAGACAGCCCAGGAATCCTGCTTCCCATGCCTGGGCTTTTAAGTTTTTTGATGACTTTGCTGTAACAGTTCCCATTCATTGTGCCCTCTTGGGGACTTTCAATACTTGAATGACAGATTCAAGCTTTTGGAGAGAGGCATTAATTTTATCTGCTGATCTTTCCTTCTCCTCCCCTTTTCCTGTCGTCTTTCAAGTTGCTTTGGCCATCTCCCATATGACTAGATTAACAGCAAGTGTGTCAGAAATGTGAAGGTACAATTTACCCATCCCTCCCATACTATACAATTTAATTGTGACTGTACTGTAGAATTAACGACTCGGATACTTAAGAAACTAACTTTAAATGAAATCTGCTTGTAAGTAGAGTATAGGGAGAGGTGGAAGAGAAGAGTTCAGCTGTCTTTCTGATCTGTAACTGCTCCAGGGACTTCTAATCCAAGAGAGAGACATCTCAGTGTAGCAAATTGTGGTGGGTCAGGTTTTTAGAGGTCAGCCTACACATATGAGGAGAAGGGAGCGGATGTTTGAGGAAAGAAACACCTCCCCACCCACCCATTATATTCCTTTCTGTTTCCATCCTCCCACAACTTCCTTAGACTTGTTGGCCAAGGCAAAAGGGATGTCTTGTGTGGTGTAGTGGGTGGTCTTAAAACCAAGTGTTGTATCTATGCTCTTACTTGGGCTTTGGAATTTATGCTGGTGCCTTTGACTTTTTTTACATTTCCCTCCTTTGTATCAAATGAATTTTTGTATATGTTGTAATTTTATTTCCAAAAGCAAATAATGCATCAATCTAGGAGTTGTCAAGATTTAAGTATTAGAGCTATTTTTTTCCATTTTTATATGTGCTCCATTTCTACTAATGAAATCAAAAGAACAAATAATTCATCAGATCTGAGGAAAGTGAAGATCCAAGACTTTTTTTTTTTTTTTTTTTTTTAAATATAATTCAAACAGGAGCTTATGAACACCTGGGGACACCAAAGTGCTGTTCTATGGCGACAAAGTCTGAGGTGGGAAAGTAGCTTCATCAGACATGAAAGGGGCTTACTTGAGTGGCTGATGCATGACTGGAGAGAATCATCATGTCATGATGGCCCCTTCTCACTAAAGACATTTTACCAGCTAGGATGGCACAAGACAACGTTTAGTGCAAGAAAAAAGTGCCTTCCTGTAAGAGCTAGTGAGTAACTTGAGTTCTTGAGATGGTGCCAACTGAAGTGGTAATAGTAGAAATCATAGAAGTATCCCTGGTCCCTGATTTCAGCCACTGAAATTGCTGCATTTATACTTATAGATTATTTTCATAAGGAGCTGTTTGTAACTGTGATGTGCCAAATAATGCGCATGAAAGAATAGCCACTAATTTGGTGCTAGGCAGTTATGTTGCATTCCTAACTGGCAGTGCATGTCAAGCAGAGAGAGTCCAGGTCCTGGGGTGAGATGATTCCATTTGGTGTCTGACAAATTGCATAAACCAGAGTTTTACACATGTTCTTTTTACTGTGGGAAGGCCCTTTTCTTCTGTGAAAGGAATAATTTCAATATTTATATGCGGATAGAAATGGCTGTTCTGGGTTTTGGTAACCAAGATGTAGCTCTGCTTAGAGCACCTGAAAAAATTAGCTTTCACTTCCTGAGTCTATATATCATGGGATTTCATTCTCTCAGAACTTATCCTTCAACAAATTGCGCTAGCAAATTGCTTTGCACCAACAAGATACCTTATTCATGTAGGAAATAGAACCACCACACTTCAGTCTGAGTTCTTGTAACCACTAGCGCATGGGTGGGCAAACTTTTTGGGCTGAGGGCCACACCTGGGAATAGAAATTGTATGGCAAGCCATGAATGCTCACAAAATTGGGGTTAGTGTGGGAGGGGGTGAGGGCTCTGGTTGGGAATGTGGGGTCTAGGGTGGGGCGAGAAATGAGTAGTTCAGGTTGCGTGAGGGGGCTCCGGGCTGGGGGAGTGGAGTGCAGGGGGGAGGTGAGGGCTCCGGCTGGGGGGAGGCAGACTCTGGGTGGGGCTGGGGATGAGGAGTTTGGGATGCAGGAGGGTGCTCTGGGCTGGGATCCAGGAGTTTGGAGGGTGGGAGAGGGATCAGGGCTGGGGCATGGGGTTGGGATGTGGGGAGAGGCTCAGGGGTGCAGGCTCTGAGCAGCGCTTACCTCAAGCGGCTCCTGGAAGCAGTGGCACGTCCCTTCTCTGGCTCCTATGCGGAGGCGCAGCCAGGTGGCTCTGCATGCTGCCTGTCCACAGGCACCACCCCTGCAGCTCCCATTGGAGCGCATAGGAGCCGGAGGGGGGCTATGCCGCGGCTTCCGGGAGCCATGTGGTGCGGCCCCTGACTCTGCGCCCTGGCTGGAGCGACGGAGCAGGGCCATTCGGCTGCTTCTGGGAGCCACGTGGAGCGACCCCATACCCTGCGCCCTGGTAAGCCCCAGACCCCACTCCCCAGCGGGAACTCAAGGGCTGGCTTAAAACAGCTTGTGGGCCGTAGTTTGCCCACCCTGCACTAGTGTAACAGGTGCCAAGCTGAATTACTTTAACAAGAAGGATAACATCAAAAGAATACGCAGCCCACTAGCCATAAAGAACTAGAATGATGCATTCCAAGGAAGTGTCATGTCATGTGAATACTCTAGATGTGCTTCCCTTCTTACAAACTTGGTATGTACTGAAAGCCATTGATACCATAAACAGTAGAATGGCAGTGGCCTGGTTTCAATATATGTGACTCAAAGTAAAAGATCTTCCTGTCCATAGGGAGAAGCAAGGAGTACTGGGTTATATTTTATCTTTTCTCATCAGTGGCTCCCTGTCCATTGCTGGCAATGGACTTTGTGAAAACCAGACTCCTGGTGCAGGCGTATAAGTTGGCTTTTTCCCCACTGGTAGCAAAACCTAGTCTGCCATATAAATATAATTTTGTTCTGAAATTAGCAGGAAAACTTTAAAATCAGTAAGTAATTTTAACTGATTAGTTCAGTCTTATTGATTAAAAAAAACTTCCTTCTGATCTTGCAATAGCAAATCTGTCCAGATCCGAATCTGTAGCTCTTTAAGGGGTGATTTCTAAACTTTTAATTCTTTTTTTTAAAAAAATAAACCTCATCCAGGAGTTACCAAAATGCATCCCAGTGCTTCTCATGTGGCTTAGAGTACTGTGAACTACAGTTAAAAAGCGCACAAGAGCGCCCCTTGTATGTATATGATTCTACAATAAGGTTTCTTTTGCTCCTGTTGCCAGAAGGTAATCAGGACAAAGGAGAGAGGTCAAAGGAGAAAGAGCAGAAATATTGGGAACATTTAATTTCTGCAGCGAAGTGAGGGAAAATAGTTAAGTAGAGTCAGTAAGCTGGCAAAGAAAAGTCATAGGGAAGCTGCTGCTCTGTGCTTCGTTGTGTAACCACTGTGCAGTTTGCATGTCAGTAGGTTGACCATCAATCTTCTAACTGAACATGTGTTGCATATGTCTTCCAAGTGTCCATTTTTCCCATGAGGGACCAGGTTAGAACTGAGACTAGCTCATTTGTTCTGCCCAGCCCAGATGAATAATTAGTGCCGGTGAAGAGAGAATAGCCAGAGTTTGAGTGGATGCTGAAAGCAAAATATCACTTTGGATCATGCCAGAATTCCCAAATCTCTAGCAGTCACCTCAGATGACAGGCACAATCACAAATATGCATATGAATAAATGCTACGGTGGCACAACACAGTAGTTAGAGTCGGGTGTAGAGATCGGCAGCATACTGTTTTGAAAGCAAGTGAACAGGCAATGTTTGTCTCCCAGGATTTTTTTTTTTTAGCACAGAACTTGGAATAAACCCGACTTCCCACCAAGTAGACCTGCTTGGTCACACATTCTCATCTAAATATTCAGTATACAAGTACCTCTGTGCTGAGTAGCTGCAAGAGGTGTGCTTCAGAGCAGTGCAGAGTAATTGAACTCTGCTGTCAGAAAAGGGTGGAAAAATCAAGGATATTGTTAAAGGTCTTTATAGCTGGAATTGGAAAAACCTCTCTGGTCTGCTTTCTCTCTCTCCTTAACTTTGCCGGATGGAAATGGATGTAGGTTCAAGCTTTATTTTTTTTTACTGTATCCAGATTTTAATGTTTTCTTTTGTTTAATTTAATCTCATTCTGTTATTTAATTGTTTCTGCGATATTAACTACTGTATTTGATTACTTTATTAACTTTGTTCTTTCAGGGCTAGAAATAAACTTTTTTAAATGTTTGTTTTTCCCCTTCCTGAGTTTATATCTTTTTAAGATCAGAGTAGTGTAAAAGTAATGTAAAAATGGTTAGATATCTTAAAGGGTTTAGGGGAATGTTCTCAGTGTTTGTATAACTTTGAATTTAAGCAAGAAATGTAAATGTTTTATGCACATTTTCTTTTCAGTGTGATTGATTTTTATTTTGAGGTGTATCTCAGCTTAGTTATCCTTTGTCTTCAAAATCTTCCTAATCAACGATAACAGCAACACCAGATGATAACTGCAGGCTTTTCTTGCTGCTGAGCTCCATTTGCAAGTCAGTCCTGCCTCCAGTAACCATTCCTGACTGTTTGAAACCAGGAGAGCAGATCTGGCTTGTCTTCCCTTTTCTTAATGGAGCAGACAACTAACAGGGTCTTTCCCGGAGGCTGTTGCTAAAGTAGCACCATTAGTAAAGAACTGACAGGACTGTCTACACTGCATCTTCTAAGACCAGAGTGCTGTAAAGTAGTTTTTTGTTAGTGATGGGATTTGGAATTGACAAGCCAGTAGTCATTGATCAAGCTGCTGGCAATATGAAGTTCCTGTAAAATTATTCCTAACAAGACTGCAATATTGTTTTATTAAAAATTTCCTCAAAAGTGCCACATTTAAGTGTTACACAGAATAGAGTGCAAGAAGCAAGGAGCACAAGTGCTACCCTTTCATCTAAACAGACTATGATCTCCTTAGATCAGCTTTTTGCTAGCAGTGAGAAGTTTGCAGCAGTGGACGACTTACCTGGGCTTTGGTATTGGATCAGAAGTGCCTGTTGATAGACTATCAGGATTTTCTCTTTAGTAACTGTTTATCAGTACTGAAGTCTGTCACTAAGAAAAGGACAAACAAAGTGAACCTTTCTAGGGGCCAAGGTTGGTTTGGTTGAAATTTTGATGAAGTTTCCATTGTTAACAATTTTTCTGCTGTGAACATCAAGGATACATCATGCATATATCCATTACTGCCTTCTTCCTACATACTTCAGGAAATAGCTTCTCCCCCTTCTCAAATGTCCAGTCAGCAAGAGAAGTGTGGAAACAAGTGGTCTTCCAGAAATGTTTACAACCTCAAGACATTGGGGCATTGGATTGTGCAGTATTCTGCCTATTCAGATGATTTATTTTCCTTATCATGGTAGCATTGGTTTTATGTATGCAAGACCCAGGGCCGGCTCTAGGATTTTTGCCGCCCAAGGCAAAAACAATTTTGGCTCCCCCCCCCCCCCGTTTTTTAATTACCCCACCCCTGGCCCCGCCTCAACTCCGCCCCTTCCCCAAATCCCCAGCCCTGCCTCCTCCCCCCAGGCTCTCAAGCCTGGGAGGGAGAGCAGCGGCGCACGAAACGGCTGTTTCGCGTGCCGCGGCCGCTCGGGATCTCCCCCTCCCTCCCAGGTTTGAGAGCCTGGGAGGGAGGGGGGAGACTCTGAATGGCCGCGGCGCGCGAGCGGCAGCGGAGGTGAGCTAGGGCGGCCAGGGCACATTTTTAGGGGCGGCATTCTGGCGCCGGCCATGCCGCCCCTAAAAATGTGCCGCCCCAAGCACCAGCTTGTTTAGCTGGTGCCTAGAGCCGGCCCTGGCAAGACCCCTTGTGCATTGAATTCATGTTCTTAACGTTGCATTAGATAGATCTTGAATTTAATTTTAGGTTTTTTAAAAATTGGGAAGAGAAACTGCTTAATAGTATTTATATAATCCATGTGGACGTTAAGAGTTCATGCCTCATTAAGGAGGGCTAGACCTTGTCTGCATAGAAACTTGCACTCTTGTTTCAGTTTAAGTCCTTTTTAAACCTATTTCTTAACTGGGGTAATCCAAAATAAGCTTGGTCTAAACCTGAAACAATCACATCCACAGAGCTTTTTGCATCTGTTTAATTTAAAATTTCATATTAAGTTAAACTGGTGCAACCCTGCATGCAGAGAAGCCCGAAGATTCAGGGGAAATTGAGTTCCTACTTTCATTGTGGCAGTTTAGCTGGAAGGAGTTTCCTACAGGGCCGTTCTGGATCAGCTTTCATTTTTGCCCAAGTGTTGGCTAAGATGATAGAGAGGAAAGGGTTGTGGATTTTTTTTTCCAGTTTATTCAAAGAATCTTTTATTTTGCTTTTCATGGAAGCATCAGTGCCATTTCCCATTTAATGCCCCCACTCCACATCAGCCTAAAATTGGCCATATGCCTAAAATAAGTATTTAAAAATAATTGTTGCAAATTTTGACAGCCCTAAAGATAAATTCAGCGTAGGAGAAAAGCTAGGGTTGCTAATTTACCTCTGTCTTTGGAAACAGGCAAGTGAAAATACAAAGCTTTGGTTCATTGGGAAAGGCTGAAAAAGCATGACTCATCTGTAACTACATATTTAGGGTTGTGTTTTTTTTTTTTTTTTTTTTTGTCCCAGAGTATCCAGTATTGTGAAAGTGGGAATCTGGCTGATAAAGGTTCCCACTGGATACAGGTTTCCAGTATAACTGCACAGGTGACTTTGACTCATTGCTCTCATTCAGATCAATACCAAAGCTACTGTTGATTTCAATGAAAATGGGAACAGGGTCATATTTATCAGGCCTTGAGCAATAATACTTCCAACAAATGGAGCTATCCTAGACTGCTTCTCAGATGTCTTTGCCTTTGTATTTCAGTGCACTCCAGGTGTGCTGCATACTTGGTTCTGTAGTGTTTCCTGTGCAGTAACATGAGATAGGAAGCTAATTGATACCATAGCTGTCATTACATAATTTGGTAATTATATTAATTTTCTTAGTAATTTCCAAGTCCACTCTTGAGCCTGAGTTAAGTGCCATACGGTTGCAGGATATGCCATACAGGTTATTACAGGTTAGGTACAGGACATAGCTTTGAAGGCCTCAATGTGATTTCCTAAGCCTGGCTTTTAAAGCATGATCCGAGGTAGTTTTACTCTTTAAATGCATGAAATGGGCAAGAATGAGAAGGGTTTCTTTTAAAAGGAACAGATGTTTGGACTTTTACCCTTTCAGTCTTGGAAAAGTTTTGGCATTTATCCTCCTCCCTCATTTTGCTGGAAAGTATATTCTTGCTGTAAGCTAGGAAGAAATGAGGGAGTTTGGCAGCTTGCTCATGTGGCTGCTTTTTGTAACAGTGGTTAAAAATGTTTGTTTTTAAGGATCATATATTAACATCAGTCTGTTGACCTGCACGAACTCTCCCTAAAGCCATATCTACACTGGAAAATTGAACCATCACAATAGAACTGTTTGTTTTGAAAGTGTTAGGGCTTTCTGTGCTCTTATGCTTATGATGTTGAGCTGAGCGACTAGCATGAGCCAAAAGACACCAGACTCCATGTACTTAAGGAGAGAACTAGCATGATCTACAACAACATATCCTGGTCCACTCTTGTAACTGGAGAATCAAGAACTCAGATCAGCTCCACAATGCCTGTGTCCTCTATAATGGTATAGGTTGAGCCAGCGTTCATGCTTGCTGAATAGTATTTGGTACACACGTACTCCAAAAGGAGCACTTCTGTGTGGGGACATGGGGTGTTTATATGTCAGCAGGATCAAGTGGTTCTTAGAATGGTAAACTTCTCTAGCCTAGACAAAGCCTGTGTGTCTGGAATATTAAACCCACCCTGTGGTCTTGGAATCAAGATTCAGACAGGTTGTCTTTCAGGACATATGTGACAGATTCAGATGTGGAAAAAAATCTTGTGGGCACGCTGGCTCGCCACTCTCTTTTCCTGCTCCCAAGGAAGCGGTCATTCTGTAGCAAAGCATTCGAGTTAATTGGTGATGGCAGAGTTGGGGGGTCACTAGCTGCTGAGTCTTTATAAGATGTGTGGTTTTTGTCCTGAATGGTGGTTGCGGGCAACATCTGTTTAGGGGAAGTGAATTATTCTGATCTCAGGAATTTTGTCTGCTCTGGATTGGCCTAATCAGTAGAGTGCTACCACCAGAATCCCTTCTCTGAGCCAAGGAATAAATTACTACTTATCTGTACAAACAGTCTTTCAACCTTCTCTATTCAGACACTGTGACCTGCCCTTTATGGTGGTAAGCCCAGATCTCCTCCAATCCTTAGTCATGGGGAGCGCCTGTTGACTCCCAAAGGGAGTTTTCCCTGAATAAGAACTACAGGATTTGATGTGTGGTGTGTTGTTCCAACTGGAGCTGCCCCCCCTATACTTCCCGGTGCTTTTGCACCTCCTCCCAGGGCCTCTTGACAGATCAGCTGGGTTTAGATGGAGATCAGCCTGACTGCAGCATTGTGAGCTTGAAAAGCTTATGCAGAGAACCCAGTATAAGAGGCTTTTCTTTGTGGGGAGGCCTTCCTTAGAACTCCCCAGGCTGGCTTTCTGCCCTTTCAGGGACCCAGCCCATGATAGGGAAATCGCACTGTCCCATACTTTGCATATAAGAATTTCTAAAACAAGAGCACTGTGCTGCTGCCATGATGGGGTGTCTGGGTATTAACAGACATGAGGGGGAATGGCTGGAACAACACATGCTTCTTTCAACAGCAGTCAAAGGTGAAACTAGAGGGACATAGGTGTTCTTTCTGCAAACACCAGTGTGGGGAAGAAACCCAGGGTGGTTGTGTTTATCTTCACAATTAACTGCTGTGCCTTCACTGAAAAGAACCCTTGTTTCCTTTACACCACAATAACAATTAAGTGGGAGGAGGGATCAAGGAGTTCTGTGATTTGGTTTAATATGTACATACTCTGTCTTCATGTGTGTTCTGCAAGTTGACACAGTAACAAAGAAGCCATTTTGAACTGTAAAGTGCCTACAGCACAGCTCAGCTCAAGGTTAATTCAATACTTGTCTTCTGGGGATTTTTTTGTATAAATTGTACTAAAGGGAAAATAAAACTGACTTAATACAGCTTTGTTGGGAGCTTTGTTTGTGGATATTAACATGTTGATTACACAATGTGAGACTTTTTGCAAAGAAGGTGATAGTGTCTGGTTAAGGGGATTCTCTTTTCTGTGTCTGTATAGTGCCCAGCACAATGGGCCATGATCCCAATTGGGTCATTTAGGTGCCATTTCTCTCTGTGGTACTTGTATGGCTCCCAGGAGCATAGTCTCTGAGCACTCAGTGTATTTATCCTCTCAACACTCTGTGAGGTTGGGAAGTACTTTTATCCCCACTGTACATATGAGGTACTGAGAAACACGGAAGTGACTTGCCCCGAGTTATGCAAAATTCTGTAGGAGAGCAGGGAATTCAACCTGGGGCTCTGGAGTCCCAAACTTAATACCCAACACACTGGGCCATTCTTCCTCCCTATTAGCCATCATGTAAATATTTAGTACTAATAACAAACTTGATTTTCATAGGCCTGTGATTCAGTTTGTTCATTTGATTGTCTACATCATAAGAGTTCAAATTACATATCTCCTTTCGTTCAACCCTGCCACAGTTTAGTTCTTAATATGTCTTTCTATGGCCCACTAGGAACAACCCTACTTACAGAGACGACCCACTGCTATAGACCTCTGGAATCGTATATGCAACAAGCAAGGTGCATCATGTCACTGATAGTTGCTATTGTTTTCCTCAGGTATTCCAGGATTTAAAACAGTTCTGGATTAAAGACCAGTTTGGATGGAGTTTGGTTTCAGGGGGTTCGGGACATGGTGGTGGGGTGTATGTCTAAGCATGTCCATTCCACTGCTCCTCTAGAGACAAGGTTCAAATAAATTTATCACATTTGGGAGAGTGAGCTGGGAACTTGTCTTTGAGCTTGTCTCCTACCCAGGGATCACTGGGGGCAAAATGCTACAGCCGCTGTAGCACTTCAATGTAGACACTACCTATGCCATCAGTGTAGGTAATCCACCTTCCCGAGGTGTATTCGATAGAAGAATTCTTCCATCAACCATGTTGTGTCTGCATCAGGGGTTAGATCAGTGTTGTTACAGCTCTCAGATATGGATTTTTCACACCCCTGAGAGAGGTAGCTATACCAATATAAAAGCCTTTTGTAGACCAGGCCTAAATCACCTTTGCTCTGGTTTTCCTTTTCCTCGTTGGTGTGTCAGTTCCCTCCATCCTCTTTCTGTTGTATCCAGCATGCAATAATGACACTATGCTGTTTCCTAGGGGCATGCTTCGTCTTCCTGGGGCAAGAGGGCAATGCAGGGCCAGTGCAACCACTAGGCAGCTGACTAGGGTGCCATGATTTGGGGGCGCCGCCGCCAATCAAGATGCTGGCTGCAGATCGCAGACTGTAGGGAGGGAAGAGGTATATAATAAGAACCACGCTCCCAATGAATTGCTCTCCTGCCTTTAGAAAGTCAGCGAAGTCCTTTGATTTGATTGCTGTGTTAATAGGTACATTTACACAGTAATAGCTCCTTTGTCTTGTAGATTGCACAGCAGCCAGAAGGAGAGTGGAGCATCTTACACTTCCTGCCGCAAGACCCCGGCTGGGCCTGAGCTGTGCTGTCAGTGAGGTGCAGCCGGGGCCGGCTTGCATGGCATGCTCGGAGAGCGGGCTGCAGGATTTGCAGGCAGAGGCTCTCCTGCTCCCTGGGGAGAGAAAGGAGGGAAGCCGCAGCTGGCAGCTCTGCGGGCTCTCTCGCGCGGAGGAGCAGCTAAGCCTCTTTAATCCACCTCCCTGCGCCCCAGCTTTCTACCCTCCCAACCCTGCTTTGGTGTGAGGGCCGCGCAGTCCTGCCTGCCCCACGCCCCCCTCCCAGAGTGAGAGACCAGCATTCAACTCCCCAGCCCGGGCGCAGGATGGACTCGTGAAGGCAAAGCAGGCGACACGCTCACATTGCCCTGTTGCAATTGCACTTGGCCCGCTGCTGCATGCCAGGGACTGGAGAGGAGAGCGCCCATTTCACCTTGCAGCTCTTTGAATCCTACCCTGCCCACCGCCCCCCGGCCAAACCCAGATTGCGCCCTCTCCCCCCTCCACATCCAAACCCGGTCTGCTTCCCTTCCACTCTCCAGACAAACCCAGTCCTCCCAGTGACTGAACCCGGTCTGCTCCCCTTGCACTCCCCAGCCAAACCCGAACCCCCACTGACCGAACCCAGTCTTCTTCCCTTCCCCGTTTACCCCATACCCCACTGACTCAACCCAGTCTGCTTCCCTTCCCCACCAAACCCAGCCCCCCAGTATGACGGAGTATCCACTATTCTAATTTTATAAAAACAACAAGGAGTCCGGTTAGTCTGTTAAAGACTAACAGATTTATTTAGGCATAAGCTTTCCTGGGTAAAAAAACCCACTTCTTCAGATGCATGGAGTGAAAGTTACAGATGCAGTCATTATATAATGACACATGAAGAGAAGGGAGTACCTCACAAGTGAAGAACCAGTGTTGACAGGGCCAATTCAATCAGGGTGGATGTAGTCCACTCCCAATAATTGATGAGGAGGTGTCAATTCCAGGAGAGGCAAAGCTGCTTCTGTAATGAGCCAGCCACTCCCAGTCCCTATTCAAGCCCATATTAATGGTGTTAAATTTGCAAATGAATTTTAGTTCTGCTGTTTCTCTTTGAAGTCTGTTTCTGAAGTTTTTTTGTTCAAGAATAGTGACTTTTAAATCTGTAATAGAATGACCAGGGAGATTGAAGTGTTCACCTACTGGCTTTCGTATGTTACCATTCCTGATGTCCGATTTGTGTCCATTTATTCTTTTACGTAGGGACTGTCTGGTTTGGCCAATGTACCTGGCAGAGGGGCATTGCTGGCACATGATGGCATATATCACATTAGCAGACGTGCAGGTGAATGAGCCCTTGATGGTGTGGCTGATGTGGTTGGGTCCTCTGATGGTGTCGCCAGAGTAGATCTAGGGACAGAGTAGGCAACGAGGTTTGCTACAGGGATTGGTTTCTGTGGTGTGTGGTGTGTAGTTGCTGGCGGACTCCTTGTTGTTTTTGTGGATACAGACTAACACAGCTACCCCCTGATACTTGACACCATGCAAGGCTCTAATTTTATAAATTTTATTAACAACAATAATTGGATATTATAAAGGTAGAATAAAATGTAGTAGATTTTGATATGAAAGAATGAAGGACGGAAGTGACAGTGTATTGTGTATAATGTATGTGATTTATTTTAAGATCAATGCTATGTTGTGCAAAGTGAAAACAATAACAATGTCAACGCTGTCAGGTTATTCATTTATTTTTATTAAATATCATAGAATCATAGAATCATAGAATATCAGGGTTGGCAGGGACCTCAGGAGGTCATCTAGTCCAACCCCCTGCTCAAAGCAGGACCAATTCCCAACTAAATCATACCAGCCAGGGCTTTGTCAAGCCGGGCCTTAAAAACCTCCAAGGAAGGAGACTCCACCACCTCCCTAGGTAACGCATGCCAGTGCTTCACCACCCTCCTAGTGAAATAGTGTTTCCTAATATCCAACCTAGACCTCCCCCACTGCAACTTGAGACCATTATTCCTTGTTCTGTCATCTGCCGCCACTGAGAACAGCCGAGCTCCATCCTCTTTGGAACCCCCCCTCAGGTAGTTGAAAGCAGCTATCAAATCCCCCCTCATTCTTCTCTTCTGGAGACTAAACAATCCCAGTTCCCTCAGCCTCTCCTCATAAGTCATCTGCTCCAGACCCCTAATCATTTTTGTTGCCCTCCGCTGGACTCTTTCCAATTTTTCCACATCCTTCTTGTAGTGTGGGGCCCAAAACTGGACACAGTACTCCAGATGAGGCCTCACCAATGTTGAATAAAGGGGAACGATCATGTTCCTTGATCTGCTGGCAATGCCCCTACTTATACAGCCCAAAATGCCGTTAGCCTTCTTGGCAACAAGAGCACACTGTTGACTCATATCCAGCTTCTCGTCCACTGTGACCCCTAGGTCCTTTTCTTCAGAACTGCTACCTAGCCATTCGGTCCCTAGTCTGTAGCAGTGCATGGGATTCTTCCGTCCTAAGTGCAGGACTCTGCACTTGTCCTTGTTGAACTTCATCAGGTTTTTTTTGGCCCAATCCTCTAATTTGTCTAGGTCCCTCTGTATCCGATCCCTACCCTCTAGTGTATCTACCACGCCTCCCAGTTTAGTGTCATCTGCAAACTTGCTGAGAGTGCAGTCCACACCATCCTCCAGATCATTAATAAAGATATTAAACAAAACCGGCCCCAGGACCGACCCTTGGGGCACTCCGCTTGAAACCGGCTGCCAACTAGACATGGAGCCATTGATCACTACCCGTTGAGCCCGACCATCTAGCCAGCTTTCTATCCACCTTACAGTCCATTCATCCAACCCATACTTCTTTAACTTGGCGGAAAGAATACTGTGGGAGACCGTATCAAAAGCTTTGCTAAAGTCAAGGAATAACACATCCACTGCTTTTCCCTCATCCACAGAGCCAGTTATCTCATCATAGAAGGCAATTAGATTAGTCAGGCACGACTTGCCCTTGGTGAATCCATGCTGACTGTTCCTGATCACTTTCCTCTCCTCTAAGTGTTTCATAATTGATTCCTTGAGGACCTGCTCCATGATTTTTCCAGGGACTTTGGTGAGGCTGACTGGCCTGTAGTTCCCCGGATCCTCCTCCTTCCCTTTTTTAAAGATGGGCACTACATTAGCCTTTTTCCAGTCATCCAGGACCTCCCCCGATCGCCATGAGTTTTCAAAAATAATGGCTAATGGCTCTGCAATCTCATCCGCCAACTCCTTTAGCACCCTCGGATGCAGTGCATCCGGCCCCATGGACTTGTGCACGTCCATATGTAGACTAAATAATGAAATTAATAAATTTTCAAGCCGAACGTGTATTAATTCTAATGAACAATGCCACATTATGCAGTATTCATTTTTGAAAGTTTATAATAAGCAATGCTTCCGGGGGAGGGGAGGAAAGGAGGTGGGGGGGGCAGAAGGTGGAAGTTTCGCCTAGGGCACAAAATATCCTTGCACCGGCCCTGAGGCAATGAAAGATAAACCTGGACGCTGTAGTGTGTCCTGCCACCTGATCAACATGGAACATTGGTTCTCAGAGGAGAGCCCTTCATTTCTCAAGTCTGGAGGATACAGTTGTATTTTAGACCCTGAGGAGGGAGGAGACCTAAAAGGATGAATGCAGTGATGAGACTCTTCAGGATCCCATGTAGTTAGCCTTCCCTGGCCTGGGTATGCAAAGAGATAGCTATCTGTTCTCCTTCCCTACACATACCCAAGCTCTGTGCTGCCTTTCCATTTCATCACCACCTCGTTGACTTTGCAGGACTTTCAGTGCAAGCTCCCTGCTCCTAACTACCTAAAAACCATTAAGGTGCTATACAATAACCAATCCTGAACACTGAAATAAAGAGAGAAGCCGCCCAAATATTCTGCCCACCTGAAGCTAAGACGACATAAGTGCTGTTTTCTGCTCCAGTTAGCAAATCTATGCAGTGAATGACCTGCTGGGCCAGAACAAACCAGTCAAAGGCTCATAACACAGCCTCACAAATAATAAACCTGGGGCAGGAGCTGGGCTTTCCCAGATTTGCTGCCATGGGGTGAGAGCTGCTGGATCCACTTGCTAGATACAGTTGTAAAACAAACCAGCAGCGTAACTTTGGAGACAAATTCTGAACAAACCCCAGGCTGCAGGTTGTTGGTGCTCTAATTGCAGCAAGTGCTGATGGTTAAAGCAGAAGGAGGGGAGAGGATATGAGAGTCACATGCGGTCTGTGGTTGTTTCCCTTCTGATTAGGGGTGAAGGCACAGGGACAGGCAGGATGCTGGGGCTAGCAGAGAGCAGCATACATTAACACTGGTCGCAGCTGATACTGTAGGTAGGAGAATCTCACTGTTAGCTCCTTAATGGCTTTGCATAGCTGCACATGTGGATTTTCCCGAAGACTCCCTTGACCCTGCTGACTGGGGGCCTGTCAGGCTGTGCCACGTTGGCTTAAAAGTGCCTTTATAAAGAGGAGGAAGAAAAGGTTGATCTGTTCTTTGGACGGTGACACTCATGCTTTGCCATCTCTGTTGGGCTTGTTATGGCGGGTTTGAATGTTTCCATTGCCTTCTTTCTCTCAGTTGTGGCTATTTCTGAGGTGATCAGGCAGGTTTCCAAGAGACTTCTGCCTCTTGGAGTGTACCGTGGTCTTGTCAGAGAACTGGTCAGCTCATTACAGTTGTGTGCTTGCTCCCTTGAGCTGAGGATGCTGATGGAGATTGGTCCCTGGGGTGGTGGCTTTGGCCCAGATGTGATTCTGACCCTCCTCTTCATTATCTACTTGATTCATGGTGTGTCTTTTGATGGAGCTTCTGCTAACCCCACTGTCTCTCTCCAAGAATTCCTGGTCATGGATTCCTCCTTTGTGGCTACTGCTTTCAAACTTCTGGTCCAGTTTGTGGGAATGGAGGCAGCTGGGATTCTCACCACGCACTACTGGTCCTGGGAGCTGACTGACTTCCACCTCATCCAGAATCTAATGGCCCTGGATTGCAGTTCCTCTATCCATACCTCTTTGTACCATGGCATCTTTGTGGAAGGCGTCTGTTCTTTCTTTTTCCATTTGGTGGCTCTCAAGTTTCAGCATAGCCACCCTCTGTACAGAGCGCCTGTCCTGGCAGTGACTGTGACCACCCTGGCTTACACAGGTGAGGAGCTTTCTACGTTTCTTTTTCCCCATAATATCTGGGTGTAAATACAAGAAAGGAGCGTAGATGAAACTCAGGGTTGCCGGGGCTCAGCCCTGGCACGTCCCAGCACAAATTAAGCACTGCCTATACACCATACATCTCCAGGATTGGTAGTTCATTGACTTGCAGATGTTAAGGTCAGAAGGGCCCATTATGACCATCTAGCCAGACCCCCTGTGTAATAGAAGCCGAAGAATTTCACTCAGGGATTCCTGTGCCTAATCCATGTAGAAAAATAACCAGATCTTGATTTTAAACATTCAAAGTCATGGATTATCCACTGCCTCTCTAGGCAAGTCAGTTCCAGTCATTTATCTACAGTGGGTTTTTTTTTAAAACCCTGTACTTCTAGTCTGAATTTGTCTAGTTTCAGCTTCCCAGCATTGGCCCTTGTTACGCCTTTTTCTTATCGACTGAAAAGCTGTCTCCTGTCAGAAATCTTTCCCACATAGGTTCTTGTAGACTGTGATCAGGTCACCTCTTAACAATTTCGCTCACTCAACCCTGCTATGCTGCACATACTCAACATGTGAACCTGCACATCACCCACCTGCTCATCTGTGGCAGTGGGGTCTCCTCCAGATGTCATCTTTAGTTCTAGCTCCTTGACAAGACAGTAGCACTAGCACACCAGGAACACCATTCAGCAGTCATTTCACCTTCCACTGCTAGGTGGTGATGTTTTACAGCCAGTTTAACCCTTTACTTCTCACTCATCACCTTTCCTTGCAGATGTCTTATGTGCTGTTTACCCTTGCAGTTAGGTAATGTATACTCTGCAGCATTAGCCACAGTGGACGTGAGGGTCAGGCTGTCCGGTGCTAGTAGGGTTCGTGGTTGATCTGTGTCAGTATCAGAGGTTGGACATCATGCAGCTAGGAGGCTGGGGGAGGGACGGGTATCTATTTGATATGGAGGCATTGGGCTGAGTTAAGGTTGTTCAGGGTGACTTGACTCTGCTTTTTCAGAAAGTTCAAACACAAAGTTCTGGCAATAGAACTTCTCTAATCCTGCCTGTTGCCCAACACCCATTTGTTCAAATCCTTGTCAAACAAGTGAGACCCATTACACTATTTGTTTTCTTCTTTCATAGCTGGGCCTTTCACAGGGGCCTTTTTCAACCCCACCCTGGCCTCCATGGTTACTTTTCACTGCTCTGGGAACATCCTGCAAGAGTACGTCCAGGTTTACTGGCTGGGACCCCTCACAGGTGAGTTGTGTTCAGGGTACCGATAGGTGCAGAAACTATTGCGGACTGGCCATGCTGGGCCACAACCTAGAGAGTGGGGCAGAGTATGCGGCTGGGGTGAAGCCTCCCTAGCATGTCTGCCATGTTAGTGAATCTGCATGAAAGGGACAAGTATTGAGCATAGAAATCGGAAACTCCTGCTGGTATGTGGCAACTCCTTGTGCTCTTATTTATTATGGGGGGAGGCTAGTCTTGCCATTGGAACCAGATGCTCCTTGCCCTTCCCAACACCCTTCCTCCCCATCAGCCAGGCTGGAACTCTGCTACACCAAACTGAGCCACATTAAATGTCACTTGCCAAACACTGGCCTCGGGGGGGCGGAGACGACGGGACACTTTGCAAAGCATGAGGCAGATGGGACTGAGAGGGGCGGGAGAGATGATGGGGTTAATGACACGGTGATGATCACACCTCATGGAGCTACGTTGTTGCAGGCTGTCTGCAGACTCAGGAAGACCATGCTGTGGCAGTTTCACTCAGTCTGTAATTTAAAGGTTATTCTCACAGCCATAAGCCCCAGATATGTAATTTCTGAAATGAAGCTTATATTCTGCAGCACCAGACGGCTGCTTCCAAAGAAAACTTATTCACTTCGGCCTTTCTTTTGTGATCTGGTCCAATCCCAGCCCCGCTTTTGCAGGTGGAACACTTCTCTGTTAAATCCACTTGCTGTTCTGGTGCGGACAGTGCCATGTGCTAGTAGCAGGGACTCCAGCGGCTTTTGGCCCGGTTGGGGCGGGCGCCATCTGACCGCAGGAGAGGAGAGGTTGGGTAGTGCATGTCAAAGGATGGGTGGGGGAGATGGTAAATGACATGGCCTAATCCCCCTGTTTCTGCTTCCAGGGATGCTCGCAGCCCTGCTCTTGTACCAGGGGAACATCCCAAGGCTCTTCCAGAAAAACCTGCTTTACAGCCCGAAGAGCAAATACCGGACCCCCAAGGGGAAGGCTGTGCCTGGGCTCAAACAGACAGGAGACAATGGGGAAGGGCAGCCACAGTTGCGAACTAAGCCCCGGAGCTGAGTGAAGGGTGTGAGAGGGTTCCCCAGCCACTGCCCATCTCTCCTTCCCATCGGGCCCCTCCCATGGCCAGACTGACAGGAGCTGGGACCGAAGACGCTTGGCCAGCTCTGTGATATGTGAGCAAGCGTTCGCTGGGGGCACCATGGGCTTTTCGTGTCACTGTGTAAGTGTACCAGCTGCTTTGGCCACATGCGAGCAATCCCTCAGCACTGGCCCATGGAGACCTGGCTGTGAAAGCCCCCAGAGAACGTCGCCAGCTAGCGCAGACCTGACCAGCAGCAGAGTGGTGTGATTGCAGGCTCCAATACTGTGCCACAAGCACGACCTAAAGGGCACATGCCTTCCACCCAGCGCACACCCCTCCTTCCTGATCTTCCCCAGCCCATCTCCCCTGGGGGCGGGGCAGGAAATCACCACCACTGTTCTGCTCCCTCAGTACAGCCAGGCATCCACCCATCTTGCTCCCCACGGGAAGGGCTGGCGCTGTTGCAGGGTCTCAGGGCTGTGCTCACACGTGACTATCCACTCTCTGGCTTGGCTCAAACCCTGTAATGTCACTGCCATTGAATGCAAATGTTACCTCCAGATAGTAGATGCCTAGTGGGGACTTGCTCTGTCTCTAGTGGTACATTAATTTCTTCCTCTGGAACATCCATACACTGTCCTTTTAAAAATAGAAAGGCAAAGCAGTAACTGCTCAGTGAAACTTCCTGCACCTCTTCACAGCTGGCCCCTCTGGCCAAGAGAGGCTTGAGTGTCAGAAAGTTTGAGACCCTACCTTTTTCCTGCTTCACTCCAGCCTTGACGGTGAATCCAGTCACCAGGCTCAGCCCAGCCACGCAGGGTAAAAATCTGTCTGGGGATTGGTCCTGCTTTGAGCAGCAGATTGGACTAGATGACCTCCTGAGGTCCCTTCCAACCCTGATATTCTATGATATAAGCAGAGTGGGGAAAGCCAGCTGTAATTGCTGCCCCTAGATAACAGGTTGTACTCTAAGGGGGAAATTCACCTCAGAGGAGACTATTCTGGCACGATCTGAGCAGTGCTCAAAGGCCTCAGTCCTGCCAATGCTGAGCACTCTGGCTTTGATCCAGCCAAGCACTTACGTAGAGCTAAGTGAAAATCAGAATTTGTTGTATGAGAAATTCTGATATTTTCACATTTTCATCCCCAATTGGGACAAAAAGTCAATATCAAAATTCATCATGGAATGAAAAGTTCCCCAAAATTTCAATTTGAAAATGTCAAAATAAAATGTTTCAACATTATTGATTGAAATAAAATGTTTGTGACTGTCCTAAGTCAAAATGCTTCATTTGCATCAGTTCAATATTAAACTAAATTTGCCAATGGTACTGTGGTGCCTCATGGGAGTTGTAGTTCAGGTGCCTCTTGCTGCTATTCACCAAGGCCAGGCTCCTGGGCCAGACTATATTTCCCATGATGCTCTACAGTCATGTAACGTCCATGTATCCTAGTCAGGGATGTGTGTGACGTTTCACTCCATATTCTTTATGAAAACATGCTGATATGAATATGACATAACTGAGATGTACTTTATGCAAGATGAGTCTTGTAAGGTATCATTGGAAAGGTTATGATTTACTGAATGTGATTATCCAATTTGGATGCCTGCATCATTTCTGTATCTGAAGTTAGGAATATTAACTATGTATCTGTATTTCAAATGTGTTACTTTGGGTATCACCCCCAACCAGTGCTTAGATACAACAATGGAAAAGCCAGACAGGGCTAATGGGCCATTAGCAGAGACAATGGACTATGAAAGAGCTTAGTCTTCCTGTGGATGCTGGAGACAGCCTACGAGCAATGGCTGCCACAGCCATGCAGAGACATGGGTCCGAGTCACCTGGTACTGGATATCTCTCCTCCCCTTTTGGAATGCCAGTGGTTTTCCGCTAGAAGATAAAGGGTTCCCACCTTGCACAAGAGCTATGTAAGGCAGGGGAGTGACATCATGGTTCTCTCCTCTGCCTCCCCACCCAAAGAGACACTGAAAAAACACGTGGAAACAAGAACTGAACTTGGGGCAGAAGGGTTGAACCCAAGCTGGAAGGGCATCTAGCTTGTGAGTAATAACTAAGGTTTCAAGCTGGAGACTAGTGCGTCTGCCTTTCAAGACTTTCTGTATTCTGCCTGCAGCAATATCTAGGGTGAGAACATAAGAATGGCCCTACTGGATCAGACCAAAAGTCCATCTAGCCCAGTATCCTGTCTTCCGACAGTGGCCAGTGCCAGGTGCCCCAGAGGGAATGAACAGAACAGGTAATCATCAAGTGATCCATCCCCTGTTGCTCTTTCCAAGCTTCTGGCAAACAGAAGCTAGGGACACCGTTCCTGTCCATCCTGGCTAATAGCCATTGATGGACCTATCCTCCATTTATCTAGTTCTTTTTTGAACCCTGTTATGGTCTTGGCCTTCACAATATCTATTGGCAAGGAGTTCCACAGGTTGACTGTGCATTGTGTGAAGAAATACTTCCTTTTATTTGTTTTAAACCTGCTATTATTTGTAACCAATTGTTTTTAGTGAAACTAGCTTAGTTTGTGTATTTGGTTTAATTTGTTTAGTAATCTGCTTTGTTCTGTTTGTTACCCCTTTTACCACTTAAAATCTGCCTTTTATAGTTAATAAAATTTGTTTAGTTTATTATTGAACCCAGTTTCTGTCATTTGTAACTGGGCAGGGGCGAGAAGTTGTGCATACCTTCCTCCACATTGAGGGAGGAGGCGGATTTCATAATATATCTTTGAGTCTGCATTTGAAGGGAGGTGGACACCTGAGTGCTGGGGCAAGTCCCTTAAGCTGAGCCTTCCCAGAACTGATCTCAGTGTCTGTTTCATTCTGCAGTTGGGGTTGGACCTGCCTGTGTGTGTGTGTGTTGGAGGAGGCTTAATAGCCTGACTCAGCAAGACATGTAAAAAGGGTGCCCAAACTGGCATAACAGGTGGGCTCAGTGGTATCTCAGCACACCAGGTGGCATCTGAAGGGGGGCAACCTGTCACAGGGGGATGGCCACAGTGCATCATGGGAGATCTAGTTCAGTCTAGAACTTCAGCCAATAAGAGGGAGTGGACGCATGAAGCACTCAAACTACAACTTCCATGAGGCAGTGTGGCACTATTGACAAATGCAGTTCAATGTTGAACCGACACAAAATGAAGTGGTTCAATTCAGCTAAATTGAACTTGCCTAAAATGAAGTATTTTGTGTAGATTTTGCCTCTGGAAAATCAAAAAAATTCTGCCAAATCAAATGCGTTCTTGGAAAACTTGTTTATCAGTGACTACATTTTCTGTTGGAAAATCATTGCTGGGAAACTCCTGATCAGCTCTGCCCTTTAGTACGCTCATAACTGAAAGCATATGCCTAGCCACACTGACCTCCATAGGCCTAGTCATCTGCTTAAAGTTCAGCTTGTGCTTTGATTGTCTTGCTGGAGCAAGGGCTGGAGAGCCCAGCACCTCGCAGTAGGGAGCCCGTACGACGGAGCACTCCTAGGAGTGATGCTGAATTAGGGCAAACTGCACAACAAGAGACCAGTTACCTTAGCACCAACTATCAAGACAGGCAATAATGGGAGGGGGATCTGCAGGAGGAATAGGTTTCCTTGCAGTGAGATCCTGCAGTACGTGGATGGAATTTAACAAAGGGGAAACAAAACTATGGCTGTCTACCAAACGCCTATGGCAGAAGTGCTGGGTTTCAGCACATTTCCATGTGTAGTACGTTAAGGGAAGAAGAGGGGCCATTGTGCCCTCTATTATGTACTGCCGGGCATGAGTTGTAGCTTGTATTCTATACTTGGCTTGTGCAAGATGGATGCTACAATTGGTTGCTGGCTTCTCAGAACCAACCCCCTTCCCTCGCTACCACCAGCCACATTTAAGACTTGGGATGCCTAGCCAGAGCTGATCCTGCTCTGCAGTCAAGGGCTCTTTCCTTCTAGTTCCTCTGAGAGTGGGCAAGGCCTTGCTCCTATTTAGTGAGGACACTGAGTGGGGCAAAATGGCACCTGATCAAGAAGAGTTGTGTGAAACTTGGGCCACTCTTGTGAGTGCATGGAGTGCTTTTAAAAGTGAGGGAATTCATGGCGCTCAGGGGCAGTGTAGCCTGGATCCAGGCACATTTCCCCCTCTCCCCACACTGTAGTCCTGCCCTTTAGCACCCCTTTTGGCCCAGCCCTGGGTTTCTCTTGAACAAACAGTAACTGTGACAAACTCAGCGATGTGCACTGATGTCAGTCCTTGTCGGTAATGATCCCCAACTAGGATCTATTTGTTAGTGCTGCACTCTTCCTGCTATCTGATAGGAAGCATGATCAGGGTACTAAATCTCTGGCCCAAACTATGTTCCAACCACAGAAACTGGTGATGTGCCCAGTGCAGTTGTATTTCCCACGTGCTTAAACAGTCAGACTTCAGTGGAGCTAGCGATGACCAGGAAACAATGCAACAAACGAAAAGCAGAGCACAATAGCGAACAGTCAGGTGCCAGCATATGTACAAATATGATTGGAATATGTGAGCTACAGAGTCACTTACAGGCAAGGGCAGCAGGGAACTGCTGTTCAGGTTTTTATACTTGTTAAAGTCAAGAGTCCTCTACTGGAGACAGGGCCCCCTTGGACACCCCTCCAAACCTCTGTACGCTCTCTTTGGCAAATGAAAACTCAAAGTTCAGCTCCCCGGCCAAACTTTTCTGAACCTCATTGGTTTGGAAATGAAGCTGAAAAGCTTGAGACTGGGCCTTCTTGGGAGATTCCAGTCCTTTCTGATTTTGTCTGAGCCACGAAAATAGTATACTTTGGGGGCAGTTGAGATGCTTCAGGCCAAGATGGGAAACCACAAAATTCCAAGAAGTTTGTAATGAAAATAAATGGTTTGATGTTTGGATCAATTTTTATTTTATCTTATCCCAATAGCTTTGCTCACGCTACTTTCTGTTATGGGCAGGGGAAAGGGTAGGAACAATGGAGGAAGTTAATTGTTTTATTTCTCCTTTGTAAAGGAAAAGGGAGGTTATAGGAACACTCCACTCCAGTAGTGTTCTGGTGTGTACAGCAATAGAGACTGTTCACAATGCAGCTATTGAATAATTTATATTTTTACTTGCATATCCACGTAACTTAGCAGTCACATGACAGAGTCACTTGCCCTGTGTCAATGCACTTGTACTAACTCTGCAGGTATTGATTTTAGAGGCTAACTCAAGAAGTTCAGATCCTCGGCCAACTTTTCTGAACCTTGTTGTTTTGGAAATCAAGCTGAACAGCTTGAGGCAGCCTCAAGTGTGAAGAGCGTGTTTGAGCTTTTTCAGAGCATGGTTCTCAAAGTGATGTGTCCAACTCTGCGGGGCTGTCAGGGAAACTGCTTCACAGGAAAACTAACATACTGCAAAAGAATTCAGTCAAGGATTTTTAAAAACCAGCCAAACAAGAAGCTGCTGTTTTGACACTGATGCCCTGGTTTGCAGTCTGGGAGATGTAGCTTATCGTGTCAGAAGCAGCCAACAGGCAGGAGATTTTGTTGGTGAATCATGTTTGTTTTTTTAAAAATTACCAGACCTCGATTACAGCTTTGAAAATATCCTGTCTGTTGGCTGCACTGAGCTGCATTGCCAACAGCTTCCTCAGAAGCTGCTTCTTGTTGGGTGGGAGTACCAGTAAAATGGCAGCTGTCATCGGAGAATGAAGACAGCCCCTTTGGGAGTGGTGGCTGGAGAAGCCGAAACAGCAGCTGCTGTCCATATGTTACTGTGATGATTTGTCTTTAATTATTCACACAGCAAATGTCTGACCTTAGGATCAAAACCAATCGTGGGCTTTTGAATCAGAACCGGTGTGGTGGATTCACACAGAGACTTGTGCCTCTTTCAAGCCAAGCAACGTGCCTGGTGCAGAATCACAAGCTGTGTTCAACAGGATCATTGCAAAAGCAGAGTACTGCAGTCCAAAGTCCACAGCAGTGTTGTCTCACTATTGCCTTGTGCTCCACTGTCAGGCTGTCTCTGTGACTGGGGTCCCAGTGGGGACCAGCTTAGGTTACCCAATTAGGGTGAACTGCAAAGAATGGGGCAGACAAACCCCAAAGCCGGTGGATAATTCAATACTTACATTTACCAAGCCAGCATAAAACCGCTTCTTTATTACCTCACTGGTTGCCCCAAAACAACCCAGTTCCCTTAAAGCAACCCAGCCTCAGGCCTCCATCCAGGTACCCAAGTCAAATATGATGAAGATTTCTGAAAATCATATTTCATCATATAAAGAAAAGGTTCTACCAATACCAAAGGATCAGACACATTACCTCCCAGGTTATTGACTATTCCAGATCTTACCCAAATACACGCATACGGCTAATTCTTATAAACTAAATTAAAATTTATTTTAAAAGAGAATGGTTAAAAGATCAGTATACATACAGACATGAGTTCAATTCTTGAGGTTAAGATATATAGGAGAGATGGTGAGCTTTATAGTTGCAAAGAATTTTAGAATTTAGTTCATAGGTTATAGTCCAATATCATATTCAGGGTTGACCAGTCAACACTGGGATTCCAATCTTGTGGCTTAAGCTTGGTAACACAAACTTTGAAGGAATGTGTGATTTGGTTGCTCAGGAACAGTTCCTGACTATGTCTAGTGATGATGTAAAACCGTGTTTATGGGATAAAAAGGTAGAAACGGTTGATGAACTTGCAGCTTTTGCAGATAATTATGAACAATCCTAAGCGCCTGTTAGGAATAAGTCCCAGGCAGAGAGGCTTAAGTTTGGTGGGAAGCCAGGTCACCTCTTTACCCCTGGGAAGAGGGAGGGTGGCCAGGAGGTGGGGCACTCACCCTCCCAGATTCCTACCTCCCATACCCATCCCAAACTGCCCTAAAAACAGGAGACCTTAGAAGGTGCTTCCACTATAATTCTACAGAACACCTGAAGTATAACTGCCCCAGATTGAAGGAGAATAAGCTTCCCATGTTGGCTCAGTTGTCCTCAGCCCTGAGGCAGTGGAGGGTACCCCCATAACTTATCACACCTGCTTGGTGGACACTGGGCCTGGTGAACCAGACAAGGAACACATTAAGGTTGTCAAAATTGATGGCACAGAGTGTCTGGGCTGGAGAGACATGGGGGCCCAGCTCTCTGTGGTTTGACCAAGTGTGGTTCCAGAGGTTAGTATTTTACTGGGTCACCTGGCCAGGATTAAGGGGGTGGGGCCGGAAAGGTTCCCAGTACCACTTGCGAAGGTTTGTGTGGAGTGGAAAGGTTTGGAAGGCAATTGACTTGTGGGGATGCTAGAGGACATCCCAGTGGACATGTTGGGGGGGAACAATTTTTTCCACAAGGCCAGAACGGTTGGTGTACTAACTTGCAGCATAGAGAAGTATTGTGTAGGGTGAAGGGGGGGTGGGTGGGATGAGTGTATTACCTGTCAGTGAGAAGACTGTTCCAGCTGATGGCTGCAAGCCTGTCACAGATATATCAGGAATAGATCCTGCTCTAGGGAGCATGGAGGTTTGTGTCTCGGAGGGAAGCCCAGAGAAGGGTGTTGGAACCTTAGAATCCACAGAGGAGATGGGTGAGGGTTCCATTGGCACTGCAGTGCAGGGTGGCAGCGTGCTTCCAGGTGTGTGAGAGGTGGAGTCAGGCCTTTGCCCGACTGAAAGCAACAGGCCGCCAGGGCAAGGAGAGATGTTGCCAGTGTCTGAGGACCGTTTCCCCTGTATTAGCTGTCAGGAATTTGCAGTTAAGCAAAGACTGACCCCTCCCTGGAGAGCATAAGGAAATGTGTCCGAGAGGGAACTCCAGAAAAGGAGGGTGGGGGAGAAGTTTTCTGTAGAGTACGGGAAACTGTATAGAGAGGCTTCCGTGGGAAGGAACAGAGGCCCCAGGCAACCCTATAATCAGTTGCTTGTACCCAGCCAGCACTGGGAGGAATTAATGCTAGTAGCACACGATGGTCCCTTTGTGGGTCACTTGAGAGTACAGAAAACTTATGACAGGCTTAGAAGGAATTTCTACTGGCCAGGAATACAGAATGATGTGAGAGAGTATTGCAGGTCTTGTATGGTGTGTCAGGAGAGGAAAAATCCGTAGGACCCCAGAGAGCTCCCCTGTGTCCCTTACCTGTTATACAGGGGGCATTCCTGAGGGTGGCAATAGACATTGTGGGTCTAATGCCATGCCCCACTTGGAAGGGGAACTGGTATATCTTAGTGGTGGTGGATTTTGCCACTAAATTTTGGGGGAGGGATAGCTCAGTGGTTTGAGCATTGGCCTGCTAAACCCAGGGTTGTGAGTTCAATCCTTGAGGGGGCCATTTAGGGATTTGGGGCAATAATCTGTTTGGGGATTGGTCCTGCTTTGAGCAGGGGGTTGGACTAGATGACCTCCTGAGGTCCCTTCTAATCCTGATATTCTATGAGATACCCTGAGGCAGCTGCTCTGTCCAATATAGAAGCTGGGACAATGGCAAGACCCCTGCTCACTATATTCAGCAGAGTGGGCTTCCCAAAGATTTTTGTCTGATCAGGGAGCAACCTTTATGTCGCAGTTCAACGAGCGATGGAAGGTATGTGGCATGAAAAAAGTTAAGACTGCCCCCTATTGCCCCCAGGCCAATGGGTTGGTGGAAAGGTTCAATGGGACCCTGAAATCCATGCTGGGAATGTATGCCGAGACAAGGGGCCAAATTTGGGATGAGTTATTGCCGTTCCTGCTGTATGCTTACAGAGAGTCCGGGGAATTTTCTCCATTTGACCTTCTATATAGGAGAAAAGTAAGGGGACCCCTCAATCTCATTACAGACACAAGGGAAGTGTGCAATGAGGTGAGGGAAGAACCAGTAACTGAGTATGTTCAAAGGTTCAGGAGGGAATTAAAGGACATGATGGAAGTGTCCAAAACAACCTCCAAGACAGGCCAAACAAAAGGCCTGGTATGATAAAAATACTTGTAAACGCACTTTTGACATAGGAGACTTGGTGATGGTACTCAACCCTGCAAAAAGATTCAAAATGCAAAACTCCTAGGAGGGGCCCTTCAAGGTGGTAGAAGTGGCACATGAGGACACGTATCAAGTTAAAAAGCCCCTCAGTGATACTGTTCCCCAACTAGTACATGTGAACCAGCACAAAGCCTACCACAGTAGAGAGGCTGGAATAAACAAGATCTTGAAGAGGAAACTGAGGCACACCCACTCACTGATTTGATTGATGGAATGCCAAGGTGGGTCAAATCTGGAAACTATGGAAATCTGTAATGAATTAACACCAGTCAAAAAGGGGGAAGTGTTGTCATTTCTGCAAGGGTACAGCAAGGTATTTTCTAACAAGCCAGCGAGAACGCACTTTGTCCCATGAAATCCTCACAAAAGGGACACAACCCCCAAGCCACCGATAAGGTGAAAGAGCAAATTCATACAGAGATACAGAACATATTGGACCTGGGAGTAATTAAGGAATCTGACAGCTCGTGGGCATCCCCTGTGGTCTTGGTCCCCAAAAGGGATGGCGCTGTAAGATTTTGTGTGGACTATAGAAAGCTTAATGCTGTTACTGTAACAGATGCATACCCCATGCCAAGAATTGATGACATGCTGGATGTGCTGAGCCAAGCCAAATACCTCAGTACTTTTGATTTAACTAGATGCTACTGGCAGATCCCTGTGGAAGAGGAGGCACAACAAAAATCTGCTTTTATCACTGATATAGGGCTCTATGAATTCACGGTGTTACCTTTTGGTTTGGTAAATGCTGGTGCAACCTTCCAGAGACTGGTCAACACAATGTTAAATGGTTTACAGAACTATGCAAGGGCATAAATAGATGACATTGCTGTATTCAGCAACACCTGGGATGACCACAAGGGTGTTGTGCTATCAGAACTCCAGAAAACTGGTCTAACCATAAAACCCTCTAAGTGCAATATAGGGGCGGCCAGGGTCCCTGTCATAAAAATAAAGGGAAGGGTAACAACCTTCCTGTATACAGTACTATAAAATCCCTCCTGGCCAGAGGCACAAAATCCTTTTACCTGTAAAGGGTTAAGAAGCTCAGGTAACCTAGCTGGCACCTGACCAAAAGGACCAATAAGGGGACAAGATACTTTCAAATCGGGGGGTGGGGGGGAGAGGCTTTGTTTTGTCTGTTCTTTGTCTGTCTGTCTATTTGTTCTGTGTGCTTGCCAGAGACAGATCAAGAAAGCAAGCAATCCAACTCCATTAGGATTAGTAAGTACTAGCAAGGGAATGCGTTAGCTTACTTTTATTTTGGCTTGTGATTTTCTCTGTGCTGAGAGGGAGGTGTATTCCTGGTTTTCTTTTTGTAACTTTAAAGTTTTGCCCAGAGGGAAATCCTCCGTGTTTTGAATCTGACTGCCCTGTGAGATTTTCTTCCATTCTAATTTTACAGAGGTGCTTCTTTTAACTTTTTTCTTTCTAATAAAGTTCTGGTTTTTTTAAAATCTGATTGGGTTTTTTTAGTAGTCTAAAAAAACCCAAGGTTGGTTTGTGCTCATCTTGTTTATTCTCAAGCCTCCCCAGGAAAGGAGGTGTAGGGTTGGGGGAATCTTAGGGGAAAGTAGGAACTCCAAGTGGTCCTTTCCCTGAGTTTTGTCTAATCACTTGGTGGTGGCAGCGTTACCTAATCCAAGGTACAAGGGAGAATTTGTGCCTTGGGGAGTTTTTAACCTAAGCTGGTAGAAATAAGCTTAGGGGGTCTTTCATGCGGGTCCCCACGTCTGTACCCTAGAATTCAGAGTGGGGAGGGAACCCTGACATCCCTTATCTAGGACACTGGGTTGGGAGGGGGTGAATATCCCCCGACTCTCTCAAGGTGGAGCCATTGTCAAGTGGCCTGTGCCCCAAACTAAAAGGCACATCCAATCCTTCATAGGCTTGGCAAACTATTACAGGAGGTTTGTGTGTGTGGGTGTTCAGTGACATTGTATCCCCAATCACGGACTTGTGTAAAAAGCACCAACCTACTAAGGTTATTTGGTCAGAGGCTTGCCAGAAGGGTTTTGATAAGGTAAAGGTGCTCTGGTCTGCAGAGCCTGTGCTGACCATCCCTGACTTTGATAAGACTTTTGAATTGTGCCCTGATGCATCTGACACTGGGTTGGGTGCTGTACTGATGCAAACAGGGGAGGACAACAAGAAGCACCCTATTGCCTTCCTAAGCAAAATGCTGTCCCCTACTGAACAGAATTACTCTGTCATAGAGAAGGAGTGCTATGCCATAGTGTGGGCTGTTAAACAAATGAGGCCTTACCTCTTTAATAGGAGGTTCAAGATTCTAATGGACCATTCACTCTTAATATGGCTGAACAGAACCAAGGGCAAAAACTCCAAATTGCTATGCTGGAGCCTAGTCCTGCAGGAATTTGACATGGAGATTGCGCACATTAAAGGGAAGGAGACTATGGTAGCAGATTCCCTGTCTAGAAAAGAGGAAGCTGGGCACACTGCCTCCGCATTGGTCTGTGACCAATCCTCTGGCAATAATCTAAGGGGACAGGTGTGACATTAAACCCCATATTCTTCATGGAAATATGGTTACAATATGAATATGGTACAACTAAGATATACTTTATGCAAAATGGCTCATGTAAGGTATCATTGGAAAGGTTATGATTTACTGAATGTGTTTATCCAATTTGTATGCATGTATCATTTTTGTATCTGCAGCTGGGAATATCAATCATGTCTCTATATTTCAAATATTTTATGGTGGATGAGGCCAAACAATGTTAGTGGCTTATTGAGGAAATGCACACAAGCATAAGGATTACCCCAAGAACTATGTGTAATAGAAACCTCTCAGAAATAGCACTATACAATGGGAACTGTTTGACCCAGGTCACAGCAAAAAAGCTTTCCAGCAAATGGGGGGAAGATATAAAAGAGGGACAATGACAACATGAGTGGTCCTCACTCTCCCTACAACCTGAAAACACCTGAGGAACAAAGACTGAACTGTGAGAAGTGATGGTCCCAGGCTAAGATCTTTAGCCTGTGTAAGAAAACCTGGGAAAGTCAAGGCAACTTGTGCCTTAAGAATCTGCCAGCCTGTTTATCACACACGGTGAGAATTTTTTAATTTGTATCCTACCTATCTAGTGTGTTAAACTCAGTCTGCAGTTTTTGTTTATTTACTAAAGTAATCTGCTTTGTTCTGTTTGCTATCCCTTTAACCACAAAAAATCACCTTTTGTAGTTAATAAGCTTATTTCTTATTTATAATAAAACCCAGTTTATGTAATTTCTAACTGGGGGGGGGGGGCAGCAAGAAGTCGTGCACATCTCTCTTCACATTGAGGAAGAGGGCGGATTTTTATGAGCTTGCGCTGTGCAGATTTTTCTATACAGTGCAAGACAGTATTATTTTGGGTTTATCTCCCAAAAGGGGTGTGCATGTGAGTGCTGGGGGAGTCCTCTCATACAGAGCTGACTTCAGTCTGTGACTGCAGTGGGGTGTCTCCCTACCTGCAGAAGGCCAGAGAGCCTAATTTAGCAAAGCCAGGAGAGGGAACCCTGGCTGGTTGAGCAAGAGAGGCTCAGTGAAATCTCAGTACATCAGATGGCACCCCAGAAGGGGGTCCAACCAGTCACAGTGTCCACCAGTTGTCTCGTCTGATGCTTTTTTGTTCAGTGTTTGTACAGCACCCAGCACAGTGGTGGCCCTGGTCCCTGGCTGGGGTTCCTAGGAGCTACGACAATACAAATAATTAATACACAGAGTGTGCTCCAGAGCCAAAGATCTGTTACCTTGCTCTCTCCTGAGGCCTTGCTGCCCCGTGTGACCCCAAACTCCACAGAATATAACGTCTGCTCCAGATCTACAGTTTTTTTACCTACTAGAATTTAAACAGTTTAACTGAAATGGCTCTGAGGCTGCAAAGCAGCTGCATCCGGGCTGGCAACCGGTCAGCTTCACCTCAGCCTGATGTAGATGGGTCTGGCTTTACCTTCTCCCCTGCCTTACCAGCAATACAGATATGGATGGAGATAGAGACCCTCTCTGGTGTGGCTCCATGAGGTTCTGCTGGCTGAATTGCATTATGTTCTGCCCACCAATGGGGGTTTCAGGGGGAGACCGGGAGCAGGGGCAAATGTTTGGGGCAGGCCGTTGTGCTTTTACTTTCTCAGCCCATCGTCCTGTTGTGTATCCTGGGTGGATGAGCTGGTTTCTAGATCCACTGGGCCTTCTCAGGGAACTGTCTCCTGTACAGGGATCTGCTGTACTGCAGCTCAGGTGTCACCATGCGCCGACACAGCTGCCCCATCACCTCGTCCAGCCCTGGCTTCAGATTATAGCCTAGAATTGTGGCCTTGCCATACTGCAGTGGTGCCAGTGACTTGTCCCTGAGCTTGTGGGGGCCTACACTGCCCCCCCCTTGAAGGCAGGTCTTGGCCAATTGCTCCCGCCTTTCCCGCAGAACCCTAACTTCCTGCTGCATGCGCTCCCGGCCCATGCTCCAGTCAATCCTCTGCCAGAAGGTCCTGTTGAAGTGTCTGTAGATTGCCCAGTCAAGCCTGTTCCAGCTCTTTATCTTCTCTGCCGTGCTCTCTGAAAGGGGTGACCTGGTGCTTCCCTCCCTGCTGTTGAGTGGGAAGGACACAATGCTGTCCAGGTCCCAGCACAGTGCTTCCTTCAGCAGCACCATGGACTCGTCGAAGTACTCGGAGAGGAGGAGAAGGTCGAAGGCCTCCTCGATGTACCGCAGCATCAGCTGCATGTGCTTGGCAGAGAAATTGCCATTGTGGTTGAAGCCGAAGTCGAAAGCCATGAAGTTCTTGGCATAGTGGCTGTCGGGGGCCGAGGCGTTATAAAACCTGGCTGGCTGGCTGAGAAACTCCTCCAGGCTCTGGGCATGGGAGAAGGGGGAGCTGCCTTTGTAGTAGGTGAACGAAGACTCCATGAGGTGGATGGGGTTCCGCAGGATGGAGAAGTAGAAGGTGGAGCTTGGCATCACTCTCTGCACCTGGAGGGGTGAGGGGAAAGGGGTGAAGAGAGTGAAGGAAGCCTTCTCTGCCAGTCTAATATATCCAGGTGTCCTTTCCACAGGAGTCGGGTTAACACATCAGTTGAATTCACTGGGGAGTTAGAGAGTATGGGCAGAGTAGCAAGTCCTACCCACCAGCTGCTTTGGAAGGGGCTTTACGGGCTGTGGGATGGGTGTTTAATAGGGATATGCCCAGATGCCCAGGATCAGTGCAGTGCTTGTGAAAGGGGCCCCAGGGCCAGCGCTGGAGCCTGGAGTTCTGTATTTAGCCACAGAGCAGGTACAAAATGGGCAGCAGCAATGGAAGCTCCCCCCCCTGCTCTCCCAGCGTGCCTTGATCTGGAGTGGAAGGGTCACCTCTAGGGGGCAAAGGGTGGTTTGCTTTCCATGCCCACTTAGCTCTGGTTCCAGCTGTGCTGGTGGATTGGACACTCTTCTCCAAATGGCATCCATAAATCCCAACCACTACCTGACTTAGCCACTGACCCACGGGACATGCCAGGAGCCAAGTCTGTCCATCACCTGAGCCTATCATCCCCCAGTAGCAACACGATGGTGTTGTCAGGCTTGTTGACACTGGCTCAACACCTAGGATGCAGTGTCTCCAGCTTCTGGGTTAGATCTGGTGCGAGACATTGCTGATGCTGGATAGCAGTGGGCAATGAAATATCACTGTAGCTTCCCTTTTGAGAAGTCCTGCTCATTGGCCCAGAGGGGTGTCTTGGCCATTTCACTGCTATCCTGCTGCTCTTCCTCCCACCCATTGCCCTTCTGATGCCTTGAAGCTCCGTCCCTTACCTGTACCTGCTGGAACCTCATGTGGTGGCACATGATGTTAAACTCTGAAGCATTGCCTACGGTGAATCCCTCCACAGACTCAGCCAGGAAGTAGTGTGGGTAGCCCAGCTGGCTGGCACCATTGATGGGAAGGGCGAAGGTGAGGTTGTGCGTCTCACCAAAGCGGAACAGGATGTTCATGACGGTGCTGCTGGCGCTCTTGTGCACCTTCAGGAACACCACGTGGGTCTTGGGCTTGCAGGCTGCTGTGTGAGAAGAGTTGGATATAGCTGGCAGGCTGTGGGCAAGTGCATCTCCTCCTGCTCCTCCAGCCCTGGGAAGTGTGGTTTTGCTCTGAAGCGACTCTCTGTCCGTGCTCCATGATGCCGCCTCATTTCGCTTCTCTGCCTTTGTGACCCAATCTGGTGCTGGGGCAGCTGTTGTAGCAGGTGTGGAAGAGCTGCCCCTCCTGTGGCTGGGGGAGCCCGTGGCTTCTGCCTGGCTCTGGAATGACCCTGCAACCTTCCCAAATGGTGACCTTGAAGTTTGTTCCTTGGCAATGATCTCTGCTGTAGATTCCGTCTTCTTGCTGAAGGGATCTGCTGCCTTAGTCATGGGCTTCCTGCTCGGAGGTGGGGTCACAGTTCTATCCATATGATCCCTTTTGAGTGCCCTTTCAGAGACCTGGGGCTGGGATTTCAGTCTCTTGGTTGTGTGAAGGATCCACACATCCTCGCTGTCTTCTCCATGACTCTTCTTCCAGACCCCGTCTTGGCTGTCCAAGGTGCTGGCCTGGGTCTGGCTGAACGTCTGGCCCAGTTCTGTGACGTGCAGAATGTTTTCAGCAGACCTGGCCTTGGCCATGACTTTTTTCTGCCTGTTTTGTGGGATGCCACTTTCCAAAGGTTCAGGAAATCGGTGGCCAGAGCTTGTCCCCTTCTCCTGCTGGAACAAGTTCTCATGGCCAGTGGTTTGCTGGAGGGCAAGTTGCTTGAGTTTCTGGTCACACCTGCAGTTGCTGTAAGAGGGAGAATGTTAGACCACCTTAGAACATCGTGGGTGATCTTAAGAACATAAGAACTGCCATTCTGGGTCAGACCAAAGATTCATCGAGCCCAGTATCTTGTCTTCCGACCGTGGCCAATGCCAGGTGCCTCAGTGGGAATGAACAGAACAGGTAATCATCAAGTGATCCATTCCCTGTTGCCCATTCCCAGCCTCTGGCAAACAGAGGCTAGGGACATCATCCCTGCCCGTCTTGGCTAATAGCCATTGATGGACCTTATCCTCCATGAATTTATCTAGTTCTTTTTTTAACCCTATTACAGTCTTGGTCTTCACAACATCATCTGGCAAGGAGTTCCACAGGTTGACTTCCCACCAGTGGATCTTCCCATTAGTCCTCACCAGACCCCTATCTCTCTTAGTCCGGCTGAAGCCCATCTCTGATGGGAAACGCACATGCACATCACCTTCCCCGCCTTCAGCTGTTGACATGTCCTATGCATGCTGACAAGCTCCCACCTACCTAACTGTCCCTCAACACACAGCTTGCCAATCTGACTTCAGCTGCCAAACCCTCCAACAGCCCACCTAATCCAGTCCAGCCTCCCCAGATTCCCTAACCTTTCAAGTCTCCAGGTGACCTCAACCTGGATATTAGGTAGAGTGCTAAGGATTGCCAAGGGCTTGAGTGGCTCCTTGGTCTCTCCCATTCTCTGCCTGTGGCACGTACGTTTGTCTCCTGAGGATGCAAATGATTTAGTCCAACCCAAGTGATTGCACTCAGCACAGGGGTAACTGGGTGAAATGTAACAGCCTATGTTATAAAGGTCACACTATGATCAAAGGGTCCCTTTTGGCCTTGAAATCTATGACAACTATGAAATAAGTGTGCAGATCTATTACTATCATGCAAGATCTGCCTTCTAGGCTCAGTCTGAAGATCCAGGTGTTATGGTGCCTGGCTCCTGTCCTAACCTGGTGATGAGCAGGGAATTGCTAGTTGGCTGTGGTATGAAGAATCTTGCTGTTCCTAGAAACTGATTGTGACTTGCTAGAGTTGGGCACTGTGGATATGATGATACTGGTAAGCTGCAACTGGCTGTCTCTAGGATGCTGGGAGGTGAATCCAAATGTACAAGCTGACAGCAGAGCTGGGTGAATAAATCATTCAATTCATTTTCTTTTGTTTGGAAATTGCCTCCATAAATCATGATTTCCCCAAATGTATGTGAAATTCTCAGTCTGTAGCTTGTTTACAGGTGGTTTGTTGCAAGTGTCTGATATTTGAGATTCAAGTAGTTTCCACAGGACACATAGCTAAAATCGCATATTTCTGTTCCCTGGTTGGATAGAGGCCTCATAAGATCAGGTTTCCAGCAATGCTTGGGATCGCAAAAAAAGATTCACTTTCTGCAAATGCTCTGCAATATTTGGTTAAGAGTCACGATTTTGCCAAACATTCCTGAGTCATTCTTGAGCTATTCTTGGAAAGGGACACAAAGGGGCACAGACACATCTGAAGTAAATCTGGTTGAAAATTGGAACAAACCAGAACAGAAAACATATTTTGGTTTTGGTGTGTGGGGGTTGGCAGCATTTGGCCAACTCCAGTTCTCAGTCTGACTCTTGGGAGTTCTAAAGTGAAATATTCTCCATCCTATGTGGAACTTACCGGGTAGGTTGCAGATTCCCCACAATTTGAAGAGTAACACACAGGATGGTGACGAGGGTGAGGGAAATCCAGAGTCGTCCTAGGTGACTGTTGTGTGTCAGTTTCAATTTCCTGAAGGGAAACACATGCACCAGGTTTAATATAGTCATTCTATCTTGGTAGTGTTTTATAATACATGCCCAGCTGTAAAAATGACAGCGCAAGGTGCAAGGCAGTGGGGAATAAGGACCAAAGAGATACCTTTGTGTTCCTCTTTTTTAAACAGAAGGTCACACTTTTTACAAGGGTTCCTGTGGTATAATGGAAGGGGCACAGAGTCAGCCATGGCCAATAAATCTTGTAGCTTGTAGCAGCCCAGTGGGAACTTCCAGCTGTGGGACATTTTTAGCTAATTGAAAAGTAAACACTGATAAAAGCTAGAAATCCTATTTGCCAGGCTCTTCCATTTGCCCCTAACCATGAGATTTTGCTCTGGAAAGTGACTTCATGAAATCACCTTCTCACTCAGTCATGTTCCCTGTGTGTATTCAAAGTAGAGCCACTGATTTTAGCAACAGAAACAGGCTTTCCCTACTTTTAATTCTTGCTAGTGGCCCAGAGCAAACACAGCTAAGAAACAAGTTTCTGTGCCACAAGTTATACCACATTCATTAAAATGCTGGAATTAATCCGCTGTTGCATGTCTACACTGTGCTCCTTGTGGCACTGGAGCACATCCACATTAGCAGCTCTCGCAATGGCAAAGACAGCAGTGCATTGTGGTAGCTATCCCACTGTACAACTGGCCGCAGAATAAGTCCTTTATGCCAGGACTCTTCATCAATATCCAATTTTATGGATCATTAGAAAATATGTATGTTACACCATATTGATACACCATTTTGTGCACCACTTTCACCTATGCAAGCCAATCAGTTCTGAAGTGCTATGCAAGATATGCAGGTTTCCATATCAGTTTATGGATCTGGGGTATGATTTCTGAAAAGCACCTACATGACTGAGGTGCACAAGTCCCACTGACTTTTGAAAATCTGACCCATTCTACTTGGACATCCTCCACATCATGCTCTTCTTTGCCACTGTTGCCAGAAATGACAGATTACCGCAGTGACTAGAGATGCAGTACCCCTGGGCCGGCACAGGTAACAATTGAGGAGGATATTTTCAAAGAAATTAAGGTGAGTTAGGCAGCCAGCTCCCATTGACTCCCCTTTGTGCCTTTTTGAAAATCTCCCTTTTGTAAATAAATAGGGAATAAATTCATGTTCTGCTATGTGCATGGTGTATGAAATACATTGCATTCTTGTCCAAACAATGTACACACTATGCCTATTCTGTGTACAGTCTCCAGGGCTGTCAGTCTGGTATTGTTTTAGAAGCATTGAGCGTGCTGGGCCAGGTGCTTGGCTGGTGTAAATCAGTGCAGGTCCTTTGAAATCAATGGAGCTATGCCCATGTACACCAGCTGAGGATCTGACCTACAGTATTTACCTCTATAAGATTCAGTCCTCCAAGGTACTGATCACTTTGACCTACTCAGGCAAAGCATTTCAAAGTGCTTAACTTTAAGCATGTGAGTAGTCCCATTGACTTCAGTGAGGCAACTCACATCCTTTGCTGGAATGGGTCTCAGTGATCAGCACCTGGCAGGATAGAGTCCATATGTATTGTGCAAATAACACATTATTTTTGTTTACACATTGCCAGAAATACTTTGAAAAGCTAATGTTCATAAATGAGATCAATACAGATTTGAAACCTTTTGACAGTACACCTCCAATGCAGTTGTGAGTAGTGGGGACTTTCTAACACTTGAACGTCCTCCTTACCGGTGGCCATGCTAAATATGTGCCGCTACCATATATTTGTGATGCTAGCAATTATTACAGATAGGCTATCTCTATAATAAAGTATATTTCCTGGGTAGCATATTGTAGCCAATTTTATTCAAGGACATTCTGGCCTTCTGTTTAGAGTTTGATTAAAAAGGGAAACGTACCCAGCCAACTGGTAGCCATCCAAACTGCCCTCCTCCCCTTCCCCCACATTTTGAAGGTACATTTTTAATACACACTCATCTAATGAAATTCATTGAAAACCTCATGCTAAAGCACTGGGAAGCCACTGTTACTTTCACCACTGTACTTCAAGTTTGCCAAAATAGTTGAGCTCATCTCTATCTTCAAAGTGAGTTGTGTTTCATATTTTCACTTTATATCTGTAGGATGCAACCAGACAACCCAGAGGAAATATCATTTTATCCTAGTTGTGACAGATCTGCCGATTCTTCAGTCATAGAACCATTCTGTCAGATCTAGGGGATTTGAGGAAATATGTTAATTTCAGATGTTACTCAGTGCCTTCTGAACAGAGAAGCTCAGGGATAACAAAAAGTCTGAATTCAGCCTGCCCTAGTCCTTGTAAAGAGAACCACCCTTCAGAGGTTCTCAAACCGGGGAGCAGGGGGGTACAGAATATATTCTACAGGGGGGAGGGAGGGTGAGAAGCAAGGAGTGGGTGGGCTAGGGAGTGGAGAGGAGCTAATGGGCAGGGCCATGTCTGCTGTACTGCCCAGGTAGGCTGGAGACTGTGGGAATCAGCTGACAGTATCTCCAGCCCAGGTGACGTGACAGCCAGTGGTGGATTTAGAGTTAGTGGGCCCCCCCGGCCCTGTGCTCAGCTTCATTTTTGGGGCCCCTCCTTGGGACCCAGCCAAGAAAAAGAACATTCTCTCTTATCTCCACCCACCCCCATTTTTTTCATTCTTTTTTTCTTCATCCTCCTCCTATAAGTAATAGCAAGTAAATGAAAATAAAGTGAGGTACCTTGATTGTTCTTGTAGTCTAACTTATTTTTCCACAGACCACTTGAAAATTGCGGAGGGTCTCGACGGACCACTTAATGATCTTTCCAAATATTGTAAAAAAACGTTGGGGTGCAGGGTCTGGCCCGGAGCTAGGGTGAGGGAGGGGGCTTAGGGTTGGGGCAGGAGGTTGGGGTGTGGAGCACTTACCTGGGGCATCTCCTGTTTGGTGCAAGGGGTTCAGGTGGGAATGTGGGGGGTGCAGGAGCTCACGTTTGGTGCTCAGGATGGGGGTGGGGATGTGGGGGGGTTCAGGAGTCAGGGCATGGGGTGTGGGGGAGCTCGGTATGTGTGGGGGATGCAGGAGTCAGGGCAGGGGGCTCAGGGTGTGTGAGGGAGGTGCAGGGGGCTGGGGAGGTGTGTGGGGGTGCAGGAGTCAGGGCAGGGGGCTGGGTGTGTGTGAGAGGTGCAAGGGGATGTGTGTGTGGGGGTGCAGTAGTCAGGGCAGGGGGCTGGGGAGGTGTGAGGGGGTGCAGGGTTCATGGCAGGGGGCTGGGTGTGTGGGGGGTGTGCAGGAGTCAGGGCAGGGGGCTGTGTGTGTGTGGGGTGGGGGGTGCAGGAGTCAGGGAAGGGGCTGGGGAGGTGTGAGGGGGTGCAGGGGTGAGGGCAGGGGGCTGGATGTGTGTGTGTGGGGGTTCAGGAGTCAGGGCAGGGCGCTGTGTGTGGGGGGTTCAGGAGTCAGGGCAGGGGGCTGGGTGTGTGTGTGGGGTGCAGGAGTCAGGGCAGGGGGCTTGGGGAGCGTGAGGGGGTGCAGGGGTCAGGGTGGGCAGGGGGCTGGGGGGGCGTGGGAGGGTGCAGGGGTCAGGGTGGGCAGAGGGCTGGGGGTGTGGACTGGGTTCGTGGGGGTGCTCATGGCAGGGGGCTGGAGGGGGTATGCCCCGATTCCAGCCCCTTCCCCCAGGCCCCGCCCCCGCCCCCACCTCCGCCTCCGCCTCCGCCTCTTCTCATCCTCCTCCCCTGAGCAGGGACCGTACTGAGGCTCCGCTCCTCCTCCTCCCTCCTGCCAGCAAGCAGTTGATCCAGCTGATCGGCGGTGTGTGTGGGGGAGGAGGGAATGTAGCACACTGGGGAAAGAGGCGGGGGAGGAGCTTGGCTGCCAGCAGAGCCTGCCCTGCTGCAGCAGGAGCCAGCAGCATCAAGCTTCTACCCCCACGGGTGGGAGACGGGGGGGCGGAGAAGAGCGGGCCGGGCCGGGGCCCCTTTGGACCGCGGGCCTGGTGCCATGGCACCAGTGGCACCATGGTAAATCTAGTACTGGGCAGGCACAACGTCACATGATGCAGGTTTCCCAACCCCATTGTTCTATGGGCATCCTACTACATTGCCAGCTGCTTTTCAACTGAAGTGGGGAAGGGAGGGAGAGTGTGTGTGTGTGTGTGTGTATAGAGGGGGGAGAGAGACAGTGTGTTTTGGGGAACAGAGAGTGTGTCAACATGCTGTCTTGTAAGTTCAGACAGCGGCAGGAAGCAATAAGTCCTGCGGCAGGGGGAGGGGAAAACTCCAACATCAGCCCCCGCCTCCCTCCCTGGGCTCTCTGCACAGCAATCTCTCTCTCTCTCTCTCTCTCTCTCTCTCTCACACACACACACACCCTCTGCCTCTGTGTTCAACAGCACAAGCATTCCACATTAATGGTTTGCTTTGTGTCCCGGAGCAGATCAGCACAGCACACAACGGCTGTCAGAGTAGTGCTTTGAAAGGGGAGGGGCGCATGTCTCCAGGGCAGCCGAGTTCAAAACAATGAGCAGAGTGGTCACTTGAGGCATTATGGGACAGCTCTGGAGGCTAATTACAGCGCAGAAAGCAATCAAGTGTCTACACTGGCAATAGAGAGCTGGAGCCTCTGCGCAAATAGCCTTACGACTCTCGTCAAGGTGGTTTTTGTTCCATGCTGCAACTGAGGAGTTTCTGCACACAAAGTGGCTTGACAGTGTGTACACGGCTGCAGTTTGAGCACAATAAGCTGCTTTACTGTGTGGAAACTTGACAGTGTAGATAAGCCCTAAGTGAGCTGGATTGTAGTCCTTGGAAATGAGCAATGGACCTGTTTGCTATGCTCAATCATTTATACTTGTGCAAACCCAGTGGTGACAAGTGATAGCTGCACAGGTGTCAGGGAGGGGCCCATTTGCCTTGCAGAACCTTAGAGGTGGTGATGCATGAGACGCAAAGAGCCCAGATTGATGAGAGCTCAGGCGTTCTTGCTTGAGCCTGGTCTGCACTGTTCTCAGACCCAGGGATGAGAGACACAGCTCTGGCAGGGCAGTTCTGTGGAGGGGGGCTATGTACATTGATAGAAGTAGCATTCTTCAAATGAGAAGTTAACTTGAGAAGTCCCTATACCTGATTTTATTATCTCATTGCTAATTAATAATAATAATAGTTAATAACCTGGAGGTGTTGTCAGCTCCTTTCTTGAGAGTTTGCTTTACTTGACCTACAATGCTCGTTAAACTTCATCCCGTCCAAACCTTCACCTTCAGAGTGGAGACAGCTGCTGCCCTGGTAAAATAGTTACTTTGTTCCCCAGCTCTATCCCATTAATCAAACAATGCAGAAGTGTTAATACACAAATTTAAATTAACCATGTGATGAGCAAATACTTATTGATACGCTACTGCTTGTCTATTCCACAAACGCTGCCTCTGCTTTTCAGCCCACAATGACTCATACTGATGTATTGAGAAACTTGCCAAAGTTGCATTGAAGTGTTTGACTAGGTGGCAGAGGCTTATTTCATTAATGACAGGGGACAAATATTCTATACTCCAGGGAATGATCCAGGGTGCTTTGAACAGAGTTTAAACTGCTTTCTCACTCATTTGTCAACAAATCACAAACACAGGGCTGCCTCCCCTGAAAGTTAGGAAGAACATAACACCTTCATTGATATCATGACCCCATTGAAGACAATAACAAAACTCCCATTGACTTCAACGGGGCCATGCAATCTTCTCTTGTGTATGTTGGTGTGCTAAAGGTTCCCCAGGATGGTGTATTCACCCTGAAATAGGCTGGGTGAATCAATTGTGTGGATCTGAATCTAGACTCTGAGGGGGTAAAAAACGCAGAGTTTTATCTTCTTATTCTGTGTACTGCAGTAGCATCTCTGGGTCCCGACCAGAGCCTGTCATGCCAGAAGCTAGACAGAGAGCAAAATTGTCCCTGCCTCAAAGAATGAACATTCTAAATGAGGTGAGATAAACAGAGGGGAGGACCAGGTACCACTGCATAGTGGTATCTGGTATAATAAGCAGCAGTCTCCCTTTCCATTCCTCCTATCCCATTTAGAAACCAAACCAAACCCTCTGTTTCGTAAGAACGGCCACACTGGGTCAGACCAATGGTCCATTAAGCGCAGTATCCTGTCTTCTGACAGTGCCTGGCACCAGATGCTTCAGAGAGAATGAACAGAACTGGGCAATTAGAACGATCCATCCTCTGCCGTACAGTCCCAGCCTCTGGCAGTCAGAGGCTTAGGGACACCCAGAGCATGGGGTTGCATCTCTGACCATCTTCGCTAATAGCTATTGATGGCCCTATCCTCCACAAACTGATCTAACTCTCTTTTGAACCCAGTTATACTTTTGACCTTTACAAAATCCCCTGGCAATGAGTTCTACAGGTTGATTGTGCCTTCTGTGAAGAAGTACTTCCTTATATTTTTTTAAAACCTGCTGCCTATTAATTTCATTTGGTGACCCCTGGTTCTTGTGTTATGCGAAGTGGTAAAAAGTACTTCCTTATTCATTTTCTCCACACCAGTCATGATTTTATAGACCTCTATCATATCCCCCCCTTTTTCATCAATTTTCCAAGCTGAAGAGTCCCAGTCTTTAATCTCTTTTCATATAAAGCTGTTCCAGATCCCTAATTCTTTTTTGTTGCATTTCTCTGCACTTTTTCCATTTCTAATATATCTTTTTTTGAAATGTGGTGACCACAGCTGCAGTATTTAAGGTGCGGGAGGGCCACCATGGATTTATATAATGGCATTATGCTATTTACTCTTATTATCTATCCCTTTCCTAATGGACACTAACATTCTGTTCGCTTTTTTGACTGCCACTGCATATTGAGCTGAAGTTTTCAGAGAACTATCCACAATGACTCCAAGATCTTTCTTGCGTGGTAACAGCTAATTTAAACCCGATCGTTTTGTATGTATAGTTGGGATTGTTTTCCAGTGTGCATTGCTTTGCATTTATCAACACTGATTTTCATTGGTCATTTTCCCCCCAGTAACCCCGTTTTGTGAGATCCCTTTGTAACTCTTTGCAGTCAGCTTTGGACTTAATGATCTTGAGTAGTTTTGTGTCATCTGCAAACTTTGCCACCTGACTGTTCACTACTTTTCCCCACTCATTTATGAATGTGTTGAACAGTCCTGGTCCCAGTAGAATGGGAACAGAATTAGTTGTTACCCCATTGGAAAACAGGGAACATGAGTATGGCCAGAGAAATGAGTATGGCAAGCAGGCATATTTGCTCAGTACCACCTCAGCTGGCTGTGCGTCTCCTTCCAATTCCAATGTGAAGGAGGCAACATGCACTTGGGATTAGGGAGCTCTGTGCTTAAGAAGTAACTTTAAACCAGGCAGCAGCAATATAGGCTACTGCCCGACTTGCCCCAGTGAGCTCACTGCTGCCATTCCTCCTTTGCAGCCCCGGGGCTTCCTTAGAGCGATTGTTCCTGCCAGCAGAGATGAGAAATGCAACTTCATGTCCTAGTGAAGCTTCAATGCTCTCATCAGTTTGAATTTCCCCAATATTCCTCAGAGCATGTCTGCTGCTTCCTTGTGAGTTCCAATGATACTCAATGCTCAAGTCATTACATAGCACCCAACGTACACAAGTGGACCAGACAAGAGACAGGTGGTCCTGACATCAATAAAATGGAACAGGATTTATTTCAAAGGTATAAAATCAAATACACTTACGTGATCAGGTGCCTTTTGAATTTCAGCATGGTGTGCTGGGGCGTTCACAAGAGCACCGACTCCTGTTGTGAGAACTGCGTGGAGTGCTTTGAGATGGGAACTGTGTAAAGCAAATATGTTTTGCCTTTTCCTGAGAGGCTGCTCCAAAGAGCCCCTCCCAGCTATTCCCTCAGGCAGTGAGCATGGCGCGTACATTCCAGAGCATGCACTGTACCTGAAGGCTTGCTGCCAGCGACCCAGGGACTACTCTGGGTTAGCACCTTTTCAACTGAAAGGCAAATGGCAAACAATGGTTTGTTTGCACAGTTGGGCTGTTTCACATCAAGTGTCCTTGGAAACAATTTACTTTCTGTGCATCTAATTCATAGAGTACCCTGGCGGAAAGGGGGGGAGGTAGCTGTGCCATGCAGATTCATGGTGCTCTCTGCAGTAGGGTCTGCTCACTGCCGTGGTTGCACATGCTAGAAACTGTTTTGTCCGGCTTTGCTCGGACATCTTGGTTACATTACTTTGCAATTGTGCTTACAAGGGAGGGTTCGATCGTGCCCTTTCTCTTCCATCTCCAGGGTGGTTGCTTGGGGCCTTGTCTCTCTCTATAAGTGCATCCTAATCGCTGGCCGTTCAGTCTTCGTGGTTGCTACCATGTGCCCCTAAGCTCACTCACAGTGGCTTCCAGGGCTAGGCACTGGCCATGCCATTTGAATAGGGAGTTACAAGGATGAGCAAAGTCCAGGAGAGAAGAATCAGCATGTGAACTTTGAGGGACATGCAGCCAGGTTGCAGCCAGCCTCTCAGAAGCTCTGCAGCCCATTGAGTGTTGTAGCATAAGCCAAGCTCCAATTAGTGGCTGAGGAGGAAACTTTCCCTGGGTACAGGTTATTCTGTAAGAGACGATTACAGCATTTTTTACATTTTCCTCTGAAGCGGCTGGCACCAGCTGCTGTTAGAGACAAGGTACTGGACTAGCTGGATGACAGGTCTCATCCAGTCTGGCAGTTCCAAACCTAAGCAGTAAGGTCAGTCTTGACCCCAGAGTCACTGCACAGGAACAAACCTCCATCCACATTGCTCTTCCAGAAGCAATTTGTGGCCAGAGGGATGGTCTGAGGACTTAGGGGTTGGTGTGTGCCCATGGTGTTAGCCTGTATGGAGAGAGCGAGGCCTGCGAAGGCAGCGCGTGTGCTGCCAGGGGCTGGTGGAGTCAGGGAGCTGATCCACATCAGGCACAGATCTGTGAAGGACAGGTGGTAGTGAGGTGCCCCCCAACCCTGGGTATCCCTGGGAAGTGTCAGGCTATTTCAGGGGCAGTGAGGCAGCTGACCGCTCCCATGGCAAGCAGTCTGTGGGGTTTGTCACTCAGGGATTCTCAAGAGTCCATAAAGTTTGGTCCCAATCCACCAAAGGCCCATGCTTGTTTACAAAAGTTCTCAGAAACACAAGGGAATGTATACAGGGCTGAGCCATATCGTGCTAACGTCTGAGACACAAACAGATCTTGCTCTATTTCATACATCTGTATCTCGGTGAGCCAAGATCAACAATGGTGCCTTTTACTGTGATGACAGCAAACCACAGCCAACAGACCAGTGTCGCTCCGGTCTGAGATCATGGCCTGGAAGAAGGGCAGCAGCAGCTGTATATTTGCAGGGCCACAACCAGGTCCCCCTTCCAGTCCCCACCTTGTATCAGTATCTCTGTCTGATGCTCAGTCTGACCAACGTTGTTAAACACGGTCCCGGTCTCCTTCTCCCAAAGCCAAGATGCAGAATCATGGCGAAAGGCGATAGAGCAGGGTAAGGAAGGCAAAACAAGCATGATTTTGTGCTCACCTCACTGGGGTCAGAGTTTAGGCAGGGGGAGAGCAAAGGTCAACTGAACCTCACATTATGGGCTGGTATGGCCCTAGCACAAGTTAGAGCAGCCCTGGGGTTGCTCTGATTTTCAGCAGCTGCCACCTTTTGGCTGTACTGAAGCCCTGAGTAGCCTTGTTCAGAATGGTATTCTCTAGGTGTATTTCTGCTCCCTATTCCTCTCCAGAGTGCTATGAATGGGACAGAATCGCCTCTTCAGGCTCTCTGAAAGTTTAGCCATGCCAGTGTGCTCTGTTACACTGCTTGCTTGGACCTCTACCCCTTATCAACAGGACTCTTCCCTGGACCTTCCAGACAGTTGTTAGAGCTCCCTTGAAATGAGGTGCCCAAAGCTGAACACAGGACAGGAGAACTGGTGTGCACCATTGGTCTCAGGTAGAAATACCTGTTCCAGTTCATGCAAGCAGAGTTGGTTTAAAACAAAAATTCTCTGACCAAGTTTTTTATTGGAAAATATGGTTTCATCAAATGAAATTCTGAGGCTAGAAAAATCATTTTTGATTAAATGCATTTCCTGAAGTGAATGTTTTGGGAGGAAAAAAACTAGAAATTTTCAGAATTTTTGTTTAGAACTTGTGGCATTTCCCCTGATTCCTGTTTCCTCAAATTTTCACAGTTACGGGGCAGGGGGAAAGAATCCCCTTTAAGCACACTTTAGAAACTTCCTGCAGGTAAAATGGACTTTCCCACTGGGAAAACTTCAGGGAGGGATTTTTCCCCACAAAGCTCTCCAGCCAAGTATACTATTTGCTTTGTAACTGCAGCTGCCTGGACAGACCTAGTCATTGAATTACCACAATGATTTCTAGGTGACTTTTCACAGAGACTCCAACATTCCTGAATAGGTTAGATTAGAGTTGAACATGTGTTCTGCCTCATGTTTACCCAGGTTTAATGTAGCCTTCAAAGTGGGGGATGTCTAATCCAGCTTGCTCTCCAGCTGGAAAGCCCCACAGTCCTGTTCAGCTCTTTCTGTTTTACAAGCAAGTCACCAGCTTGCTTGCCTAGTCATACCAATGCTGTCTCTGGCCATTTACTGCTGAGCAGTGGCTCAGCCACAGGTGTTACTGAGTGCTGGTAGCTGGCAGCACTTGGCAAAACAAAGACCCTCTTAACTTTACTCATAGGTTCTAGGACCAGATGGGCCCTGGTGATCAGCTATTGGAGCCGGGTGCCCAGTGACAGAGGCAGTTGAGCGCACTGGAGCCTTTTGAAAATGCAGGCGGGGAGTCAGCAGGCTCCATATGGAACCACTGACCTTGGTAGTGGCTGCAAGTTTGGCCCATGCAGTGCTGGTGTCAATGTGCTGCTGATGGCGGAGGTCTGTGTGCATGAGGCTGGATGGATGGAAAGTGAGGGGAGCGGGGGAGGCTGTGGCTTTTAATAAAGTGTCCTGGCTGTTCTGGGTGGCTGAACTAGCTGAGCTGAGCCCTGAGACACAGAGGCATGCCCCTGGCAGCGGATGGCTCCCCAGCTGTCTGACAGGAGCAGGCAGGTTCTGGCCTCATCCTGTCTGGAACAAGGTGGCCCATCAATCTCTGCATGCCCAGAGCGGGGTCTGTGATTGGTAGTCAGGTTGCAGGAGGAGAGGGAGTCAGCTGGGGCTCTGCACGGAGACCTGCATGTGCTACAGGCATCGCTGAGCAGACACACTGCTCCTCTGGCTGGACTAGTCTTTAGCCTGGGCTGGGACTCTGGCCTTTCCCACAGGCGTCCTTCTTTGATCTCTATGGCACCTTATCGATCGGCTTTTGAACAGCTAAATAAATCCTGTGCACAAGGTGAGCTGAGCTGTTCTGTTTACTTTTCCGGAGCCCTCGCTCAGGGTGGAGAGGTGCCTTACAAAGCCATGTCCTAGGCCAGCCTTCTCTACGTACCAGCCGTTCCCAGGCTCGGCTGGTTAAAAACGCATGGTCGAAGTACCACAGCACATCTCCCCTTGGTGCACATTTACAGGAGGCTTTAGTAGGCTGGTTTCGCACTCCTAGCACAGCAAGCCTGGCATGCAGCTGTGGAGAGCTGCCTGGTGCAGTCTGGGCAGCTTCAGCTCCAATTCACCCTTGGTCCTTGGTGCCCCTCCCCCTGCTGGCATCTGCAGCACCAGGACTCCTGCCCCCTGCTTTGGAGCCGCCCCGGCCAGCTGCTCCCCGGAGCTTCCTGTCTGCTGTAAGGAGGGGGAGAGAAGGGGCTCTGATGTCAGGTTGTCCCCCGCCCATGTACCCCATCTCTGCAGAGTGGGGTGTGTGGGGGGGGACAGGCCTCACCAAGAGAGGGACGGAGCTGCTGGTGGCTGCTGCTGTGTCTGAGGGAGCTTTCCTTCATGCTGGTGAGTGCGGCTCTCTTAAAGGGGCAGCACCAGGGGCAGCCTGTCCATATAGGTGAACTAGGCGGTCGTCTAGGGTGCCAACTTAAATGGGGCACCAAATTCGAGGAAAAAAATCAAATAAAAAATGGGAAAAAAATGAAAACGATGAAAAAAAAATACAAATAATGAAGATGTCATTATTTCAATTCCCGTGCGCGTATGGAGGGAATATGAATTATAATTCATTTCTTTACATTTCTGAGAATGTATTAATATGTCAAATCTTTTATTTACTGAAAAAATAAATAATATTTTAGCGATTTTTTTTTTTCAATTTGCAACGTAGGGTCAAGATGACCCACTCCGCAATTTTGATAAGCAATACCTCAGCCCCAATGAAACACATCCGTCAGTGGCAAGAGCTGCAATGCTAGGGACACCTAACTTGAATATACATCAAGGTTGCATAGCGAGAAATTCATGTAGAGTGGAGATATCACAAGTTGATACATGTCAAACGGTCATTTTAACACACATCGCAGGTATATGGTTAAGAATCGAGCAAATACTGTGGAAAATTGTATTTCTTGGTGCCAAAGAAGAATAATGTCTTTCAGCATTATAAATCCAAAATGTGAGTATCTTTAAGTGTTATTAAACCTTAGCGTTATTATCGGGCTGTATAATTTTGAACTTTTCTTTGTTATAACTGGTTCACATGTAATAAATAAGGTCCATAAAAGAAAAGTAACAGCGTTAACGCTTAATAGACTATGAAAGTGATGATGTTATACTCCAAGTGGGTAACCATGAGGAAGGGGATTACTTTCCAAACAATCGGTGTTGGGTTATAATGTCGAAAAAGGTCATTTTGTTTCTGTGTAAACGCGGTAACTAACTGTTTTAATAGGTAAGTGAATGTATGTTACTAATCATTGAACCTTTAAGCAGTGCAAATACATGTTGGGATGGCTGCAATGTGGTTTAAATCGCCTACCATGTGGTGTGTCAGCCATCCTTAATGCTATAATGCTTGCAGTCGGGAGCACAGTACATAACAATATTCAAATACCCCATGGCAGAAAGAGGAAAAAGAAAACCCTCAGGAGCTGAGTATCGTAAATGAAAGGCTAAGGAAAAGGACCAAGAAAAACATCAGGGATCCTTCCTGAAATATCTTTTCTTTAATCCAAATAAAGATGGAAGCAGTTCACAGCATCCAGATGAAGGAATTTTACTTGGAGAGGAGGGTAGCTCACAAAAAAGCAGTTTGGAAACTCAAGATGATGGAAACTTACTTCTAGATGAAGGCAGCTCACAGCATCAGACTGATATGGAAGTGGAGAAAATTTATTCACCTTCAGAGACACATGCAGAAATTGAAGTAAATGAAGTAGAAGGAAGAAAGGATGAGGAAGTTACAAACAAGTTACAGTATGGGGACCCAGCTTCATGGCCCAGATGTGATGACAGTGTGCGGCAAATTCTCGTGGAACATGGACCCGAACAAGTTCATGAATTTCCCTTCTTTAAGGATGGAAATAAAAGAAAATTCTCTGCTCAGCATTACAAGAGGAAACTCATTAATGGGGAAGAAATTCATTGAAACGGGTTACAGTATTCAGTGTTGAAGGACTCTGTGTTTTGCTTTTGCTGCAAGTTGTTTAGAAATCAAGCAATTGGTACATCACTTACTGAAAATGGTTCAAAGGACTGGAAAAACATATCTTCAATTCTCTCTTCACGTGAAAGAAGTACAGAACATTTGGAATGTTTTCAAAATTGGAAAGAACTTGAATTACAATTGAAAAAAGGAAAAACTATCGATGAAGCAAATTTACCTGTGATCAAGGAAAAAGAAGAATATTGGCAAAAAATAATAGAGCATCTGATTGCTTTAGTGAGAGTTCTCGGTGGGCAAAATTTAGCATTCCGCAGCTGCAGTAGAAATGAAAAATTATACACTCCAGGTAATGGAAACTTTTAAAAATTTGTTGAATACCTAGCTTTGTTTGATCCAGTCATGAAGGAGCATCTACCTAAAATAACTGATCATGAAACACAGGTTCATTACTTATGAAAAAATATGCAGAATGGACTGATTCAAATCCTAGCAAATGCCATTAAAAAGAAAATTGTAGAAGCTTCCCTTTTTGTAAAATACTTTTCAATAATACTGGATTGTACACCAGATGTGAGTCATGTTGAACAAATGACGATGATCATTCATTTTGTGGATATGGAAAAGTCTGCAGATGAAGATAATGTTGAAGTGCTCATAAAGGAACATTTTTTGGGTTTTATACCACTGAAGGAGACAACTGGAGCATTTATGACTGAAACTATTCTACAAGAGCTTGAAACAATGTCATTATCTTTTGAAAACTTACGTGGCCAAGACTATGATAATGGGAGTAATATGAAGGGTAAAGACAATGGTGTGCAAAGGAGAATGATGGAAATCAATCCTAGGGCCTTTTTCGTTCCTTGCAGTGCGCATTCTCTGAATGTGGTTGTCAATGATGCTGCTAGATGCTATTTGGAGGCAAGCAGTTTCTTTGACCTGGTGTGATGTGTTTGTGTTTTTCTCAGACTCAACACACCGTTGGGAGATTCTGACTCACCATGTGAATTCTCTAACTGTGAAACTACTTAGTCAGACAAGACGGGAGAGTCGCATTGATGCTTTGAAGCCTCTTTGCTATGAACTTGGAAACATTTATGATGAAATTTCTGATGACATTACCTTTACTGGATCATCAGGCAATATGACATGTTCAGATGCAAAAGCTCTTGCAAATGGCCTTTCCAAGTTCAAATTTGTGACTTCACTCATTTTGTGGTATAATATCCTTTTCGAGATTAACCTCACTAGTAAGCAGCTTCAGGAAAAGAACTTGAACATACATTCTGCTATTCAAAAACTGCAGCAAACTAAAAATATTCTGGAGGAATTCAGAAGTGATGAAGGGTTCGAAAGAACACTGGTAGATTCTCTTGAGTTTCCTGAAGAAATAGACTTTTTGACAGAATTTGAACCAGAGCCAGTTTGCATTCGGCAAAAGAAACAGCAGTTTTCATATGAAGGACAAGACACGCCCATTCAAAACCCAAAACAAAGGTTCAAAGTGAATTTCTACTTCGCAATCCTTGATACTGCTATTCACTCGGTTGATGAAAGATTTCAACAGATGCAGCAGCTAGAGTCAGTATTTGGCTTTCTATATGATATCCACAGCTTGCAAAAGAAAACAGCAAAACAGATAAGAGAATTTTGTATAAAACTGGAGTCGGCATTGACTCATGAAAATTCAAAAGACATGGATGCTACAGATTTGTGTAGTGAGTGTCAGGCTTTTTCAAGACGACTTAAGAAACATTCCACTCCTGAAGAAGTACTGAAGTTTGTTTGTGAAAATAAACTCACAGACAGTTTTCCAAACATTTTTATAGCTCTACGCATTCTTTAACTTTGCTAGTTTCCGTAGCTAGTGGGGAACGTAGCTTCTCAAAGTTAAAATTGATAAAAACATATCTGCATTCAACAATGGTGCAAGAGAGACTTGTTGGACTTGCAACAATGTCAATAGAGCATGAAATAGCTGGAAAACTGGATCTAAAAGAACTAGTGACTGAATTTTCAAAACTTAAAGCAAGAAAAGTCATGTTTTTATTCGGAGTGTTTTGTAAATACAGGTTAAAGTTCATTGAAGAGTTTTCTTATTTCTTTCTATATTGGATGTGGTGGTAATGGCAGTTAAAGCAGGATAGCATAATCCGTAATGGATGATTTTGGATTTGTAATAATAAAAATTATAATTAACATTTTTAATGCATTTTTATTTGAAATTGGACTGAAATATAATGTAGCTGTCGTGTACAAATCTATTGTGAAAATTTTGTGTGTCTATTTTATCTGATCTCAGAAACATTTGGTTGGACAGATGGAAGGATGGACAAACCGAATAATTAAGCCTCTGTTTAAAAAAAAAACAACACTTAAAAAACATTAAAAAGAGGCAAAATGTTTCCCAGTTTACCAAACACCTCAGCCTAGATCTGCCCTTGGGGTTTGGGGGTGGGGGCGCTGATTGCATGGTTTGCCTAGGGCGCCAGTTGCTGGCAGCTAGTCTAGGGCTGCCCCTGGGCAGCACTTGGTCTCTCTCACAGTCCCCCAGCTCACACACACTGTCTCTTTCACTCTCATCACCCCCAAACACATACTTATATTGTTGTTGTTACTTGTTGGTACTTCCTGCAATACACACATATTCTCTGTAATTTTATTATTTCAAAGTGCTGGTATTTTAGTTTTTTGACTGATCTGTGTATTTCATAATTTTATTTCTCTCTTATGCTTACATTGAATTCTTTGAGTAGTGAGTTCTAAAATGCCTAACCTGACCTGGCTGGAGTAATTATCATTATTATCATTATTACTGTTATTACCATATTGTGCTTTGTCATTCATTATTTAAAGTGATACAATCAAATAATAGTATCCTCCTAGAATGTAACTTTAGCTTGTACTCACTTTAGTAACATCAGTTTAAAAAACATTAGCTAAACACATAACTATAGACACTGTGCAGATGAAGGTTGCTTATTTTCAAATTGTATTTTTAGCTATATCTGTAAAATAATTTAAAATTTGCATGAAAATAAATGCAGTTGATACCATGATACTATGATACCAATAGCAATGATGGAGTCAAATGTTAATGAGTCACATACATGATTGTGATCGGTAAACATAAATGCCAAAATAATTAGAAAAATTAATTCCCTTTCTTAATAAAAGAGAAAAAAAACTTTAATCACATATGTTAAAATTATGTTTTAAGTGAAAAACAATTGACTAAGATAGAGGAGATAATGGCAGTAACACAGTGTGTCTGTTAGAGAAAGTAAGCAGATTTTATTTATTTTTATTTATCTCTACTAAAGATAGTGTACAAAGTATGAAACGTGTGTTTTTGATATCTACGTTAAAGCTCCAGAGCTGATACCTCAAGGCTTGGGATTGGGAATATTTTGCTGTATTATCTCCTGATTGTTCTAAATTCATATATAAACTTTAAATATGGCTTTAATTGGCGTTTGTATATATTTTTTCCTTCTTTGTATAACAATTAGATACAGTGCTCCTGTCAGCTAATTCCGAAGTTATTATCTGCAAAAACACTAGAGTTTTCAGGTGCCTAAGTAGTCCCTGGAATCATGGTTAAAGTTTCTTCTCACCCTCCCAAAATCTGAAATGGTGCCCCGGGTGAGCCAGGAGTGGCCAGAGGGCTGCAGGAGGGCCGTGGGTTCTGGCAAGGTACAGCCCACGTGTGACAGCGCGAAGCCCATCTTGAGCCACATGCCGAGCATCAGGCACCACAAGCCACAGCAGCAGCACAGAAGGGTGGTAATACACCATATGCCATGCCACCCTCACTTCTGTGCTGCTGCTGGCAGTGGCATTGCCTTAAGAGCTGGGTGCCCAGCCAGCATCCCCCAATATCAATCCGCCCTGCCAGTGCTTAATTTGAGCCAGGGCTGAGCTCTGGCATCTCTTTCAATACAAATTAAACACTGTGGGAGGCAACGGGGCCCAGATGTGATGAGTGGGGGAAGCTCAGGGAGCCCATGGGGGCCGGGAGTGATGAGGGAGGGCAAAATACAAGTGTGCCCAGGGTGCCATTTTCCCTAAGGCCAGCCCTGCATGGCACAGCTCCTTTCTACCCCAGCGTCATGGCTTCCACCCCAGGCAAGGCAGGGGACTCTCTGGAGATGTCTGCATCAGGAGGGCCTGCTAATTATTCCCTACCAATTAGCCTTGATGAGAGGGGTAGGAAAAGCCAGCTGAGAGCATCAGGGCTCCTCACTGTGAGTAATTGCAGCCTTACGTTAAACAAGGTGACTGACCCCTGGCCCGTGGGGTTTGTTCTCTCTCATCTTCTCACCTGTGGTGAAGGAGCTCAGTCGGAGGGTGAGGGCTTGTCTCCGTGGTGGATGTGTGTGCTCCATGGAGGTGTGATTTTACGCTGCGCTCAGGCGGTGCGCATTCCTCGGTCCAGGTAGCCCCGATGGTGTGCACCAATGCGTTCCTTGTGTGCTTTGGTGTAGTATCGTTTCACACAGCACTCCAGTCCCATGCACCAGTAGGGGCTACATGGACCAACGAATGCGCAGCGCGATAGCGTGCTTTGGGAATGGCACCCGTGTAGAGCGTCTTGCCCCCCTGTGTAGACAAGCCCTGAGAAGTGGAAGTACAGCAAGGGGCTGATCCAGGAACCGTGTTTTCCCCAGCCCAGAAACGCTGCATGCCACACCCTGCCTTAATCCTAACCCACACAGCACACTGAATGAGAGCTGGTGAGAGCCAACACACTTCCCTGCGTTGTTTGTCATTATTTGCCAACGGGGCAGGAAGGGCATCTGGATACTGAGTGACTTGGTTCAATATTTATTAGTGGTTTCCCTCCCTGGGAATGAAATGCTGGTATTTGGATGAATGGGCAGCAGGATGATCTTGTTTGGCTCCTATACATTCTCTGCTCCCATAGCCACATTACTAACGAGCAGTTCCCAGCAGCACCATGTCACAAATCTCAGCAGCCCTTTGTGCCCAGTTGTTAGAGTAGATTGCAACAAGATGGAGCGCTCTCAGCATGACAGCCATGGAGGCGAAGAGTTGTGGGGATCGCTGGTACACCAAGCCTTGGGAAGCGCTTTCCCGACCCCGCTTTCACTTTAAAACTCACTAAGCTGCCTACAGAAGAAGTGTGCTCAGTAGGCATGTTTTCCCTTCTTCCTTCTGCTGGTGGAGGAAGTAGCTCCCTGCAAGTTGTGCTGCTACGCCATCCCGCTGTGTGTTGGGTTATCAGCACTGCTAGATCCCGCCACATGCAGAGCAAACCTGTATGCAGATTTAAAATCTCGCAGGAGAGCACTTTAGGAGTCCAGAGCTGTTGCCCGCTCTCTTGGGAGTTGTTGAATTGCCCCCACTGCCTTCCACTCCTGTCAGGAAGGTCTCTAGCCAGGAGAAAAGTCTGGGGGGAATGTTTTTTGTTACCAGATTCACAGAGTTGTTTAAGGGGGTGTCTCACGCCTAACAAATCCAGACCTTCCAAGCGTCCCTTAGTTTAAGGGACATCATTCAGTTTAGTCCCATTTTTACTTATGTTCCCCTCAATTTGGTGTCTCCTTACTTCTGTTGTTGAACGTTAGTTATATCAGAAAAGCAGTCATGGCCCTGCTGATCTAGCCAGAGTGATTTGCACTAGAGAAGGAATCCCACAGTGTTTGAACGAATGGCTAAGCAGCAGTTCTGCAGAAAAGGACCTGGGGATTACAGTGGATGAGAAGCTGGATATGAGTCGACAGTGTGCCCTTGTTGCAAAGAAGGCTAATGGCATTTTGGGGTGTATAAGTAGGGGCATTGCCAGCAGATCGAGGAACATGATCATTCCCCTCTATTCAACATTGGTGAGGCCTCATGTGGAGTACTGTGTTCAGTTTTGGGCCCCACACAACAAGAAGGATGTGGAAAAATTGGAAAGAGTCCAGCGGAGGGCAACAAAAATTTTTAGGGGGCTGGAGCACATGACTTATGAGGAGCGGCTGAGGGAACTGGGATTGTTTAGTCTGCAGAAGAGAAGAGTGAGGGGGGATTTGATAGCTGCTTTCAACTACCTGAAAGGGGGTTCCAAATAGGATGAATCTAGACGGTTCTCAGTGGTAGCAGATGACAGAACAAGGAGTAATGGTCTCAAGTTGCAGTGGGGGAGGTTTAGGTTGGATATTAGGAAAAACTTTTTCACTAGGAGGGTGGTGAAGCACTGGAATGGGTTACCTAGGGAGGTGGTGGAATCTCCTTCTTTATAGGTTTTTAAGGTCAAGCTTGACAAAGCCCTGGCTGGGATGATTTAGTTGGTGTTGGTCCTGCTTTGAGCAGGGGGTTGGACTAGATGACCTCCTGAGGTCTTCCAACCCTAATCTTCTATGATTCTATTGGGTATGTCTACACTACGAAATTAGTTCGATTTAATAGAAGTCGGTTTTTTAGAAATCGATTTGATACTGTCGTTTGTGTGTGTCCCCACTAAGCGCATTAAGTCGTCGGTGTGCGTCCACAGTACTGAGGCTGGAGTCGACTTTCGGAGCGTTGCACTGTGGTAGCTATCCCACAGTTCCCGCAGTCTCCGCCCCACCATTGGAATTCTGGGTTGCGCTCCCAATGCCTGATGGGGCAAAAACATTGTCACAGGTGGTTCTGGGTACATGTCGTCAGCCCCCCCGTGAAAGCAACGGGAAAAAATCATTTCTCGCCTTTTTTCCTGGGTTACCCGTGCAGACGACATACCACAGCAATCATGGAGCCCGCTCAGCTCACTGTCACCGTACATCTCCTGGGTGCTGCTGACAGACGCGGTACTGCAGTGCTACACAGCAGCAGCTCCTTGCCTTTGCAAGTTGGCAAAGACAGTTACCAGTCATACTGTACCATCTGCTGCTGTCATGGGTGCTCCTGGCCGGCCTCGGTGAGGTCGGTCGGGGGCGCCTGGACAAAAATGGGAATGACTCCCCAGGTCATTCTCTTCTTTAAGTTTTGTCTAATGGAGAGTCAGTCCTGCCTAGAATATCAGGCAAGCCTACTAAAGAACCAGAGAGGCAAATGGCTGCTCCGGGTCAAAGCCCCAGACATCCCGCAGAAATGATGAGCTGCATGCCATTCTAGGGGGTACCCCTACAACAACCCCACCCGTTGCTTCCCTCCTCCCCCACCCCTCCCGGGCTACCTTGGCAGTTATCCCCCCATTTGTGTGATGAAGTAATAAAGAATGCATGAATTTGAAACAACACTGACTTTATTGCCTCTGCAAGCAGAGATCAAAAAGGGGAGGGGAGGGCGGTTGGCTTACAGGGAAGTAGAGTGAACCACCATTCTGCACTTGCTCAGCCTATAGTTGGACTGCTCCTTACTAGTGTCCAGGCTTCATGAGCCATGGGAGCAAGTGGTAGGCTGAGGTAGGTGCGACCGCGTGGTACTGCCGACTGGGAGAGCAGCCTGAGGCAGAAGCCTCCAGCTGGCATGATATTCCAGGCAGGACTGAATCTCCATTACACAAAACTTAAAGAGAGAATGAACTGAAGTCATTCCCATTTTTGTCCAGGCGCCCCCGACCGATCTCACTGAGGCCAGCCAAGACCAGCCATGGACAATGAGGATGGCTACCAGTCATACCGCACCGTCTGCCATCCGCAAGGCAAGGCAAGGCAAGACAAGGCAAGGGGATGCTGCTGTGTAGCGCTACAGTACCGCATCTGCCAGCAGCATCCAGTAGACATACGGTGACAGTGAAAAAAGGCGAGAAATTATTTTTTCCCGTTACTTTCACGGGGGGTGGGGAGGGGGGCTGATGACATGTACCCAGAACCACCCGCAACAATGTTTTTGACCCATCAGGCATTGGAAGCTCAACCCAGAATTCAAATGGTTGGCGGAGACTGCGGGAACTGTGGGATAGCTACAGTCATCAGTCGCCCCTCCCTCCGTGAAAGCAACTGCAGACAATAGTTTTGCGCCATTTTTCCACACAGACGCCATAGCACAGCAAGCATGGAGCCCGCTCAGATCTCCGCGGCAGCTATGAGCACTGTAAACAGCATGTGCATTAACCTGCAGTATATGCAGCACCAGAGCCTGCAAAGGCAGGCGAGGAGGCGACGGCAGCGATGGCAGGGCGGTCACGAGAGTGATGAGGACATGGACACAGACTTCTCTAAAAGTACGGGCCACAGCAATTTGTCAATCCTGGTGACAATGGGGCAAACTCATGCCATAGAACGCCGATTCTGCGCCCGGGAAACAAGCACAGACTGTTGCAGGTCTGGGATGAGTCACAGTGGCTGCGAAACTTTCGCATGCATAAGGGAACTTTCATGGAACTTCGTGACTTGCTTTCCCCTGCCCTGAAGCGCAAGAATACCAAAATGAGAGCTGCCCTGACAGTTCACAAGCGAGTGGTGATAGCCCTCTGGAAGCTTGCAATGCCAGACAGCTACCGGTCAGTCGGGAATCAATTTGGAGTGGGCAAATCTACTGTGGGAGCTGCTGTGATCTAAGTAGCCAAAGCGATCTTTGACCTGCTGCTATCAAGGGTAGTGACTCTGGGAAATGTGCAGGCCATAGTGGTTGGCTTTGCTGCAATGGGATTCCCTAATTTTGGGGGGGCGATAGACGGAACGCATATCCCTATCTTGGGACTGGAGCCCCAAGGCAGCGAGTACATAAACCAAAAGGGGTACTTTTCAATGGTGCTGCAAGCACTGGTGGATCACAAGGGACGTTTCACCAACATCAACGTGGGATGGCCGGCAAAGGTACATGACGCTCGCATCTTTAGGAACTCTGGTCTGTGTCAACGGCTGGAGCAAGGGACTTACTTTCCAGACCAGAAAATAACTGTTGGGGATGTTGAAATGCCTACAGTTATCCTTGGGGACTAGGGTGACCAGATGTCCCGATTTTATAGGGACAGTCCCGATTTTTGGGTCTTTTTCTTATATAGGTTCCTATTACCCCCCACCCCCATCCCGATTTTTCACATTTGCTGTCTGGTCACCCTATTGGGGACCCAGCCTACCCCTTAATGCCATGGCTCATGAAGCCATACACAGGCAGCCTGGACAGTAATCAGGAGCTGTTCAACTATAGGCTGAGCAAGTGCAGAATGGTGGTAGAATGTGCCTTTGGATGTTTAAAAGCACGCTGGTGCAGTTTACTGACTCGGTTAGACCTCAGCAAAACCAACATTCCCATCGTTATTAGTGCTTGCTGTGTGCTCCACAATATCTGTGAGAGGAAGGGGGAGACGTTTATGGCGGGGTGGGAGGTTGAGGCAAATTGCCTGGCCGCAGATTACGTGCAGCCAGACACCAGGGCGATTAGAAGAGCACAGCAGTGCGCAGTGCGCATCAGAGAAGCTTTGAAAACCAGTTTCATGACTGGTCAGGGGGCTACGGTGTGAAAGTTCTGTTTGTTTCTCCTTGATAAAAACCTGCCCCCTTGGTTCACTCCACTTTCCTGTAAATAAACCGCCCTCCCCTCCCCCCTTTGATCACCTCTTGCAGAGGCAATAAAGTCATTGTTGTTCAAAATTCATGCATTCTTTATTATTTTTGTGACGTGCAGTCTATATGGTTTTATAAAAACTTGATAATAAGTCAATATAATGTAACTGGGATAGTTTTAGAGAAAATATGGTAATAAGTGAATATAACGTAACTGGGATATGCTTCATGCAAAAGGTCTCTTGTAAGGTATCATTACAAAGCTTATAATCTACTGAGTATGATCATCTGATTTGTATAAATGTACCACTCTTGTATCTAAAACTAGAAATATAAAATGTAACTCTGAGGGCCTATTGTAATTATGTAAAGTGTGGGCCATTAATGATGGTTTGGAATCTTGATGACTCCCATTAACCAGGACCATTGTCTGCAGATGGTTATGTTTACCTGTTAGTCTTCCTGTATATGTGTGTGCTGGCAAGTGGGCAATGAAGTCTTGCAGTGACATGTGATCATGTCACCTGAACTGGAATCTATCTTTAACCTGGTGCTTTTCCAGTGAGGGGGGGTGGAAACCCAGAGGGACAAAGGGTTCCTGCCTTATGCAAAAGATATATAAAGGGGTGGAACAGAACAAAGGAGAGAGAGGAGCCATCATGAAGAATCCCCTAGCTATCACCTGAGCTGGAACAAGAGCTGTACCAGGGGAAAGAATTGTGCCCAGGCCTGGAAGGTGTCCAGTCTGAGAAAAACTTACTGAAGCATCTCTGAGGGTGAGATTATCTGTATTCAGTTTGATTAGGCATAGATTTGCGCATTTTATTTTATTTTGCTTGGTGACTTACTTTGTTCTGTCTGTTACTACTTGGAACCACTTAAATCCTACTGTCTGTATTTAATAAAATCACTTTTTATTTAGTAATTTACTCAGAGTATGTATTAATACCTGGGGGAGCAAACAACTGTGCATATCTCTCTATCAGTGTTATAGAGGGCGAACAATTTATGAGTTTACTCTGCATAAGCTTTATGCAGGGTAAAACAGATTTATCTGGGTTTAGACCCCATTGGGAGTTGGGCATCTGAGTGCTAAAGACAAGCACACTTCTGGGAGCTGTTTTCAGGTAAACTTGCAGCTTTGGGGCAAGTGTTTCAGACCCTGGGTCTGTGTTGGAGCCAGACGGGAGTGTCTGGCTCAGCAAGACAGGGTGCTGGAGTCCTGAGCTGGCAGGGAAAACAGGAGCAGAGGTAGTCTTTGCACATCAGGTGGCAGCTCCCAAGAGGGTTTCTGTGATCCAACCCGTCGCATCTTTGTCGCACAAATGGGGGGATAACTGCCAAGGTAGCCCGGGAGGGGTGGGGGAGGAGGGAAGCACCGGGTGGGGTGGGGGAGGAGGGGAGGAGGGAAGGACAAGGCCACACTGCACTTCAAAACTTATTGAATGCCAGCTTTCTGTTGCTTCGGCAGTCCTCTGGGGTGGAGTGGTTGGGTGGCCAGAGGCCCCCCCACCGCGTTCTTGGGCGTCTGCGTGAGGAGGCTATGGAACTTGGGGAGGAGGGTGGTTGGTCACACAGGAGCTGCAGCAGTGGTCTGTGTTCCTCCTGCTGCCTGTCCTGCTCAACAATACGCCGGAGAATATGAGTTTGATCCTCAAGTAGCCTGAGCATTGCTTCATGCCTCCTTTCATCACGCTGATGCCACATCTCCTCTCGCTGGTCCCTCCTGTCAGAGGCGGCTCTATGTTTTTTGGCGCCCCAAGCACAGCAGTCAGGCGGCCTTTGGTGGCACACCTGTGTGCGGTCCGCTGGTGACCGGGATTTGGCGGCGTTTCTGCGGGTGATCTGCCGGTCCTGCGCCCCGGGACCGGCGGACCTCCCGCAGGCAACCCGCCGAAGGCTGCCTGACTGCCGCCCTCACAGCGACCGGCACGCTGCCCTCCGCGGCTTGCCGCCCCAGGCATGCGCTTGCTGTGCTGGTGCCTGGAGCTGCCCCTGCCTCTTGCGCGTCCCTCCTATCCTCACGTTCATTTCGTGCTTTCCTGCACTCTGACATTGTCTGCCTCTACGCATTCTGCTGGGCTGTTTCAGTGTGGGAGGACTGCATAAGCTCAGAGAACATGTCATCGCGAGTGCATTTTTTTTGCCTTCTAATCTTCACTAGCCTCTGGGATGGAGATGATAGGGGGAGCGTTGAAACATTTGCAGCTGCGGGAGGAAAAAAAAGGGAGAGTAGTATTTAAAAAGACACATTTTAGAGAACAATGGGTACACTCTTCCACAGTGAACCAAGCTGTTAACATTACATAGCACGTGTGCTTTCTTTACAAGGTCGCATTTTGACTTATATTGAGGGCCTGCCGGTTTGGTGTGAGAGATCACACACGCAGGGTCGGCAGGCAACAGAATTAGGCTTGCAGGCAGCCATGGTAAGCCACAGTCCTTTGGCTTCTTTAACCTTCATAACATGTGGGAATGGTTTCAAGCAGCAGTGCCCTCATGTCCCATACTAAGCACCCATTGAGTTGGCCATTTAAAATGGGTTGGCCATTTAAAAGGAGGGGCTGCGGTTTTCGGGTTAACGTGCAGCACAAACCCAACTAAAGCAATCCACCCCACCCTATTCTCTGGGATGATCGCTTCACCCCTCCCCCTACCGCGTGGCTAACATTGGGGATGATTTCTGTTCAGCCACAGGCAAACAGCCCAGCAGGAACAGCCACCTCTGAATGGTCCCTTAATAAAATTCTCCTATTTCAACCAGGTGACCATGAATGATATCACTCTCCTGAGGATAACACAGAGAGATAAAGAACGGATGTTGCTTGAATGCCAGCAAACACCAGGACCATACGCTGCCAGGCTTTGCATGCTTTTTCTCTCTGTGTTATCCTCAGGAGAGTGATATCATTCATGGTCACCTGGTTGAAATAGGAGAATTTTATTAAGGGAACATTCAGAGGTGGCTGTTCCTGCTGGGCTGTTTGCCTGTGGCTGAACTGGCCTGCTGTGGTAATGGACGACGGAATAAGGCTGCCCTCCCCAGAAACCTCTTGCAAAGGCTTTGAGAATACATCCAGGAGAGCTTCACTGAGATGTCCCTGGAGGATTTCCGCCCCATCCCCATACACGTTAACAGACTTTTCCAATAGCTGTACTGGCCGCGAATGCATCCGAAGTCTTCAGGGCAAATTAATCATTAGACACGCTTGCTTTTAAACAATGTACAATGTTTACAAAGGTACACTCACCAGAGGTGCCTTCACTGCCTTCAAGGTCCGTGAGCCCGCCTTGGGTGGGTTAGGAGGGTACTGGCTCCAGGGTGATAAACAGTTCCTGGCTGTCAGGGAAAATGTTTTCTCCGCTTCCTTGCTGTGCGCTAACTTCAACATCCTCCTCCTCCTCTTCCTCTTCCTTGTTCCCTAAATCCGCATCCCTGTTGCATGAGAGTCCATTGACGGAGTCAAAGCACAGGGGTGGGGTAGTTGTAGGGGCACCCCCTAGAATGGCATGCAGCTCATCATAGAAGCGGCATGTCTGGGGCTTTGCCCCGGAGCAGCCATTTGCCTCTCTGGTTCTTTGGTAGGCTTGCCTCAGCTCCTTAAGTTTCACGTGGCACTGCTGCGGGTCCCTGTTATGGCCTCTGTCCTTCATGCCCTTTGAGATTTTTTCAAATATTCCAACATTTCATCTTTTGGAACGGAGTTCTGATAGCACGGATTCGTCTCCCCATACAGCGATCAGATCCAGTACCTCCCGTTCGGTCCATGCTGGAGCTCTTTTGCGATTCTGGGACTCCATGGTCACCTGTGCTGATCAGCTCTCCACGCTGGGCAAACAGGAAATGAAATTCAAAAGTTCGCCAGGCTTTTCCTGTCTACCTGGCCAGTGCATCGGAGTTGAGAGTGCTGTCCAGAGCTATCTCAATGGAGCACTCTGGGATAGCTCCCGGAGGCCAATACCGTCGAATTGCGTCCACACTACCCCAAATTCGACCCAGCAAGGTCGATTTCAGCACTAATCCCCTCATCGGGTAGGAGTACCAAAATAAATTTTAAGAGCCCTTTAAGTCGACAGAAATGGCTGCGTCGTGTGGACGGGTGCAGGGAAAAATCAATCTAACGCTGCTATATTCGACCTAAACTCGTAGTGTAGACCAAGTTGTCTTGTTTACCATTACTGGCAGCCAGCAGTCATGGATGTATGAGTTTGAAGAAGGACTGAACTTGTTGCTGACCATTGGCTTCTGCTGACAAAAATGCACTTCCAATTTCAAAGACAGACGGTTAATGGGCCAAAATTAGTCCAATTCAACCAGAGACTCTGATTGCAACCACGCCATCAGATGGCTTTCTGTTCTGAACCGCTGAAGGCAATCAGTGCATTACAGGCAGAAGTCTCACTCCTTCTGTCATCTGATGAGGAATGGTAGTATTTCACCAGTTCTGACCACTGTCAGCTCAGTGCTGGGGCCTCAGCCCTTTGAACCTCATCCATGGATCACTGAGATGTTCACAGCAGTTGGAGCTAAGAAGAAAGAGAAGCTACAATATGAATCTTCGAAGACATGTTGGTTGAGAGCAAAAGGTAAACACACTGAGTCATTGTGTAAGGAAGATAAGGAATACTGGCGGTCAACTCGGTCGGCCAGTTGAGAACAGGCTGCCACCAGGCATGATCTGCACAGCCTCTACTCAACTTTGTGGTGCTTGAGCGGAAAGATGGCACCAGCTGGTCCAGTAAAGAATTGGGATGGCAGCTTCTGTCAGAGGCTACAGGACCAGTTGCATCTATGGGACGATCATTTTCATCATCATCATGATGGCAAATCCCAAAGGGATGCAGCCTCCTTGCAAACTGAGCTCTGCCCGGAGCGATCTCTTGCAAGGAGCTTACCAAACCCCCAAATTTCCCAAGCATATTTGCCCAGATGTCATTAGCCTTTCCTACCTGCACATTAAAGTTGCCAGGGGATCATGGTGACATTTCTTCATTAAGGACTGACTGAAGTTGCTGATAAAAATTGTCTGCAGACGCATTTCCTGACCATATACTGCAATGATGATAAGATGGCCACAGCCAGCACGGAAGCGGACACTTATCAGCCACTTATTAACCACCTGCCAACCCTGCAATGCCCATCAGACATTGGGTGAAATACAACAGTCACCCCTTGCTGAAGGAACCTGTCAGGTTAGCCTGAGAACAAAAAACATATGGGCTTCAACTTTCTGTTCACTACCTCCTGGCCAAAGCACTTTACATAAGGTATAGATATCAGTATTTGGGCTTTTTGCTGCTTGACGAGGGGGACACCTTGGGTTGTTTCGGACAATGTTCGAACATTCCAGGCACCAATTTGACATTTCCCCCCAACACGCCAGTTACCAGAATGGCTCTTTTGCAAATTTTTGTTAGGCATTTTTGCCTAAACAGCAGAGAAACTCTTTGGCTGCTTTAGCTACAGGGATAATTCACCAGATTATCACAGGAGGTGGGATAGTGTAGAAACACCCTCACAACGTGATGGGACTGACCCCAGAGCAATGCTACAATTTGGGATTTGCTATGATGATGATGAGGAGATATGCAGGACACTTAAGAGGAGGCATCAAGAGAAGGAGTGATTATTCCCAGAAGTAACAGGGACAGATGTTAGACTGTAGCAATGGCCTAAAATTTAAAAAGGAAAAATGCAAGAAGCAGAGTAGGAGAAATATCCCTACATTATTTTCCCTTCCCCTCTTTCTTTATTGTCCTCATATCCCTGTCTCCCTAACTTGTTGCATTCACTCTGTCTCTTACCTGCATTTTCCTTTCCATTCTGTAACAGCCTTTCACAGGTTCAGAGCTTTTCCCCAGGCACATGACCAATCCTCTTTCTACCTCTGTGTTGCAAAGAACTCTATTAGCGTTGCTCCACAGATGCAAGGAGAGCGCCTGTCAAACCTGTGGTGGCTTCTCACCCAGCTCTATGGTTAAAGGAGGAAAGCTGCCAAGCAGCAAACACACCAACTTCTATTGATTCCCAGAAAGGTGGGAACCTGCCTCTGATATGGTCGACGCCTACATGTGGGGTGCAATGGGTTACAAAGACCCAAGGTGAGGGACACAAAAACTATTCCTCCCTAGGAAAGTTCAAACACTGTGGGATTCCTTCTCTAGTGCAAATCACTCTTGCTAGATCAGCAGGGCCATGACTGCTTTTCTGATATAACTAACGTTCAACAACAGAAGTGAGGAGACGCCAAATTGAGGGGAACATAAGTAAAAATGGGACTAAACTGAATGATGTCCCTTAAACTAAGGGACGCTTGGAAGGTCTGGATTTGTTAGGCGTGAGACACCCCCTTAAACAACTCTGTGAATCTGGTAACAAAAAACATTCCCCCCAGACTTTTCTCCTGGCTAGAGACCTTCCTGACAGGAGTGGAAGGCAGTGGGGGCAATTCAACAACTCCCAAGAGAGCGGGCAACAGCTCTGGACTCCTAAAGTGCTCTCCTGCGAGATTTTAAATCTGCATACAGGTTTGCTCTGCATGTGGCGGGATCTAGCAGTGCTGATAACCCAACACAAAGCGGGATGGCGTAGCAGCACATCTTGCAGGGAGCTACTTCCTCCACCAGCAGAAGGAAGAAGGGAAAACATGCCTACTGAGCACACTTCTTCTGTAGGCAGCTTAGTGAGTTTTAAAGTGAAAGCGGGGTGGGGAAAGCACTTCCCAAGGCTTGGTGTACCAGCGATCCCCACAACTCTTCGCCTCCATGGCTGTCATGCTGAGAGCTCTCCATCTTGTTGCAATCTACTCTAACAACTGGGCACAAAGGGCTGCTGAGATTTGTGACATGGTGCTACTGGGAACTGCTCGTTAGTAGTGTGGCTATGGGAGTGGAGAATGTATAGGAGCCAAACAAGATCATCCTGCTGCCCATTCATCCAAATACCAGCATTTCATTCCCAGGGAGGGAAACCACTAATAAATATTGAACCAAGTCACTCAGTATCCAGATGCCCTTCCTGCCCCGTTGGCAAATAATGACAAACAACGCAGGGAAGTGTGTTGGCTCTCACAGCTCTCATTCAGTGTGCTGTGTGGGTTAGGATTAAGGCAGGGTGTGGCATGCAGCGTTTCTGGGCTGGGGAAAACACGGTTCCTGGATCAGCCCCTTGCTGTACTTCCACTTCTCAGGGCTTGTCTACACAGGGGGGCAAGACGCTCTACACGGGTGCCATTCCCAAAGCACGCTATCGCGCTGCGCATTCGTTGGTCCATGTAGCCCCTACTGGTGCATGGGACTGGAGTGCTGTGTGAAACGATACTACACCAAAGCGCACAAGGAACGCATTGGTGCACACCATCGGGGATACCTGGACCGAAGAATGCGCACCGCCTGAGCGCAGCGTAAAATCACACCTCCATGGAGCACACACATCCACCACGGAGACAAGCCCTCACCCTCCGACTGAGCTCCTTCACCACAGGTGAGAAGATGAGAGAGAACAAACCCCACGGGCCAGGGGTCAGTCACCTTGTTTAACGTAAGGCTGCAATTACTCACAGTGAGGAGCCCTGATGCTCTCAGCTGGCTTTTCCTACCCCTCTCATCAAGGCTAATTGGTAGGGAATAATTAGCAGGCCCTCCTGATGCAGACATCTCCAGAGAGTCCCCTGCCTTGCCTGGGGTGGAAGCCATGACGCTGGGGTAGAAAGGAGCTGTGCCATGCAGGGCTGGCCTTAGGGAAAATGGCACCCTGGGCACACTTGTATTTTGCCCTCCCTCATCACTCCCGGCCCCCATGGGCTCCCTGAGCTTCCCCCACTCATCACATCTGGGCCCCGTTGCTTCCCACAGTGTTTAATTTGTATTGAAAGAGATGCCAGAGCTCAGCCCTGGCTCAAATTAAGCACTGGCAGGGCGGATTGATATTGGGGGATGCTGGCTGGGCACCCAGCTCTTAAGGCAATGCCACTGCCAGCAGCAGCACAGAAGTGAGGGTGGCATGGCATATGGTGTATTACCACCCTTCTGTGCTGCTGCTGTGGCTTGTGGTGCCTGATGCTCGGCATGTGGCTCAAGATGGGCTTCGCGCTGTCACACGTGGGCTGCACCTTGCCAGAACCCACGGCCCTCCTGCAGCCCTCTGGCCACTCCTGGCTCACCCGGGGCACCATTTCAGATTTTGGGAGGGTGAGAAGAAACTTTAACCATGATTCCAGGGACTACTTAGGCACCTGAAAACTCTAGTGTTTTTGCAGATAATAACTTCGGAATTAGCTGACAGGAGCACTGTATCTAATTGTTATACAAAGAAAGAAAAAATATATACAAACGCCAATTAAAGCCATATTTAAAGTTTATATATGAATTTAGAACAATCAGGAGATAATACAGCAAAATATTCCCAATCCCAAACCTTGAGGTATCAGCTCTGGAGCTTTAACGCAGATATCAAAAACACACGTTTCATACTTTGTACACTATCTTTAGTAGAGATAAATAAAAATAAATAAAATCTGCTTACTTTCTCTAACAGACACACTGTGTTACTGCCATTATCTCCTCTATCTTAGTCAATTGTTTTTCACTTAAAATATAATTGGCCCAATCCTCTTATGTTGCAGGGGGGAGGTTTAGGTTGGATATTAGGAAAAACTTTTTCACTAGGAGGATGGTGAAGCACTGGAATGTGTTACCTAGGGAGGTGGTGGAATCTCCTTCTTTAGAGGTTTTTAAGGTCAGGCTTGACAAAGCCCTGGCTGGGATGATTTAGTTGGGGATTGGTCCTGCTTTGAGCAGGGGGTTGGACTAGATGACCTTCTGAGGTCTCTTCCAACCCTAATCTTCTACCGTTACTGGCAGCCAGCATCATGGATGTATGAGTTTGAAGAAGGACTGAACTTGTTGCTGACCATTGGCTTCTGCTGACAAAAATGCACTTCCAATTTCAAAGACATACGGTTAATGGGCCAAAATTAGTCCAATTCAACCAGAGACTCTGATTGCAACCACGCCATCAGATGGCTTTCTGTTCTGAACCGCTGAAGGCAATCAGTGCATTAGAGGCAGAAGTCTCACTCCTTCTGTCATCTGATGAGGAATGGTAGTATTTCACCAGTTCTGACCACTGTCAGCTCAGTGCTGGGGCCTCAGCCCTTTGAACCTCATCCATGGATCACCGAGATGTTCACAGCAGTTGGAGCTAAGAAGAAAGAGAAGCTACAATATGACTCTTCGAAGACATGTTGGTTGAGAGCAAAAGCAAAAGGTAAATGCACTGAGTCATTGTGTAAGGAAGATAAGGAATACTGGCGGTCAACTCGGACAGCCAGTTGAGAACAGGCTGCCACCAGGCATGATCTGCACAGCCTCTACTCAACTTTGTGGTGCTTGAGCGGAAAGATGGCACCAGCTGGTCCAGTAAAGAATTGGGATGGCAGCTTCTGTCAGAGGCTGCAGGACCAGTTGCATCTATGGGACGATCATTTTCATCATCATCATGATGGCAAATCCCAAAGGGATGCAGCCTCCTTGCAAACTGAGCTCTGCCCGGAGCGATCTCTTGCAAGGAGCTTACGGTGGCCTGGTTGTATATTCAGTTTGTCCATCACTACCAAGCTTGTCGCGCCAACAAAGCTTTTGACACCAATGTGATCACCAGCCACACAGCAGCATTCCTTGGTACTCATGCTTCCGAGTTTGTTGGTCTTCCATTCTAATATGTCTACACCAAGAAAGCTACCAAAACTGAACCAGTGCTGATGGAGGTGGTTTATGGGCTCAGCTTCACATATTCTCATTTCTAGTCTTGTCCATCTGCTTAATATGGAGCAGCTTGTGAAGACTATGAGAATCGAAAATGTCAATCCAGTGCTCCTCAGCGCCACGTTTCACTAACAGCAGAGTTAGTATAACTGTGGTTCTATAGATCCACAGCTTCATAGCAGGCTTGATGTCATGATGTCCCCACAGAGGCTGCTGAAGGGCCTGAAACATGGTAGCAGCTACTGCTAGTGGAGTGTTCTCCAGCACTGTCTATGATGCTTCCCAAATATTTGACAGCTGCCAGCTGCTTGACAGATTAATGGTGAGCTGGTTGTAATCTGGAGCTGGAAGCTGCTTGATGGTGACGATCAGGGCTTCATTTTATTGAGATTAAGAACCAGACTGATGCTCTCAGCTTCTTGCCTGACCAGATCAGCCATCAGTTGCAGCGATTCACCAAACTGAGCCAACAAGACAGCGTCATTGGTGTATCTGAGATCAGAAAGCAGAATGGTGTTCAGCTCAATGCCACTGATAGCTGCCTCCTCACACTTACCCATAAGCCAATCTGCTGATATTGAACAGCGATGGTGACAGAACACAGCCTTGCCAAACTCCCATGGAGATAGGAAACCATGCCGTGTATCTGCCACTGACTCGACCACAGCTTTCTGTTCCATTATAGAGCTCTTCCATCACTGAGCCTATCTTCCCAGGGATTCCTCATCAGATCCCACTCAAAGCACCAAATCAACCATCTTCTCAAAAAACTGTCTCTAGGTAAAGATCTGGTCAACAGTGGATCATAGAATCATAGAATCATAGAATATCAGGGTTGGAAGGGACCTCAGGAGGTCATCTAGTCCAACCCCCTGCTCAAAGCAGGACCAATTCCCAACTAAATCATCCCAGCCAGGGCTTTGTCAAGCCGGGCCTTAAAAACCTCCAAGGAAGGAGACTCCACCACCTCCCTAGGTAACGCATTCCAGTGCTTCACCACCCTCCTAGTGAAATAGTGTTTCCTAATATCCAACCTAGACCTCCCCCACTGCAACTTGAGACCATTGCTCCTTGTTCTGTCATCTGCCACCATTGAGAACAGCCGAGTTCCATCCTCTTTGGAACCCCCCTTCAGGTAGTTGTAGGCTGCTATCAAATCCCCCCTCATTCTTCTCTTCTGGAGACTAAACAATCCCAGTTCCCTCAGCCTCTCCTCATAAGTCATGCGCTCCAGACCCCTAATCATTTTTGTTGCCCTCCGCTGGACTCTTTCCAATTTTTCCACATCCTTCTTGTAGTGTGGGGCCCAAAACTGGACACAGTACTCCAGATGAGGCCTCACCAATGTCGAATAAAGGGGAACGATCACGTTCCTCGATCTGCTGGCAATGCCCCTACTTATACAGCCCAAAATGCCGTTAGCCTTCTTGGCAACAAGAGCACACTGTTGACTCATATCCAGCTTCTCATCCACTGTGACCCTTGGTCCTTTTCTGCAGAACTGCTACCTAGCCATTCGGTCCCTAGTCTGTAGCTGTGCATGGGATTCTTCCGTCCTAAGTGCAGGACTCTGCACTTGTCCTTGTTGAACCTCATCAGGTTTCTTTTGGCCCAATCCTCTAATTTGTCTAGGTCCCTCTGTATCTGATCCCTACCCTCTAGTGTATCTACCACGCCTCCTAGTTTAGTGTCATCGGCAAACTTGCTGAGAGTGCAGTCCACTCCATCCTCCAGATCATTAATAAAGATATTCAACAAAACCGGCCCCAGGACCGACCCTTGGGGCACTCCGCTTGAAACTGGCTGCCAACTAGACATGGAGCCATTGATCACTACCCGTTGAGCCCGACGATCTAGCCAGCTTTCTATCCACCTTACAGTCCATTCATCCAGCCCATACTTCTTTAACTTGGCAGCAAGAATACTGTGGGAGACCGTATCAAAAGCTTTGCTAAAGTCAAGGAATAACACATCCACTGCTTTCCCCTCATCCACAGAGCCAGTTATCTCATCATAGAAGGCAATTAGGTTAGTCAGGCATAACTTGCCCTTGGTGAATCCATGCTGACTGTTCCTGATCACTTTCCTCTCCTCTAAGTGTTTCATAATTGATTCCTTGAGGACCTGCTCCATGATTTTTCCAGGGACTGAGATGAGGCTGACTGGCCTGTAGTTCCCCGGATCCTCCTTCTTCCCTTTTTTAAAGATGGGCACTACATTAGCCTTTTTCCAGTCATCCGGGACCTCCCCCGATCGCCATGAGTTTTCAAAAATAATGGCTAATGGCTCTGCAATCTCATCTGCCAACTCCTTTAGCACCCTCGGATGCAGCGCATCCGGCCCCATGGATTTGTGCTCGTCCAGTTTTTCTAAATAGTCCCGAACCACTTCTTTCTCCACAGAGGGCTGGTCACCTTCTCCCCATATTGTGCTGCCCAGTGCAGCAGTCTGGGAGCTGACCTTGTTTGTGAAAACAGAGATAAAAAAATCATTGAGTACATTAGCTTTTTCCACATCCTCAGTCACTAGGTTGCCTCCCTCATTCAGTAAGGGTCCCACACTTTCCTTGACTTTCTTCTTGTTGCTAACATACCTGAAGAAACCCTTCTTGTTACTCTTAACATCTCTTGCTAGCTGCAACTCCAAGTGTGATTTGGCCTTCCTGATTTCACTCCTGCATGCCTGAGCAATATTTTTATACTCTTCCCTGGTCATTTGTCCAATCTTCTACTTCTTGTAAGCTTCTTTTTTGCATTTAAGATCAGCAAGGATTTCACTGTTTAGCCAAGCTGGTCACCTGCCATATTTACTATTCTTTCTACACATCGGGATGGTTTGTTCCTGCAACCGCAATAAGGATTCTTTAAAATACAGCCAGCTCTCCTGGACCCCTTTGCCCTTCATGTTATTCTCCCAGAGGATCCTGCCCATCTGTTCCCTGAGGGAGTCAAAGTCTGCTTTTCTGAAGTCCAGGGTCCGTATTCTGCTGCTCTCCTTTCTTCCTTGTGTCAGGATCCTGAACTCGACCATCTCATGGTCACTGCCTCCCAGGTTCCCATCCACTTTTGCTTCCCCTACTAATTCTTCCCTGTTTGTGAGCAGCAGGTCAAGAAAAGCTCTGCCCCTAGTTGGTTCCTCCAGCACTTGCACGAGGAAATTGTCCCCTACACTTTCCAAAAACTTCCTGGATTGTCTGTGCACCGCTGTATTGCTCTCCCAGCAGATATCAGGGTGATTAAAGTCTCCCATGAGAGCCAGGACCTGCGATCTAGCAACTTCTGCTAGTTGCCAGAAGAAAGCCTTGTCCACCTCATCCCCCTGGTCTGGTGGTCTATAGCAGACTCCGACCACGACATCACCCTTGTTGCTCACACTTCTCAACTTTATCCAGAGACACTCAGGTTTTTCTGCAGTTTCATACCGGAGCTCTGAGCAGTCATACTCCTCTTACATACAACGCAACTCCCCCACCTTTTCTGCCCTGCCTGTCCTTCCTGAACAGTTTATATCCATCCATGATAGTACTCCAGTCATGTGAGTTATCCCACCAAGTCTCTGTTATTCCAATCGCATCATAGTTCCCATAGTCTAAAGCCATACTGAGCATCCCAGTCTTTGCCACAAAGGACAGTTGATTTGAGACATTTTAGCATGGAAGTGAAGGTTTTTCCAGGGACTGACAATAGCATAACACCTTTTCCATAGGCGCTGACTCCATGGGTGCTCCAGGACTGGAGCACCCACGGGGAAAAATTGGTGGGTGCTCTGCACCCACCGGCAGCTCCCTGCCCTGCCCCAGCTCACCTCCGCCTCTGCTCCACCTCCTCCCCTGAGTGTGCCGCATGCCCACTTTTCCCCCCTAGCTCCCAGCGCTTGCGCCGTGAAACAGCTGTTTCGTGCGGTTGGGAGGGAGGGGGAGGAGGGAGAATGTGGTGGGGCCGGGGCCGGGATTTGGGGAAGAGGTCCAATAGGGGCAGAGAGGGGGTGGAGTTGGGGCGGGGACTTTGGGGAAGGGGTTGGAATGGGGGCAGAGAAGGAGCGGGGAAAGGGTGGAGTCGGGGTGGGGCCGGAGGCGGGGGGGACGAGCACCCACTGGCGCCGGGGAAAGTTGGTGCCTATGACCTTTGCAGTTGCTACACTCTGCCTTATCACCCTTTTTGAACAGAGGCAGAGTAACTCCCTTCTTCCAGTCATCTGGGATGGTATTTGTGCACCAGATGGTCTGGAAGAGCCTATGCTCAAAAAAGAGTCCTACAAAAAGTGGAAACTAGGTCAAATTACAAAGGATGAATATAAACAAATAGCACAAGTATATAGGGACAAAATTAGAAAGGCCAACGCACAAAACGAGATTAAACTATCTAGAAACATAAAGGGTAGGAAGAAAATATTCTACAAATACATTAGAAGCAAGAGGAAGTCGAAGGACAAGGTAGGCCTGTTACTGAATGACGGGGGCAAAATAATAACAGAAAATGTGGAAATGGCAGAAGTGCTAAATGACTGACTTCTGTTTCGGTTTTCACCAAAAAGGTTAGTAGTGATTGGACAGCTAACATTTTGAATGCCAGTGAAAATGAGGTAGGATCAGAGACTAAAATAGGGAAAGAACAAGTTTAAAATTAGAAAAGTTAGATGTCTTCAAGTCACCAAGACCTGATGAAGTACATCCTAGAATACTCAAGGAGCTGACTGAGGAGATATCTGAGTCATTAGCGATTATCTTTGGAAAGTCATGGAAGATGGGAGAGATTCCAGAGGACTTGAAAAGGCCAAATATAGTGCCAATCTATAAAATGGGAAATAAGGACAACCCGGGGAAGTACAGACCAGTCAGATTAACTTCAGTAATAGATAGATAATAGAGCAAATAATTACGCAATCAACTTGCAAACAGCCAGCATGGATTTGTCAAGAACAAATCATGTCAAACCAACCCAATGGCTTTCTTTGACAGGATACTGAACCTTGTGGATGGGGGGAAGAGGTAGATGTGGTATATTTTGACTTTAGTAAGGCTTTTGATACTATCTCGCATGACCTTCTCATAAACAAACTAGGAAAATACAACCTACATGGAGCTACTATGAGGTGGGTGCATAACTGGTTGGAAAACATTTCACAGAGAGTTATCGGTGGTTCACAGTCAAGCTGGAAGGGCATATCAAGTGGGGTCCCACAGGGATCAGTTCTGGGTGAAGTCTGGTCAATATCTTCATCAATGATTTAGATAATGGCATAGAGAGTACACTTATAAAGTTTGCAGATGATACCAAGCTGGGAGGGGTTGCAAGTGCTTTGGAGGATAGGATTAAAATTCAAAATGATCTGGACAAACTGGAGAAAAGATCTGAAGTAGGATGAAATTCAATAAGGACAAATGCAAAGTACTCCACTTAGGAAGGAACAATCAGTTGCACATTTTCAAAATGGGAAATGACTGCCTAGAAAGGAGTACTGCAGAAGGGGATCTGGGGGTCATAGTGAATCACAAGGTAAATATGAGTCAACTGTTGCAAAAAAAAAAAAAGGGGGTGGGGGATATCATTCTGGGATGTATTAGCAGGAGTGTTGTAAGCGAGACATGAGAAGCAATTCGTCTGATCTACTCTGCGCTGATTAGGCCTCAACTGGAGTATTGTGTCCAGTTCTGGGCACCACAATTCAGGAAAGATGTGGACAAATTGGAGAAAGTCCAGAGAAGTTCAACAAAAATGATTAAAGGTCTAGAAAACATGATCTATGAGAGAAGATTGAAAAAACTGGGTTTGTTTAGTCTGGAGAAAAGAAGACAGAGGGGACATAACAGTTTTCAAGTACATAAAAGGTTGTTACAAGGAGGAGGGAGAAAAATTGTTCTCTTTAACCTCTGAGGATAGACAAGAAACAATGGGCTTAAATTGCAGGAAGGGTGGTTTAGGTTGGACATTAGGAAAAACTTCCTGTTGGAGGGTTAAGCACTGGAATAAATTGCCCAGGGAGGTTGTGGAATCTCCATCATTGGAGATTTTTTAAGAGCAGATTAGACAAACACCTGACAAGGATGGTCTAGATAATACTTAGTCCTGACACAAGTGCAGGGCACTGGACTAAATGACTTCTCAAGGTCCCTTCCAGTCCTATGAATCTATGCAGCCTTGGTACAACAGTGCTCTCTGACTTGTCTTCAGCAACCTATGGGTGATGTTACAAACCCTAGTGCCTTCCATAAGACTATAAGGCTCCAACTGCTGTGAGCATCACCTCATTGATCCATGGATGGGGTTTGAAGGGCTGAGGCCCCAGTACCGAGCTGACAGCAGTCAGCACTGATGAAATAACACCATTGCTCATCAGATGACAGGAGTGAGACTTCCATCTCTAATGTGATGATTGCCACAAGCAGTTCCAAACAGAAAGGGTCTGATAGCTTGGTGATAATCAGAGAAAAGATCTCCGTGTGAAACCCTGGATGACAGAAAAGTGAACAGTGACCTCCATATCGTGGGCAGCCACAGATTCAAGCAGTTGCTCCCCATTCCTGTTTTTCAGCTTGATCCCAAACTTCCCAATCATGATTGCCCAGGTAGTATTATCCTTTCCCACCTAAGCATTAAAGTCACCCAGGATTATGATGACATCTCTTCTTGGAGTTTCATTAAGAATTGATTGCAGTTGCTGGTAAAAAAAATTATCTGCAGTCACAGTGCTGGCCTTGGTGTTGGTGGGACCATACATTGTGATGATGGTAAGATGCTGTCATGAACATACAGCTAAGGGTAGCATAAAATCCCTCCTTTACCTGTAAAGGGTTAAGAAGCTCAAATAACCTGGTTGGCACCTGACCAAAAGGACCAATAAGGGGAGAAGATACTTTCAAATCTGTGGTGGAAGGTTTTGGTTTTGTGCTCTCTTTGTTGTTCTCTCCGGGACAGAGAGGGACCAGGGCAGGAAAAATACATCTCTTAAAACCATACCTGAAATAAGTATCTAAGATTACAAATTGTAAGTAATAGCAAGGAAATGTATTAGGTTATCTTTTGTTTTAGCTTGTGAATTTTCCCTATGCTAAGAGGGAGGTTTATTCCTGTTTTTTGTAACTTTAAGGTTTTGCCTAGAGGGGAGTTCTCTGTGTTTTAACTCTTACTATCCTGTAAAATTATCTTCCATCCTGATTTTACAGAGGTGCTTTTACTTTTTTCTTTACAATAAAGTTCTGTTTTTAAGAACCTTATTGGTTTTTAGAGTCCTAAAAACGCACGTGTCTGGTCTGTGCTCATCTTGTTTACCTATTTGGTTGGTATATTATTCTCCAGCCTCCCCAGGAAAGGGGATGAAAGGGCTTGGGGGGATATTTTGGAGAAACAGGAACTCCAAGTGGTCCTTGTCCTGAATCTTTGTCTAACTCACTTGGTGGTGGCAGCAATACCATCCAAGGACAAGGAAGAATTTGTACCTTGGGGAAGTTTTTAACCTAAGATGGTAGAAATAAGCTTAGGGGGTCTTTTATGCGGATCCCCACATCTGTACCCTAGAGTTCAGAGTGGGGAGGGAACCCTGACAGATGCCCACAGCCAGTACAGAATCAGATGTTGATCAGTCACTCATTAAACACCCGCCAACCCTGCAATGTCCACTGGGCATTGGGTGAAAGTCAAACGGCCACCCTTTGCTGGAGCAACCCATCGAGGTGGGCTGAGAATAAAAACGTATGGGCCTCAATTTTCTTTTCACCGCTTCCTGGACAGTGCCCTTCAGATAAAGTGCAGATATCAATGTTCAGGCTTATCAATGGATTGACAAGGAGAATGGCTTTGCTTGTTTCAGACAATATTTGGACATTCAGGAACCAATTTTACATTTTCCATCTACATGCCAGATATTGGAATGGCCCTTTTTGCAAGGCTTCATTGGTCATTTTCGTGTCAGTGGCAGAGAAACTCTCAGCCATTTTATCTACAAGGACAACTGACCAGATTGTTGCAGGTGACTGGCTTCAGTATAAACACCCTCACAAGGTGAATGTATTGATCCCAGAGGACAAGATCATTTCAAACTGCGACTCAACTCTCTGCCATCTACTGACCCTCTTTTCTGCTTGGAGTGGGGCAGGCAGTTCAGGTAGAGCCACATTCCTTCATCCAAAAGTGATCTGGATCCTGGCTATAAATCTGAAGTCTGGGGAGGCCCCCGGGGTTTCTAACACCACATTTGAGTTGCTAAAGACAGGTGAGAGCATTATACAATGGCTGCATAGGCTCTTCCAGAACGCGCTGATATTATCCCTGATGACTGGAAGAAGAGGGTTTTCTGCCTCTGTTCAAAGAGGGCAACTATAGAGGTATTATGCTGCTGTCTGTCCCAGGGAAAGTCCTTGCTTCTGGGATGCACTTCATAGCAAAGGCCGACATGCTCATTGCGGCTTTAGACCTGGTTGTTCCATCACTGATCAGATCTTTACCTCAAGACAATTTGTCTGGTCTTTGATTCAGTGCATTGAACTAGCTTGTGGGATCTGATGAGGTGACTCAATGTCCTTGGGTGGCTAGTATCATTGATCAAAGAGCTCGATAATGGAACAGAAAGTTGTGTTTGAATCTATGGCAGAGAAACTGTACTATTTCCCATAGGCACTGAGTTTCTAATCTGCCGGGGGGTGCTTCTCCCAGGCCGGCCCTGCCCAGGCCCGGCACCCACTCCACCCCTTCCCCCTATGCCCCACCCCCACCCTGCTTCTTGCCACCCCCACCCTGCCTCTTCCCGCTCTCACCCTGCCTCTTCCCCACTCAGTTCTGCCCCCTCCCCGAGCGCACTGTGCCCTTGCTCCTCCCTCTCCCCCCCCCCAGTGCCTCCTGATACTGCCAAACTGCTGATCCGCGGCAGGCAGTAGGTGCTGGGAGGGAGGGGGAGGTGCTGATTGGTGGGGCCTGCCGACAGGCAGGAGGTACTGTGGGGCTGCCGGTGGGTGCTAAGCACCCACCATTTTTTCCCACGGAGTCGGCACCTATGCTGTTTCCTGTTCCCAGGGGGGGTTTGGCAAGCTGTGCGAGGTCGCCATTGTCAGTGCATCATGTAGGACTTGGTGTTTTTATAGCCTCCAGTCAATATGTGTTACATGTCCTCTCTGTGCCCTATCCACAGGTAGAGTGGAACACCTCCACTCTGTTGAGTGCTGTAGCTCAGGTTGCAGAGACTCATTCTTCCAGCTCTCAAGGGCCTCAGTTCAC